>NC_141700.1:148169015-148806521 GCF_964263255.1 Lissotriton vulgaris | reverse complement strand
AGATGTACACCTTTGAGAAACGCTAAATATGTTAGTGATGCAAGCCATAAAGTTTCAACTTTCGAGATGTTTCCTACTCAAAGACATGCTGACTCAGAGAGCCTTTAAAAACAAAATCCCCTCTCACACTCAGAAGTGAGAGAACACAGTCCAAGGAAAAGATCGAAGGGAAGACAAACTCATTTTCATTCTTTTTGCTCACTCTCTGTGGTGCATATCAGACAGACACAATTGTGTGGGCTGAAAATTATTTGCATAGATGCTTGCAATGCTTGTATACTCACACACACTTTACAGTAATAACGAGTTCACATTACAGGAACGATTTGACCCATATCTGTCTTCCCCATCTCTTCTTGCGACCTGGAAAAAAAAGACAATTTCATTCATGTTCTCGTCTTAGTTAGGTACCACTAAAACCACTTTAAAAGAAATGTTTGCACAGCTTTTTTTTCGTGCCCCATCATCTTTTTACTCCACATGTCCTTCCTCTTCGACTCTTATACCGGGGCACTTACATCTGCTTCTAAACTTTTTGCCAGCCTTTAGTAAATATTCCCTTTATCATGAAGTAGACACAACATACTATCAAGACTGTCATATTACGCAGGCGGAGGCACACTACATACAGTAAGCTGATTAGCAGGGAGGCCAAATTGTAATTGCCTTATTTTCCATTGAAACTTAAATGATCCTGAGAGCGGCAGGAGCGTGATTTAAAATCTCTCCTCTAATGAAAATTTTAATTCACCTAAGACTACAAAAGAGTTAACAACAATATAACAATTCAATCCATGTGAAGCCCATTTGGACACACAATAAGCACTAGGAATCAGTGGTTGAAGTTAAATAGTTTAGTACAAACTAGCAGCCCGTCCCGACCTTGTCCAGGAGCAATCAGGCTTCCCGGACCCCCGCCTGCCCCGACATTGCGCAGCAGCCCGGCCCCCCGCCCGCCCTGACATTGTCAAGCAGCTCGGGCCCCTGCCCGCCCCATCCCCCGCGAGCAATCAGGCTTCCCGGACCCCCGCCCGCCCCCGACATTGTGCAGCAGCCCGGCCCCTCGCTCGCCCTGACATTGTCAAGCAGCTCAGGCCCTTGCCCGCCCCGTCCCCCGCCTGCCCCGACCCCCGCCTGCCCGGAGCCTTACCTCAGCCGCTGCTCCTCCCCCGCGCTCCTCATTTCACCGCTCCGCCGCTCCTCGCCGCTTACCGCTCCGACCGCCTGTCCGCAGGTCCTCACCTCCATTCCGCCGTTCGTCACTGCTCCTCCCCCGCGCCATGTCCGCCGCTCCTCTTCCGCTCCTGCACGCCGCTCCTCCCCGCGCTCCTGATGTCACTACGCAGGTCGCGGCAGGCGCTACTTGCAAGGGACTATTTTTTTTTATCGTCAATTTTTTAAATAACGTATATTTTTTTTATTTATATAGCCTATGTCCATCTGCACACCCTGACGATTACAATGATGTATCGGGTGTGTGGATTGGCGCTGTGGTTCCTGAGTTTACCCGCCTCGTAGGTGCAAAGTTCTTCCTTTATTATAGTAGTATAGATTAATGATCAAGCCAACATATACGAATATCAAAAGATTATTAAAAAGATACAGGTTTACAATTGATAAATTGAAATCTTGCAGTAGGTTCAGTCTCAAAAAGATGAGGTATGAAATCATCATAGCCAGGACAATACAGAAAACAGGTAATAGAAATAGGTGTTCCAAAAGGAAACTCCAATATTCTCTCTGAAATACAACTAAGCTCTAGAGTCATCTAATCAAGGGTCTAAGTTTAGGATATAGATGGTTTCTAAAGTGATGCTTCAAGGAAATTCGGAAACGCAAGAAGGTGTTAACATAGTGAAGACTCCAGAAGAAGTCTTCCAGAATAAGAATAATTGTTTAGCATAAAGCTTCACACTTGCAAGAATAAAGGTAGCAGAGAGGTCTGTACCCCTCAAAGTCCAAGGGAAAATTCCTAATAGTGTGAATATTAATTAAAACATACAGAGGCTTCAGCAACAGTCGTATCTCTTCCCACCCCTCCCGAAACTAATCATCTCCAACCACATGCGGTGCATTTGAAACATTCCCAGACTTTCCCATCCCACAGAACTTGGACAATTGCTGTAACCTTGTACATCCCTTTGTTCCTGATACATGATAAATAGGAGTCTTCATCTGTTCATTCATTAGGTCTCCAGGTTCTTGCTAAGATTTCTTTTCTCAGGCTTTACTATCAAGAAACTAATACAGGCAACAATACTTCTTTTCTGTCGCTAATGAAACATTGAGAACGCATCAGCAAAAGGAAAAACAACTGACACAGCAAAATACATTTCAAATTAAGGCCGCTAGTCAGGCTAACTTTAACTAAGCATTAAATGTTCACTTCATGGTTATGCATGCACATATAACCTTAAAACAAATGTAATACATGAGCAAAACATACATGATTACACTTTCAAAGTAATTTTTAGGGTTTACGCAAATGTAACTTAAAGTATAAATGTAAAACATGGGCAAAGAATACATTATTCACGTTATGTTGAACATTAGTGCACACGTTTTTAAATCTCTAACTTCTACAGTGAATACTTTTCAGCAATGTGTTTAAATATGTCATGCACATTAATATTATTAAGGCACACAGTAAACATAATGTTGGGTGCACGCATATAATTGCACTCCTCGTGACGCATAAACATGGGGCCTAAATTACACTGCTCCAATCCTCTCTTAATTTTGTGTGGATGTTTTTCCTAGAAAGTGTAAACAAGAACTTTCTTTACTGGAACTTATTGCCTCTTCCTTCTGTGGAGTAAAATAAAAAAACATTGTTTGCTTGTTGTTTCTTTGAAAGCTTAGGGGGTCATTAGGATGGCGGGTGGACTTAGTCCGCCCGCCATCCTATCGGAGTATGGGACCGCCTGCCATAAGGGTGGGGGGGATTAGGATGTGCTCGCCACTGTGGCCGTGCCTGCCGCTTTGTTAATGCAAATGCAGGGGGGTACCAAAGGTACCCCCCGTGTGCACCCCCCACCTGTCCTTCACTCCGGGGGCCCGCAGGGTGCCCCTGAAGTGAAGACCGCCTGCCGATGCAGCCACGGAAAGGCATCTGTTTTGGGCCATGCTAATATGGCTGGCAGTGTCTAATAGACACCGCCACCATATTAAACCTTTTCCGTCCCGGCCGCAAGGCGACCTGGGCGGAAAAGCGGCGGACGGTCTTTCTGTCCGCCGTGGTCCCCCCGCCATCCTAATATGGCGGGGGGAATTTAGGTGCGGATGGCGGGCGGATTGCCCCCGCCAGGCTGGCGGACAATCCGCCCGTCATTCTAATGGGCCCCTAAGTGTTTGAAAAAAAATGTAATCTCAAGAAAGATAAGCCAAGGGTATTTTTCTTTAATGGCCTTAGTAAAAGGAGAGGAGTGATTTAAATAGAAAGTTGAGCTGTTGGAGCTTTCAAGCAAGTAATTTCAGATTAATGCATGTATGCAAGTGCTAATCCCTAGCATAAAAAATATGGAAGGGGTAAAAAAAAATGGTATTTCTAAGACATAGGCCTAAAGGAAGCACTTTACTGAGCAAGAGGAAAACTAAGGCAATGACCAGAATGGGGAGAACTTGGATCTACAGCAGTATCAGGACCACAGTATGACGAAGAAGACTGTTGCAGAAGGACAAGCAGGGCTGGGAGAGCAGAGCCAAGTGGGCCAGGACTAGGGGACCAAGATAAGAACACCTGATAGAACATACTCAGGAGGACAAGCAGGACCATGAGGATCTAGAGTATGAGGGTTAAGATGATCAGAGTTGACGGGACTAAAACTAGAAAGACCAAAAGAACCATGATCACAGGGACCAGGCGACCGGAGCAAGAAGGACCAAGAGCAGGATGATAAGTGAGAGCAGGCGGAGGAAGACAAAGAAGGCCGGGGCCAAGAGGACCACAGCCAGGAGTACAAGCAAGACTGTAGGGGTGAAGAAGATGATACCTAGCATCAAGAGGGCCAGCATCGAGAGGATGAGGACTAAAAGAACCATGAGGAGCGAGAGAAGCAAAAGCAAGACCGGGCCTACAAGGGCTAGAAAAATGACCAGGGCTAGAAGCACTGAGAATAGGCCTACAGCTTTTAAGATCAACACCCGTACTATGGGTAACAGGGGGACCAAGTCTAGGAGACCAGGTCCAGAGGGACCAGGTCAGTACCAATAAGTCCAGGACCTGAGGAGATAGACCAAAAGGAGCAGGGCAAAGAAGAACAGGATGGCCAAGAAGACCGGCAGGAACAGGACTTGGAAAGTGAGGATCAGAGGTGCCAAGACCAGGAAGGTTCAGGACCAAGAGGATGAGGACCAGAAGGTTGACAAATAGTGCCTGGAATGCATTGAACCACTGGGCAGGAGAGCGGAACCCTCGGACGCATATATCTCTGCTACAAAAAGATACAAGGAGGTGTGGAGGATTGTGTGATGTATAACATAAACACTTTTAGTGCTCCTGCAGTGTTCTTAAAGACTCTTGAATAAGTAAGTAACAGCTGTAGACTGGAGAAAGTATTTGCCTCAGAAAGTGTTTGTAATTCTTTTCCATTGATAAGGTATTGAAGATCAAAACATATTGGATCATCAGTCTGAATAGAAACATGAGCATGAAACAGTTGTACTAGATATGTACGAAGAAGCAATATTGCATTTAGAAAGTTATTTTGTAGCTGAGCCTGGCATTGTTGTATGGAGTTGAAAGTTCCTAATGCCTCAGTATGTAGCTGTTTTGAGTATATCGCCATCTAGGTGCTAGTATGAGAAATCTTGCATCAGGTGATGGAACTGGTGTTATACCATTGTTATGTGAAAAAGTACAATAACAGCTATCTGTATGCAGGAACCCAATTTGGAGGACATTGTCAATTGCTAAGGGCATAAAACAGTTGATGCAGTCTTCTAAAGTGTTAAATCATTCCGTGAGTACGAATGCACATAAATCAGTAAATGTTATTGACACAGACGAAAGAGGATAAAGGGAGGAATAATGAAAATATATTTTTTGTGGAAGAACACTTGTGATCAATCCAAGGAGTTCAGCCAATGTGTTTGTATTCATCATTATTTTTCGTATAGTCCACAGTCTTACTCCACCTACAGAAAAGACTTTGTTAAATGTGGATGTAAATTATATTTTCCAAAGTTTTTAAAACATGGGGGACATTTTAAGTATTAATGGTGGACAAGGTTGGGAAATTGAAGAAAATGAGAGACGATGTACTGTTGACAGTGACTTGTGGGACAAATGAGTAACTCATGTATATGCCAAATACTAATAAGCATTGGCAAAGCCAATAGACTTCGCCTATGCTAGAGCTATTGGCTTTGCCAAAATGCTTTAGCCATGATGTACACCATCGTGGCTGCTGTTTAGCATGGGTAAAAGTTTGTGGCATAGAGTAGAGTGGCATGGAGTAGTATAGAGTGGCATAAAGTGGCATAGGGTGTTGTAGAGTGAAGTGCCATAGAGTGGAGTGTCTGCACCAACCACAGCACCAACATCACCCTTATCGCCACCACCAACGACATCAGAACCCTCCTCAACCAGGGTGAAACAGCAGCCCTGATCCTCCTTGACCTCTCAGCAGCATTCAGCACTGTATCCAATCGCACCCTCATTAAAAGACTTCCTCACGTCAGGATCTAGGGAGATGCCCTCAATTGAACTGCATCCTTCCTCACAGGATTTACTCAGAGAATCCACCTACCACCCTTCTCTTCAAAGCCCAAATGCATCATCTGCAGTGTCCCCAAAGCTTATCCCTCAACCACCACCCTGTTCAACATCTACATGACACCCCTGGCCAACATCGTCAGACCCCATGGACTCAACATCACAACCTACGCTGACAACATCTAGCTCATCCTCTCGCTTACGGAAGACCCCTGCACCACTAAAACCAACTTCCACAACTCCATGACAAGTGTCGCCAAATGGATAAAAGAAGACTGCCTGAAACTCAATACAGACAAGATGTTAATGCTGATCTTTGGGAACAACACCACCCCTTGGGACAACACCTGTTGCCCCTGAGATCTTAGATCCACACCGAAGGACCGTCCGCAGCCTCCGCATCATCCCGGACAGCAAACTCACCATGAAACGCCAGATCAACACAATCTCCTCAGCCTGCTTCCACACCCTCTGCATGCTTTCAAAGATCTTCAGATGGATTCTGTCAATACCAGAAAATCTGTCACTCAAGCCCTTGTCACCAGCTGGCTGGACTACGGAAATGCACGCTATGTGGGAATCACCAAACAACTCCTCAAGTGACTCCAGACCACACAGAACGCAGCAGCCAGAATCATCCTCAACCTCCCCAAGCGGGTTCACACCATCCCCACCATAGGAATCTCTACTGGCTGCCCGTCCAGAAGAGTTGCCACTTCAAAATGCTGACACACGCCTCCACAATCAGGGTCCATCCTGCATTAACCACCACCTGAATTTCCACCAGCCCGCCAGGCACCTGCACTCTGCCACCCTTGTACACACTTCCTGCTTTCACCGAAGCTATGCTGGAGGTTGTTCCTTCTCATACCTCACCGCCAAGTCTTGGAATTACCTACCCCTCTACCTATGAACATCTCCCTCTCTTGAAGAATTCAGAAGGGACTTAAGCCATGGCTCTTCGATTGAGCCCAACGATATTGCAGTGCCTGGATACCCTCAGGGTGAATAGCCGCTTTCTATAACCACTTCTTGATTTGATTTGATGAGAGTTGCAGCATTGTAGAATGCAGTGGTGTAGATTAGAGTGGTGCAGAGTAGACTAGAGTGGCCCAGAGTGCAGTGGTGCGGAGTAGAGTGAAGTGGCATAGAGGGCAGTGGCATAGATTACAGTGGCATACAGTAAAGTGACATAGAGTGGTGCAGAGTAGAGGGCAGTGGTGTTGAGTGTAGAGCTACAGCGTGCATTGGTGTTGAGTGATACAGAGTAAAGTGGCTTAGAGTGTAGTGACGTAGAGTTCAGTGGCAGAGACTGAAGTGCTGAACAGTAGAGTGCAATGGTAAGTAGAGTGGTGCAGAGTAGAGTATATTAGCATAGGTTGCAGTGGTGCAGAGTAGACTGGCATAGAGTGCACTGCATAGAGTGCATTGGTTTTGAGTCAAGTGGGGTAGAGTGAATTGTGTTAGAGTGCAATGGTTTGGAGTGTAGTGGCGTGGAGTGAAGTGATGCAGAGTGCAGTGGCATGGAGTGGAGTGAAGTGATGCAGAGAGGAGTGGTGTAGAATAGAGTGCAGTGGCATGGAGTGATGCGGAGTAGTGTGGAGTGGCATAAAGTGGAGTATGCATGGTATGGTACCGCACTGCCATTACAGACAACACATCTTCAGTTAAAATGACCAATACATTTGCACACACATACAGTTTTACTGATAAAATTATACAGCACCCAAACTATAATGTATGGAAATAGTATTGCCTAGTTTATTGATTTGTTTTGATCATATTAAATTTTGGTTTCACTGCACTTCAGAATTACAAAAATGTGCTTTATTTGTGCTTTCCCAATTCGAATATATTCTTAAATGACTGCACAGTTCCGTTCATAGCAAGATTGTCGCATAAATCCTCTCAAATTCGAATTTAAACTCTTTAATTCAGTCAAAGACCTCATAAGCAGCGAATATTAAAAACATTACATTACTTGTTAACCAATTCTCAGCAACAGACAAAAGGCATTAAAAAATAAATGTCTATAATAAGTCATGATAAAATGTTGCAGCAACATGCAAGAGAATTAAACGGAAAAATGCATTCATATCTAAAATTGCTGTCATAAAATGAGGCTACATGTAATTGTGCGCGAATTTGTGTGTGATGAAAACCACCAGTTTCTTTAAAATGTGCCTCAATATAAGGTCAACCTACAGAACGAATCACTAAAGTGCGTAAAGTGCGATTTAAAACTAGTTAAACACACAAACTACCCTGCTTAGCAAAATTCTCATGTACTTTTATAATAGTAGTTGGTTGGTTACTGGGATTGATGGTGGCAGCCACCACTTGCTGTGCGGACCCAGCACGGATAGGCCAACCAATGTTTGTGCGACATGAATTCAGCCTTCATAATGGGACACTAAAAGTCCAAAGATACATTCATAGATGATACCAGCAGACAGTCTACCCAACTTAGCAAATGAGGGATTTGCGTTAGTTTTAGTTAAGGGTTAATTTCTGTGCTCAATAGTGACAGGTACTGCTTCCTTTGCAGTCTTGGCCTGGATAGCAAGATTGATTCAAGAAATGTAGCTGTGAAGGAAACAATGCATGGACCAGTGTTTGACCTGAAGATTTGCAAAGCCAGTTTGTGTTGTTGTATCCCCAGGTATCTGCACAGAGGCAGAATCCAGCACCTCCTTTGTGTATCATATGCTGGGGAAAAAAAAGGAAAATGGTCATCTGTTTCATCAGCTACCCCGCATGCCCGGCAGATAGGGGCAGATTTACAAGCCCCTTGCGACACTATTGTGCTGCAGTTGCATCACTTTTGTGACACAACCGCGGCGTAAAAAATGTGGCAAATTTACAATGTGACGCATCTAGGGAGATGCGTCACATTGTAAAGCCCTGCGTGACATTATACCTGCGTGAGGTATAATGTATGCAGGATAGGCGTTCCCATGCAGGAAAGCCTCGTAAAAGTGACGCAGGGAAATCTACAAGATTTTACTGTGTGACTTTTAGGACGTCACTGTGTCAAAACCTTACGTCTGCTTGAAGCACGCATTGCTGGAGTTGCATCGTGCTTGCGACAGGACCGCAGCAATGCGTGACTTTTCCGCCAACAGATGCATCCGAATTTCGGACGCATTGTCAATCCTTGTTCCATAGTGTGCCGTATTGTAAATACGGTGCATCTGTAGTGGTGCAAGGGTTTTTAACGCAGGTGCAGGGGAAATGACGCATCAATACAGATACGTCCGTTTCTTGTAAATCTGCCCCATAGTGCTGATCAAATTGACTGTTAAGGCCAGAACAACTCTGTTGCATGGTGACTAGTGTGGGCCACATCTGAAAGTCACCTCTGTTATTTATCGTGGGGTAACCAACCAAGTTAGAAGGGAAAGGTGTACTCTGGGACACTACTCAGGATGACGCTAGTGTGCTGATCTTAAGAGACTATGAATATTATTTAGTTTGCTGTTGATCTACTGTGTGTGCTTGTATTAAATACTGCTTTTATCACAGAAGGGAGCATTTGAATAAATAGTCACCTTAGAAGCCTTGGATTGCTCCACCCATGCTACCTCTAAGAGTCAAGTGCTGGAGTGGTAGCACTTGGCCAGCTGTTCGAGACCCATAGTACGTCGGGCCGGGACATCAGGAGTAAAATGCCTCAACCCCCTTCTAGAGTCGAATGTCCCTCTGAAAAGGGGGTGTGACAGAAGTTATCATAGAACAGTTTGAGTTTTCCTTGTGGCTGTCATCTATGGTGTTGTGTAGTTTTCACTGTATGTTAGGAACTGTGCCCTTGTATACAGCATAACCGCTGGGATGGTGCCAGGCTGATTCCATGCACCCCCTCAGGATATGGCATCCTATAGGCCATCTAGCTCACAGAAATCTGGCGTACTCCTCGAATGCGTCCCTTAACCTAAGTGTCTAGGGTGTGTGTGTGTTCTGAGGAGAATCCCCATACTGGATGATTCAACCCCCATTGTCTCAAAGAAAAGAATGCAGCTCCTGTCATGGTCACGAGCTGCTCACTCCTTGTAGAGATATCAGCAGACTGCTGGGCCAAGGCACCAGCATGTAGAGACCTTGCAAATGATAGCAAAGTGCTCCTCTTCCAACACCTGGAAACAGATGTTTATTTATAAGTAAAGGCATCCTTGCCTTGGGAGGATATCTTGGTCAGGCCACCATTGTTTACGTGTTATAGAGAGCTTGGTTGCCAATATGTATGAAACAAATAATCACAGTTGCTCAATGTATGTATAGATCTTGTATGTGTCAACCTATCATGATAGTGTTCTTGTGAAGTTGGTTTGTAAGCAAGCATAGATTCCTAAAAACTAATCCACCCCGTCACTGTAGCAAATATGAGGCAAAATTATTTGTGCGAGAGTGAAGGAAACTTTAGGAAAATCCCTGTGTACATGTAAAAATGGCAGTGTTTCCTTCTAGGTCTAACTGGGACACATGACAATGGTTATTGCTGGGGAAGAGTGTGGACAATAAAGAAATATAGCTTCCAGGACAACATTTTAGTGTTTGGCAACAATGAGTTAGAGCCTGATTCTGCTGTAAGGCGGTATCTAGGTAACTCTGGCAAATGTTGGCACTTTGCAAAATGTATTATGTTTGCTAAGAACTTTCTCGGTTTTAAAACCACAGTTTATTAGTGGGATGAATGAAGACAGGTTGATTTGAGGCATGAAGAAAGACATTCCTCAGCTAAAAAATTAAAGTGATTTGAGCCCAATCTCACTTGCAGCATTAATGACGGAAGTGAGTGTGGTATTGTTGTTTTTTTGACTCATCAGGATACGGATGTGGAAATTACCATTGCATTTGCTTCAATACCTTTAAAGCCCTATGAAGACAAATAATCCCTTACTGAAAAGAAAACTTTTGTGTCTATTTGGGCAGTAGAAAATATTTCAAATCGTTTATATGGGGTAATGTATTCAGAATTCAACCAGATCGTAAACTGTTGGTTCAAACCTCAGCTGTTGAAAGGTTAACAGCTCCACACGTTTAATACAGCTAGTTGCTCACATAAATGAATGTGAATTTGATAAATGTCACATACAAGCTCAAAGAAAGGTTTGTGTGGGCTGTTTTGTCAGGTTTGCCTTTTGAGAGTGTAGACGAGGAAGTGGTTGCTGACGAGATAGAGGGTTGCAATATTGCCAGTGTTGATTTCAGCAAAGCAATGAAGTAAAACATTGGTGAACATGAATGGATGAAGTGAAAGGTGGCCAAGAGTTAGTCAGTGTTGTATGTTAAACACTTTCTAGAGTCTTTCCTCTTCTATCCCTCCATTATCTTTTCCAATCCAACTAACAGATTCACATGTCCACTGCTGAAATGAACCCATATTTCCCTATACTAATCCAACACTAATCCTCTTTGGGTTCCGGAGTAGCGTGCTACTCGCCGAAAAGTGCTTTGATGCCTCGTCAGGGGTAGTAAGCGCTCTATAAATATAATTACAAAATTACAATTATGTAAAAGGAAAACTTTTTACTAAAGAACCCACAGGCATATTGGATGGTCCGAGTAGGACTTTAAAAAGAAGAGGGTTTGTTCTTCAGAAATGTTAAGTTGGTACATCCGTTGGTGTTAAGACAAAAATTAACTAGCTAAGCGGATGTAGGACACAGAAAGAACACTTATATAAAAGATTAAGCCAGACATTTTGGTTGCCAGCATGGCCACTGATGTGGATATGCTTCTTCAGGCGTATTTGGTTTATTCAGTGCTTGAAATGGAAAAATAGAAGTGCAGGTACTCTGTAACAGGGTACCTGCTTGTTTCTGAGAATTGCTGGTACTCGCCAGTTAAAAGTATTAAGTTTTTCTTGAGAAGTGCAGGTACTCTCCCTCTCAAAATAAAAAAAGTGCTGGTACTCAGTACCGAACAGTACGGGCCCATATAAAGCACTGGGTTTATTGTAATTCTGACATGTCCTGGTAAACACACGGAGCCGACGGTTACTCTGAGCAAACCATGGCACGGTAGACATTGATTTCCTGAGCTCCTTTTAACATTTAAACCTGTGATGGGGTTTTTGGCAACGCTGACTAATTAGTAATTTATGTGGTTCAGTGGTCGTTTAGAAAGGATCCTAACACTCATATTGTCATTAAAATGTTTACAAAAAACATTCATTCGGGAATGGTGTTACACTGGTATTATTAGTGATAATGGTGTGCAGTTTATGTCCCTAAAAATTAAATCGAACATTTTGGCTGCTCCTATTCAACATACATGTTCAGCGTTATATCACCTAGTGGTTAAAAGACAGGGTCAATCAGATCTTAAAAGCATGTATTCAGTGGGCTGAGGCATATAACCTGTATGTGCGTGAATTGTATGGAACCATGACTCAGACCAATAGAACAATGCGACACTCGGCCGGAAGTTCCTTTTTTCATGGTAAGGAGTAGAAAGGCATCATCTATTTTGTTAAAACTGCTCAGAATCAGTATTGTGATAGCAGTGTTATTGCTGACAGGGTGTATGTGAACCGTGAAATGTATAAAAGGTATAAATGTATCATGACTGGAATTTGGGCGTAGTACACAACAAAAGTGGAACCTGGAGATATGGGGCGATGTGTGAAGCTTTTCGAATCGGGCCACTTGCAAACACAAATAGGCATTTTCTTGATTTCTGTAATTTTTTATTGTATAAAAAAATATATATTTACATGGAGCATGGAAAGCACAAAGTCCAAATTGTGATTCGGTAACCTGTTACCGAGTTGCAATTTGGAATTGTGATTCAGTATTTGGAAGGGGTGTGCTTAGGGCATCCCTTCCTAAAACAGATTCTAATTGGTATATACAAATGTTTTGTGACTAAATGAGGTTGCGAAACACTTGTATTTTACAGCCAACTCCAAATTGGTGGTAAGCCATTCGCAAAAGGAAAACAGTCCTAGTGGGACTCCTTCCCGTTTGAGAATGAAAAAAAATTATATTTTTTAAGAGTCAGGCAGTGGTCCCATGGACTGCTGCCTGCTCTTAAAAAATGAAACAGAAAACATATGTCTTTTTTAAAAACGCATCATGTTTTCCTTTAAGAAGTATGGGCGGCATTTAAGACAAAAAAGATTGCTTTATTTAAAAAAACTTACAGACATTGCGGTCTGCCGATCCCAACAGGCCACCATTCCTGTGATTTATGTGATTACCAAAGGGTTGCAAACTGACACCTACATTATTAATATTCATGAGGTAGGTCTATTTGCGACTTCCTGGAAATCACAGAAAGTGTACAACACACTTTCGTACATTAGTATTTACAATTTGGCAAAAAATTTACATCTGCCCCATAGTTCAGATAAGGAAAGCCAGTTGGCAAGTAAAGAGGGTACCTAATTATTTTGACCTATGTAAAGTTGTCAGAGTTGGTGAAAATTCTGTGTGTACTGAGAATGCACAGTGGTGGAATCTCAACAGAGTATGAAAAATGTTTTGACTATTGAGTAGCCAACTGAGAAACAATGCAGAATGTAGGGTATTTTATTTTATTTTGGAGATCTGAGTGGAGGTCACATGGGTCAAGCAGCTAAAGTAAATCATGGGGTCCAGTCTAAAGGGACAGCTGTCCACGGTCAGCGGGACACACCTCTTCTTGAGAACTGTAGGGAAAGGGTTGTGTCAAGAAATACGGGAAACAGTGTTGAAGATCCATTAATGGGTTCGCAGGATTAATATTTTTTTGGTCTCACAGGAGATGTGCATGCACTGGCGCTTGCAAGATCCTTTTGGATTTAAGAAAAACAACATTAAAAAGAGCTTGGAATCCTCCATTACTTACCATTGGTTAGCTTCATCGTCACTTTCAGATCTTTGCTTCTCATTGGTTAACACTTCCTGGTTTCACTATTTTCTTCATGTGCTTGTCCCCTCAATTGAGCATGGACCAAGTCCAGATTGATTCCTTTATTAGTGTCTGTTGAATCTTGCTCTTTCTGCAGGACTAAAAAACAATGAATGTGCGTGGGTGCTGCACACTTTTATCCATCTAGTCCGTATGTACGATTTGTGTGCTACCTTTGATTGGTGCCTGCTAACACCTTTAAATAAATGTATAGGGCCTGGCCCCTAATGGCTGCCAGAACTCAAAAGTGCACTACTTGCAATGAACAATTACTCCTTTTTTGACATTTCAATTGTATTTAAACCATTGGTATTTAGTTCATTTCACTATCAACATTTATCTTAGCATATTTTTCATAACATGATTACAATAAAATCAATATCAACAAAATAATGACATAATCAAATCATATTCAATACATGAACCCAATGCATTTCGGGGCTAGAAAGCCCCTTCGTCGGGGGTCTGTTAAAGAAAAAAGGAAATCGTATTACTCTTGGTGCTTATGAGGTTCACAGTTGCTACTTCTATTTAGCAACATTCATTTGAATTAAACTATTTTAATCTTACCTCAAACTTTGAGGGGAACTTTATGCTTTTAGCGGGGTTGATTCCTGATATTATATTGTGATCTGTATAAAAACAGTTCAATTTCTTTTATGACACATCTTTTAGTTGGGAGAATTTTATAGTTTAAATCTAAAGTTGTTATGTTTACCTGTTTCTTGATTCGAATTAATCTGAAATAAATGCGAGTTTTTTTTGTTTTAGTGTCTTATGTGTTGTTTTAGTTACATAAAACATACTCTTGTTACACAAAAGAATTTTTTAACGCTCACCTGTTGGTATCAAGATGTTGTTTCTATCTGTGGTGTTCTCCCTATTTATAACAATAAAGTTTTATTGAGAAAAACTTTCAAGTTTCTAGCTTAAATATCTTTATTTATTATGAATTGAATGAGTTACCTGCGAGCCTAAGCTGTGTAGCGTTGGTCTCGCTTGCTGGGACAGTATTATCTGGTGCTAAAAAACAGAAGACTAGGTTTTAGAATTACGTTTATTGATTTGCCATCAATTGTAAACGTTAAATATTGGCTTTTATTTACCTTACGAGACAAAGCTCGAAGACTTCGCTTTCGTCAGCTTCGTGCTTTTTACAGTGACCTACGTAGAGATGGAAGAAGTGCAATTTCAATGTCTATCGTCGATTTGCAGAGGAATTTGACGTTCGCATCTTATACGCGTTTAAAGTAATTACCTGCGGTCCTACGCTTCGGGCTTCGGTTCCGCGGTATCTGTAATATTGCAGCTGACTGCAGAGTAAGAGGAGAAGGAAAAGATTTAAATTTTTAATTTAGCGTTTAAACGCTACTACGAAGCTAGTGTTTCTTTAGCACAATGTTGCACTGGGCTTCTTCTGTCTTACCGAATTGTCTTAGCTTGTTTGTAACGAAAGCTTCTCCATGCTGCTTGTGCTTCCGCTGAGGATTTTAAGTCCCTTATTTATTGTTGTTAGTTTTACTTCTCTGCCAGCGATATAATAGAAGGACTGTGGGTTGTTAAAGCGGCACAAATTATTCCTACTTGTCAACGTTATAGTAGAAGGACTAAAGCTTTTTAAAGCGGCGGCCATTATTAAGAAATTTATCTGGGAAATGCTGTAAATGGGTCTTACTAGAAAATTAGGTGAACGTTGTGAAATAACATTAAGAAGTACCACAGTATATTGCGATTATCACAGTAAACTATACAGTTATTTGATCAACAGTACATGATTCGTATTATGTAACATCAGATAAACATCTTCTTCAACTTACATTGCCTATTGTTTCACTAGGCATACATTAGTTTCTCTTTGCTGGATATTAGTTCTCTTCCTGCCTATTTACAATCTGAATTCTCAGTGTAATCTAACTATTTACAATCTAAATTCTCAGTGCGTTTCTTGAATTAATAGTGTATGTTTTTCTTTTAATTTTTTATTTTGTGTGGATTATGTTAGTGTGTTGGCTATATTAATATGTTTTGTGCATCGCGGGTCTGAAGTCAGGGTGCTTAGGACTGGCTATCTTTCTTTCTGCTTATAAAAAGCAGATCATCTCCATCTTGTCATTTAGTCCACAAGGGACTAGTGTCTGTAATCTCTGTATCCAGTAGGCTTCCCTCTGGAGAAGGGTCTTGGCGTTGTCGAAACCTAACTTCTGCGAAACTTGTTCTACTATTTGGAACCTTAACTGTGCTATGGAGTGTCGCAATTCTGTCCAGTGTTGGGCCAGTGGCGATGTTGCACTTTTATTTCTTATTCGACTCTTATGTTCAGACAGTCGTACTTTTAATTTCCTGTCCGTTTTTCCTACGTATAGGAGCCCACATGGGCACTTGATGGTATATACAACATGCTCTGAATTGCAAGTCGCGCTGTGCTTAAGTGGAATTTTTTCGCCTGTTCTTGGGTGTAGTATTACAATTCCCGGGAATTATGTTATTGCAGTTCATGCAGTTATGACATTTTGTTGCCCCTTTGTAAATTCTTGATTCTTCAGTGTTACCTATAGATTTATTGGGTTTGTTCAATAATTCTTTCAAATTTTGGGCCCTTTTGTAGGCAAACAAAGGTTGTTCAAGAAATAATGAACCAAAGTCTTTTTTCAATTTGAAGGATTTCCCATCGTTTTTTGATTATCTTCTCTATATCCCAGGATGCTGTAGAATATTTAGATACAAACACCATTCTTTTATTCATTTTCTTAGGCTTTTTTTGTAAGAGTTCGTTCCTGGGGATAGTTTTGATTTTCTCAATTTGTGCCTCAAGTAATTTCTTTGGATATCCTCTGTCCAAATATTTTTGTTTTTGTTCTTCCAGGGTTCTTTCACAACTCACTGGATCAGATGAGATTCTCTTTATCCGCATGAATTGGGACACTGGCAGGTTATTAATCAATATTGCGGGATGGAAACTTCCATACAATAATGCAGTGTTCTTGTCAGTTGGTTTTTTGTATACACTTGTGTGTATGGACTTGTCTTTTATTTCTACCATTACATCTAGAAATGGTAAAGCTTCTGTATGCATATTGTACGTGAATTGAATTCGAGGATTGGCCATATTCAAACTTTTGATGTTTTGGGCTAGTGTTGCCGGTGATTTTTTCTAGATTAGGAAGATGTCGTCTATGTACCGTTTGTAGTACACGATGCCTTCTTGCCATGTTGGATCTTGCAGGATGTAATCTAGTTCGAACTTGGCCATGAAGATATTGGCATAGATGCAAGCTCCGGGAAATCCCATCGCTGTTCCGTTTAGTTGAATATAGAATTCATTTTGTCATGTAAAATAACTGTTTTCTAAACAGAATTCTAATAGTTGGATTATCATACATTTGACCTCTTCTGGTTTATCTCCACTCATCAATGCCCATTCCATTGCTTCAAGCCCTTGTTTGTGTGGTATGGATGTGTACAATGATGTAACATCAATTGTGCAGATAGTCCATTCAGTAATTGACTCCATGTTGATGGTTGTCAGGCTTCTTAAAAAGTCCGACGTGTCTTCTAAATATGTGGGCCATTGGTGTATGACTGACTGCATGTGACTGTCTATGAATATACCGAGGTTTTCAAAAATTGAAGAACACCCAGACACTATCGGTCTGAACGGTGGATTTCTAAGGTCTTTATGGATCTTTGGTAAGAAATATATCCTTGGCCTTCTGGGATATATTTGCCTCCGGTAGCGTTTAGTTGTAGTATTGATCCAATTTAGTTCTTCCGCTTTGTCCAAAATTGTATCCAAAGTCTGGGTGATTTCTATTGTCGGGTCTCTGTCCAATTTTGCATATGTATTTTCATCACTGACATGCTCTGTGCCGTTTCGTAAATAAAAGGTAGAATCCATTATCGTTAGGCCCCCTCCTTTATCCGCCTTTTGGATTACAATTGCTGGATTTTTTGCTAATGATTGTAATGCACTGTATTCAGCTCTTGTTAAGTTGCTCAATTTTCTTTTGAATTGGATTTTACTTAGGTCCGCCTTGACCAACGTTTCGAATGTATCTAATGTTTTGTGTGAGGTTGGAGCTAAGAACGTACTCTTAGGTTTGAATTTAACATCCACATTTTCATCTGTCTGGACTGGGTTCACGAATGTGAAGAAGTGCTTGAGCCTTAGTAACCGCATAAATTTGAAGAATGCCACTTCTGTCTCAAGTTCATTAGTTTGATAGGTATTTACAAACGTTGTTCCTTTATTCAGTAGGTGCTCCTCAAATTTTGTTAAAGGGTATTCCAAGATATTGATCACAAGGTTCTGGTCTGGCTCCGTAGGCCTGTTTTCCTTTCCCTTTCCTTTTCCTTTTCCTCTTTGCGTTTTTTGTCTGTTTGTTGTGTTGTTGATTGATCCGGTGGTTTGTTGGGCGGTTGGCCCTTCTCTAAAAAAGGATTGGGGGTTGATGCTATTGTTGTCTCTGCTTCTGTTGAGGTTGATTGGCCTGAAGGGGCAGTTTGTTTTTTGCCCAAAGGTTGCCTCGAGGTGTTAGTGTCACTATCGGATACTCCACTTTCATCCGATGATGTAGGTTGTTGCTTTTTGCTCCTGTATCTCCTTTTGGCGTAGACTTCGGCCCAAGTGTAGGCTTCATTCAGCTTGTAGTCGATCGTATCGCGTTTAAATTTGCGCAATTTTGTTTCTTGTAGCTCTTTGCCATATTTGTCAAGCTTCATGTCTAAGTCCTCTAAACATTTATTCCATGGTTCTTCTTCCAGTCTAGTTGATAAATCCTTTTTAACATTGAATATTTCCTCCTCCAATTCTTTTATAGTTTTTGAAAGTTCTTCAATTAGTAGCAATACAAATCAAGTGAGCACTTATTTAAAATGCAGTACCATTTCTCCATAAATTGCGGATTATTGTTCAGTCTGTATAGCATGGGTCGGATAGCTAGTCTGAGGCCTCTCGGAATTCGTCTGACGCGATGATATTGTATTAACGTTGAGGCGTGCAGTCGTTGGTTTAGTTCTCTTTTGGTTAAATATTCAAGTTGCTTCAGTTGTTGTGCAACTGATCCGCCTTTAGCATCAAAAGTTTTGGTTTCCTTTAATTGGTCAGCTTCCTCATTAGTCAGACCCTCCAGGATATCGCGATTTCGCGATTTGCAAAAAAATCGCGAAATCGGCCGAACGCCGCATATCCCGCGATATTTGCCCAAACGCCCGCGAAATCCGCCGTTTTGCCAGCCATTAGTACTTCAAAGTCTTATTTAAGGTCCCCGAACGCTTTGAGACGGCGCTTCGGAAAGGCTGTAATGTGCCCGTCCGTGCCTCACATTTTCAGTCCACAATGCGCATGCCTGGGTTTAGCACCCACAAAAAAAAGTCTGATACATCTCAAGCTGCTGTTTACATTTTACAAATTCAGCTTTGTTATCACGGAAGTAACCGCAGCGGAAAATTCCCTAACTTGGCCATTTCACCATCCCGCTGCTCGTGTGTTCAGTAATATTGCGGCCGCTTCTTCTTCGGGACGCTGTGCTGATTACTCGGCACGGGCGGGCACGCTGCGCGCTGCAGGCCTTGAACTCCGTGTCGCATTTCACCCCTAAAACAAATAGACAAACGTTGCAATGCTCCTTCTGGGACGCCCCGAAGATTTTACATGAACTTTGTGTAGAGTTCCGCATTTAAGTGCTTGAGGAGAACTGAGACAGAGACAGAGCGCTATCGCCAAGGTGGGGAAAAGGAAAGAGGGTTTAACTGAGATTAGGATGACGAACGGAGAGAAGGAGGGAGGGAGAGGGAGGGAGGCAGAGAGAGAGGGAGGGAGAGGGGGACAGAGGGGGACAGAGAGAGGGACAGACACGGAGAGAGGGACAGACTGAGGGACGGAGAGAGGGACAGAGACTGAGGGACGGAGAGAGGGACAGAGAGCGAGAGGGACGGCGTGAGAGACGGTGAGAGAGAGGGACGGCGTGAAATGGGTGGATGGATGGGTGGATGCATGAATGCATGATGGATGCAGGATGGATGGATGGGTGCATGAATGGATGCAGGATGGATGGGTGGATGGATGGGTGGATGGATGGGTGGATGGGTGGATGGATGGGTGGGTGGATGCATGAATGAATGATGGATGCAGGATGGATGGGTGGATGCATGAATGAATGAATGATGGATGCAGGATGGGTGGATGGATGGATGGGTGGATGCATGAATGAATGATGGATGCAGGATGGATGCAGAATTGGTGGATGGATGGATGGATGGATGGATGCATGAATGAATGATGGATGCAGGATGGGTGGGTGGATGCATGAATGAATGATGGATGCAGGATGGATGCAGGATGGATGGGTGGGTGGATGCATGAATGAATGCAGGATGGATGGATGGGTGGATGCATGAATGCATGATGGATGGGTGGGAGGATGCATGAGTGCATGATGGATGCAGGATGGATGCAGGATGGGTGGATGGATGGGTGTATGAATGAATGATGGATGCAGGATGGATGGGTGGATGGATGGGTGGATGGATGGGTGGATGGATGGATGGGTGGGTGGATGCATGAATGAATGATGGATGCAGGATGGGTGGATGGATGGATTGGTGGATGCATGAATGAATGATGGATGCAGGATGGATGCAGAATTGGTGGCTGGATGGATGGGTGGATGGATGGGTGGATGCATGAATGAATGATGGATGCAGGATGGATGGGTGGGTGGGTGGATGCATGAATGAATGATGGATGCAGGATGGATGCAGGATGGATGGGTGGGTGGGTGGATGCATGAATGAATGATGTATGGATGCAGGATGGGTGGGTGGGTGGATGGATGGGTGGATGCATGAATGATGTATGGATGGATGCAAGGTGGTTCGGGCTCGCTCGCTGCGGTGCAATATGCAAATTAGTTTACGCCCACCACTTTCAAATGTCACCAGCCACCCCTGCTGTTGAGTTAGGTTTTGCACTGATGGCCACCTTCAAATCCAGGAGCAATGATTTTTTTGCTCTCCTTGTGTTTTCTGTGTGGATGTTCACAATGTGCTTACTTTTTTGAGTACATCTGTATGTTTCAATGACTAGAACGTAAGCTACTTGGTATATCTGAAATCCGAGGGTTCCCTAGTAAGGATATAAAATGGGCTAATACATGACCCAATGAAGTCTTGTTGCATAAAAGAGTTTGAAGGCGCTGCCAGCCTCCGGGGACAGGAGATGTGCATGCGTATGGTAAGCACATCTCCTGTCCGTACGCGTGCACATCTCCTGTACGCTCGTGCCTTCTCTTGTCTCCCTTCGGGACAGAAAGCAGCAGCAATAGAGTCTCATAGCTTCATGTTGCTAAATAACTCAAAAACAAAGATAGCTGTGTTTGTTGTAGGAAAAATGGCCCAAAAAAATGCTGCAAAATTGCCGCTAAATTTCCATATTTGTGCCGCTAAATTTCCTTTTTTGTGCCGCTAAATTTGCTAATCCATGCCGCTATATCCTGGGGGGTCTGATTAGTGTAAATTTTAATGTTGGCTCTGTTATCCGTGATTCCCGATATTGAGTCGAAAGACATTTTACTTTGGTGCTAGTTCCCACTGTTTGCAGTGTGTGAAAATCAATAAATGTGTGTGGGTGCTGCACACTTTTATCTATCTAGTCCGTTTGTACGATTTGTGTGCTACCTTTGATTGGTGCCTGCTAACACCTTTAAATAAATGTATAGGGCCTGGCCCCTAATGGCTGCCAGAACTCAAAAGTGCACTACTTGCAATGAACAATTACTCCTTTTTTGACATTTCAATTGTAGATGCGTTGTAACAGTAGTGCGTTGTAAAAAATGCGTTGTAACAGGTGCACACCATTTAAGGATATATGATGTTACAACGCTGAGTTTTACAACGCATACCGTTACAACGCGGATTTTACAACGCGGATACTGTAACAACGCATGTATTTACAACGCATTTTTTTACAACGCAGGTACCTTTACAACGCAGACCATTACAACGTAAGTATTGGTAAGTATATATTAATATTAACATTATAATGGTAAATTAATTATTAGAAATATAATATAATGTAATTTTATTAAATTTAAATACAATTAATTAATGTAATTTTAAATTAATATTACTTTATTTTTACCCTGTACCCCTGCACCCCAGAAACTCAAAACTGACCCTGAACCCCAAAAATAAATTAAACTGATTTAATGTAATTTAATACCAATTAATTAATTTAATTTAAAATAAATTTTACTTTATTTTTACCCTGTACCCCAATACCTGAAAACTGACCCTGAACCCTAAAAATACCCCTTTACCCAAAAACTGAAAACTGACCCTGAACCCTAAAAATACCCCTTTACCCAAAAACTGAAAACTGACCCTGAACCCTAAAAATACCCCTTTACCCAAAAACTGAAAACTGACCCTGAACCCTAAAAATACCCCTTTACCCAAAAACTGAAAACTGGCCCTGAACCCTAAAAATACCCCTTTACCCAAAAACTGAAAACTGACCCTGAACCCTAAAAATACCCCTTTACCCAAAAACTGAAAACTGTCCCTGAACCCTAAAAATACCCCTTTACCCAAAAACTGAAAACTGACCCTGAACCCTAAAAATACCCCTTTACCCAAAAACTGAAAACTGACCCTGAACCCTAAAAATACCCCTTTACCCAAAAACTGAAAACTGACCCTAAACCCTAAAAATACCCCTTTACCCAAAAACTGAAAACTGACCCTGAACCCTAAAAATACCCCTTTACCCAAAAACTGAAAACTGACCCTGAACCCTAAAAATACCCCTTTACCCAAAAACTGAAAACTGACCCTGAACCCTAAAAATACCCCTTTACCCAAAAACTAAAAACTGACCCTGAACCCTAAAAATACCCCTTTACCCAAAAACTGAAAACTGACCCTAAACCCTAAAAATACCCCTTTACCCAAAAACTGAAAACTGACCCTGAACCCTAAAAATACCCCTTTACCCAAAAACCCAAAACTGTCCCTAAACCCTAAAAATACCCCTTTACCCCAAACATATAACATTTAAAATATAACCATATACTTACCAATACTTATGTTGTAATGGTATGCGTTGTAAAGGTACCTGCGTTGTAAAAAAATGCATTGTAAAAACATGAGTTGTAACAGTATCTGCGTTGTAATGGATGCGTTGTAACAGTAGTGCGTTGTAAAAAATGCGTTGTAACAGGTGCACACCATTTAAACCATTGGTATTTAGTTCATTTCACTATCAACATTTATCTTAGCATATTTTTCATAACATGATTACAATAAAATCAATATCAACAAAATAATGACATAATCAAATCATATTCAATACATGAACCCAATGCATTTCGGGGCTAGAAAGCCCCTTCGTCGGGGGTCTGTTAAAGAAAAAAGGAAATCGTATTACTCTTGGTGCTTATGAGGTTCACAGTTGCTACTTCTATTTAGCATCATTCATTTGAATTAAACTATTTTAATCTTACCTCAAACTTTGAGGGGAACTTTATGCTTTTAGTGGGTTTGATTCCTGATATTATATTGTGATCTGTATAAAAACAGTTCAATTTCTTTTATGACACATCTTTTAGTTGGGAGAATTTTATAGTTTAAATCTAAAGTTGTTATGTTTACCTGTTTCTTGATTCGAATTAATCTGAAATAAATGCGAGTTTTTTTTGTTTTAGTGTCTTATCGGTTGTTTTAGTTACATAAAACATACTCTTGTTACACAAAAGAATTTTTTTAACGCTCACCTGTTGGTATCAAGATGTTGTTTCTATCTGTGGTGTTCTCCCTATTTATAACAATAAAGTTTTATTGAGAAAAACTTTCAAGTTTCTAGCTTAAATATCTTTATTTATTATGAATTGAATGAGTTACCTGCGAGCCTAAGCTGTGTAGCGTTGGTCTCGCTTGCTGGGACAGTATTATCTGGTGCTAAAAAACAGAAGACTAGGTTTTAGAATTACGTTTATTGATTTGCCATCAATTGTAAACGTTAAATATTGGCTTTTATTTACCTTACGAGACAAAGCTCGAAGACTTCGCTTTCGTCAGCTTCGTGCTTTTTACAGTGACCTACGTAGAGATGGAAGAAGTGCAATTTCAATGTCTATCGTCGATTTGCAGAGGAATTTGACGTTCGCATCTTATACGCGTTTAAAGTAATTACCTGCGGTCCTACGCTTCGGGCTTCAGTTCCGCGGTATCTGTAATATTGCAGCTGACTGCAGAGTAAGAGGAGAAGGAAAAGATTAAAATTTTTAATTTAGCGTTTAAACGCTACTACGAAGCTAGTGTTTCTTTAGCACAATGTTGCACTGGGCTTCTTCTGTCTTACCGAATTGTCTTAGCTTGTTTGTAACGAAAGCTTCTCCATGCTGCTTGTGCTTCCGCTGAGGATTTTAAGTCCCTTATTTATTGTTGTTAGTTTTACTTCTCTGCCAGCGATATAATAGAAGGACTGTGGGTTGTTAAAGCGGCACAAATTATTCCTACTTGTCAACGTTATAGTAGAAGGACTAAAGCTTTTTAAAGCGGCGGCCATTATTAAGAAGTTTATCTGGGAAATGCTGTAAATGGGTCTTACTATAAAATTAGGTGAACGTTGTGAAATAACATTAAGAAGTACCACAGTATATTGCAATTATCTATTTTCTTCATGTGCTTGTCCCCTCAATTGAGCATGGACCAAGTCCAGATTGATTACTTTATTAGTGTCTGTTGGATCTTGCTCTTTCTGCAGGACTAGCATATTTTTGCCTTCCTTTGTTGGACTCGTTTTTGCTGGTTTTTAGGACTCTGTGCACTTTACTCCTGCCAAATGGTAAAGTGCTTGTGCTCTCCCTACTTAACATAGTTGAATTGGTATACACCTTTTTGGATTATTTAATGTACTCAATAGTCCCAAGTATACAGTACTACTTGTACCCGGAGCCTGATATTTAAATGCTACTAGTAGGCTCAGCACTCACTGCGCCACCCACTAAAGTAACCCTGTAAAGCTGGTCTCCAGGCCAGCTTTTATCCTGTTGGTGCAGTTTTAACTGCCATTTCTATCTGCAAAATAAAGTTTTTTAATACTTTTAAGTCACCTCTAAGATAGGCTTCAAAGGGTCTTAGGGAAGGGTGCATGGTATTTAAAAAGTAGGGCATTTGTGCTTATGTTTTACATGTCCTGGCAGCAGGAGTGGATCCGAGAGTCGCCCCACTGCCCCCTGAGCAGTTAGAAAAGGAAAAAGAAAATGTTAATAACGCAATGGTAATATCATTTTATTTTTCTGTACTTGCTCTGTTCTCTTGATGGGGCAGGGCTGGGCTGTGTAGAGCAGGGAGATGAGGGGTTAGCACTTTCTAAGTGTACAAGACGTTTAGCCGGCCATCTTGGGCCGGTCAGTCATGCGCACTTTGCATGTTCTCCACCGGGGTGTATTGCACATCCAGGGTGGAGAACATGCACAGGCTCATAGTCCCCATCTGAGTGCCGAAGCACGGCGCTCAGACCAATCACGGCGTGTTTGGCTAAAGGGAGCCTGCGTGCTTCCTGCTTTGGACTAGGAACCAGAAGAGATGAGGTGAGGCAGCGTTGCGGTGACCGTACCCAGGTAAGAGAATTTTACTTTTTTTCACTCCACACATCATCATAAACCCCCCCCCCCTCCCCCCCGCCACCACCACCACCCATGTTCCGTTGCAACTGCCACTGCCTGGCAGTGAAAAACGACTTTGAAACTCCCAAAGTAGTGTTTCACTGTAGCAGGGAGATCTCTCCTACAGACTAACATTGAGTTACTTAACTCCACTTGATAAGCGATAGCTTCACTTTGGGAACAGATAGAGAAATACTTTTTCCACTCATTTGGATTTTAATTTGAAATCCTTTTCAATAAGTTGGATTTTAAGTTAGTATTCTGAAAAACACTGATCCAATTTAGGAAAGAGTTAAGACACACCTCTTTAAAGAACACTACATCACAATGAATTAACCACCCACAATCCAGCTTCCTCTCTCTTGACTTTGACTTTGTTCGTGTATAGCGCTCAGCTGCTTCTTTGCTTGGCCCGCCTGATAACATAAAAAAAAATAACACATAGATGCATTTACATACATACTTCCGTGCCTCCGACACAGTGCTTAATTTGTAAAAACATTAGTGCCAGGGCTCTCGTCAGGACATTACTAACCATCACACTCTTACAAGTCTGACAATTCATTCTATTTCAGGCCCCCAAAGCTATATAACTGGCTTGGGTGGCTGGTATTAGTCAGTTTCTACTTATATTACATTAATAATAAACTTGTGTTCTGCTCATCTCTAAATTCGGCCGCCATGGGGCAGACTCTCATAAGCGCCAGTGCTGGCAATTAAACGCTGGTGCCAAGCACCGGAAACCACAGGCTCAAATTAAGCACTGCTCCAACGTTATGCTTCATTGCAATGTGCCTCTGACATCTGTTGGCGGGACTACTAGGCGGAAAAACGTTAAAAAAGGATTATAAAGCTCTCGTATTTTGAAACAATATTTAAATTGCTCGACTTTTGAAATACTAACAGTCTGAAAAAATAATCAATGATTCTTCCGAATTCTAGATTTCCACTTTAAACTCAGGCAAAGTTTCCTTCGTTTTGAATATCCTCAGGATAATAAATAAAGATTTCGGTTACATAAACAATTCACATTGAGTGGAGCTAAGAGCAGTACCACCTTTACTTTTGCAATAGGTCGCAGCGCCACCATGTGGCAGATTCCTGAAAACTTTTAAAATAGCTGCCGGTGTGCAGACTGGAAATAGACTGAAGGATCTAGGCCAGTCACGCAATTCGGCCGGGGAAGCCAAAAAAAAAGTGTCCCACATTCGCAGATAGCACCCTTTAGTTAGGATAATGGAGCTAAATGATGATAAACATAATAAAAGTAATTTGAAGCTTCTAGGACCAATATTAAATAGGAAATTAACATTCCAACGACAAAAAATATACTTTGGAAGCACAGAATTATCAAAAATACTAGGAACTCACTTTTAACTATGTTCTTTATCCATACATTTGCTGAGGATGTTTTGATTAGTGTTTACTGGGGAACATGATATTGCACAGACCTAAACTGCCTCTTACACTCACCATGGGTTTTTATGATATTCATTTTTTTTCTTCAGTACCAATGTTCATAGACTGGTGACAGCTGCATCTGTGTTTTCTGTTTTACTTGTGGCTAGCATCAGGAGAGGTTTCTGAAAAAGGGAATGATGCTAGTGAGTAAATGCAACCCCCCCCCCCCAAAAAAAAATAGTGCTTTCCTTACATGCAGTTTTATATAGCATGAACTAGGCCCAGAGGCATTGGAGCGCTTTACGTGAGCACCAGATAGCATTAGAGAGGGTCACACTTTTTTTTGTGATTGGAACATATAGATTAAGGGGTAGATTTAAAAGCCCCCTTCGTCATTTTTGCGCCACCGTTTGCGTCACTTTTCGAGACGCAGTGGCGGCGTAAAAATGCAGCCCATTTACAACGTGACGCATCTATATTATACCTGCGTCAGGTATAATGTATGCAGGGTCGGTGTTCCCACGCAAAAAAGCCTTGTAGAAGTGACGCAGTGAAATCTACAAGATTTCACTGCGTCACTTCTAGGACGCCACTGCGTCAAAACCGTAAGGTGTGACCCAGCGTAGTGGGAATAGGCCTCAAAATGCATTGCTGGAGTTGCGTTGTGCTTGCGACACAACTCCAGCAATGCGTGACTTTTGCCCCAACAGATGCGTCAGAATTTCTGACACATCTGTCAGTCCTTGCGCCATGGTGCGTCGTATTGTAAATACAGCGCATGCATGGTGGCGCAAGGGTTTCTCAGAGTGGCACAGGGAAAGTGACGCATCTCTGCAGATGCGTCACTTTCTTGTAAATCTGCCCCTAAATGATTTGCCCAGAATCACAGGATGTCGAACTGACGCTGGGCCTTGAGCCTGGTTTCCCAGTTTCAACATCAACTAAGCCACAACCTTCCCTCTTGACTGTAGTAATTGTTATCTGGCAGACAAAGGAGGGTTTTCTCTGCTACTTGAATGGAGTGGAGGAGGACAAAAATAAACTGAGGCGCTACCTCACTGGCCTTCACCGACCCCTACCACACAATGCTCCAGTCCACTCCCCTGCTGCAGGCCCCTGAAAAGTAGGTGCTAATGGCTTCCCGTCAGCAGCTCCTTGCAGACTCTGTCATACCTGGAGCCAGGCGCACCTCATGGTGTGACAGTGGGAGAGCAGCCCATTGTCATTCTGCCTCTGACGCTAGGCCGCAGGCCTGACTTCACGTGCATGACGTCATGTTTGCAAAGGCTGTAACACAAGCCTTTCACACCACCAGGGGCGGAGTCCTTAAGGGGGAAAAAACGGCTCACAAACTGGCCAGAGCATGGGGCCCATCGGCCGATGCCCAATTGCCTTTCTTGCCAATCCGAGGAGGCACAAGACATAACGAAGCGTTTTTCTATTTCAGCTGGATGAAATACTCCATGCAGGGCATTAGTGCTGATTTTTATTGACAGGGATTTTTCAGAGGTCTGTCTGGAATTTCTTTTTTTCTAGAAAGCAAACTTTTAAAGTCATAGCTAATTGTTCAGAGTTATTATTTCAAAAATGGCTACTTCCGTGGTATGCTATTGGAGGACGGGCTCTAGACTCTGCAGCTAGAGCCCCTATCCAGTTTTCTACCGCTCCACTCTAACCTAATGCACACAATCCAATCCACCTCACTCCAATCCAAATCACCCCTCTGCAATCCAATGTACTCTCTTCCAATCCACCCCACCCCACCCCACCCCACCCCAATCCAATTCACCCCACTCAATTTCATCCCACGCCATTCCATCTCACTCCATTCCACCCCACTCCAATCCACCCCACCCCATGTAGTCCAATAAACACCATTTAAATCCACTTCACTCTAATCTAGTCCAACCCATCGAGTGCACCCCACTCCACTGCATTCCAATCCATCCCGCTCTACCCCAATCCACCCACCCCAGTTCAGTCTATCCCACTTAATCCAATCCATAAAGGCCAGCCACACTCCAATCTACCCACTACAATCCAATCTACCGACTCCAGTCCAATCCACCCACTCCAATCCTACCCCCTCCACTCTACTCTAATTCACCCACCTCCAACCCAACCTCCCCTAAACCAATCCATCCCAACCCAAGCCAATCTAAGCCACCCCAATCCACCCCGCCCCATTTCAATCAACCCCACTCCAATCCAGTCCACCCCATCCAATCCACCCCACTCCAATGGGCCCCACTCCGTTAAATCCAACCCACCCTACCACACTCCAATCCACCCCAATCTACTCCATTCCAACCTACTACCTGAATCCACTCAACCCACTCCACCCAATTCCACTCCACTCTACGACACTGCACTCTGTGACACTGCACCTTACGACACTCTACTCAACTTTACAACACTCTACTCCCCTTACTCTACAACACTTAACTCCAACAAATCCAGTCTACGAAACTCTACTCCCCCACTCCACTGTAGGAGATTCCACGCCTCTAACCTTTAGCCATACTCATCAGCAGCAACACTACTGTTCAACATGGCAAAAACACATTGCCAAAGCCAATAGCTCTTGTAGAAGCGATAGAAGCGAGACCTATTGGCTGTGCCAGTCCTTTTTTAAGTTGAGCCTACCCGGCAGCAAGCCTACCCCCCCCCCCCCCATCCCCAAAACTCCCCCCCCCCTTCTTCGTTGTGCTTTCTTGTTTTCGTGTGTGCTTCTCATCCACCTGTGTTGCTTTCCGTGTGTGTTGCTTCTATCCTCGCCCGCCTGCACCCTGTTGTTCTCCCCAGCGGCTCCTCTGTTGGCCTCCACCAAAGCCATCTTTTTTCTTTCTTTTTATGGAAGGACCGGGCAGCAAATTGCTACTCGCTGCCCTGCCTTAAAGACCTACTTTAATGCTATATCTATTCATTTGTGTAGTTGTTTTTACCGATCCACTAGGTGCTTGCTTAAATTTTGTAGACCCATGGATGCATAACCCAACATGTGCGTGCCTACGTCAAGTAGGTATGCACATAGCTGGGCCCCCGCATCCTTTTTTCCTTTTGGTTATGCTTTACAGCACAGCCAGAAGGCATTGGTAGAGCCAATAGGTCCCTAAGCCATGGCCTCTTGGCGTTGCCAATGCTTGTTGGTTCCTGATATGTTGATGAGGTGTTGTCTGCCCGCTAGGCTGAGAGAACGGACACCATAATGGTGTCAGATTCGGTAAATTCTTAATTAGGCGCCCCATCATAGCTATTGTATATCTATGTTTGGTTCCCGCGCGGTGATGAGTAAACCCTCTAAACTGGGACGTGCGCACGAGGAGCAGGCGATTATCTGACTGACGTATCCATTCATTGTCGCGTGAATATTCTGAATGGGGAGGATCAGTGCCCCAGATACAGAAGTCTTTATCCTATTCGAAGCTTACAGAGGCAGGGGAAATGCGGCGTCAGGTGCTTTATGTGCATGCAAGCAATTTCTTTCTCCCCCCTTCACCCCCCCCCCCCCACACCTTACTGCTTCATCCTCTCATTTCTTACTTTCATCCCTTCTTTCTTTCTTTCTTATTAGCCTTCTTAGTTCGATAGTATCTTTTCTTTGTTTCTCTTCAATTTCTTTTCCTGTCTTTTAGACTTTCATTCACGTTTTCTTATTTCTTTAGGCAGTATTGTACTTTCCTTGTGCTTTTTGGTTTTACCTTTTTATTTGGTTTTACCTTTTTATTCAGGCTTTCTTTCATTTTTTAGACTGTTTTAGGGCTACAACTACTTAATGGGAATGTTGTTACTCAGAGTCTATCTTGTGCGAGTAGGTACACGGTTTGGCGCGCCCACCTCCAAACAAGCATTTGCAATGCAATAGGTCCCGCATTTATGAGAGTTTGAGCAGATAAATAAAAGCCATTGTCATTTACAATGCCAATAGCTTAAACTCGCGCAAATGCAAGACCTATTGCGTGCTATAAACATTTTAAAAAAATGTTAGGAGAGAGCGTGTCCTGTCTGCAATAGCAGGAGGGACAACCCTATTTGAGAAAATAGTGCTTGGAGGTCGTAATGAAAGCGTACTGAGTAACAACACTTGTAACAGGGGGTGTCACCATGGGAGGTTACAAAGAGAGACCAGGAGGGACTAATAAGCCTTTTGACCAATGAATAGCCACAGTTTACAGTGGACAATTACACAAGCCAATGAAAAATGTGGGTGGAGAGTGGGCGGGGCTTCAAGTCCTTATTTCAATACAGCATGCTTCGCAGAGCAGCTCATGCGCGGTCCAGGCTCGACCTAAAAATGAACTTTCGTGCTATAAAGGACATGTAAGCATTTGTCCGTACGTTTTCGAATGCCCTTATCCGTGTAGTCGTAGTTCTCAGTCTCCACATCGAGAGCAGAGTGCATAGTGTACCCTTCCTGTTAGCACACGAAAGGTGAAGGAGGTCAAAGAGGATGCACTCTTCAGTAATAGCCTGCTCAAAGGGGGGTTGGCAACGGCAGCACTTTCTGTTCCAAAACAGAAACACAGGGATTAACTGAGTCCCTGCCCTGCGTTTTGGACACAGAGGGATGAGAATTACGATGAAGTGATAAGTATTCACTCACATACTCACCCAAGGGGAATCAAGAGTAGAGCCTCAGCAGCAAATTTCACTGCAAGGTAGGGCGACCAGATTTTTAGATTGAAAACCTGGGACACAGCCCTAGACATAGTTATAGGACTATGTTTTGATCAGGCTGGAATATGGTCACAGAAGGACTACACAAAAAACAAAAAAAACACAAAATATGTATATATTTATATGGCCTGTTAAATAAATAAATCGACAAGCACTTAACTATGGAGTCTGTGCCCGACCTGTTTTGTTCATTGCAAAATCGGGAGTTTTTTTAGCACACCCACAAACAGCTGTATGACGCACACGTTATTAAATGGTGGTGCTTCATTGATGACATCTGTGTAATTTGGCAGGGAACTATTGAATCAGCTGAGAGTTTTGTTAATAACATCAATAACAATAACCTCAATTTACAATTTACAGCGCAAATCAGCAGCCAAAGTGTACAGTTCCTAGATGTTGAAATCTATATTAATGATGATGGCATACAGACCAAATTACATAGGAAGGCCACAGCTGGAAACTCCACATACACGCTCTCAGTGCCCACCCGAAACAACCTTATCAGGAGCATACCATATGGGGAATTTTTGAGAATAAAGAGAATTTGTAGCACAGAAACAGACCGTAGACATTGTCAAGCTGAAGCTGTACAAAGATTTTTAAAAAGAGGATATAACAACAAAGACTTAGATGCCGTGCTTTTAAAGGCGAACATTAATGATGATATAGCTACATCTAGCATTGAATCTAGCCCTGTCACCATCAAGCCCAACACAACTAACCAAGGCAGCCATGATACTATAAGACCTATAACTACTTGTAGTGATCAAGAGAAACAAGTAAGAAAAATCATACATAACAACTGGCATATTGGGAAAACAGATCTGACTCTTTTTCTTAAATAGCCTGACTTGCCCTCTATTACCTTCAGACGGGCACCCTCTATGAGGGACACTTTAGTTAGGACAAGCCCAGAGGTTACTGCTTCATTTACTACTTTGCTTTCTAATAGAACAACCTGTTGAGCTTGTAAATTTGGGGTTAACAGGCAGGAATACACTGATGCATTTGACCCAACACCCATAAAGATCAAGGGTATGTACACCTGTCGTACCGAGTTTTTGGTTTATGTACTCAAATGCATCTGTCATCTCAAATATGTGGGGAGCATGAAGTTGCAAGTATTTATTCGCATCCTCCAACATTTGCGTGCCATAGTCAACACAGATCACAATTACCCTGTTGCTAGACACTTTAAGCTCGCTCATAATAACAACCTGAAAGAGTTCAATTATTTTGTCATTGACGCAGTACTTAGATCACCTTCGCCAGTTGGAGACACAGTACATTTTATCTCTTGACACCAAGATGCCAAATGGGTTAAATACGGGGGATGATATGGACAGTTTTTTATAATGTTCTGGGCAACTCTTTTTAGTGCATATGGCCCGAGGCATCAGAGCCTTGGTTATCTATTTATCTATTTGTGTGTCTGTGAGAACTGTGGTGAATTTTTACTTGTGGTGTTCTATCATCCATTTTGTGTGACCTTGTTTTTACCCCCTTTTTAGCTTGTTTTACCTGATATATATCCGGTTTTACTTGGTTTTAATCGGTTTTATTGAACTCCACACATATTATCCCAAGTTTTATCACAAGGGAACCATTATGTTGTACTGTAGTTGCTTATTTGCACGAGCCTTAATCTTGGCTCCGTTATTACGTATTTGCACTATCAGATTTGTTTACATATCTATACAAATGGTCTATGACAGCTCTATCTCTTATGCTCTATATTGCACATACTGTTTCCTCCCGCTATATACCCACAACAACTAGGCTTTAAGTAATGTGTCCAATTTGCATTTTAATGCTCATCATTCTAAACAGTGCACTTGCATATTTGGGACAGTAGCTGCTGTTACCTGTACTGGTTTATATATTTAGCTGTGACGATTTATTTTAATAGCTAATTTTAATGTGTGACAATAGCACCTTATAAGCACTTGCACATTAATTTTAGTATTCACTCCTCCCTACAGCAGCCCTGCGGTCAAAATGGGTTTTGGAAATAGCAGTACTGATACAGATCAGTTATTCCTCGCATTTTGATGTATTGTTATTTATTATTTTTTCTTAAGATACTTTATTACAGTTCCTAGCCACTTGGCTATGTACTATCTATTTTGATTGTTTCTACTATTTGAGTCATTTTACAGTAACATGGTATCCTCTGTGATCATGAATCCTAAGTAAGAAATCACTGCCCCAAGTATGTTGTTTAGCTCTATTGCTGCAGGGGGAGTGTTTAAGCAATTAGCACGTCACTATTTAAGAGGTTAAGCTACCGAGGCACGTCATGTGATCAAGACCGGGGCAACCCGGTCGAAACGCATCATGCTGTGGAACTTTTGCACAATAAAGCACAGAATTTTGAATTAAGCTACAAGTGGTCCGTACCTGATTTTCCGACCGAGGAGTGAGGAATTTGGATCAGGAATTTCCGTATTTATATATATATATTTATATATCAGCGCTCACGTGCCAAAACACTACCAAACTCGCGGGGAGATTCTTGCAAAACGCCTTTATTCCACAGTAAGCTTGGATAGCAAAGGGGCTCAGGAAAGGTCAATCAAAGCCCAGTTCGCCGTTTGGTTCCTGACGCGTTTCGAAGGCTCCCGCCTTCTTCTTCAGAGGAAAGGCGAACACATCACGGGAGTGCAGGTTCCAGCCCTTCTTGTAACAATGGCACGCCCCTAATGGGCAGTCCAAATGTCTCGGTGCCTGTTGGGACTGGAAGTCCTGTGTTTTCAAGGCGCCCCTCCTGTGGTTCAAGGCGCTTGGATAGTCTCCCCTCGCCTGCCAGGCGATAACACGGTGATGGAGTAGGGGACGGATGAATATCCGTATCCTTAGCAAGCTGGATGCTTGCCCTTGGCGGCTCCTTCCGTGAGGCTGCGTGGCGGTGCTCAGCGTTTCATGCAGGGTTACCGCTACGCTCTGTTCCATCACAACGCTGCTGCACTCTTCTGGCGGGTGTGGTCAGAATGGTGATGGATCCATTCCAGAAATCAGCGCTCACGTGCCAAAACACTACCAAACTCGCGGGGAGATTCTTGCAAAACGCCTTTATTCCACAGTAAGCTTGGATAGCAAAGGGGCTCAGGAAAGGTCAATCAAAGCCCAGTTCGCCGTTTGGTTCCTGACGCGTTTCGAAGGCTCCCGCCTTCTTCTTCAGAGGAAAGGCGAACACATCACGGGAGTGCAGGTTCCAGCCCTTCTTGTAACAATGGCACGCCCCTAATGGGCAGTCCAAATGTCTCGGTGCCTGTTGGGACTGGAAGTCCTGTGTTTTCAAGGCGCCCCTCCTGTGGTTCAAGGCGCTTGGATAGTCTCCCCTCGCCTGCCAGGCGATAACACGGTGATGGAGTAGGGGACGGATGAATATCCGTATCCTTAGCAAGCTGGATGCTTGCCCTTGGCGGCTCCTTCCGTGAGGCTGCGTGGCGGTGCTCAGCGTTTCATGCAGGGTTACCGCTACGCTCTGTTCCATCACAACGCTGCTGCACTCTTCTGGCGGGTGTGGTCAGAATGGTGATGGATCCATTCCAGAAATCAGCGCTCACGTGCCAAAACACTACCAAACTCGCGGGGAGATTCTTGCAAAACGCCTTTATTCCACAGTAAGCTTGGATAGCAAAGGGGCTCAGGAAAGGTCAATCAAAGCCCAGTTCGCCGTTTGGTTCCTGACGCGTTTCGAAGGCTCCCGCCTTCTTCTTCAGAGGAAAGGCGAACACATCACGGGAGTGCAGGTTCCAGCCCTTCTTGTAACAATGGCACGCCCCTAATGGGCAGTCCAAATGTCTCGGTGCCTGTTGGGACTGGAAGTCCTGTGTTTTCAAGGCGCCCCTCCTGTGGTTCAAGGCGCTTGGATAGTCTCCCCTCGCCTGCCAGGCGATAACACGTGATGGAGTAGGGGACGGATGAATATCCGTATCCTTAGCAAGCTGGATGCTTGCCCTTGGCGGCTCCTTCCGTGAGGCTGCGTGGCGGTGCTCAGCGTTTCATGCAGGGTTACCGCTACGCTCTGTTCCATCACAACGCTGCTGCACTCTTCTGGCGGGTGTGGTCAGAATGGTGATGGATCCATTCCAGAAATCAGCGCTCACGTGCCAAAACACTACCAAACTCGCGGGGAGATTCTTGCAAAACGCCTTTATTCCACAGTAAGCTTGGATAGCAAAGGGGCTCAGGAAAGGTCAATCAAAGCCCAGTTCGCCGTTTGGTTCCTGACGCGTTTCGAAGGCTCCCGCCTTCTTCTTCAGAGGAAAGGCGAACACATCACGGGAGTGCAGGTTCCAGCCCTTCTTGTAACAATGGCACGCCCCTAATGGGCAGTCCAAATGTCTCGGTGCCTGTTGGGACTGGAAGTCCTGTGTTTTCAAGGCGCCCCTCCTGTGGTTCAAGGCGCTTGGATAGTCTCCCCTCGCCTGCCAGGCGATAACACGGTGATGGAGTAGGGGACGGATGAATATCCGTATCCTTAGCAAGCTGGATGCTTGCCCTTGGCGGCTCCTTCCGTGAGGCTGCGTGGCGGTGCTCAGCGTTTCATGCAGGGTTACCGCTACGCTCTGTTCCATCACAACGCTGCTGCACTCTTCTGGCGGGTGTGGTCAGAATGGTGATGGATCCATTCCAGAAATCAGCGCTCACGTGCCAAAACACTACCAAACTCGCGGGGAGATTCTTGCAAAACGCCTTTATTCCACAGTAAGCTTGGATAGCAAAGGGGCTCAGGAAAGGTCAATCAAAGCCCAGTTCGCCGTTTGGTTCCTGACGCGTTTCGAAGGCTCCCGCCTTCTTCTTCAGAGGAAAGGCGAACACATCACGGGAGTGCAGGTTCCAGCCCTTCTTGTAACAATGGCACGCCCCTAATGGGCAGTCCAAATGTCTCGGTGCCTGTTGGGACTGGAAGTCCTGTGTTTTCAAGGCGCCCCTCCTGTGGTTCAAGGCGCTTGGATAGTCTCCCCTCGCCTGCCAGGCGATAACACGGTGATGGAGTAGGGGACGGATGAATATCCGTATCCTTAGCAAGCTGGATGCTTGCCCTTGGCGGCTCCTTCCGTGAGGCTGCGTGGCGGTGCTCAGCGTTTCATGCAGGGTTACCGCTACGCTCTGTTCCATCACAACGCTGCTGCACTCTTCTGGCGGGTGTGGTCAGAATGGTGATGGATCCATTCCAGAAATCAGCGCTCACGTGCCAAAACACTACCAAACTCGCGGGGAGATTCTTGCAAAACGCCTTTATTCCACAGTAAGCTTGGATAGCAAAGGGGCTCAGGAAAGGTCAATCAAAGCCCAGTTCGCCGTTTGGTTCCTGACGCGTTTCGAAGGCTCCCGCCTTCTTCTTCAGAGGAAAGGCGAACACATCACGGGAGTGCAGGTTCCAGCCCTTCTTGTAACAATGGCACGCCCCTAATGGGCAGTCCAAATGTCTCGGTGCCTGTTGGGACTGGAAGTCCTGTGTTTTCAAGGCGCCCCTCCTGTGGTTCAAGGCGCTTGGATAGTCTCCCCTCGCCTGCCAGGCGATAACACGGTGATGGAGTAGGGGACGGATGAATATCCGTATCCTTAGCAAGCTGGATGCTTGCCCTTGGCGGCTCCTTCCGTGAGGCTGCGTGGCGGTGCTCAGCGTTTCATGCAGGGTTACCGCTACGCTCTGTTCCATCACAACGCTGCTGCACTCTTCTGGCGGGTGTGGTCAGAATGGTGATGGATCCATTCCAGAAATCAGCGCTCACGTGCCAAAACACTACCAAACTCGCGGGGAGATTCTTGCAAAACGCCTTTATTCCACAGTAAGCTTGGATAGCAAAGGGGCTCAGGAAAGGTCAATCAAAGCCCAGTTCGCCGTTTGGTTCCTGACGCGTTTCGAAGGCTCCCGCCTTCTTCTTCTGTGATCATGAATCCTAAGTAAGAAATCACTGCCCCAAGTATGTTGTTTAGCTCTATTGCTGCAGGGGGAGTGTTTAAGCAATTAGCACGTCACTATTTAAGAGGTTAAGCTACCGAGGCACGTCATGTGATCAAGACCGGGGCAACCCGGTCGAAACGCATCATGCTGTGGAACTTTTGCACAATAAAGCACAGAATTTTGAATTAAGCTACAAGTGGTCCGTACCTGATTTTCCGACCGAGGAGTGAGGAATTTGGATCAGGAATTTCCGTATTTATATATATATATTTATATATATATATATATATATATATATATATATATATATATATATATATATATATATATATATATATATATATATATATATATATATATGTATGTATCCATGAACAAACACTCCCACTTCCTCAGAAACATCCAATAAAGAAGGCACAGACTCGAGGCTGTTTAGGATATGGCTTTCTTTATTGTTTCAGGTCACCCTCAACCTGGAGACACGAGAGATGCGTTTCGGCTTCACAGAAGCCTTTGTCGATCTATATATATATGTGTATATATATATATTCACTGAAAAAAACATAGGTTTCAGGCCTTATATAGTTAGGAATTAGCATTTAAAAAACCTTTGAAATTCACTGAAAGAAACCATAGGTTTCAGGCCTTATATAGTTAGGAATTAGCATTTAAAAAACCTTTGAAATTCACTCCAAAAACTATAAGTTTTAGGGGTGTTATAGTTAGCTGGACATTTCACTCATACAAAACCATTGAAATTGCTCCTATATAGTCAGGTTTCAGGTTCAGGTTTTAAAGTCTTTATTTCGATTTTTAGCAAATCATAAAAGACACATTAAAATGCAAAAGAATATAACTGATTCAATTTAAACAAACAACCGGAAAAACAACACTATAAAAGAAGTTTAGACACTAACAAAAGATATACAAATAAGTATGCAAATAAGAATAAGGAACGTTTTAAGACAAATGGATAAAACAGGATTACATTTCAATTAATGAATAAAGAGACCTGAATATTTTGTATAAAAATAAATAACATTGCGTTAAAAAGTCGACATTACAGTTCAGATTCATTGTAAACGGGCCCTTTATATGGCAAGAAAAGAAACAAGGGATACAGATGATGCAACTAAGTCATGGAATAGTTAGCAGATACATAATCAAACAGATTATGACCAATTGTAGATCATCTTTGTACTTGGTGCTAAGGCATGCTGGTTTTTAGCCTTAGGAGCCAAGCCCATCCCAGATACTTTGCCAAAGTTACTACAAAGAGTTCGGAGGTGTTAGTCCTGAGCACCCATATAGCTTCCATCGCTGTTTTAAATGGTAATTTTTGAAACAAAGGTTTTAACCATTTCTTTCGGGGTGCACCGTACCTTGGGCAGGCAAAAAGAAAATGTCCTTCGGATTCAATATGACCTGGGCAGCATGTACAATAGGGCGATATCCCTGTAGACCGTTTGTTTAGAAAGATGTTCAAGGGCAGAGCGCCCACTCTAAACTGGTGGTACAACTTCTTATCTAACGGTCGAGATATAACATCCCAATATGGCTCTCTCGGTAGGTCAAGTTTGAAAGTTAAAAACCTGCCTGTAAGGCCATTTTTGTTAGAAAGCAGAACTCTTTTTAGGCGGGTTGTGGCCCAATACAAGGATTTGAACTCGTCTTTGGATGGGAAAGCGTTAGATTGAGGGGATGTCCAGAGGTGTTCCAGGCCCATATCTTTAAGGATAGATTTAACAGCAGAAAGCCATGGTATTTTCCCTGAACCCCTAATAGACCTGACTTCCGACAGTTCTTTTGCAAAGAGGGATAAATCTGGGGAAGTCCATATCCGTCTCCACAGTGCCACTAACCTAAATCTTGCCATCTCGTTAATAGGTGGGGAGCCAAGGTCCAAACAGAGGGGGATCGAGGGTGTTGACTGCGGGAGGCCCACTAGATTTCGAAGGAATCTACATTGAGTTTTGAACAGATTAAGCAAGTCCATGTGGCCCCACAGATCCGCGCCATATAAAATGGCCGTAGAGATTTTAACATCATAGATCTTAAGGGCCGGGAGGACCCGTTTTGTAATTGATTCCTTCTGCTCTTTGATAAGGCAACCAGTCAGCCTAGCAAGTTTAAGATGTTGCATATTGATCTGATCCTTCCATCTTAAGCGGCTATCGAGGGTAACCCCTAAGTAGGTCATGGTATCGACCTGCTCGAGGTTTACTCCATTCAACCTCACTGAACTCCGGACTGGATGGTTTTTTGTAAAAACCATAAATTTTGTTTTCCCCACATTGACTACCAAATTATTGATGGCACAGTACTCCTCAAAGCGGTCGAGAGCCCGCTGGAGTCCGCTGCGTGTTTTTGAGAGGATTAAGGTGTCATCTGCGAAGATGAGTAAGGGGAACCTCATCCCAGCCAGCATTGGTGCATCAGTGGGGGTATCCACGAAGAACTTGACAACTTGATCGATAAAGAGGAGGAAGAGGGTTGGGGCCAGGACACACCCCTGGCGGACACCTCGAGTTACGAGAAATGTCTCCGTCACTTGTCCCTGGCCCCCCCACCTCACCCTCGCAAAGTTGTCCTCATGGAGTCTTACGATGAGGTCTAATAATTCAAATGGGCACCCCAGATTTTCCAGAACACCCCATAGTTTGGCCCTAGGCACTAGATCGAAGGCGGACTTCAGATCAATGAATGCAGCATAGATGGTACCGCCACCTAGCCACACCTCCTTCCAATAGATCAGGCAGAATCTAAAAACCTGATCTATGGTGCTCATTCCTGATCTGAAGCCCGCCTGCATGGGTGACAAGATATTCTCAGTTTCAATCCATCCCTGGACCCGTCCTAGGACCATGCGTGCCACTATCTTTTGAATCGAATCGATTAAACTGATAGGGCGATAGTTGCCTGGGTTGTACTAACTATATTTCGCGCACCCGCAATCCACTGCTGATGTTGTCACATATTACATCATTCATGACATGGTCAGTGACATCACTGATGACATCTCAAATGACATCACTGATGACATCATCCAGTGAATGTGGTTTGCTTCGTTGTTTAAGTATGCATTATATATATATAGCAATTTGCATTGAAGAATGAGTGGATATATAAAAATAAATATTTGGATGAAGGATTTAGTAGCAGTGTAATTGACTGTTTACTTTAACAATGTATAGCGTCTCACTAAATATATTGGATAGTGACTAAACTGTGTGAATATCTGTATCACTTTGTCAGTTGTTGTGTAAACTGGTTCTCCAGTTGGTTACTAGCTATGTGAAAGTCTATGTTAATTATTGATTAGTTAACTGAGTATTTGTATGGGAGAGTGAATGTGTGTGTGGTTCGGTGGGGGGTGTGTGACTGCCCAAAGATGTGTGAATAGTTGATTCAGCAGATATATGAACTTAAAACTACATGTTCTAACAGTTGTTTGGATGAGTGAATCTCTTTATGGGTGTGGTGATGAGCAAATATATTTTTCAATGGTACATGTCCAACAAACTAGAAAAATAAAAGGCAGTGTATGTGACAGTTGTTGTATATACATAAGTATACATAAGACTCAATGATTGTGTGAGTGACTGTATGGATAACTGTATACTTGTAATAATGATTTTATAATACACTAAGTATGACTTACTATCTAAATAAATTGATGAAGTGGTGTTTGTATAATTGTGTAGCTAAGTAAGTATGTAAGTATGATCCATTGTTTGCATAAGTGAGTAGGATAACTTCATATATGAATAGGTTGTGTGCTGGTGTGTAATGTCGATATATTTTTGATAGTGTTCTATTGTTCATTGACAGCATGTATGAGTGAATCTACAGGTAAGTGATTAGATGTGTGTATACATCTAGGAATCACTGAGTGAGTTTTTAGATACTTGTATTGCTGTGTTAATGGATTCAAATATGATACTCTGTATTTTACAAAGAGTAATGAAAGATTTTACTAGTGTATGAAAAGGTGTATGTGATTGTCATGTGAATGATGTCATCAGTGATGTCATTTGAGATGTCATCAGTGATGTCACTGACCATATCAAGAATGATGTAATATGTGACATCATCAGCAGTGGATTGCGGGTGCGCGAACTATATTTAGTACAACTAACTATATAGGAGCAATTTCAATGTTTTTTTATGAGTGAAATGTCCAGCTAACTATAACACCCCTAAAACATATAGTTTTTGAGTGAATTTCAAAGGTTTTTTAAATGTTAATTCCTAACTATATAAGGCCTGAAATCTATGGTTTTTTCAGTGAACTTCAAAGGTTTTTTAAATGCTAATTCCTAACTATATAAGGCCTGAAACCTATGGTATTTCAGTGAATTTGCAAGGTTTTTTAAATGCTAAATCCTAACTATATAAGGCCTGAAACCTATGGTTTTTTCAGTGAATTTCAAAGGTTTTTTAAATGCTAATTCCTAACCATATAAGGCCTGAAACCTATGTTTTTTTCAGTGAATTTCAATGGTTTTTTAAATGCGAATTCCTAACTATATCAGGCCTGAAACCTTTGGTTTTTTCATAGAATTTCGAAGGTTTTTTAAATGAAATTTGTTAAATGTATTAATTGTTATTTTTTTTATACTGATTTACTACATTTTTGCAGGCAGGTGTTTAGAGGGCACGCACCCTTTTTACGACACTCTGCAGCTCAGCTCCATGGCGCTTACTGGAGATACCTGTTGGACTAGTTCCCTCTAGGGGACCTCTGGATTGAACAGGAATTAATTCCCCAACTTAAACTGTGCAAACGCGCCCTGTAGAGTGTTCTAAATTGGGGGATTAAGTTCCCTTGCATACTGGGGGTCCCAAGGGGCCAACTAGCCCACCATGAGCCTCCATTATGCGCCAGGGGGCCGCGTTGCTTTTCCCCGGGGGCGGCGGTCCCCGGGACAGTGTAGGGGGGATTGGGCCCCCCCTCCCACACTTCTTTATCACTATGCCCCCGCGATTTTGTCCCCCCGGGGGGTAATTTGAAAGAAAAAACTGGTTTAAAAAAATAATAATTTTGGCCTTGGGGGTCCTTGTGGGACCACCTGGGCAGGCCTAGGAGTTCAGGGTGTTTCTACCCTGCCCCCTTTTTGTGTTCTACACGTTTGTTTTTCTGCTTTCTTGTACCTCGGTCTACCAAGCACAAGATGGCTGCCAACACTTCCTGGTTTGAAGTGTTGAAAGCCAATGAGCATGCAGCTCCTGCTTGGAAAGTTTTAGTACTCAAAAAGGGGGCAGGGTAGAAGCACCCTGACCCCCTAGGCCTGCTCAGGGGGTCCCACAAGGACCCCCAAGCCCCCCCCCCCAATTTTTTGGGGGGGGGAAATCGCAGGGTGCGCGTACGGTGCACGTACCCCGTGCTTTTTGGAAACAAAAAATAAAAGAATTTGCCTTGAGCCTAGGGGGTCAGGATGCTTCTACCCTGCCCCCTTTTTGAGTTCTACACGTTTTTTTCTACTATCTTGTGCCTCAGTCTACCGAGGCACAAGATGGCTGCCATCAATTTCTGTTTTGGCGTGTTGACAGACAGTGGCAGCCAATCAGCATGCAGCTCGTGCACGGGAAGGTGCGCGCACGGTGCGCGCATGGTGCGCGCTTATGGATATATATTTTTTCTCTTTTGATTTTCTCAGGAACTACTAGAGGGATTTACACCATTTAAGCAAAAGGCTGATCTGCAAATCCGAGTCTACCATTTTGCCAAATTTGGTGTAATTCCGTTCAGCGGTTCAGGCTGTAGCTGTGTCTAAAGGTCATATGGAAATTAACATGGGAAAACACGTTTTGGGACCCCCCTTTTTTCTCGGCCCCCGCTTGACGAATCTACCCGAGACTTTCAGGGAAGAAGCGGAGCGGAACGGGCCATCTTCTTTGAGAAATTTGCGAAGATTCAACAACCGGCGCCAAAGTTATTCCCAATAGAATGTTGCGGATTTCCTATTTAAACTAGGTCCTAACTATATATACCTACTGGCGACCGCCAGTAAGTAATATATATATATATATATATATTTATATATATATATATATATATATACATATATTTGCTCCAAACATCCCCTCAAACAAAGAAGGAAGTGGCCGCACTCTCGTGGTGTAATACAGCAGTTTATTTACACACAAACAGGACGCGTTTCGGCAAACGTGCCTTTTTCCCCTGTGTCAACACAAACAAAGAGGCTCCCGTCATTTAAAGCATTCAAACAAGGGTAACATTTTTCTCTCATTTGCCTCATTGGTTTCCCCTTCCGTTCGCAAGGGTTTAGTTCATAGACATAGAGAGCAGACAAAAACATCAATCCCACTCTGGGGGCCATCTTAGAGTTTGTCTATATACAATATTTACATGGAGCATATGTCTATATCATCTCTTTTAAATCAAATGAATAAAGTTTCATTACTTCATGATTTCAAATAATTATACTAGCTCTCAGTCCTATTATTCATATGTACAGTTATATCCATCATTTTAATTTGAATGCATGGCAGATAAATGAGCCCTGGATGGTTTATACCACTGAGAAAGTGTTAAATCAAAAACATAATTGAGCCCTGGATGGGCATATCTTCAAATTACAATTCAATATATTTTGTATTTCGCTGCAGCGGATGTGTCTTCAAAAAATAATGCTAAAAGAGATTCATACTCATCATCCATCATTTCATATCGAATCCAAAAAGCAATCCTCTATATCCACACAGTTTCAGGAGCATATTATATACAAGCAGGGTCAGCAATATATTACACCTTCAGTTACGTCAGAGCCATCTTATCCCAAATGCATTGCTCATTCTTCTTCAGAATTAATGCCAAAGGGAATAATAGTGCGCAAATCAATTATGTGTCTCAATTTGAGTCTACGTAATCTTTGCACCCTATTGCCACCTCGTTCACTTGCAGGAACGTGGCCAATACAAAAGAATTTGAGAAGTGAACGGTCACTATTGTGGTTTTCAGAAAAGTGCCTTGCCACTGGCTATGTCGGGTCTCTATTTTCAATTGGACGTGCGTGCTCTAAGATCCTCCTCTTCACCGGATGTTTGGTGATACCAACATATATATATATATATATATATACACACACACACACACACCCACACACACACACACACACACACACACTGTCCTTCCCTCTTGTGATGAGACCCAGGAGCAGGCTATTGATTTTACTTGCTTTGGGTGATCGGAGATCACCTATTTTCCCCTCATGAAACCCTGCTCTGCTGCATGAGTAGGGTGCGGCAGTACAGCAGGCGGCGTTTTAAGCAACAGGATTTCTTAGTGGCGTGAAAAGAGAGCTCTTTAAACCGCTCAACTTCTGTTCCTGGTGTTACGAGGGGGTCGGAGGAAATGTGAGCCTGCACCACACTGATTTAATGTGCATGCTCACCCGACCCACCCTCAAAAACCTGGACATATCTTTGTTTCAGCAAATAGTGTTGGTGGCTTCTACAGACTTTGAAAAACCGGGACTGTCTGGGCAAATCCAGGACATCTGGTCACCTTACTGCAAGAGGAAGCAAGCACATGTTCCTGGGATGCAAAGATATCCAAAATGGCCTGTCAGAAATCCAGGAATAGTTCATGAACGGAAACCCAAACCAAGATTGGAATACCAGAGCTACCCTCACTACTTTGTCCACTCCCCTGATATGAATGAAAGAAATGGAAATTAAGAGTCAGTGGTCGCAAACTCATTCAACAACATTAAAGCTGTAGACTGCCTACTAGGACACTTGAATAGGTTCTGTCTCATCCTCTGTAGTCATGTGTAACTAATAGGAAATGTTTGGGGATACTGTTGTCTTTCGCTTATATTCACCTATCAATGTCAAATTTGTAAGTCTGAAGTTGGGCTGACGTCCACAAAAATATGCAATGGTCGGTGTCTGCAACTCACTTTTGTAAGTTTAGAGAATACATTTTCCTTAAAACCCTGTTGTCATCAGAGGAACAACCCCATCAACAGCTTTCTGGTGAAGGAATCTTTGATATGATAGTTTGTAAAATATTTTCATCAATACATGTACGCTCATGCAACATAACGTGCGAAAATACAACAAGCCCTATTTCTCTAACTCCTGGCGCATTACATTCAACCACCACCCTGATGCATCATCTTTCCATTAATACTCCTCTGTCTCACAGTTTTCTACCGCTGTTGTTACAGTGTTTATACCAAGTAGCCACAGGATATTACTATTAAATCTTTTTAGGTTTAATGATAATAAGCTTTTTCCTACTATGCCAACTCATGATACAAATGTATAGGAGATAACATTCACCCTGTTTTGTTGTCAAGATATTTCTGAGCTCAGTCAAGGTTGCAATAGGGTACATTCTAGGTGCATTTGTAGAGTCACGATGTTAAGATGTGTCCTGAAGGTAAACAACCCTGACCACGAAATCTTCACCCCGCATGTTGTTACAACGCGGTTGTTACAACGACCGCATTGTAACAATGCATACCATTACCCCACAAGTCGTAACAACAACTTGAGGAGGGGGGAGAAGATGTTGGATTTAAAATCCAACACCTTCCCTACTGTCCGCACAGACCGGAGTTGAAATAGTAAATGATACTATTCCAACATCCAGCGCCCCCCTCCACAAGTCGTTATTACGACTTGCGGGATAATGGTATGCGTTGTTACATCGTGGTTGTTGTAACGACCGCGTTGTAACAACATGCGGGGTGACGGGCAGCTGGAAAAAGAGACATAGTCGTCCTGAATCAAGCTTTTGTGAAATGCAGATACTAACAATGGGCATGATGCAACTTCTTGCAATTGATGAGAAACCAAAACTAAACTCCGGTCTTCAACGCCATGTTCCTTGCCCGCTTCATCTCATCACAGGAGAAGCCAGTCAACTAGGTCCGGGTACTCCAACAATCCTAGATCTTGAAGATGGGCAATCAACAATGCCATCAACTTGGTCAATGCAATGAGAGCGAATTTTAATCAGAAAGATGCACATAAGACAGGAAAGGTAAATGGGGAACCCCTTATACTCTGGATTAATTAGACATAGAGGTATGAAACTTTTAGGAGAGAAGGTGCCAAGAATTCTCCCAGAAGAATCCAGGGTATGTTCTTTTGCAGGGTGTAGTAAATACGCCTTTTCTGCGTGGTTACCCACACATTTTCTGCTTCTTGCTGGTACCTACATTTTGATGGTTTTAGAACATTGTGCGCTTTATCCCTGCTAACCAGTAGTAAAGTGTCTGTACTCCCCCTTAAACATGGTTGAATCACCATATTCTTAATTAGTATATTTAACTTATCTTTATGTCTCTAGTACATGGTACAATATATACCCAGGGCCTGGACTTAGGATACCGCCAGTGGACTGATGTGCCTGCAGTGCCATCGACTACTGTGGCAGTGCAAACATGACCTCGAGCCTACTCTCTGTAGACTGTCTGTGGCAGTTAAAACACTGCAGTTCGACCGGCCAAAATAAAGCATTTTTTACAAGTAAAAATCTCTTTAAAATATTTATAAGTCACCCCAAACGAGGCATTGTAGTACACAAGGCATGTTGCACTGTATTTCAAAGTAGGACACGTAGAAATGTATTATTAACAGGTAAGCGTGCCTGCTTCAATAAAAAATAATCAAAACAAATAAAAGAATTAGTTTTTTGAGAATTGTTATTTCTTTTATATTTTTAATTTCTCATTCTTGATTTTTCTAAACTCTATTCCTGGTTTCAATTTTTTGCACCTGTAATTTTTGCAAGCATGGAGGTAGAGCTGAGCAGCATGAAGAGCCTCAGCAGGGCATCGCTGAGGAAAATCTGGAAAGAAAGGGAATAGGCGCTATGGCTTTTCAGAGAGTCCAACAAGGAAGACTTCCGAATTGCGCCAGAGCTTCAGAGGATGTGTGCCTGTTGCAGTCCATACCACAGGCACCAAAGGATGAGGCGGGGATAGAGGAGGAGGTTGACAATGGCACTGAGGAGGCTCCAGTGCCAAAGGAGTGTGTATCCACAACAGCAGCCTCACATGCATTGTCCAGGGCAGGGTGGAGTGTGTCTCCCACCGCTGGTCACCATCAGAGCTGTAGGACAGACAGTCAGAGAGAGTCTTGATAATCACAATTTGCTACCCTTGCCCTGGAGGAGGAAAGTCCGGCCCTGGATGCTGAGGAGAAGAAAACAGAGGCTTCAGCAACATTGGTACTGGAGGAGAATTTAATCCTGGCTTTGGAAGAGAAAAAGACCTTGTTGGCCTATGAGAGGAGCCAGCTTGAGATTAATTTGAGTTTAGGCGGACCTCTGAGGCCAGTGAAGATAGTGGCAGTGACAGTGAAGTACTTAGGAGAGGTAAATGATTCCATATCCTCAAAGACCTGATGCCTAGCTATGTGGTGGGAGTCAACATATACACATGGGGCAGATTTACAAGCCCCTTGCGCCACTTTTGCGTCACTTTTAAAATGGGAAAAGTGACGCAAAAGTGATGCAAGGGGCTTGTAAATCTGCCCAATGGTTTGTAGCACATGAGGTGACCCTGCTTATGCATAAAGTCCCAGAGGTGGACTGCGGTCTAGTATCTAGAAGCACATGCCTATTGCTGGAAGGTATACTTTATTGGTTCTTGAAGTAGCCAACCAGATAAGGTATGCCTCTATGAAGGAAGCTCTTATCACAAAGTTACGTCCGATTCCTGCGAAGTATTGTCAGACGTTCAGAGATATTCAGAAACAGTCACGCCAGTCATTTGTGGATTTTGTGGATTCTTCTAGCGAGGCACTGGATGGTTGGGTGAAGGGCAGCCAAGTTCATGATTATGATGAGCATTACAATTTGGTTATGAAAGAACACATTCTAAGTAATTGTTTTACAGAATTGCACCAGTATCTGATAGACACCAGGCTCACTTTGCCCTGAGAGCTTGAGAAAGAAGCTGACCTTTGGATCAGCACCCAGGAGTGTCTTAGAAGGTACCTAGGAGTGAACACAGAAAGGGTGGTTCAGTACCCCTCCCAATGGGAAAGGGGAGTCCAGTTTACTCCAGAAAAGTCACCAAAAGGACCCCAAACAATTGTTGTGCAGAAAGAACCCCACTCCGCTTCCGAGCATAGAGGTAGAGGTTTTAATGGCGAAATCCCAGGGTACGCCTTCACCCACCCTGGTGTTATAAATGTCTCTGGAAAAGACACAAGCGAGTGGACTCTTTGTGTTCCAGGAAGCCACCCACAGATAGGCAGTCCACAGGGGTGACCAACGGGAGGTTATCCAACAGGAGGGAACGTAAGTGCATCCCTTAGTTGGGAGCTGGACCAAGTAGGTAAATTGGTGATCCCAGGGGGTGGTAGTTGTCCCTTTGAGGAGCTCTCAATCACTGGGGTCCCTGTCACTGCTCTGTGGGATACCCGTGCCAGCCAGACCATGATGGGAGCATGGCTCGTTTCCCCAGAATAGTATCTGCCAGGGAAGGACTGTGAGTGCCTCAGCTCCAGTGGGCATTAATTTCCCCCCAATTGCCTTGGTATCCTTATAATGGGAGGAAGTACTTGCCCAGGGAGAGTCATTGTCAGTTCCTAGAGGCCCATTGACTGCTTCCTTGGCAATGAGCTCTCACTGGCAAGAGATGAGCCTGAAGAGCCTTTACCCAGGACATATAACAAACACCCATTTCTGGGCACACTGTCCTTAAACGGGGGCAGACAAAGACTATGCGGCAGGAGGTGGATGCCATTGACAGTGGGAGGATCAGTTGGCCAGGGCTTACCTGCGTTGATTGGAGAACACCCCGACTGACCATCATGAGGCACTTCTGACCTGGAGGTGTTGCCTGCGATGTCACACAGAGGGAAGGAAACCTGTACCAGGCAGAACTCTGCATGACACAGACAGAGTGTGTAACTTTTTGTGTGTCTGCCCTGGAAGTCCTGGACTACCAGGCACCTGTTCAGTCCCATGGCACAGACCCTGAACTGAAAGAACATCTGCAGGCTTTCACCCCTGAGATGGCGAAGAAAAAGTGGAAGGGGGGAGTCTAGCACCTAAGAGTGTGTGCACCTAAGATGCTAGAGAGTCCTCATGAGTAAGTGGGGGACTCCTTGCCAGGCCCACATGTAGACGTACGGTCTATCCATCCTAGGCCCCAGACTTGAAGCTCCACTTGGTAATAGTAGATGGTCGGGTCTGGTTTCTGACACTGCCAGTTGTCAGTGGCCTCTGTTGGTTTTGACACTTTATAACTACTTTAAAGATTGCCTATAGGTTATTTCTGCCTATTCTGTGCCATAACTACCAAGGGGTTGACTTTAGCGGGTCACCTTGACAAGGGTTGTGATTATTCCTTGAAGTGGGTTGACAACTTGACACCCACCTTTAGTAATAATACAGTTTCTTACAGTGTCTCTCTTTGTAAATAGATAAACTTAATATAGTCATTCAACCCTATGCAGCCATTATTGAAAATGTGGAACTTTGACAAAATCAGTCTAGTGCCTCAACTAACCATGGGGTCCTAGCTTAGCATTTCATAAGCAATGTTGAGTGCAATAGATAAGCTTTGTATCTTGGAAAAACTGCATGTTTGTACTGAGGGATGGCCTCCTGATCCAGCCCATGTCTCTTTAAATCTAATACCTTGCTATGACTCTCTTCTTACTACATTTACTCGCCTCAGAGGACCACTCTTGAGAAGTAGCTTGAACCTCAGTGACTATTCTTTGTTCGCTCTGCCAGAAATTGGTACTTGTGTGCATATTGTTTGTCTTTTAATGCCATTATCAGAATTAGTTTCTCCTTATCATGCCTCTTACGACATAATTTACATAACATGTTTTACCTGTGCAATTTCGATTACTCTCTGCAAAGAGATCCAATCTTATGTTGATTCTCTGTTTGAACAGCACATTAAGGTTACAACAGTTATCAAAGAAAATATCCTGTTTGTTTATATTTGAGATTGTGGAAGAGCCAACAGCTGGAACTTTAAAAAAAAAGTGTGTAAATACTCGACAGTCCTTTTAACATGGCACTCCTGCCTCTGTTTGCAATAATAATCTAATAATCATTTGTGATTTTTTTTTTAGTTTAGACATTTGCAGTGATATCTTCATGCATTTGACGTTCTCATTTAAAAAAAGAAAAAATAACAGTGTTTGCTGATCTCACAATTTATTATACCTATCTTGGCTTAATAATTCTGTCCAAGTTGGTAAAGTACTGATTGCAACGTCAGTACTCCTTATCCTTGGGCTTCCTTCCTGCTTTTTAACACAAAATGGGGCCTGAATTGCAGCTTACTCTTGGGCGAATCCCAGCAACTAAAACCAACCATCCTAAAGTGGCCCTGTGATCCAGTGACTTAAGCAACGTGGCTTTACTCCCCAATGTACCCCGGGCCTTAAAAAGAGGTGACTGTCTCAATGCTCACATCATGGGGTCCACACACACTTAAAATGGGGGCCTGAGCTACATGCTTACTCCTGAGTTAACTCCAGCTGCCGAACATAACAACAGTTCATCATCTCGACAGCCTGCACTCTACACGCGGCTGGCCCATCTATGGGGCATATCAGCAAGGGGGCGCTATGAAATTATCGCCGCTTTTGCGTCCATTTTCGGGCGAAAAGCTGCGATAATTTCATCGCCTTATCAGCAAAGACACGCTATCGCTCGTTTTGCTGATTTAGCGCTCCTTACAACAACGCCCACCTTTACATCTCTAATGAGATGGAAAGTGGGCGTTCCGTGCCAAAATAGCTGGAGAAATGTCGCTAACCGACATTTCTCCAATTATCAAGCTGCCGCAAACAAGCAGAGCGATAAGAAAAGTAGCGCTAACCAGTTATCGCTACTTTCCTTACGCCTGCTTGTAATCTGACTTAGCTATGTAATCCAATGGGAGGTGGATTGTATGGCTAAAACCACCCTGCCCTATCAGCAAGGTATCGCTGGTCGCAGTGCGATTATCACACTGTTTTCCAGCTAACACATGGATTCCTATCACTTGGGAGATAAGTGTTGCTGATAGCACGCTATCTCCGCGATGGAATCCAGCGTTAGCCTGCGATAAGTATCCTCGCGCTAAAAGCGCTGAGCGATAATTATCGCAGGCCCTTGCTGATATGCCCTATGATTTAAGGCTCGCCCCACCATGCCCAGAGAGTGAGTGTTCGCCATGGACACAGACTTGAACCCTGAGATTTCCTTTGAGCTCACCCTACCCATACCTCAGTGTGCTAAGAAGACCGGGGAATCTCATCTGTCCTCCAAGGCATAGCTTCTCATACAAATAAACATAACAAACTACTAACATCAGATTCTGGGAAAAAAGCACGCTGAGTGCTCTCAATCACATAATTCCTGTCTTTGGTCTAGTGGGAATGCACCTACTCTCTGTTCCCTCTGTCTCAACTGCAAGTCTCAGAGACCCAGTGCCTGGATTCCAGCATCTGCATAGGTCAAGCTCCCAAGACATCCGCAAAGGCAGACAAAACGGAACACAAAGAAAAAGACCAGAAAGATCACAAGAACCAGAAAACATTGCTTAAAAAGAACAAAACTAGACCCACCAATATTAGAACACCAGTTAAATCGAAACATGACCTCAACGCCACGAAAACATTTACCTGATCCTACAAAATCTCTCTTCCCTCCAAAAACTGACAGAGAGCACAAAGATGAACATGGACCTAATGCACATCTAGGTAGATGCGTCACTTTGTAAATCCCTGCGCCACAATATACCTGCACCAGGTATAATGTATGCAGGGTGGGCGTTCTGACGCAAGTAAGACTCATAGAAGTGACACAGTGAAATTAATGAGATTTCACTGCGTCACGTATAGGATGCAAATGCATCAATATCTTATGCCTGCCTCACAGCAGGCGTAAGACTGACACAGGCACAATTGAAATGGGACTTGCCCAAGTGAAATGACCCATTGATGGAGTTGCGTCACTTTCATGACACACACCAGCAATGTGTTATTTTTGTGCCTACAGATACGTCGTAATTCCTTGCAACAAGATGGGTCATATTGTAAATATGACGCATCCAGCATGTCGCTAGGAGGGCGCAATGAAAAGTTACGCATCGCTGTTTTCACACAGTGACGCGTCACTCTTCATAAACGAGGCACTAGGGGCCAGATGTAGGTCGGTCGGTAACGGCCGGAAATCGGTATTTTCGGCCGTTACCGATCGGTAAATAGGTGATAGGTATGTAGGGGGCATTATTTTACCGAATCGGTAAAATTACAGATTCGGTAATTTTACCGATTCAGTAAAATAAAAAATCGGTAAATTTACCGAATCTGAGCCACCCAGATGTAGGTGGGACTCTTCAGAGTCCCAGAGGCCTTACCGAATCGGTATTTTACCATCAAATCCAATTTGATGGTAAAATACTGATTCCGGTGTGCATGCACATGTGTGCATGCACACCTATGCCATGTGACAGGCAGACCTGCCCTTAGGGCATGTATGCCTGCCACATGGCACCCGAGCCTGTTTTAGGGGTGCCAGAGGGTGTCAAAGTGACACCCCCTGCACCCTTGTGAAAATCGGTATTTACCGATTCGGTAAATACCGAATCGGTAATGCCCATTCATTCCTATGGACTTCAAAGCCCATAGGAATGAATGGGCATTACCGAATCGGTAAATACCGAAATCATCCGAATCAGTATTCCAGCACATCTGGAATACCTACATGTCCACCCCATAGATTTACCGATTTTTAATTACCGAATCAGTAAAATTCGGTAATTAAAAATCGGTAAATCTATTTCACCTACATCTGGCCCTAAGTCTTTTATATAGAATATGTTGTGGTTCGTCCATGCCTGCCAGTGCAGCGTTATGCCATTGATTTCGATTAGGGGGATGAAGCAAAGGATTAGTTCTTTTTTTTAACAGTACATTTATTGTATAATTGTTTATGGCCTCTATTCTGTCTTTACTAATGTTTGAGGAGTGTAGGGCTTTGATGCATTTTATGGAAATAATGTCAAGTGTCATTTTTGGCAATATAACATCGTTTTCCATGTCAGGAAGGGGAGGGAATTCTGGTTGGTCTGTATCCAGTGTATGGTTTGTTTGATTAAGTATGCGGATTGATATCTGCTAAAATTGGGAAGTCCTACCCCAGCTTTATCTTTATTTGGTCGGATTTTGTTTTTGTTGAGATCCTGGGCTTTTCATTGCGCCAAATGTACTGTATAAAAAGCTTGTCTAGGGATCGTGAAAAATAAAGTGTAGAGAGTTGTAGAGGAAACATGCTTGTGATGAAATTTACTTGCCGGCACCATCATCTCAGTGCATCCCTTGTCTTCCCCACCACCTGATGTATTTAGGAGACCACATTTCAAGGAGGTGTTGTACTTTTGTTCAGAAGAGTGTTTTCAGTGTGTGATTGTGATGTGTATTGAGACTAACAGAAGTGTAGGTCTAGGTATCTGAGAAGGAAGGTTTTCCATTTGCTGTTGCTATTGTTGAGAAATGAAGGGGTGCCGAGAGGATTTAAGGAGGAAGACCTCAGTTTTTTTCTTTATTCAGGGTTAACCAGAAGCCTAAACATATGAGTTGATGAGATTTTAAATTTCAGGCACAGAAGTGTCTGTGCACATTGTCAGCACAGAGATCCACTTTCTGGGGTTTGGAGTTGAAGGGAATACCTTTGATATTTTTGTTCTGGTGTATGTCTATTAATGGGGGTTAAATCGCAAAGAGAAAGAGTAATGTCGATAGGAGGCAGCCCTGCCTGGTTCCTTGGGAGAGTTTGAGTTTATCTGAGAATGAACCCTTTAATCTTACTCTGGCAGATGGGCTGTCATATAGGACAAACCCCATGCCCTTGAAGGAAGGACCAGATTGAATTTGCGGAAAGCAGACCTCAGGAAAGGGCAAGCACCCTTATCAGAGGTCTTTTCTGCATCTAGGGCCTTAGATGCGGATTGTAGACGGAGGGTTTTTCCAGTACATGCGCAAAGAGCCAGATGTTATCCAAAGCTAGTCTCCACTTGATGAAGTCTGTTTGCGGAGGATGAATTATCAAGGGAATCCATTTCTCTAGCCTCGATGCTAGGATGTTTGCATACATTTTGCAGTCTACGTTATGTAGAGAAATTGGACTTTAATTTTTTGTCTCTAGAAGTTCCTTTTTTTTCTTCTGGGATAGAAACAATTGTGGCTTCTGTGAAGTTTGGGCTTGTCTGACCCGTGTCCGAGTTGTTATCAGAAAGGAATTTTAGGTGGACAACTATTTGGGGTACAAAAGTTTTATAAAAACGTGCTGAGAAGCCATTGGGCCCTGGTGCTTTCCCTATTTTAAATGATTTAATAGCTATCCCTATTACTTGTTAATAATAATACCAGCCTTTGTAAAGCTCACAGCCACCTCAGGTGAGGTGTCCCAGCGATGGGGGCCGTCAGGAAGATTAAGCAAGCTTTTGCTCAGAGTCACAAGTGCTGGGCTAACCTGCCGCCTGCACCGGGGATCGAACCGTGAGCCCCTGTGTTCCAGAGTCAGCCGCCTGCCTCATTCCTGTTCCCTTTGCCCCTCTCACCCCTTCTTTCTATTCCTAGGGGGTCATTAGGATGGCGGGCAGACTTTGTCCGCCCGCCATCCTCTCAGGGAATGGGACCACTGCCATCAGTGCGGTGGTCCCGTTGGTGGTATTAGGATGCTCCTGCCACACTGGAGGGCGCATCCTGCATACTTGACATTGTGGCGGGCGGTGCTCTAAGACCTGCCCGCCACAATGCCAAGAAGGCATGTTGTGCAGTTTTATGCTCAACGTGGCAGGCACAGCGCGGTGCCTGCCATGTTTGTGCATGGAAGTCCCTGTTCACCCCCCACCCCCTGGAATCCCTGGGTGCCCGCTACGGGCCCCCAATGGTGAAAACCACCTGCCTTTCCGTGGCTGCAAGGAATGTCCCCGCCATAATGCTAATATGGATGGCGGTGTCTCCCAGACACTGCCACCATGTAAGCAGCTTTACGCTCGGTCGACTCCTTGACCGGGCGGAAAACCGGCAGACGGACCACCACCATCAGTGCGGGGGTCCCGTTGGTGGGATTAGGATGCGCCTGCCACACTGGTGGGCGCATCTTGCATACTTGACATTTTGGCGGGTGGTGCTCTCAGCACCGCCCGCCACAATGCCAAGAAGGCATGTTGTGCAGTTTTATGCACAACGTGGCAGGCACCGTGCGGTGGATGCTATGTTTGTGCGTGGAAGTCCCTGTTCAACCTCCACCCCCTGGAATCCCTGGGTGCCCGCTACCTGCCCCCAATGGCAAAAACCGCCTGCCTTTCCGTGGCTGCAAGGAATGTCCCCGCCACAATGCTAATATGGATGGCGGTGTCTCCCAGACACCACTACCATGTAAGCAGCTTTTCCGCCCGGTTGACTCCTTGACCGGGCGGAAAACCGGCAGACGGTCTATCCTTCCGCCGGGCTCCTCCTCGCCATGGTAATGTGGGGGGGAGAATTCAGAGCGGGCAGAGGTTTTTTGCGGGCTGATCGCCACCGCCATACGTGCTGTGGCGATCCGCCCGCAATCATAATGGACTCCCTAGTCTTTACTCTCTTCTTCTTCCTCACAGCAGAGCTCATACCTCTCAGTGGCAGCTGGCATGGATCAGGGTTGGAGGGCAGCAGGGAGAATAGTAAAACAAAAACTTACCTCCTTGCTGCCGCGTCTCTTCATTCGTCCCTCCTCATCGTTGCTCTGGTCCGGCTGGAAGCAGGAAGCACTCAGGCTCCCCTGAGCCAATCACAATGCTGAAGTGCTGCATTGTGCTTGGTCTCTGCGCCGTGTTTTGGCACTCAGCCAGGGACTGCGAGCCTGGGCATGTTCTCCACCCAGGCTGTAATGCAGCCTGCATGGAGAACATGCAAAGTGCGCATGATGGTTTGGCCGGCCTGAGACAGCCAGCCAAACTGTCATAGGCACTAATAACAGTGCATACCGCTCCTCATGGGGGCCTGTTATCCCCTGGCCCAGGCCTCAAGACTTCGGGACACACAAAAAAACGATAATAAACCACGATTTATTATCGTTTTGTTTTTATTTTCTTTAGGCTGCTGTAAGGGGAGGGGGCGACGCTTCACCGCTGATACCTCTTTCTGCGAAGCTTGCAAGGGCGACTTGTTGTAACAGCAGCTCTTGGAAACAAAGCTCAAACCGGTTGTGAATTTTGTTAGAGTTGTGTACTATTGGATGCCTCCTATACAACATTATGTATAATTTCACTCGAAATATGTACTTGCTCATGTTGTACTCTAGAGCTGCACTTTATTATTGAAAATCTTTAATAAAACCTTTTGTTTCAGGTTTCAAACATGAATATAGAATCATTCATGACTCCCCCACCCATCCTTACAACAATGCCAGTAGTGAACTAAGAGGCCAGACAGTTGTTATGTGCACCCACTGGCTGGCCTGGGTTGCTAATATATATGGCCAACATTATAGTTTACTGAATCAAATACAAAAGAAGATTTTGTACAGTGCACGTCCTCATGTCATGTATTTCGAGGTATTCTTATATGTAAGAATTGAGAAAAAAGAAGCAAAGTGAAATAAATCAATTGTAGGATCACACAATGGGGTCAAGTGGGGATGCCGGGATTGATTCCAGGTGCAATTCAACCACTAAATGTACATGCGCCGATTCCCCTACTCTCACATTATACCTCCCCCGGGCCCTGACCACCACATTTCTGGCATCAATGTGTCCCTCAGTCACACCACAGACCGAACTTTTTGGCCCTTCGGAAAATGTTAGCGAGTACCCACGGAGTAGTGTATCTCACAATCAGCCGCAGCCCCTGCAGGTAGGAGAGATGGGATTTCGACTGACGATGACGAGGGAAAATTAAATAATTAATTAATTTCCCTTCATCGTCGTGTGTCGAAATTCCCCCAAACCCGGGCCCACCCCAACCCGGCCCTACCACCTCAACGCTCTTAGCTGCACGGGCCACTGCTGCTCACAATAACAACACAGAGGTATTTCACCTTGTAAGCCAAGTATTTTTCACGTTTACAGTGTCTGCTCTCTAAGCTCCCAGCAGTCACCCTGTGCTGCACGGCTGTCATAAAGCACCGCCCTAAACAGGCTTCATTCAATCAATTCAATTCATGAAGCTTTATTCGGCACATTAAAAAGGACCATAAAAGCACAAAACATGTATAATGACAATTTTACAGAATACAAAACATGTAAAAAAAAGATATCATAAAATACAGACAGCGTTCCTAAAATAGCATACTTTTACGTGCGTTGATACAACAATTTAAAAAAGTAACAGAAAAAAAGCAAATGTCAGCGGACTCCATATTAATTAATTAATTAATCGCAGAAGGCTATTCTTATGCTGATCTGCCGCCTAGAAACAAGCCTTCCAGGCGCACTGCAAGCCCGCCTCTTCTTCTGGCCCCGTAGAATGACATGGGCTGTCGGCCCTGCCTTTGATGTCGCTCCAGCAGGTAATTAGAATGCCGTTTGTTGAATATTCATCACCAGATAATTTCCATGTTTGTTCTTTGCTACTTGGGTCTGATGAAAGGGAACATTTTGCTTCTTCTGGGGTCTTCTTCAGATTCGCATCAATTACCAAAGGTCCCTTTCAAGTAAACTCTGTGTTTTGGTTGTTTTGATTGCCTCTACCCACTTTCTAGCTGGGAGTTTGTGAGATGCGTTTTCTTGTTTAAAAACCAAAATGTGAAGCAAACTCTTTTTCAGAAAATTTTGCTCAGTGGGAGTGTTGGCTGTTTGAACATATGTTATGATCTGAAAAATCCCAATTCACAATCGCTGCATGCTTTTGACTGAAAAGGTCTAGCAGGGCTGCCAATGCTAAGCACTCCTCCCTCTCTATGGGGCATATGTATCAAGCCCTTTTACCGTTCGCAACGGGCCAGTTCTCAGAATCGGCCCGTTTGCGATCGGGAAAAGGCCTTTTGGGATGTATCATCCCAAAAGTGTATAGCAAATTAGAGAATCGCAAAATTTGCGATTCTCTATTTTGCGATTCCATTTAAGGAATCGCAAATTGCGATTCCGTAAATGAAATGTATGAAGCACCTAAGTTGTGCGAATTTGGCATAAGAAATCGCAAATTAACACCAACTGACTGTTGGTGGTAATTTGCGAATTCTTTGAAAAAAACACATTTTTGCTTTTTTCAAAGTGCCATGTGCCACACATACATGCCCTTAGGGCATGTATGTGTACCACATATGCACACATACATATTTCAGGTGTGCAACAGGGTGTCCTTTGGACACCCTGGCACCCTTGAAATTGCATTCTCAAATTGCAAATTCTCAAATTGCGAATCGCAAATTGAGAATGTCTTACCATTCATTCCTATGGGCCTCCTAAGCCCAAAGGAATGAATGGGAAGGTATTCCTTAATTGCAATTCGCAATTTGCAAATCGCAATTAAGGAATGCCAAGAAATCGCACAATATTTGCAAATTATTTATTACATTCCATTTTGCGATTCTCAAATAGCGATTCTCTAAAACTCGCTATTTCAGAATCGCAATGACGGTATTTGATAAATATGCCCCATAATTTTAAATTGATCAAGCAAAATTGTTAGAAGAGACAAAGCAAGTGGAAAAAACCATGACAGCCCACTAACAGTTACTGTTTACAACACTTACAGCTACTGTGATTGTTGCATGGATAAAATGGATATCAACTCACATCATCAGTGGCCTACACCCGCCCTTCTGTTGAATTCTCCAGGCAACCAGGTTCTTTGCTAGGGCTTTCCTCAAAGACCAGCAAACCCAGTTCCATTGCACGGTGTCCTAGTGCACGAGGGCCAAGACCATTTCATGGTAGTTATGTTGCGAAGAAGCCAGTTCTAAGCTAGCGATAAAAGTACTGGGCATTGGAGCGGGGTTCAAGGTCTAGATATAGACTGATTGGAGAGATGGAAGGACACGCTATGAGATACATTGACGAGGAGGTTGACCAGCTTGAAGATGGTAGAGGACAGTACTGTGTGCAAAGTTAAGCTTTTGCTGTAAGGGTATCGAGTGAATGAGGAGGCTAATGATGAAACTATTTCGTTATTCTAATTTGCACTGGTCGCAGTCCCTTTTGAATAGACTACGGATAGTGCAGAACGCGGCTACTAGACTTCTCTGTCATATCCCTCTGTGTGTCTCCGCTTCTGCCCACTTGTGCGAGCATCACTGGTTGCCCATTGAAAAATGGGCTAGTGTAATGCATTCTGTATTATGTATTTATTAACAGAATTTAGGATGCAACGTAGAGCAAACCTTGGGGCTGGCCTGTGTATTTGTCGTGGACACAGCATCCACAGGAATGCTAAAAAAAACACATGCACTACAATGTAGCACTGCCATAAAAAGAAAAAAATAGTTTCCTGAATGTGAGGAGTGGAATGATACAAGTCATCCAGTAAATGGATGGTAGAGAAGCTATGATGCAGGGTGCTAACACATGTAGAAGAAAGAGAGCCAGTGAATAGGAAGCAAGCAGAGGAGAGTGACAGGAGAATTGAACAATGGTAAACAAGCTACTGGCCCAAAGCCAATTGAAAGTGCTGGTATTGTCAACAATAGGTCATTTCGACAGCTGGCAGCTAAATGATGTCTGAAGACAAATTATCCTGAGCACTACTCAGTGTGTATTTTAAAATCAAAGTCCAGTCCGTCTTCTTTTTCTACTCCGATGCTTATTCTTGAGATATTTCAATCACACGTCACTATTCATCCTTCCTTTACATGTTACAATCTTCTCCAGGTAGCGAAGAAAGCCAACAAGTGTTTCGTCAGATATGATGTCTCCGCATCTCTGACTTCATCGGGGCGTATTAAATATCACTCTACTCCAGACGTCTGCTGCTTATGAAATATTTCTGTACACTCACTATTCTTCTATAATCCTCCATCCAGGATATTCAATAGTCAAAATACAATCTTTCTGACCCGAGGGGTCAGAGAGTACTCCTCACTCGGCTCCTCAGCGTCTTTTGTTGTAGGACGGGATAAACCCTTTGCAAAGTCCAAACCTTCCTTTTTAATGCATACAAGTCACTCGTAGGGTGAGCCCTGGACAACCCAGAGGGCAGGGTGCAGTGTATTTAAAAAGCAGGACATTTACCTTTTAGTTTTACATGTCCTGGTAGTGAAAAATTCTTAAATTCGTTTTTTACTACTGCAAAGCCCACCTCTCCCCTAGGATTGCATTGGAGTTACCTTAGTAAAGTTAAGTAAAGTTAATAAGCTGTAATTTCCAAATGGGAACAGGTAACTTGTTAATGTTAGATGTTTTGGGAATTGTAATGGAAAATCCTAACTTATGGTGAAGTCAGATTTTAAATTACTATTTTGAAAAAAACACTTTTCGAAAGTTGCCATTTCCTGCCATAGGCATTTGGTGCCTGCAACTTGTCTCTGGGTCACATTACTGGTTGTAGTTGACAGTTGAGCTTTTGTGTAGTTCTCCTAGACAACCACACACAATAGGGAGTTTAGGTGTGCCTGGATGGGCCATGAAGGACAGGATGGGAAAACTAGCTGGATCGAGCCCCACTTACATTTGAATAGGATGTGTCCTGCCTCCACAAAAAGGACTGCATATCGACTTTAGTTAGTAAGGAGTCGGGGCAAGGAAGGCAGGGCACATGTTCACTTCAAAAGCATGCCTCTAGAAGCTTCTCCCCACTTCAAAACCACAACTGGGTATAAATACTGGACTTCAGACACCAACTCTTCAGTACACTTCTGTACCTGTGGATACTCTGCCATGAAAAAAGACTGCTGTGCTGCTGGAAGGACTGCCATTCTGCTGGACTGCTGTGCTGACCTGCTGCCTTGCTACCCTCTTGCCTGGATGAGAAGGACTGGACCCGCATCCCTTGAACCCAGAACCACCGAGAAATCCAAGGGATAGTTGGCTGGCCTCCTGATTTGAAACATCAGGTGCATAACAGGCCTTTAACAACCTTGTAATTGCATGTGGGCTCTGTCATCTGTGAGTCTAACCTGCAAAGTGGTGCCACCCCAGTCCTGGACCTAAGGTGCTCTCCCAGCCTCTATGGACCTAGTGGAACTGATGTATCTCCTCTGTTTTGTGTAGCACAACCCTGAGAAGAACTGATGCAGCGCTGCTGCTGCATGGATTGAACCCATAGCAAAGACCTGCATTGTAGCTTGCAGCCTCTTCGAAACCGCTGCTGCACAACATTTCCGTGGCTCAGACCCTGGCATCTGTTGTAGACGGCAGCCTCAACGATGGACTCCGCATCACAGCTTCACCCCAACTGCGCGACGAATCCTTGATGTTGGACTTGGCATTACCAGCCCTCTTTGACATGATCCTCTGGAATGACACCGTTTCTCGCATCGCAGACTCTCCAAACTTCGAAACAGATGCACCGCCTCGACTTGCACGAAGCATCCTCAACATGGATCCTGGCAACGTTTCGCAAACCATGATTTCAGATACACTGTTTAGTGGGTCTAACTGGGACCATGTAGCTGGCCAACGCTTCATCAGCTTGAACTTGTGACTTTGTTCCTTTTTTTAAAATGTCATATCTGAGTGTTCTGCTGAATGGGGTTTTCTCAATTTGGTCTTCTTTTATTTAATAAGAAAAACGTTTTTTTCTAACTTGGGGTGATATCCTTTTTGTGAGGTTATTTCACATTATTTCTGTTTGAATTGTTGCACGAATATTTTACACATCGCTCCTAATTAAGCTTGCCTGCTCTGTGCCAAGCTACCAGAGGGCTGAGCACATTTTTATTAAGGTTTGGATTGTGCATCTCCCTGATTGTGGTTGCTGCTTTACCAGGGCTCACACCCTAGTCGACCAGTAACCAGCCACGGCCCGTGGAGGGAGTTATGGTGGGGCTGGAAGGCGGGCGGGGGAGGAGCATGGTGGGGGGTGCTAAAAACCGGAATATGGATAATAGGAGGTAAGTAAAAAATTTAAATATTAAAACAAATTTCGTAGCGCGCACTGCATCGCATTTTGCGATGCAGGGCACTCTACAAAATTCGTGCCAGTAACCCAATTTCTTACATGTGGTCCTTCTGTTTTCCAAAATCTGGCATTTCAGCACAATTGTGTGTTAGTCTGAAGAATTTAACTAAAGCAGATTTTCTCTGAGAGCCTGTGGATAGACACTGTCAAAATGCAGAAGACTGTTTTTGTCAGGTGGTTTATGGTATACATCAGTAATTTGTTGCTCATCTTTGGGAATGATTCCGAGATCCAGGATTGGTAGTTCTACGCCCCATGTGTGGGTGCATCCTGAAGGGACTGTTATCAGTGTGGATCTTTCTTTCTCCCATTGGCGGGCATAGAGACAGTCCAGGCTGGAAGTGTAGGTACTACCCAAGGACATGCTGTGGATTTAGTGATACATTACCCCTTCAAATTCAAAGTCATTACCAGTGAGTGCCAAACATATGTGGTGGTAGTAGAGGTGTGCAGGGGTGCTTCAGCACCCTCATACTAAACATGCTGGACCCCAGAAGATGAATGTTAATGTTAATGTTAATGTTATATGTGCTTGTATAGCGCACAGCTGCCCCAGCAAAGGGGCGTCCCGGCGCTTACTGTATGAAAGGGGACAGAGGGTAGGAAGGTAGGAGGGAAGGGAGAAGTTAACCGAAGAGGTGTGTTTTTATTGCTTTCCTAAAGGTCAGTAGATTTTGTATCCCTCGGATCTGGTCTGGGAGGCCATTCCAGAGTTTGGCGGCCAGGTATTTGAAGGAATGGCCACCCATCCTGGATAATTTGATACGGAGTACCGTTGCGAGATTTTGGCCTTCTGAGCGTAGGGCACGCCGAGGGACGTAGGGTGACAAGAGTGGGCAGAGCATGGGGGGAGAAGCCGTTTTTAGGATTTTAAAAGCTAGGCATAGCATTTTGAAGTGTATCCTTTTCTCCATTGGGAGCCAGTGGAGCTTGATAAGGACGCTAGCCACAGACGTGTGGTGATGGAGACCTACCAGAGCCCTGGCGGCAGCGTTCTGGACTCGCTGGAGTCTAGCTTTTTCTGCCACGTTCGCTCGTAGCAAAAGGGAGCTGGCGTAGTCCAGCCTGGAGAGGATGGCTGCTTGGACTATCGTCTGACGGGTTTGATTGTCAAAAAATCCCAGGATAGGCCTAAAGTTCCGTAAAATGCCGAAGCAGGTTGCTGCCACTTTTTTAGTATGGTGAGTAAATTTGAGGGCAGAGTCTACCCCGACTCCTAGGTTTTTGACACAGTCCTTGGGCACAGGTGGTTGTCCCAGGTTTTCTGGCCACCAGTTGTTCCCCCAGGTGTTTGTCTTTTTTCCCACCAACAACACCTCTGTTTTGCCGGCGTTGAGCTGGAGGTAGTTTGCTGTCATCCATTCTGTGATGTCAATGAGAGTTTGTTGGAATTTCTGAGCGCTGTGACCACTTTCATCGTTTAATGCCACCACCAGCTGCGTATCATCAGCGTAGGATACAAGAGACATTCCGTGTCTCCTAGCTACCTCTGCCAGGGGCTGAACATACACATTGAACAGGGGGGGGCTAAGAGCTGACCCCTGGGGTACACCCTGTTCAATGGGACATTCCCTGGAGAGGTGGGGGGGGTGGAGACTCGAAATGATCGACCAGAAAGAAAGTCTCTAAACCAATCAAGAGCGAGTCCTGATATCCCAACCTCTTTTAGCCTGAACAGCAAAACTTTGTGTGACACTGTGTCGAAGGCAGCACTGAGATCAAGTAGAATCAGTGCTGCCATTCCACCAGAGTCTAAAATGGTGCGGAGGTGTTCTGTCACACTTAGTAGAGCTGTCTCGGTGCTATGTCCCGCCCGGAAGCCATGTTGTGACCAATCTAAGATGTTATTAGATGACAAGTATTTGGTCAGGATGGTATTTACATGGGCTTCTGCTACCTTGGTTGGCCATGGTAGGAGGGATATAGGTCTAAAGTTTTCGGCAATGTTAGGGTCCAGCGTAGGTTTTTTGATGATTGGTGATATCCAGGCTTGTTTCCACTTGGAGGGGATTATAGCTGTAGAGAAAGATTTGTTAATGATGTCTCGCAGGGGGCCAAGGACAGTTATGTCAGCTTCTCTGAAGGTTTCAGGTTTGAGAGGGTCTGCCGGTGAGCCAGACTTGATATTATTACAGATTTTAGTAAAATCTTCAAAGCTTAGGACCGGGATGTTAGCGAGGTTGGGTCTGCTGGGGTCATTAGATGGGATGAGGTCAAAGGTGGAGGGAAAGGTAATATAGATTTTCCTAATTTTTTCTAAGAAAAAAGAGACCATGTTATCGCATAATGCGGGTGAGGTGTTAGGATTAGCCACTGTTTTTTAGCACTGAGTTCTTTAAGAATTTTAAAGATAGTTTTAGAGGCATTATGGCTGTTCTTGATCTCAGTGGAGTAGTAGGCTGCCCTGGTCCTGCAAATGTTACGGTGATAGGTTTTTTGCGATTGTGTGTACAGAGTTTTGAGGGCGGGGTCATAATTTTTCCTCCAGCATCTTTCGGCTTTCTTGCACTCTTTTTTTAGTGCGGAGAGTTCCTTGTTGTACCAGGGACTGGAATCGTGGGCGCGAGCTTTGGTCCATTTAGTTGGAATGAGGGTGTCTAGGGCTTGGTTAATCCAATCGCAAAATTTGTCGTATTCATGATCGGGGTCTCCGCTAAGTGGAGGGGGATGAGTAGTGAGGAGTGCATGGAGGTCCTCTATATGGAGCTTCCTCCAGGGTCTTTTTCGAACCTGCTGAGTGGGCTTAGTAAGCAGGATATTCTTGCAGGGTATTAACATAGTTACTAGACAGTGGTCAGTCCAGGTCATAGGGCTGGGCGTTTCGACCTGCGCATTCATTATGTTTGTGAAAATGGGGTCCCGGAGATGGCCGCCACTATGGGTAGGGCCCTGTATAAGTTGGTCTAGTTGAAGGGCCTCCAGATCAGCTAGTAGAGTTTTGATCTTTGAGTCTCCCTTACAATCGAAATGGATGTTCAAATCTCCAATAATAGTGAAGTTGGCAGTTTCAGTGATCTGTGAGCATAGGTACTAGAGGAGTGAATTAGTGAATTTAATATCCGTTCCTGGTGGCCTATATATCAGGAGTCCTACCATGCTAAGCTGGGGATTGATTTTGATGTTATAGCGTGCACACTCGCTATCTTTAAAATCTGCTTTAGTTAGCTGGCACGTAAGATGCGATCTGGTCATTATGGCAACTCCACCACCTCTGGAGATTCTATTGAGCGTGTGGGTGGTGTATCCTGTGGGGGTGGCCAGATTAAGGATAGTGTCCATGTCATCTTGAAGCCACGTCTCGGTGAGAAAAAGAATGTCGAGGGCATGGTTAGTGACTAGATCGTGGATTTCGGCGTGATGTTTCGACATAGATCGAACATTCAGCTGGCCAATTTTGATCACTGAGGGCTTGGCAACGGTATGGAATGTTTGTCGATCTGGATTTGAAAGAGAGAACCCACATAAGCAAGATTGGGGCGCATTTGTGTTGGCCAGGTTGAGGTTGGAGCATCCTTGCTTGGGATGATGTAGTTTAAGTAACTCTAGTTTAGAATACATTATCTCACCGCTTTGGTAAATATCAGGGTGTCTGGCTTCTGGCGTCTGGCGCTTCCTCAGCGCTGACGGGCGCAGACGGGCTTACCTCTGGCGCACCTCCGGCGCGCCATTGACGCGCCCGCTGCGCTTCCGAGGTAAGCACATGATTTATAGTGGCGGGTGGTAGATGTAGGGGGCGTGGCCTCACGAAGGGGGGCGTGGCCTCAAAGCACGCCGGGAATGGCGGCAGCGCTGCACTCCGCTGCGCAGCCTGAGCAGGTGAGACAAAGCTCAGAGTCAAAGTGCCAGGAGGGGGAGTGGGGAGAATAGTCCACAAGGTTAAGTGACTGTCAAAGTTTTAAAAGATATTTAGAAGTTACACAAACACAGCTCCCGGCTTTCCGCCTCAGGAGACCTTACATACATCAACCGGCGCCCGTATTCAGTGCCTTAAGTATGTTCGGCGGTGGGCGTGGCCTAAATAAGGGGCGTGGCCTCACGAAGGGGCGTGGCCTCATAGCACGCCGGGAATGGCGGCAGCGCTGAACTCCACTGCGCAGCCTGAGCAGGTGAGACAAAGCTCAGAGTCAAAGTGCCAGGAGGGGGAGTGGGGAGAATAGTCCACAAGGTTAAGTGACTGTCAAAGTTTTAAAAGATATTTAAAAGTTACACATGAGCAATACAGATGCCTTTAAAATGTGTTATTGTCTTGTCACATTTGGTATGGTTCAAAGACAGAGGTCAAATGTCAGGCTTATTCTTTTAACCTGTAGATTGGTCTTTACTTTTCTTTCTCTGACTGCAGAGTTAGATGATTTTGTAAAGTGAACTATCTAACTGACAATCGTTCTAGGGCGCAGGGTGTGTTAAAGGAAAGGCTATAGGATGGAAGTTTTTATCTAACAAACATGTAAATGAACGGTACAAATATTTCAAAACATGGCAGTGAAGAAAGCACACATGAAGCACATTCTTTTGCAATTCTGAAGACTGATGGAAACAAAGATTTTAATAGAATCAAGACACTTTACTTGGTGATGTGCAAATGATAAATATTTCCTAAAACTTAATTTCCCACATTATTGTGTGTGTGTTATATAGTTTTTATCAGTAAAAGTACGTAATTGCACATTTTTTGGCCACTTAAGTGGAAAGTGTGCTTTGTCTGAAAATGACTTTATGCTAATACACCATGTTTTAGTAATATACTTGCAACAGCGTGCTCCAAAATGCACAACTGGCTACATTCCATACCCTTACCACTCACTCTTCTGCTGAATTGGCATTATACTTGCTCATTGTGTGATGCTAGGATTGGTCACAATCCCTGTGACTTCAGTGATGGAACATTGCTGGTGGCACCCCACCCGGAAACAATTTCCAGAACCACAGGTGGAAAATTGACACAGTCCATAGCAAATCATTTTGGTGCCATGGACTTCCACTAGGTATTCATAAGGAGATTTTCAACAACCCTAAAAGTTTACGCCTCAGGAATGTTAGCAAACAGCAATGCCTAAACCCACATAAAATTGTTGTAAGAGGCAGATGGTAGATTCTCCATCAGGTTCAGCATGTCTTGTGTGTCCTTCATGTAAGAAGGCACTTAGAAAACCAAGGGTTAGAGGAACCAGGCACACAAATTCGACAGGGGTTCAAGGACAGATCCAATACCAGCTACAATGGATCATTCAGGTGGGGGCATTTAGGCGTATGAATTTTAGACACTGTATATCAAAAGAATATTCTAGGATGTTTTGCTACTAGAAAATATACCTTATTGTTAGTGATCCAGTTGTCCGACTCTGTTTGTTTTTTAACCATAATCTTAATTTCAGTTAGTATTTCACCTATAGGATCAAAGCTAAAGATCCACTAATTAGAAATGACCCCAAGTAGCCTAAGGCATTTTGCCTGTAAGAGGATACTGATTGAACAACAATAGACACACACTCAAACAGGGCATCCACCACTCATCCACCAGCACACAACTCAATGTTATGTTATGTTATGTTATATTAATTTATTATGCGCACAGATACTCCAGCCAAGGAGCGTCCCGGCGCAGAGACAAGGAGAAACATAACACAACAGGGAAATGAAGGTATAAGAGAAGCAGCTAAAACAAGAATGTTTTTATAGCCCTGCGGAAAGTCAGGAGGTCCTCCAGCAAACGAATTTCAACAGGGAGGGAGTTCCAAGCTGATGCAGCTTTTACACTGAAAGAACGACCCCCCATACGGCTGAGTCTGAATCTGGGGACTACAGCAATCAAATGTATACCTGCCCAGACTGATATCTGTTAATAAGAATATTTTACATAAATGGGTGAAGGGCACACTTCTCTAGTTTACTCTTTAGTTGTGTTTCGATTGTTCAGTTACATAAAATCCTTGGTCAACGCGCGTTTCATGAATCTTTCGCTTCCTAGGGACCACTTAATGTTATATCACGTACTTTAAAGCACAAACATAAAACAGACCAGTAAATAAACTCCAGTAAGTGAAATAATTTCTGCTTTTCGAAAACATGTCACATTGCAACAGTCATATATTGGACATAGTTCCACATAGTTTCCCTAAGTGATGGGCATGGATTCCTTAAAGAAGCAGTGACGCCATTTTTCTACGTGATGGGTAATTTCTGTGTGCTAAAATATTATTGTAATTCCTTCTACTTAAAAAAGGACAAGAAATAAAAGTGTATTCATTGGAAGCTGTTTTTGGACTTTGCATGTATGTAGGGAGATATATTCTATTGTTGATGACTCCACCAACATTGCCTATGAAAACAGGGGTGCAGGAGTCTTCTTATGAACTCTTGTCAACACCTAGCAGTCCCGTTGTCTCTAGACATTCCCTGCCCTGATGTTAATGTGGGCACTGGCAAAAAACAATCTAAAAGGAGCTTCAAAAACTTTACTAAGGAGGCTCTAGCCCCTTTTATTCTTAACATCAATATTACAACTCAGCGGAAGGTGGAAGAGTCGGCCCAAGAACTCACTGATGCCATTACCAGAGCCGCTGACGAACTAGCCCCTCCTTCCTTGAAATCTGCAGCTCGTCAGAAGCCAACTGCCCCCTGGTTCTCAGCCGATTTGAGGCTTCTCAGACAAAAATGCAGACAGAAGGAACGTAGGTGGCGTAAATCCTGGGATCCCAAATATCGAGAAGGCTATAAGAGCCTATTACGAGAGTACAAAAATAGAGTCATTAAGGAAAAACAGGAGTATTTTTCCAACTTAACCTGTTCTTTAACATCCTCTAAAGAGCTCTTTAAAATAGTGGATTCACTGTGCTCTCTCCAGGTACCTGACCCTGTAGTTGCTTCCCAGGAGCTATGTAACGATATATCAGACTTTTTCTACAAAAAGATAGATGATATTCACATAGCTCTACAGTCGCAGAGGAACTCTTTTAGTTCTGAGGATTTCTCTCGAATTAAACGACTGGAAGCTTGGAATAAAGACTCCCCTCAGTCCCTTGAACATTTTCCTGCTCTTTCCTTGGAGGATCTTAATAGCCTGTTGGACAAAACAAAATCTTCTTCCCCACTTGATCCAGTTCCTCTGAAACAACTTAAGAACTGCAGAGAGATCATTCTTCCTCCGATGCTGGAAGTTATGAAGGGAGCCTTGGAACAGGGCATTTTTCCGTCACTTTGGAAGAAAGCCATTGTAAAGCCGCTGCTGAAAAAGACCACCTTAGACCCTGGAGTACTGAAGAATTTTAGACCCATCTCTCTGCTGCCGGCCCCTGCTAAGATGTTGGAGACCCATTTGAACCTTCATCTTTCAAACTTCCTCGATACCTCAGGTTTCTTGGACGGGTCCCAACATGGCTTTAGAAAGCTGCATAGCTCGGAGTCTGCCTTGACGAAAGTCATGGATAACATCCGCAGAAAAGTGGATTTAGGTCAAACCACCGTGCTGGTGCTGCTAGATCTTTCAGCAGCATTCGACACCCTGTCTCCCCTTACTTTAACATCTAGGTTAAGGGAGGCAGGGGTTGAAGGACCGGCACTCAGTCTCCTGAGCTCCTTTTTACACCAACGAGAGCAGCGTGTCATGCTAGGTGAGTACCTCTCCCCTGCTAAGTCTTTGCAATGTGGGGTGCCACAGGGGTCGGCATTGAGTCCGACCCTGTTTAACATCTACGTGGCCCCCCTTGCAAGACTAGTAAGATCTCAGGGGATGGAGGTAGTGTCGTATGCCGACGACACGCAGATTATGGTATCCCTGACCCACTCTGTGAACGAAACCGCATCGAACTTTAGGGCCTGCATGCAACTTGTTGCAGAGTGGATGATTTCCAACTCCCTAAAGTTGAACGGGGATAAGACAGAGGTCCTGGTCTTTGGCAAAGACCAGGGCATGTGGTCAGGTGACTGGTGGCCTCCTTCTTTAGGTAGCTGCCCCATACCTACACAATCTGCCAGGAACCTTGGCGTCATCTTTGACACCCAGCTCTCCATGGAGCTTCAGGTCAACAGAACGGTGGCTACCTGTTGGGGCGTCATCAGGACCCTGAAAAGGATTGTTCACTATCTATCCCCACAGGCACAGAAACAGGTGGTGATCGCCCTTGTTGGCTCAAGGCTCGATTACTGCAACTCACTGTACGCCGGGGCCAACAAGGGCCTGCTTCAGCGTCTGCAGGTTATACAAAACGCGGCAGCGCGGTTTGCTCTCGCCCTGCCTTGGTTGGCATCTATGACCTTGGCGAGGAAGAACCTCCATTGGCTCCCTATTCCCTCAAGGATTACGTTTAAACTCCTCTGCCTTACATATAAGGCTTTAACTGCAGGCTCGGCTGATGCCCTTGGATCGCTACTTATTAGATACGTTCCGAGCAGATGTCTACGTTCCAGTGAGCTTAATCAACTGGTAACTCCCAGAGCCAACAAGGCTAGATGGGGGAGCAAAGCTTTTTCTATACTGGCACCTCAGATGTGGAATTCACTCCCCCTGGAAATCAAGCTACTGCCTTCCCTTGACCTCTTTAGGAAGTCATTGAAAACTTGGCTTTTTATTAATGCATACCAGTAGGCTCTGTTTCTGTCTGCTAACAGCCTGTTATTTGATTTAGGCGCCTTGACGCCCACTGGGCATAGCTACGCATTATAAATGATATTTCATTCATTCATTCATTCAAATCCCTATTAAAATGTCAACTTCTGCATATTTGTCTAGGACATTGCTAAAGTAATTTCACGATTCAAGTTTAGCCATTGATATTTTTTATTAACAAAATAAATTCATATCATTTAGGAAACGTTACAAGACGATTTGATCATAATCTCAAGACAACAGAGAAAACAACTGCGAATTCTACTTTAACTCATCCATGTTCCTCCCTCCTCACTGCTCTAACACTAACTTTAGCCCAACTCTCCCCACGCCAAACGAAAAGAAGGTGGTAAAAGGAAACCGGTATCTTCTGAAATGCTAAAATAGGGCTGAACGTGTTTTTTTAAAAACGTTTTATTGCTTTATATAGGGTTGTAGTATTTTGGTTACGGATTTTATACACAATCTTTGTGCACAGTTGAGTAACAGTAGCACAAAAACCTAGTGGCTTTACAAAATCCCTGAAGAAGCAGCAGTTTTGGTACAAGCACATACCTGCCCATTGTGAGAGCGAGTGAATTTGTACAGCCATATAACAGACATGTTAGATGCTTGTCATGACCAGTGCACATGGTACATGGCTGCTCCCAGACCCTAGTCTGATGTACCGTCAATAGCGTTCTTGACTTAGAGCAACGGCGATCCCGGAGCAGAAAGGGACCATGGACGCGGATCTGGGTTTCAATTTATTGAAATGGGAAATATTATTAAATGGGCTCCCAGAACTATACCTGCTGCATTGTCACCCCTGAAAATTGAACTCTAACTTCGCTTCCTCCTTTCTAGACCTCAGCGAAGATGGCTCGTCAGTTTATAAATGGGAGGAAAACGGCATTTCTAGTCTTGGCTTTATAGACTCATGGGATCCCTCAACTTCTGAGGTTATCATGGCCTACTAACTGGGCACAAATTCCTCACTGATTCTTATTGTCCTCAATGGGCATCTTTAGCTATATGCCTAAGCTCTAATATGGTGTTATGTTAGACCTCAGATTAAGGGGCTTCCCGCATGGGCATGGTGGCGACATCTTGGGGTGCACAAACCGTGCACTGTACCGTGGTTGTTCTAAAGTTAGGGATATCCAGTGGTTATTTTTGCTCATGTACGTATGTCGTAATATATTATTATCTCGCTATCAAAGGGTGCGCCCTCATTTGGATGGTGCTGAGACATAGCTGAACATAGTACAAATAAAATATCTAATATATTTCATCTGCTATTGTGTTTAAGCTCTGTGGCACAGTGTTCTGTTTTTTTTAATTGAATTTACATATCCGGTAATAAATAATAATCCAAAACAATAAATTCACATTTTTTACTTTTTTTTTACAATCTTTCAAACATTTTCAGTGTTTTAAAATATGTAATATATTTTTGGACCATTAACAAACTGTAGTCATGGTACAGATATGTCCACGCAAGAACAGAGGACATGGAAGTACGGAGGACAAAAAAGTAAATGTACAAGATGTGGGATTAGATTTTCCTTGAAGGTCTTAAGCAGTGCAGCGTGCGCCACGGTAATGCTCAAACACAGGACACAATAAATCCTCTCATGGTCTGTCATGAGCATCTGCTTGAAGGGACGAGCAGTTCAGAATGTGACAGACTCCATCTTGATGACGTCACATGATATGGCTGTTCCATGGTGGGCCATGAACACCTCCATGAAGGGCAGAACAATTGAAGCTAAGACACAGTATCACCACATGAAGACCCAAAGGGGCTGCTTGACCAAGTGTCTTGATGCAACAACAGGTTTGTCTTTGCTATGGTGTGGTTAAGCCCATGGTCCGTCTTCTTAGGGCGGCAGAATGTGGCTGAGCATGAGTTCACAGTCTCCGAGCACAAGGTCTCGCCGCAAATTAGCTCCCTTGTTGATCACTTTGACTTTGATGCTCCGAGAGTTCAACTCCTCCTCAAAGACACCTTCAAAGAAAAAGTCCTCATTAAAAATAGGGTTCTTGCTGTTTTTAATGATGGTGCTTCTCTGTTTCTGCACTTTGCCTGGCAGAAGGTGGAGGTTCACGCAGCAGTTCACGTTCTTTGGATCGAAGTGCGACTGGTAGAGGTCTTCTATGCTGATGAGTCGAATCCTCAGCCGGGCAATCTCTTTCATGTACTCAGCAGATAGCCGCAGGCAGCCCCCTTTGCTTAGGTCAACAGTGTTTTCTTTGGTCACCCTTTCATGGCAGCAGATAAAATCCAGGTGAAAGATTGGTGGGGGAGCCAGAGATGTGATGGAGGGTCTCAACCCACTACCCTCATTTTCCTTTCTTGTGTTGTTGGGGCTGTTGTCAGTGGAACTTGTCTCCTCTGTAGAGAGGGAGCTGGCACGAGCTAAAGTTTTTGCATTCAGTGTCCTGCAGAAGAGCCTCTGCTTTGTGTATGCCTGGCAAACCAGGGTGCCAGCCAAGGACCGGCTTAATAATGGCGAACTGAATGGCGAAGACTCCGTTGAGGATGCTGTGTCACTGTCAAAATTGGCGGGAAAGTATGGAGGAGAGTGAGAGCGGCAAGGGGGCCTTAAGTCTGGTGAAGAGATACGCAAACTTGGAGATTGACTGAGATCCATAGAAGAAACATTATTTGCCGTTTCCTGCCACGATGACTCACAGGGGCCATCGGCAGGGCATTTCACATGAAACAGAGACTCTCTCCTGCGTGTGTGTGGACTCTCTGGTAGGCAACCAAAGCTCCCTGACCCAGCAAGGTGCAGCATTGAGCAAGCACCGTTAAGCCTCTGACCGCTCTCCTCTTCACGCGGCACGCCTTCGTCCATATTTTCTATCTGAATGATGTGTCGATTGGCTGACTTGATCAGAGCCCTGTAGCTGGAAGTAAGCCCTGTCGTGCTCTTGCCCAATGGCCCACTGTTTTGCAAAGTTGGACCTCTGCTTGAGACCCCGCCATGCTTTGCTGCAAGTTGAGGCGGGATGAAAAACTTAGGGATGCGATCTGGAGTGAGTACATTGGGACAATGAGGGGGTGGCTTGTGTTGGCTGCTGCACATTTTCCAATTCGGGCAGAACATCTTGGACAACAGCCCTCCGACAGTGTCGCTGTAGGTGTCCGAGGCAAGGCTTCCGGAAGACCGCCTTCTTTTCTCAAGAAACCACATGCAGGAACCTTTCTCAGCAGTGAGACCTTCCTAAAATATATAAAGAAAGAGGTTGTGAGCTTGGATGATCTGGGCCACAAGGGTACATGACTTATGAAATAAAACATAAAAACATTCTGGAACTTCTACCCATGCGATGATGCCTCTAGGACTGATATTGTAACTACTAAGCAAAATCTCCTCTTACTGCAGTAGAATCACAAAGCGCAGGTATCGAGATAGAAAATGAAAATGAAATGAAAATGCGAGTGGTCCATTACCTAACCTGGTTACTGCTGAACAGTAGTGGCACGCGGTAAAGTGTATGTTTGGACTGGCTGGAGGATTTGGGGGCAAAAAAAATAAATGCAAACATTTTTTACTAGAACTCAGCAGCTGCCTCTTCCTAATTCTGGCCCTGGGCACAGGCTCCCAGCCTGCCCTGCAGCCAATCCTGAAGCTGCTCTCACAGGAGAACAGCTTCAGGATTGGTCTGAGTGCCGGCAACTTTCGCTCCCAGGCAGAATGAGAGCCTATGCCTGCTCTGTCCAGCCCCAGGAAAGCAGCTGGGGCCTGAGAGAGGTACACTGCGCATGAGGGTTTGGTCAGCCCGAGACAGCCAGCCACACCACCGTGTGCACTGAAAGGAGTGCCGACCACTCCCTTAACAGCAGTCTCATCCCCTAGACCCGCTCTAAATGACTCGGTAGAGTCCTGGGGCGGGTCCAGGGGATTAAAATAAAACAATATTAAAACGGGCTTAAAACTCATTTTATTATTATCGGTTTATTTGCTGGTGGTGGCGGGGGCGGTGCTCCACGTCTGTAATGGAGCAGCCGCTGCTGAAGCTGTAAAGCAAACTATGAATTTTCCATAAGACTTGCATCCAGCACTCAGTTAACAAAGTTTTATCAACAATATCTAAAAAAGGACAGCACTGGGGTGACGTCATTACTGATCCCACCTCTCTTTTACCCCACCTCAGCACTGGACACATCATAGCCTAGACAGGAGCAACTTTTCTGGAGCGAGACGTCAACTTTTGTGAGGAACGTAGCTGTTTGATGTTGTGTTTTTTTAATTTGGACTTTTTTACGTATATGATCAGAGAATAGATTTTTTTTACACACTTGGGCATTTATTTAATGAAGTGTAACGAAAAAGACCGCACCGACGGGCCAGTTTTTGTGACAGGCCTATGTATACTTTTGAACCCAGCCATCCCAATGGTTCTACAACTAAATGCAATGATTATTAGTTACTTCTTTTATCTACACCACAGTATAGGTCTCCTGACCTTGAGCTCAGCCATAATAGTGGGAGCTCGACATTGACCGCTGTAGCAGGTACATGCCCGGCAGTTTCACTATTGAGTGTGGGAAAGAGAGATAGTATTTTACCTGCTGAAAATGCTCTTCTGTTATGTTATATTGATTTGTATAGCACACTAATCATGTGAGAAGGTATCTAGGCACTTGGGCAAGTGTGTAGTTGCATGATCCAAAGGTGCTTACACGAAGAGGCAGGTCCATAGCTTCTTGTGGAACTCAACAAGTACGATGGAGGCTCTGTTTTGTTGAGGGACGCCGTTCCATGTCTTGGGTGCAATGTAGGTGAGTGAGCACCTTCTAGTTTTTCTTTTGTGGATGTGGGGAATGTGTGTTAGTGAGAGTGAGGCAGAGTGTAGGTTTCCGGTGGGTTGGTGAAAGTATATGCGGCTGTTCAGCTATTCTGACCATAGCTTTGATTGCGTGTGTGAGAAGTTTGAATTGGCCCAAGATTAGAGGTCAATAGAATAGTATTTCTTTTCCTTTCCTTTCATTTCCTTTCTGCATTAATTGTGTTAGGATTGTGCTCCTGGTTTCATGTATGTTATATACAGCCTGATTCATGTACATGCCGTTTTGCGTGTCCCTAATAGCGAATCATAGCGAATCGCTATTGAGGACACGCAAAACGGCATTCATGTAGGAATTGCTACTTAAATAGCGATTCCTACATGTTCTTTATTTGCGAGTAGCAATTTGCTACTCGCAAATACTCCCCAATCATTCCTATGGGCCAAGAGGCCCATTGGAATGAATGGGGATTTGCGAGTAGCAATTTGCTACTCGCAACTGAGATAGCGATTTTAAGGGTGCCAGGGGTGTCCAAAGGACGCCCTGTAGCACCCCTAAAATGCACTTTTGGACAGGTGTTGCGCACACACATGTCCAAAGGACATGTGTGTGTGCTACATGCAACTTTGAATGATGCTTTTAAAAGCATTTTTCTGAGTTTTTGCTATTTACCGACAGGTCTGACCTGTCGGTAAATAGCGGCCCCAAAAGTCCAAAATCGCAATTTTGTTGTGTGTCATGAATAGCATTTGAGGAATCTCTATTAGAGATTCCTTAAATGCCATTCCACGCAAATATGCGAATTCTTACATAGCGATTTTTGCATTTGGTATCATGAATACCAAATGCAAAAATTGCACTCGCTAAGGGCCAGATTCTGAGAATCTGGCCCTTTGCGAGTGCAATTTACCTACATGAATCAGGCTGATAGAGTTTAGTAGAGAAAGAATGATGGGAATGGTTTTAAGAGGGGAACAGGACCGGACTGGCCATTGCGAGCACCAGGCAATCCCCCGGTGCACTGCACGGGTGGGGGTCCGGTTTTGGCACTTGGGGACCGTTTTTGTTACAGGGCCGTTTTTGCAGCATAGCTGCAAAATCGGCCGTATAAAAAAATCGGGCAAAAACCGGCGCTGACAAACAGCTCGGCAGCATCCCCAACCCCCCAAAGGGGGAGGGGGCGGCCAGGCACTTTTGGTTCCCAGTCTGGCCCTGGAGGGGAAGTAGTAAGTTGTTTTTGTAAGTAGTGATCATGCGTGCCTGTTGGTTGGGTGAAATGGCTAAAAAAGGAGGGGAAGTTTGAGAAGGATGTTTGGGAGTTCACAGCTGATACAGAGGTCTTTTCTGCCCTATGAGTCTGTCACACGATGCCCTTTGCTACAGAACTTGGTATTAACCTTTTAAATAATGCTACTAAAACAATATATATTTTTTAAATATGAACAAGTTTTTCCTAGTATAAGTTTACAACTGTACTTGGATAGAATTTTACTCATGTGTCCTTTCCACATATGTAAGACATATTGCAAATGATTTTAAGTAATAGTGCAATAAGAAAAATTTCAGTTCACTTCAGTCAGAAAGTTTTGAGATGAGTCAGACAGAGGAGAGATGGGACAAAGGTTGAAGGAAGATTTCTATTTTTAGATCAAAAATACTGAAATTATCTTTATCTTATACATACACATATGCACATGATACTTGGTAAGGTTATGTTGACTGGAGAAAACCCCTCTATATAAATACCTATAGGTACACAGAAGCAGTAATATTTAGATGTTCCGATGTGCACAGTAATCTTGTGGAGACATATGCATTTTTCATGACATTTCCAGATTTTTAGTAGCAGGCATGAACACTTTTAAATATGCACAAATATGGACATGGAAGCAGCAATTATGACATTGTCTGACAGACATGTCTCTTGTAGTGTGATAACACTTTTCTTTTTATAAGAATGTATCTGCTTATACCAGAAAGCATAGTTCAATGTACAATGACGTGTGTGTATGTATATGTATATATATATTCACTGAAAAAAACATAGGTTTCACACCAGTTATAGTTAGCATAAAGTTTTACTCGCATAACACCATTGAAATTCCCACGCTATAGTTAGTTTGACTCACTATAACTTGCGCGTGCAATGCACTGCTGATGACGTCACATATTACATCACTCATGACATGGTCAGTGACATCACTCATGACATCACTGATGACACCATCCAGTGAATGTGTGTCTTTCTGAAAAATAAATATGTTTTATATTTGTATTTGTAAAGGTGAATGGAAGAATAAATGTTTAAATAAGTGTGTAAATGGATGTTTCTTTAATAAAATATTGATTGGTTAACTGACTTATAAAGTGTATCTTAGTGAATACATATATTAGCAAGTAATTTTTAAATATTTAAATATATGTATCAGTGTTTTACTTTGTGTATAAGTGGCTGCATGGGTTGGTGACTGACTCACTTTTTGTATGTGTTTTGAAGACAGCATATGTGTAGGACTGTATGGGTGGATGAGTGTGTATATGTGTGTGTTAGTAAGTGAATGCCTGCCTCACTAGTGTCTTAATGAGTACCTACATATGTTTTAATCTAGTATATGTGAGTATTGATGTATATAAGTGAGTATATGTGAGAGTGAGAGATTGAAAGAGTTCCTGTTTAAATAAGAATGTGTTTCTATAAGTGATTGTATAAGAGAGTAAGTATGTGTAAGTTTCCTTAGAAGTAATGTGCTAGTGTGTGTATAGCTGTATATGCAAATAAATCGATGTTCAATAGTTTATTTGCATGTGTGAGTATGTGTGTGTGTAACTTTTGGATGACTATCGGTGTGTAACAGGATGTATATGTGTATCACTACATATGATGAGTGAGTATATGTATGAGTGACTATATAGAACTGTTGCTGAATGAGAGGGTGTGTATATAGATGGTGGAATTACTGAATTGGTTGTTGTAACTGGTATGGGTATCTCCATTTTTTTGAAAATGTTAGTTTCTATTTTTGAATATGTGTTTCAAGGGTTACATTACACTGAAAGGAGGTCTGTCAGTCAGTCACAAGGATGGTGTCATCAGTGATGTCATGAGTGATGTCACTGACCATGTCATGAGTGATGTAATATGTGACATCATCAGCAGTGCATTGCACGCGCAAGTTATAGTGAGTCCAACTAACTATAACGTGGGAATTTCAATGGTTTTATGCGAGTAAAACTTCATGCTAACTATAACTGGTGTGAAACCTATGGTTTTTTCAGTAAATTTAATAGGTTTTTTAAATGCTAATTCCTAACTATAACTGGTGTGAAACCTATGGTTTTTTCAGTGAATTTCATATGTTTTTTAAATGCTAATTCCTAACTATAACTGGTCTGAAACCTATGGTTTTTTCAGTGAATTTAATAGGTTTTTAAAAAGCTAATTCCTAACTATAACTGGTGTGAAACCTATGGTTTTTTCAGCGAATATTATAGGTTTTTTAAATGCTATCTCCTATCTATATATAGGGCCTCAAACCTCTGAAATTTAATATTTTTTATAATGAATCCTATATTGTATACTTATATAATAATATAATAATATATATATTTTTTTCCCTTGGTGCGCTCCCAGTGCGCGCCCCGGTGTACGCACTGGAAAGTGCAGTTTTTCGGCGCGCACCGGTTAGCGGCCCGTTAGCGCTATTACCGCGAACGAAAACACCATTGTGACGTATCGCGTAGCCGCGTCCGCGTGATACGAACAGCGTAAGCGCACCCAGAAGCACTCGAGCGAATACGATCGCGCAACGTAAACATCCGACGCGCTTACGCGACACGACCCGCTCCCGGGGGCACGTCGCGTAAGCGCGTCGGGTCATGTGACCTGAAAATAACACTTTTTATTGGTGCAGAACAGTTTTGGTTTCCAAATGATGAAAGCCCGGGTCATGTGACCTGAAAATAACACCTTTCATTGGTTCAGGACAGTTTTTTTTCCAAATGATGAAAGACCCCACCTTTTTTCCTTATTCTGACCTGTTTGAACATGTTTGAGAACTATTTTGTACTTTAAAATGGCTACAGTAGCAGCAGCAGCTGGAGCATCTGCACCACCACCACCACCACCAAGAGGACCACCACAACATTACATTGGTGGTCAAGAAGAGGAGGAGGAGGAAGAGGAGGAGGAGAAGGGGAGAAGGTGGCTGCAAGAAGACAATACCCCATACAAGCCAAGGCAGCACATTGTATGGGAGTTTTTTTCTATACCAGAGGGCAAGAAGAAAGTCAATGAGCCCAAGGTGACTTGCCTAATCTGTGGCATGGAACTTTCAAGGGGGAACCCTAACAAAAAATATTCTTTTGGTAATAATACCATGATTAGACACATGCAGAGCAAGCATCCAAACAACTATTCTGCTGCAGAGATGAGAGAACTGGCCAGTAACCCTCCCCAATCTTCAACCACCACCTCCAAAAGAAAGCAACCCACTCCATCGGGACCAGAGACAAGGGAGACGATCCCTTGCATACAACCACGGTTTGGGGAATTCAGAATTACATGTATTTTTTGTGGTAAGACCATCTCCTATGGTGAACAGAGCATAAAGCTCATCCTCCTTGCTGGTGACAACCACAATTGCCCCCAAAAACCCTAATTTTTTCCAGATTTTTTTTTGCTCCAGTTGAGCCATTTTGAATTCCCTGTTTTTTGTTTCTCCCCATAAAAATAACAAAAAAAATATAAAATAGTTCATAAAAGCCAAAAAAAGTACAAAATGTTCAAAAAACTTTAAAAAATATAAAACAACAAAAAGAAGAAAAAAACAGTTCTTTTTAGAACTACCTCCAATTTATAAAAAAAGGCTACATTTTTAAAATAACTCTGTCATTTTTTTTCCCTTATGGTCTGCTCCCCGGTCCGCTCCCCGGTGCGCGTACCGGGCGCTCCCCCCGCGCAAATCGTAAAAAAAAATCTTTTTTTTGCCCCACGGGGCCCTTTTATGGCCCTCACATCAAACCTAGGGAATCGGGGGGGTCTACTCTGCCCCCTTATGGTCATTTCCCCCTTTGTTTTTGCCTCCTCTTTTGTCTCGATCTTACCGAGACACAAGATGGCGGCCGCTCCGGACTGTTTCGAATGTTTACAGACACCCAGAGCCAATCAGCTTTCCCCGCGCAAGTCGTGTAGCGCGCCCGGAGTGCTCCCCGGTGCGCGTACCGGAGCGCGGCCATAGACATATATATTTTTTTGAACCTAAATTACTCAAAATCTACTGGAGCACATATCTTGAGACATAGCAAAGGCACATCGGGCTACCAGTCCCTACAATTTTGCCAAGTTTGGTGGAAAACCATTCAGCCGTTCGGGCTAAAAGTGAGGTCGACCGCCCTATGGAAATTAACATGGGGAAAACACGTTTTGGGACCCCCCTTTTATCTTGGCCCCTGCTTGACGAATCCCTCCCAAACTTTCAGGGAAGCACCGAAGCGCCGCGAGGCAAATTTGAGGACATTTTCAGGCAGATTCCTCAACCGGCGCCAAAGTTATTCCCAATAGAATGTTGAGATTTTGCATTGAAAAAATCTTAACTATACCTACCTACTGGCGACCGCCAGTAGGTAATATATATATATGTCATGTGATCAAGGTCCGAGAGGGACCGAAACGCGTCATGGCGATGGTGTTGGGCGAGTAATTGAAAAATAAAGAAATATTCAGCGGCTACCGCATCTCCCCTGCGTGTTTCCGTAATAGGGGGCTTTCAGTGCTCCTCTTTTGGTGGCAGTTCATTTTTAAATGCACGCTGGGATTTGAGGTCTCATTTTGCCAATTAACGCCCTCTAGTGGGTTACCTCCGCTGCAGCTAATTATGGACAATTTTTTTTGGGAGCACTGAAAGCCCCCTATTACGGAAACACGCAGGGGAGATGCGGTAGCCACTAATGACCTCCGCTGACACGCCTCTGAGGAGATGCAAACAGCGGCAACGAAACGCGTCAGGCAATGGACTTCAAAGGGATGTTAAGCTGCCTGCTTGGTTTAAATAGAGTTGTTACTCACCTGCAGTGCTGTGCGGCCTCAAGCTTCTGGGCGTTTTTGGTTACATGTTATGCGGCGGTTCCAGGCCGCAGAGGGATCGCATTGCCCGCAGCCAATGGGCATCAGGAGAGAGGAAGTTTCCTCTTTCTGTAGCTGCAGGGAACCTTTGGTGAAGCCGGCAGAGTCTCATCCAAGGCTCAATGGAGGGCAGAGAAAAATTGGCCATAATTAGCTGCAGCGGAGGTAACCCACTAGAGGGCGTTAATTGGCGAAATATGACCTCAAATCCCAGCGTGCATTTAAAAATGAACTGCCACCAAAGAAGGAGCACTGAAAGCCCCCTATCATGGAAACACGCAGGGGAGATGCAGTAGCCACTAATCACCTCCGCTGACACGGCCTCTGAGGAGATACAAACAGCGGCATCGAAACGCGTCAGGCCATGGACTTCAAAGGGATGTTAAGCTGCCTGCTTGGTTTAAATAGAGTTGTTACTCACCTGCAGTGCTGTGCGGCCTCAAGCTTCTGAGCGTTTTTGGTTACATGTTATGCGGCGGTTCCAGGCCGCAGAGGGATCGCATTGCCCGCAGCCAATGGGCATTAGGAGAGAGGAAGTTTCCTCTTTCTGTAGCTGCAGGGAACCTTTGGTGAAGCCGGCAGAGTCTCATCCAAGGCTCAATGGAGGGCCGAGAAAAATTGGCCATAATTAGCTGCAGCGGAGGTAACCCACTAGAGGGCGTTAATTGGCAAAATATGACCTCAAATCCCTGCGTGCATTTAAAAATGAACTGCCACCAAAGAAGGAGCACTGAAAGCCCCCTATCATGGAAACACGCAGGGGAGATGCAGTAGCCACTAATCACCTCCGCTGACACGGCCTCTAAGGAGATGCAAACAGCGGCATTGAAACGCGTCAGGCCAAGGACTTCAAAGGGATGTTAAGCTGCCTGCTTGGTTTAAATAGAGTTGTTACTCACCTGCAGTGCTGTGAGGCCTCAAGCTTCTGGGCGTTTTTGGTTACATATATATATATATATATATATACACTAGCAGCCCGTCCCGACGTTGTCCGGGTATGAAATAGAATGTGTGTAATGTGACACGCTCATTCGCGTGTGCCCCCGCTTGAGGGCCATCGGCGACCACCTAACAATTAGAATTGTGTGAGTTTTGAATGATTGTTTCTCACGGTAAACACCCATTATTCCGCAACTTTCTTTCCGCATACCATCACTCCGCATACTTTCAATACGAAAGTACCATGACTCCGCAATGCCATTATAACGCATGGCATTACATTTTATATGCTTTTCCCACGCATACATTTACAACAAAATTCGTTGTAAATGTATCAATGGTAAAAGCATGTTTTTTTTAATGTTTGGATAAGGTAAGAATGGGTATAGGGGTATATGTTTTGGGGTACTGAGGTATATGTTTTGGGGTGTTTGGTTATTTTAAGTGTTCAGATATAGTTTTGGGTTATGGGGTACAGGGGTATTTTTAAGGTTTAGGGATAGGTATGTGTTTTGGGGTACAGGGGTATTTTTAAGGTTCAGGGTTAGGTTTGGGTTTTGGGGACAGGGGTATTTTTAGGGTTCAGGGCTAGGTTTGGGTTTTGGGGTACAGGGGTATTTTTAGGGTTCAGGGCTATGTTTGGGTTTTGGGGTACAGGGGCGTTTTTAGGGTTCAGGGGTTGGTTTGGGTTTTGGTGTACAGGGGTAATTTAGGGTTCAGGGATAGATTTGGGTTTAGGGTACAGGTTTTTTTAGGGTTCAGGGGTAGGTTTGGGTTTTGGGGTACAGGGGTATTACTTACCACGCTTCCTGTTGAACGCCTTTGTCACGCTCCAACGCACGGCCACAGCAGACAATCTGATTAATGTACAACCCAGATGGCATGAAGTGCGGAACATAGCACACTCCCCCAGCATTCGTCACGCCCCCAGCGTGCCCCTTGATGCGGAGCAATTGCGTAACTGGCGCTTCACATGGCATGAAGGGCGGACACACGCCCACAGCGTTTGTCACGGCCCCAGCGTGTCACGCCCCCAGTGTCCCCCTTGATGAGGCGCAATTGCGTAATTGGCGCTTGTTTGTACGACTCACATGGCATGAGGAGCGGAACGTACCATACACCCCCAGCACACGCCCACAGCAGAACGCAGACACGCCCTCAAGGGACTACTTTGCTGGCACGGTTCTTTTACCTTTTAAATGTATATGGTGGCCGTCTGCATAGCCTATGTCCTTCTGCTGCAACTGCCCTTTCCAACGCTGTATTGGGTGTTGTGATTGGTGCTGTGATTACTGAGATTACCCGCCTCAAAGGCTTGGGCTCTCTCTTTATAATTTTAGTATGGATATGGATACACACACATACATAGTTACGAGTGACAGTCACCACTGTGCAGACACTGCCAGGATTGCTTCTCCACAGACGAATGACCCCTTGCTCGCCAACAACCGGCCACTGCCTGACGAATTCTCACAAAACCCCCCAAAACAAAAACAAATTCAACTTAGCTCCCTCCCGGAAAGCCCCGGGTGATCCATCAAGCAATGATCCAAGAAAAACAGGTAGTCAAAAAGCAAATTTCCCCATGCACTTTCCATAAACTTCCTTAAGAAGCACTTCCACAAAAACTGCTGAATGGAATTGCACCAAATTGCACCAAATTTAGCAGAAAACTAGATCTGGGTCTGCGGATTGTGTATTTTGTGATTATGTGCATGAAGTCTAGTATGCACCCTGATTTTGCCATAGGGGCGTGCTGGAGTAAAAATAGTTCACGTTAAATTTGGCACACTTTTCATCTCATCGGCACTCTGAGTGCCAGTGGTGAAATCCTGAGATGCAAAGAGGAAGTTGCCTTCCTTCTTGGCAGGAAAAGGTGGATGATCCCTAGTGGTGGGGGTGTCCCAGAGGAGGATGTAAAAGCTGTGAAAACAGACAGACATGGCTCACGGATTGGATGAATCTCTTTTGCTGCAAGGAAGTATGGCAGCGGAAGTAGTTGAGATATACCTCTCATGAAAGGCAGGCTTTCACAGGGCAGAGGCAGGGCACGTGAAACACTGAAGAATGGCCTATTCACAGACGGTGCCCCGGGATGACTCACCACAAATGTCACTGCTGAGAATCCCTCATCCAGAAGCCAATGATTGTTGCAAGGGTTTACAAACATCATATGCCTTGTGTGTGATGTTTTGCTGCATTAGGCAAAATGCCATTTTACCGCACTGGCTGTGGTGGCCCTGATTATTGCGAGCGCAGGACCTACGCCGCAGCAAGGGAAATGACTGGGACACACACCTTGTTACATAGTGCGGGCGAAAGACCCAGAGCTGCCTTTGCCCCTTTATTTATATCCTCTGGCCACGCCTGGCCAGAGGGCGATACATTTGCAAACACTTCCGGCCCAGTCCCCGGGTTCCGCTCTCGCGGGACTCAGGTTATTACAAGGGCCTCTATTAATAAAGCAAGATTTTTTGTTTTCAAGGGTAATGTGGTGCCCCTTTGACGGTAGAGCAGTTCTGCCATCTAAAATCACATTGCCAGAACCTAACTATTCTATCTCCCCTCCCAGGGGCCTTATTTATGAAGGACTTGCGCCGCCGGTGCGACACTTTTAACATGGGAAAAAGTGACGCACCGGTGGTGCAAGACATTCATAAATAAGGCCCCAGGTGCTTCACGTTCTATTTCATCTCTGTCTCGACACCCTCCCCCACATACAAAACTTTCACAATGCAAGCCACATTGCTCAAAGGCTTAACCACATTACTCCTAATTTTACACACATCACTCTCAAACCCACATTAATAGGCCCTTATTTTAAACAAATAATTCCTAAAGCCCAGACACATCGCATCCAAACCCAGGGACCGGACTCCTAATTCCAGATACATGATTCACAATCCGGTACATACAACTGCCCCACTATTAATACCAGCCAAATCACTTCCTCTGACAGCCACACTACTTCCAATCTCCCTGCCATGTCACTCTTAACCACAGACACAACATCCCCTTTTCTTGGAATATTATCAAATAAAGCAATTTATGGGAGTACCAGAAGAATGTGGAGAAATTTGGATTGTTGCCAAGAGAGGTAAGTTGGTTAACCTCATGCGTGCGGCAGGAATTCCAGCCCTGTGCTGGACATTCCAATCGCGGGCATGGTCGTGATGGAACCATTCCATCATCAGCACAGCCCAACCGTGACTGATGACGGAATGGTTCCGTCACAAGCATCTAAGGAGTTAAAAGTAAAGATATTGCACATAGACTTCAGGGTCTGCCATACCTTATGATCCACCACCGTACATATACAATAGGCTGTATTGATCAATACTTTCAACAGTGGGATACCGCGCCCACAAACTTTATAATCAGGAAGTCGACCCACCAAGAGTTGTTCAGACCGACCCTCAAAGAGGACAGAATATATATCCAGGGATTTGGAAGATACATACCACCTAAAGAATGAGGTAATTGTAAACAATGAATGCCACATCCTTCCCAATCCCAGATATATAACTCCCAGTTTCAACAATTAATTTCCTTCTCCACACACATTGCTCTTAATCAAAGACATATCACTTCCAGTCGCATCACAAAAAAGCAACTGCTGCCGTCTACATATCCCTCGGGATATCTAGACTGTAAGAAAGAAAGAGAAACAAAGAGGAGGAATGAGTGGAAGTGGTCCCGCATAGTTTACTTCCCCTCCAAAAACGTCTTTCGTTGGGATATCCAAAGATATTGGAGAAGACGCCTCACTCACTTATCGTGACATGCTTCATCATAGGTGTCTTGATTGAGACACCAAAATAAACGTAATAGCATAGATAGATTTTAGATTTTTGAAGCAATATAAAATCAGTGTAAAATAATAGTGAAACTTTATCATTGTGGTCAACGGGAAAACCCACTAGTAGCAATCAGTCACTTGCAGGTAGAGTTGCGTGGTACCCTTGCAGGGTAAAGGTGATGCCGGTCCCAGGAGCAAGCCACGACAGACAGTTCAATTTTACCTGGTCGGTGGAGCCTGGGGGCATAGTTGTCCTGGCTGTCTCTGGTACTGAATGGGAGCTGCAGGAGACCTGCTTTACCACTGAAATGGTGCTGTGTGCGAAAAAGAAGCAAAAACACAACAACGGGGTGGATGCTGATGTCGGCCAAAGGTCGGATGGAGTTCCCTCTGGGTGCACCGTCGAGTGAAGGGGTCGGTTGCCGGACTGGCGACCAACCAGCCCTGGCACTGGTAAGTGGAGCAGAAAGTTACTTTGACGCCTGGAGATCCTGAGGAATGCTGTAGCTGCCTGTAGTTTTGTGGAAGGCAGGACTACAGTTCCCACAATGCACTAGGCAATCTGGATTTGGGTGATCCCATTGAGGACTCAATGGCCAGCAACTCTTCTGATCCAAAGCGCTGTTTTACCTGCAGTTTCCAGGGGACTAGTGCCACTAGTCCAGGAGCATCTGAGGGTGTTTCAGGCCTGCCCAGATGGACCTTTGTCTGGAGGGGGTGAGAGATAGCCTAGGACAGGTTTGGATCAGGAAATTCCAGGATCATTGCCACAGGTGCAGGGTTTCCCTCTTTTGCTTTGTGCAAGTCCTATTGTCACATACACTGGTCTTTTCTTCTGTCCTCTTTCATTTAGATTGTTCAGAACTAAGGTTCTGGTGTCAGAGATGTCCCTTAAATCCTAGATTTAGGAGAGTTAGGGCTCTGGGAGCGAGTAGTCAATAGGCTGCTAGTCCCTGCAGCTAATTCGCCCCTGAGTTGTATGTCAGATTTTCTGCTGAGAACCCACTTTTTCTACCACTTTTAAAAATGTCAGAAGTCTTCCTTAGGTGAACAGACCAGGCAGCTCACCCTAGGGGTGTGGCTAGCCTTCTGGGGCTGTACCCTTCCTGACAACGTACTTTTCCCACCTGCCTGGGTGCAAATGTGCGTGGGGATGGGGGAGGGCTGTTTACGCCTCTGAGAGAGCCTAGATGCATATCATAGGTGGTGCACCCTCTGAAGCTCACCTCCTTGATGTGCAACTTCATTGGGCCTCCCGGGAGGGAGAAGGTTTGACCTTCTTCCTGCCCAGGCCTTTTGTTCCTGACTCCCGGGAGTGATCACGTTGCTTGTCGGGAGGTTAGAATCCTGTCCTGGTGGCAACAAATGTGGGCTGCTAGCCAGAGCACAGAGACGCTGGGGCAACCAGGCGGGCAACCTCTAAGGTAGCCACCTGGGTGAATGCCACATCCTACTTGACATGATATTCATGTCAGTGGTGAGAAGGCACGTTGTTTGATAAAGTCCTTCTCAACTTGGTCTGCGAACTACGCACATCAGTTTTAGGGAGAGAGCACTGGCATTGGAGATTGGTTAACAGCCTCAAATTCCTTACCTTTGAACTTCCCAGATGTCAAACTTGATCCAGAAGATTTTTCTTTGAGCAATACTCTTGTGTGCTGGTAGGTGGCATGAGTCAGTTCTGTGTGATGTCGTCAGCGTCATTTCTGCCATTGTGACATCTCTTTGAGCAAAACCCTTGCGTGCTGGTAGGTGGTGTGAGTCAGTTCCGTGTGATGTCGTCAGCGTCATTTCTGCCATTGTGACATCTGCGTCAACACTATAGGCGGCACCTCAGCGGGCTGATGTCAGTTCTTTTTTTTCTGCGCCTACCAGCACAGATCCGTGAAGAGAGCTACCCTCTGTCACTTTTTGAAGGCTTTTTTTGATGTTCTATCAAACATTTTTTGGTGTGTAGGTTTTTTTTCAAAATGTCAACGAAGCCTTCTGGATTCACACCATGCGGCGCCTGCTACCATGCAATGTCGGTGACATAGCCACACCTGATTTGTCTTTGGTGCTTGGAGCACAACCACGACTCAAAGCCATGCTCCAACTGCTGGACTATGGCCCTGAAAGCTTTGAGGGAGCGGTCCCAAAAGCTCTTGTGGCCCAGCGCTTGGCACGCGCCATTCGTCCTGGAGGTCTTGTTCTTAGTCCCAGACGAGAGGTAGATTGGAGCACTGCTCCAGGAGTTGCAGAGCAGACCAGCCCACCCGCCTGCCTGCAACTAAACATAAAATGGTAATAACTTGCAGTTATTGCCATTTTATCTTTCTGCTTCTTGCACTGTGAGAAAGCAGTGGGGCGATGCTCCTCTACCCTAGTGGAGGAGCCGTCCCTGTCCAGATCTGAGAGAGAACCACACAGGACCTGCAGTGGTGGCTAACAGACCACGATTGAGTCAGAAGCATACCCCTCTCTCTTCCCCAACCAGACCACACAGTAGTGACAGATGCGTCACTCCTGGGATGGGGCGGCCGCGTGGGAGAGGTGGAGATCAGAGGGCTCTAGTCTCGGTGGAATCTGGACTCCTCATTAACTTGCTGGAGCTCCAAGCAATTTGCTTGGCTTTGAAAGCCTTTCTTCCTTCAATCAAGGGAAATCTAGGTCAAATGTTCACAGACAACACTACCACCATGTGGTACTACAACAAACAGGGCGGGTGGGGTGGTGGACCATTTGTTAAGAGCCCCTGCATCTTTGGATGTGGCTGTAACAGCAGGGCATATCCCTGGTGGTGTAACACCTGGCAGGTTCCCTGAATGCCACGGTTGAATAACTCAGCCATCGATGCCTAGTGGATCACTAAATGTGTCCCCATCCAGAGGTGGTGCAAGGTCTCTTTTAGCAGTGGGGAGAGCCTCGGCAAGATCTGTTTGCCTCAGCCGAAAACACACAATGTCAGCAGTTTTGTACACTGGAGTTTCCAAAGCGGCACTTGCCTGGCGATGCTTTTAATTTCGAGTGGAGCTCCGGCCTTGTGTACGCCTTTTTATCAATACTATTCCTATCCAGAGTACTCAAGAAGATCAGGAGTGACCCAGCCCAAGTCATTCTTGTGGCTCCGGGCTGGGTAAGGAGAGTCTGGTATCCCAAGCTTCTCTAACTGAGCATCGATCCTCCGATCAGGCTACCCCTTTAGGAGGACCTTCTGTCTCAGCAACAGGGGAAGGTCCTTCACCCGAAACTGTCAATTCTAGTCCTTTTTGTGTGAAGATTGAGCAGCGGCAGTTGACAGAATTCAACCTTCCTCCAAAAGTCTGAAATGTTATTTTGGCAGCTAGGCGTCCCTCCACCAAGACCGTGCAGGCCTGCCGGCGGCACACATTTGTAAAATGTTGTGCCGAAAGATCTATTGATCCTCTTTCTGCTTCCCTCTCTCATGTCCTTCTCTTTACTTTGACCCTTGCCCAGCAGGGCTCTGCTCTGGGCACTCTCAAAGGGTACCTGTCAGCCCTGTCTGCCTTCTTGAGGCTGCAAGACCACTCGTCTTTATTTAAATCCCCTATTGTAAATAGATTTCTTAAGGGACATGCACATATGTTTCCACCTGCTCCTTTCATCATGCCTCAGTGGTAACTAAATTTGGTTCGCACCTTCCTGATGTGCGCTCCCTTCGAACCTCTGCACATTTGCCCCCTCCAGCGTCTTACCATCAAAACACTTTTTAAAGGTGCACCCAGCGCAATGAAGGAAGATGCACCATATTATGGTGAATGCGCTGCCCCCAGGGCAGCTGCAAACTCGCACTGCCCTCAGGGCGGTGTATTCAGTTGAGACACGGAGCGGCTGCTTTGAAGTTGCTCTATGTTTTCACAGTGCACCTGCGTCTTTAATACGGCATGGGCGCAGAAACAAAGGGATTCTTTCATTTGCATGGGGCCACACCCCCATGCAAATGAGGGAATGCCCTCTGAAGATAGCTCTGGCGCTTTATGAGCGCCATCACTTTTGTCATTTCAGAAGGGACCGCACAAGTGTTTGCTGCGCCTTCTGTAATACCAAAGTGCCCCGGGGCGCGCAAAGCGGGTGCAAACGCCTTTTGCGTCCCCTGGATACTTGTATAATACGGCCCCAGGAGTGCAAATAGGAGAGGATTGCTCAAGGTTAAGAAGCACATGTAAGACAAAAGACACAGGAATGCAAATATGTCTTGCCAGAAAAAAAATCAAAGCAGAAGGACGAACAGAGCAGTTCATGCACAAGGAACATAATATTGTAGCAAGCAAGCAAGAATAAGTAGTTGAGGAAAACCTGGAGATCAAACTCAGCAGCACGAGCAGAAGAATATTTGGTTCTGTAACAAGCAGAGCAGAGCAAACTTGTAACTTAGATACATCAGGACGAGCTTAAGGAGTCTATAAACTGTAACTTTCAAGAGATATGGACAGAAGGGTGTGCCAGAGACTGCCAAAGGGGACACACAAGCAATGGGCAGATACAATAAGGTATGAAATAAGGAGACATGCTGGCAGATACAGAAGCTAAAGTTGGGAATACAATCAGTAAGCAGAACAGACAAAATGAATGAAGACCCAGGTAACAGCAGAAGCAACTGGCAATTGAAACAGGCAAATAGAGAGCAAACTAGGAAGCAAAAGACAAAGGGAGCTGCTAAAGACCAGTAACTTAACTACAGGTAAAGACAGAAAACAGAGAGACACAAATGCAATATGCGACTGGAAGAAATATGTAGTGAGCTGCACTGGAGCAAGGGACACTTATTGGTAGGGCGAGGATGTGGCCGAAGGGGCTAGGGCTGTCGATCTCAAATTTTGGGAACCGGGTTCGGGTCTGGGCAATGACACAAACATCCTGTGATTCTGGGCAAATCACTTTATCTCTCTGTGCCTAACAAAAATTAATGTGTCCATGTGTAACGTAACTGGTGCTCAAGTAAAGCGCTCTGATGCCTGATACCTTCAGGTCAAGTTAGCTCTATATAAAACTCGGGGTAAAAGAAGCAGAAACTGGTTACCAAACAAGCACCACAGTGTCCAGAACTCAGAGGTTCAACCAGTTCATGTATGACGAGCTTTGGGCACTGGCAGCATACAAGCAGGTCCAGGCTGCAGCAAGCCCAGGAAAGAGTCACCTGGCTAGCCGTCACCTGACTAGGCTGCACTGGACTAGTCACAGGGGTATGTCATTCTATTCTCCCACAAGTCCTGGAAGAGAGACTCCGGTGCTGAGGGATAACATGTCTAGGACTACTCAAGGTACTGCACAGCGTTTGCTAGGTTTTTGTAAATACCTTGCAGTGCATTTGAAAAACATGTGTAGGTTGTCCATTGTATCCATGATAGAAGTGCTAGAGACGTTAAGGTTAAACAAGGATTTTGGATGGTTTCTTGAGATGGTTCCCATGCTGCAGATTGCCCATACACACACCAGCTTTAGTGCTGGTGATGCCAGATAAGACAATCACGCACCATGACCGCCTCCTCGGATTCTCTCACTACCACCGAGCATAAGTGTTCCTCATCTCTCCAATCATAAGTTCTTGCTAAACAAAGCCCCACCTCCCCCTTGAGGTCAGCACCCCCTCCAAAGGTCAGTGCCCAGTGCGGCTGCACCAGTCGCACACCCCTAAAGCCGGTCCAGCGGGAAACATCCTTTACAACAAAACTTTTTCCACGCAGTACCTTTACAATGAAACTTACACCGCAAGTCGTTACAATGACTTGCGCTGGGGGAGCGCTGTAGGATAGGGAATAGTTTAATTTACTATCCAAAACCTTCCCTACTATCCACGGGGTCTGGAGTTGGAATAGTAAATTAAACTATTCACTATCCAGCGCCCCCCAACGCAAGTCGTTATAACGACTAACGTTGTAAAACCTGCGTTGTAAAGGCATGCGTGGAAAAAGCATGCGTTGTAACGACATACATCCGGTCCAGCATACACAGCCCCTCCAAGAGGCAGAGCGATGGAATCATAACAGATCTGGAACATCTTGAACTTACAGAGGTCCTTGGATCATTTATGGGCAAGTGGAATGCAAGTTCACATTGGCTTCTGGGTAGCTCACTTCCGTGGGACAACATTCAAGCAAGTTTCAGTCTACTCAACTTAATGTTGTTCTCTTTATGAGGGACCTGCTTTCTCTCAACATTAAGCAGAAAAGCGTCGTCTTCTCCCATCCGAGCCCATCTCAGACAGACCTCAAAAACCTTCCTCATCACATACAGCCCCCTGGCTTATCATAAACAAGGCTTACGGATTCCTGTTTTCGCTCTTTTTATTCACAAACACAAAGGGTAAAATCTGTTGTCTATTGATTTTTAATAGCAGGAAAATTGTACATGTAGGGCTACAAAGGAGAATTCTTAACTAGCCTAAATAGCTAGAGATCTGAACATGTACTAATAGTACAGTGTTAATGTCTTGAGTTGAGTGTTGTGTTTGAATATGCAAGGCGAGGAGCGCACTGAAATCCTACAGATATTGTAGTGGGTGTAAAGATGTATAAGTGGAATACATTTGGATCTACGCCCCTTAAACCTTGATTCCTTAGCCGCTTACCAAAGAAAATATATGTGTGTGTGTATATATATATATATATATATATATATATATATATATATATATATAAATATATATATATATATATATATATTTCCACGAAAGTCTGCCCCACAAGAAGAAGACTTGAGGCAGCACTCGAGGTCCGTTCAATTCTTTATTTTCAATTTTCACCATGGGCATTAACGCGTTTCGGGGGTTTGCTTTCCTTTGTCAAAATGCCCCCCTGGTGAATAAGTCGCCACTGCTGCTAACAATCCCTTCATCAAAAGAGTGTGTCCTTCCCACCACTTAAAGTAGCGTGGGTTGCCTCCAAAACACGGTCTGGAATCGCCTCTGTGTTCGCAGGTGAACCACATTTCCCAGCATGCAACATCATTCCCAAGCTGGCGGCGACCCCATCCATCGGTGCGTTTGTCTAGTAAGTAACCGATGGGTTGTGTGAGCAGGCAGGGAGTGTAGCTAGTTTTCGGGGCATTTTAAAAGTCAATCACGGTCCTCTCCCCCTCCCATGCACTTCCATCCGTCGTGGTGCAGAGAACACCGTTGAAGTAAGGGTGTAGTCCCATAAAGTATGGACTGCGCATCCGCAGCTGTGTCCACTCCAGATTTCGTGCGGGGCAGTCAGAGGGTCTTCCATGTAGCGACCCCCTTAACACTTGCGGGGGGTGCCAGCCCAGCGCGCAGCCACACTCAGAGTCGCATGGCTAACCACGCCATATGTTTCCACGAAAGTCTGCCCCACAAGAAGAAGACTTGAGGCAGCACTCGAGGTCCGTTCAATTCTTTATTTTCAATTTTCACCATGGGCATTAACGCGTTTCGGGGGTTTGCTTTCCTTTGTCAAAATGCCCCCCTGGTGAATAAGTCGCCACTGCTGCTAACAATCCCTTCATCAAAAGAGTGTGTCCTTCCCACCACTTAAAGTAGCGTGGGTTGCCTCCAAAACACGGTCTGGAATCGCCTCTGTGTTCGCAGGTGAACCACATTTCCCAGCATGCAACATCATTCCCAAGCTGGCGGCGACCCCATCCATCGGTGCGTTTGTCTAGTAAGTAACCGATGGGTTGTGTGAGCAGGCAGGGAGTGTAGCTAGTTTTCGGGGCATTTTAAAAGTCAATCACGGTCCTCTCCCCCTCCCATGCACTTCCATCCGTCGTGGTGCAGAGAACACCGTTGAAGTAAGGGTGTAGTCCCATAAAGTATGGACTGCGCATCCGCAGCTGTGTCCACTCCAGATTTCGTGCGGGGCAGTCAGAGGGTCTTCCATGTAGCGACCCCCTTAACACTTGCGGGGGGTGCCAGCCCAGCGCGCAGCCACACTCAGAGTCGCATGGCTAACCACGCCATATGTTTCCACGAAAGTCTGCCCCACAAGAAGAAGACTTGAGGCAGCACTCGAGGTCCGTTCAATTCTTTATTTTCAATTTTCACCATGGGCATTAACGCGTTTCGGGGGTTTGCTTTCCTTTGTCAAAATGCCCCCCTGGTGAATAAGTCGCCACTGCTGCTAACAATCCCTTCATCAAAAGAGTGTGTCCTTCCCACCACTTAAAGTAGCGTGGGTTGCCTCCAAAACACGGTCTGGAATCGCCTCTGTGTTCGCAGGTGAACCACATTTCCCAGCATGCAACATCATTCCCAAGCTGGCGGCGACCCCATCCATCGGTGCGTTTGTCTAGTAAGTAACCGATGGGTTGTGTGAGCAGGCAGGGAGTGTAGCTAGTTTTCGGGGCATTTTAAAAGTCAATCACGGTCCTCTCCCCCTCCCATGCACTTCCATCCGTCGTGGTGCAGAGAACACCGTTGAAGTAAGGGTGTAGTCCCATAAAGTATGGACTGCGCATCCGCAGCTGTGTCCACTCCAGATTTCGTGCGGGGCAGTCAGAGGGTCTTCCATGTAGCGACCCCCTTAACACTTGCGGGGGGTGCCAGCCCAGCGCGCAGCCACACTCAGAGTCGCATGGCTAACCACGCCATATGTTTCCACGAAAGTCTGCCCCACAAGAAGAAGACTTGAGGCAGCACTCGAGGTCCGTTCAATTCTTTATTTTCAATTTTCACCATGGGCATTATATATATATATATATACAGAAACTACTCCGAACAACCTCCGGTCCACACAGACAGGCGAAGAAGGAGACGGACCACAGGATCTGGCTAGACAATATTATTTATTCAGGTGATATCAGCAATGACGCGTTTCGAGCCCACAAGCCCTTGTTCACATATGGGTCACAGTAACCATGTTACATTTTTAAATGTTCAAAAGTGCACGCCCCAACCATCATGTTGCAGGTCATGTGGCCATCAAAAGTGAAGAAATACTGTCATCTTGCACTCAAAGCTTTTGCATTTAGCAGATGCCGAGCTAAATCTCTGAAATCGGAATCTTTACATGTGCAATTGAAAGTTAAAACACACAAATATACAAAATGATGTATAAAAACTATAAAATTACATATCATAGTGAAATTTGGAGTAGCAGCCTAAATGCGCATTACCTAGAGTTCAGATCATAGACCTATCTGTATAAATGCATATATTAGAACTCATATTGGGGATGAATCCCATAATTTAGGCAGCTAAACCTATCTTAGATAAATTATCAATTGCATGATTTACTTTGTTAATCAATTTGAAAGTATCTGATGATTGGCATTATTTCTTAAAGTGCAAAAATATATTTATAACTAAGCAGCATTCATAGTTCTGTGCAAAACTGTGCAAAAATAGTGCAATAGGTTGTATAAAGTGCATACCGTATGATAAAATCTAATGTATAAATATTGTTAACAATAAAATAGCCATTGCTGGATCCTATTGTTAAAATCATATAAATAACATTGTTTTGAAAGTCATCATAACAGTTCATGGTGCAAAATACGAGGTGAAAAAAATACATATAATTATAATCTTTTTGTTATTTTATATATACAAGCGGCTGTAGGCATATATATATCAGTAACAAGATAAAAAAAATAATGCAGCTAAATACAGAAAGAATTCACATAAATATCATGAACTTTGAGCCCTGACCATGAACAAGGTAGGTTGATGTTTTTCGTGTAGCACTCGCTGTTTCCTGTTGCACTGCATGTGCTTGTTACATAGCACGCCCCTATTTTCCCATTGTTACGTCCCCTAGGATTTCCCATAAACCATTGTGATTAGCACAACATTTGGTAGTCTTAGCACCCACCTTCTCACCCACCTGAGTAGTTGGTTGCACAGTGATGGGCACTGCAAGCAGCATTCACTCTGTCACAGTGTGCCACCCCACCACTGGGTGAGGATTAGGGCTGTGTAAAAAGTTGCCTTTGGTTAGAAATGTGAGAAGCTAGCATTGATGGATGGAGTAACAAGCTACCACAAGTGATGTGTGTAGACCCTGCGGAGGGCTTTCCCATGAACCCATATGGGTTTGTATTTCCAGAAGCAGCGCGTGCTGAGCGACAGGAAGCTGGGTGGAGAGAGCTGAGTGCCATGTTTCCTCCATCCTAATCCCTTTTCTTTTTATCAAAGAACTGCAGGTTAAGGTATCAATTAGACAGCTGGACAAGGAGCACTTAGATGTCTGTTTGCAGGCTATGGGGTACCTCTGTTATATATGATGCATTATTGTATTCATCATTTATTTATGTTGCGCTAAAACACTTACGCAACTAATCACTGGGTGCAAATACATAACAGTAATATTGAGTCACTCAGACACAAATAAAAAGGTATTATTGGCTCGTCTTTACCAAAAAGACATAGCAACAAGCGTGTCCTCAATACTATCGTAAAAGAGACAGTTTTTCATTCGTTCGTAAATGATCTTTGAGGTCTTTCTAGATGATATACAATTCAACTTATGGGGAGTTATCAATTGTTTGCTTACTACTGGAAAGTGGAAAGCATGTTTCTACTATAGTTACGCATCATTGCATACCTTTAGTTCTTAACAGGACCTTTCCATAAACCATCTCAACTCATGAGTGGGAGCCAGTAGGTCTCACCTTCATAATGTGGGGACCATGGTACTGGCTCTGTCAGTGCTTGTTTATGAACAACATGCTTCATTTCACAGAGGAAACTGAACAGAATTAAAAAAGAATAAAGAGGTGTCATATTTTAAAGGCAAATGCTTGGCAACGCCTAATTTACTTTGCATGGGACTTATAACTGACACAAATGCTCTAGCCATTTGGTTCTCTGTCGCAGCCCAGGCAGCAGATTCATGGGCCCCCAGAAGCAACATTTCCATTTCAGTCAAAAGAAAGTACACCTTTCGCTTCGAAGGAAACCTGAGTGTGTGCAAAAGCCCACTCCTCCCCGCGCCATAAATACTGCCATGGTGTGTCAAGGCGTGGCTTTCATGCAACATGTGGAAAGAAGAAGATTAAACCAAACTGATCAAGTCTGCAGTATAAACAAATCCTAGCAAAAGTATACCTGCTGCTGTGCTTTTAAGGACATGTTAAGAGGGGTGGGTAGCAACACTGTCACTCCGGGTTGGGGATGAGAGGTGGAAGCAGCACATGGACAAGAGAGAGCATTAAAGCATATGCACTTCCAGGAATTACTCAAATTTATGTTGTTATGTTATGTTATATTGTGTTTATATAGCGCACGGCTACTCTAAAAGAGTGTCCCGGCGCTTTCCACATGCAGCTCAGTGTAAATAACACAACAGACCAATAACAGACCACAAAGCAAAAAGGGGAGAAAATAGAAGGCCTAGAGGTTAAAAAGCCAAGTCTTTAGGCTCTTCCTGAACTGAAGAAAATTAGAGGTGCTACGTAAAACTATCGGAAGCGAATTCCAAAGCTGAGGGGCCTTAAAGCTAAAGGAGCGACCCCCAGTGCGGGCCTTTCTCACGCGCGGAACCACGGCCATGAAAAGAGATTCTGACCGCAGTGAGCGGGCTGGTCGGTAAAAGGACAGCCTCCGTTGCAAATACCTAGCACCTGAGCCAAAAAGTGCTTTATGCATCAGCGTCAAAGATTTAAACATGATCCGTTTCCGGATGGGCAGCCAGTGAAGCGTCTGCAGCAGTCCAGAAACTCGTGCTCGCCTGTGAAGGCCAAAAATGGCACGAGCAGCAGAGTTCTGCGCCACCTGCAGGCGCTGGACCAAATAATCCGGGAGACCTAAAAGAGGGCATTCGCATAATCTAACCTGGATCCAATAAGAGCTTGCACAGTGATCCGCCTGTGTTCCACAGAAAGTAGTGGTAAAAACTTGCGGAGCATCTTCAAGATGCCAAAACAGGTGCCAGCCAGACCAAGAACATGCGCTCTCAACATAAGCTTATTGTCCAGCTTGACTCCCAGGTTTTTGGCGACCAGCGATGACTGTGCAGGAGGACACATATCCAACGGCCACCATTCCTGCCACTCAGGGTCGGTGGCACAGCCGAAGAATAAAACCTCCGACTTGCTGGAGTTGGCCTTCAGACTATTCCGCTGGAACCAGTCGAAGACCATTCCCAAGCACCCCCGGATGCTCTCTCCATCAAATGCCTGATCTTTTCCGCATGTGAAGAGAAGTTGCGTGTCGTCTGCGTATGAGACGATCTGGGCCCCATAAGCCTCCACCAAGGCCGCCAGAGGGGACATGAAAATGTTAAACAACGTCGGGCTCAACACAGAACCCTGTGGAACTCCGAATCCCAGTGGCGGCATCTCAGCGGAGCTCTGGGAGACCCAGATCGTCTGGCGGCGGCCCTCAAGAAAAGATGTAAACCATTTAAGCACCGTCCCCCTAAGGCCGATGTCATGAAGCCTGGCGAGGAGCACCTCATGGGGGACGGTGTCAAAGGCCGCCGACAGATCTAACATGACCAGCATGACCTTGCCTCCAACATCCAAAGTCTCCCGAATGACCTCCGAGACCTCCAACAGAGCCGTTTCCGTACTTAAATTAGGACGGAATCCGGATTGGGATGGATGAAGTAGATTGTTTGTTTCTGAAAAACCGGACAAGATGCCATGCACATGTTTCTCTGTGATCTTAGCCAGAGCCGGGAGAAGAGAGATTGGCCTATAGTTGGCCAGAACCTCAGCATCTAAACCAGGCTTTTTCAGGAGGGGGATCACCATCGCCCTTTTCCAGGTGCGTGGGACACTCCCCTCCCTCAAGGAGGCATTGAGAAGGGGGTTGACCAGTGGGTTCACCACCGCAGCCATCCCGGCCAAAAATTTGGCAGGGCAGGGGTCAAGCGGCGAGCCCGATTTAAGGCTGGCCAGCAGCAACAGGGACGCATCGCTAGAGACAGCTGGAAAATCCGACAGCACAGCGACAGGCGTGGACGATGGAACGTGTCCCGCCCCGGATCCGCAGCACCCCTCCTCCGATCTCTCCAAGAAGGAGGCCTGAATCGCCTTGATCTTATCTGTAAAGAAGCTGGCAAGATCACACGCCCACGCGTCAGATGACACTGGAAGGGGCAAGTTGGAGCTGGGGGTCGTGAACTCCTTCACCACAGTGAAGATCTCCTTACAGGAGTTCGCCGACGCCTCAATCCTCCTAGCAAGATATTCCTTCTTTGCACACAGGATGTCCCGGTGATAAGCCTTCACAGCCGACCTGTAGGCGAGTTTGGCCTTCCCGTCATACTGAAGGCGCCAGGCTCGCTCAGCAACCTTACATTGGCTGCGAGCCGCGCGCAGCCCCTCCGTAAACCACGGCGCAGATTGCTGTATTGCCGTGGACCGGGGGGCCGCCCTTGGGGCAAGATCATTCAACCTTTCAGTCAGCCACAGCTGCAGAGCCTCAGTGTCCTGTTCCAAATTGCCCGAGAAGGGGCATGGATGATCCACAAGCGCCTGCTCCAACATATCGGGCATCACTCTATGCAGCGCTCTCGAGGCTAATCTGGGCTGTATAGGGGTGCTGCTGTTCGTTCGCCCGTTCTCCAACATGGAGAACCTAATCAGCCTGTGGTCCGTCCAGAGCACCGGCAGGGTTTCAATATCAACAATCGGGGCCGACGAAAACACTTGGTCCAGGGTATGCCCTTTCTCATGTGTAGGACCCATCACAAAAGGTGCAAGGCCCAGCGGGGATGTAATGTCCAGCAATTTAGTTGAATCCGCATCGTCCGCCACGTCTAGATGGAAATTGAAGTCACCCGCCACCACACAATGCTGTGTGGACAGCGCCAGTTCGGAAATGGCCATCTGCAGGTCCTCAAAAAAGGGAACCCACCGGGCCTGGCGGCCTGTATACCAGCAGCCCCTTCAGAGCTTGGCATGGGGACAGTCTAAGCGTAAAGACAAGGGACTCGGAACCCCCAATGGAATTCAGGGGGAGAACTGAGCAGGACACGCTCTTCTTCACCACCACAGCAACCCAGCCACCCCTTCCCTTGGCTCTGTCCTGCCGGAAGATGTTATACGCCGGAGGAATGGCTGAGAAAATGTCCGGATTTGACGCCTCGCCCAACCAGGTTTCAGTCAGTAGAAGACATAAGGGATTTTCCCTGACAAGGAGATCATAAATGTACAGGGCATGACTGCCCACTGACCTCGTATTGAGCAGCAGACAAAGATGTTTAACACGAGCCACAGCTGGTCGGTGGACGGTGTGAGAAGTTGGCCCGATATGCAGCGTTCGCTATTCTAGCGACCGCTATGTATCGTTCAAACGACCCTTATGATGATTGGTTGTAAGTCAACCTATAGACCAGCTATCCTAGTAGCGTGGATACGAGCAGTCTAAGGCTAAAGACTCGAGAGGGCGTGTTAAGCCAGCTGTTTACCACACATGTATCCCTTGAACACCCAGTGAAAGGACACCACACAAGTGTTATGAAAATAAACGGTATATTTATTTAAGAATCACAACAGCCCTGTACTCTTTATGAGGACAGGGTACTAAGCACAAACCAAATCTCTTAGGAAAATACTTCAAGTGCACAATTAAAACAAGTGTCCGAAGACACGGGAAGTTTAGTGGTCTCGGGCGGACCCGATAAGGCAAGTCGGAAGCGAGGGACTCAGGACCCTAGAGTAAGGAGGCTATGCAGGCACCGAAATGCCGAAGTTACCTAGCCACGAGGGCTGCGGCTGCACAAGTCTTACAGGCGTCGGGGGTCTTCGCTGATGAGCCAGGAGCCGGAAGAAAAGGAGTTGCTGGCCGGCGACCAGTGATGAATAGTTCGTAGAGATCCAAGCCTGGATCAGAGATCGATGATACCTGAAAGCAGAGGGGACCAAGTTCGTACTACTAGCCAGTAGTCAGAGGGTACCAGGAGGGCACTGGTTGGCCGTCACCTCGACCAGGTGAGTGAGCGACGCTAGGCTCTGCAGTCTCACGGACCAGGAGGCGTTGTCGGCGACCAGGATGGAGGTGCGAGCTGTCCCACGAAGGATGATGCTGTCGGCGTCGCTGGGCCCAGGATTGGGGCAACAAGCCTTGGCAGATCTCAGGGCCACGTGGTAGGCCTAAGATGGCGTCTTGAATGGACCAGGAGGGTCTGGGGTGCTCCTCTCGGAAAAGGGAGCAAGGGCCGATCTGGAGCAACCAGACCAGCAGAGTTGTTTGTCGGTCGTCGTCAAGGAAGGGCACAAGCCAGCGGCTAGTGACCGGACAACGTGCTGAGCAGCGAGCAGAAGGGCCCCACGCAGATCGTGGAGATGCTGGGAGACTGCACTTCGGTGCTGGAGCGGCTCAGGGTTGGGGCTTCTCGGACCCCAGAGCACTCACCAGAGAATTGCTTCGATGGTCGTGCTGGTTAAGAGCGTGCAGGTTCTGATGATGGCCGGTCCCTTGAGGTCTCGTCGCACCCACAGATCACAGCTGAGCTGATGACGTGGGTAGAGGTCAGAGGTGCCAGGGAAGCCGGTTCTCGTTGAGCTGGGCCGTCGGATTCCTTGAGGAAGGACTTACAGCAAACCGCAGAGTTCTTAGATGGTGCCCGCTGATGCAGGGTGACTACTCCTTAGTCACAAGGGAGAAATCTTGAGAAGAGTCTTGAATGTCCTTTCGTAGAAAGTAGTTCTTGATTCAAAGATGATCTAATTTGGAAGGGTCCCCGTTTCGGCCTTTATTCTAAAGAAAGGGGTGGGTACATGACTAGGTCCTGCCCTAAGGGTGGGACCAGGAAGGGGGGTAGTTACACCCCTCTCCCCTGCCGGACTTTCCCCAGGCCAGGGCTGGTGCCCCTGGAACTGGTTCTAACCGGCAGATGCGTAGTGAGCACCGGGGTGCCACTCCGCAGTCACCTTCTCGCAAAAGCCCTACCTACCCAGAATACACAAACCCTGTCTGGGACGGTGCGAACACCGCCCTCGACAGGAAACCCTTTGTCCAAGCTCTCCTCGCTGGAAGGACTCCCAGCAGCAGGAGGTCAGACTCGTGTCTGTGGTGGCAGCATCCATTTTGTGGAGCTGAGGCTTTAGTTAACTTTAACCGGGGTTCACAGTTACGTACATGTCATGTCCCTCTAGAAGGGCGGAATGCTAACCTCGTCGCCAGAATTGGTGAGGGGGCAGCATCCCGATTCGTATGACACCTTACTCGACATGCCTTGATAACGCGACACCGAAGTTACCGATTTGGTACGCGTTATCATGGAACAGCCATTGGGTCTTGATTCCGCAAGCTGCAACCGGGCTCGGCTCGGGCCAGAACCTAGTTCACACGAGCCCACGCACTCTGCCTTCAGGATTGTCAAGGCCTGCCATAGGAGTGACTGATAGGAACTCGGGTGTCCATTGTATGGTTAGATATAGAGCTACTATACCTAAAGCAAAGGGTGATTACACGACTTTGCCCCAGCTGTCATGCAGCCAGTTGTGTCAAATTTAGGAGGCCAGCCAGGGGTGGCATAATACATGCTGCAGCCCCTGGCGGCCCTGGGTACACCTATGCCCTGCGTTACGGGGTCTGATAAGGTGGCCCAGTACCAATTGGTAAATGCACCTAGGGTACATATCGTAATTTAGAAAGAGAACAGCCAGGCTGTGGGTCTGATTGGCAGGCCCACAGCCAGAGAAAGTCGTAAACCAGTGAAACAAAAGCAAAAAATCTGGGTGATCATAGGATTGCAGACCCTACTCTCCTACATGACCCCCCCCCCAAACGTCGGAACAATAAGCTAACCGTGACCAGGTGAGTCTTCTTGTTCTAAGTGGAAATATCTGGAGAGCCCATCGGCATTGCCATGATCAGTACCAGGTCTATGTTCCACTGTAAAGTCCATCCCCTGTAGGGAAATGGACCACCTAAGCAGTTTGGGGTTTTCACCCTTCATCTGATTTAGCCATAAGAGGGGCTTATGGTCGGTCTGAATCTTGAAGTGAGTGCCAAACAAGTATGGCCTCAGCTTCTTCAGGGCCCAAACCACAGCAAAGGCCTCCCTCTCAATAGCTGACCAATTCTTCTCTCTAGGGGTCAGCCTTCTGCTTATAAAAGCAATGGGCTGGTCTTGACCATCAAAATTCAGTTGAGAAAGAACAGCTCCCACACCCAACTCAGAAGCATCTGTTTGGACAATGAATGGTTTGGAGTAGTCCGGACTCTTAAGGATAGGCGCCGTGCACATGGCCTGCTTTAGGTCATCGACTGCTTTTTGACAGCTCGCTGTCCACTGAACCTTCTTTGGCATTTTCTTGCTTGTCAGTTCGTTTAATGGTGTCACGATGGAACCATAGTTCCTGACAAAGTTCCGGTAGTATCCAGTCAGGCCCAAGAAAGCTCGAACCTGAGTCTGGGTGGTTGGAGGAGCCCAGTCCCTGATTGACTGTATTTTGCTCTCCAGTGGCTGAACCTGGCCTCCACCTACAAGGTGGCCCAGGTATACAACCTGTGTCTGCCCTATCTGGCACTTGGTGGCCTTGATAGTGAGGCCTGCTGCTTGCAGAGCCTCTAACGCTTTCCGCAGGTGGACCAGGTGATCCTCCCAGGTGGAGCTAAAGACAGCAATATCGTCTAGATACGCCGCACAGAAGTCATCCAGCCCAGTAAGGACTTGATTCACCAACCTTTGGAAGGTGGCAGGTGCATTTTTCAGACCAAAGGGCATCACCACGAACTGATAATGCCCACCAGGGGTAGAAAATGCGGTCTTAGGCTTGGCGTCCTCAGCTAACCTGATTTGCCAATACCCAGCTTGTAAAATAAGGATCCACAAATTGAAGGTAAAAAGTAGAGGTTTATTTGAAGAATAGATCCCATCCACAGGTGAACATCCAGCCAGCAATAAAGTAGGATAGCAACTGCTTAGTGGTCAAAGGATAACATTCCATCTGAGAATCCAGTGTCTCATGACATCAGCGCAGCTATGTCATGAGGCACAGACACACAGGACCAGGATGCCACACATCTCCCTTCTAACAACAACAAGAAAATTATAAGAGAAAACAAAACAATGCTAAAACATTAATCACACAGTGACGTAGTCTTTTAAATATTTAGGAGAATGAGAAACCCTTGCAGACTTGCGAAGAAGTGAGGAAGACTCAACTCTAGGAGTTTGAGAATGACGACTGCAAGAAGCTTCCACAAGATCATTGCTAACCACCACCACCCTGTTCAAATTCCAAACACGATGATCAGCAGTTTTGATGGCGTTCTTGAAAACTTTGATGACACGAATAGGCTTCTTAAAGGTAGCAGAAAGAGCCTTATTGTTTTTGCAGGGATTCTTAATAAGTACCCAATCTCCCACTTTAACAGGTGTGACCTTAACAGAATGTCTCGTATCAAACATCCTTTTTCTAGACTCAATTCTAGAAAGTTCACACAACATCCACTCATCAGAGTCATCACGAGGAGGTGGTTGCAAATCATTGACCCATGCAGGTACCACAAGGGTATTAGGAGTGCGTGATCTAAAAAGTTCAAAAGGGGTCTTTCCAGTAACGGCATGGGGAGATAACCTGTAAACCTTAACCTTCTTAAAGACATCTGTCCTCCAATCTGTGCCAGCAGACATAGCCATTCTGATAGTCTCTTTAAGGACACGGTTAAATCTCTCAACCATACCGTTGGTTTCTGGGTGGTAAAGGGAAGACCTTTTGTGTTTAACTCCTTGCTCTAACAGGAAATTTTCCATCTCCTTAGAGACTAATTGGGGACCATTATCTGTGAGGATGGCGTTAGGGATGCCCTCTCTAGCAAAAAGTTTGGTTAAAAAATCCACCACATGCCTAGTCTCGATACCACGAGTTATGGCAATTTCTGGCCATCTAGAAAAGAAATCAACAAGAACAAGAACATACCACTCACAACCAGCTGATGTAATAGGCCCCAAAATATCCAAACCCACTTCTTTCCAGGGCGCATCCGGTCTGTCTCTAATCACCATGGGTTGGACTTTAGGTTTTGCTACCTTCTCACTAAGAGCACAGTCAATGCAATCCCTAACTTTGCGCTCTACTTCCAAATCCATATTTGGCCACCAATATGAGCTCCTTAAAATCTCCTTAGTTTTAGAGATTCCTAAATGGCCAATATGTGCTAAAGACATAAGCTCATCCCGAAGAGCTAGGGGTGGAACCAATCTAGTTCCTCTAAAAAGTAAGCCATCTTGTTCAGAAAGCTGATCCTTGGCATGCCAAAATTTCTCAAGACCTTCATTACATTTAGGTTTAATCTTCCATCCTGTCATTAGGAGTTTAAGTACCTCTACCAGAGTCGAATCTTCCTGAACCATCTTCAACCACCTCTCTTTATCAATGACAGCCTCTTCTACAACACAAACCATCTCATCATCAACATCACAATCTTTCTCATCCTCAACCTCAGAACTGGGAACAAGGCGAGACAAAGCATCAGCCACTTTGTTTTCTACTCCAGGTAGGTACTTTACACTAAAATCATAATCCTGTAAACCAACAACCCATTTTGTGATTCTACCAGACACCGCATCTATACCTTTTTTCTTTAAAATTTCACAAAGCGGCTTGTGATCTGTCCTGACCTCAAAATTGGTTCCCCACAATAAGTTTTTAAGCTTCTTGACTGACCAGTAAACAGCAAGAGCTTCACGCTCAATCACTGAGTATCGAGTTTCAGCTCCCTTTAAACTCCTTGACAAGAAAAGAATGACCCTCTCAATGCCCTCAAATTTCTGTACAAGCACCGCACCTAAACCTTTCAGGCTTGCATCAGTAATCAAAATAGATTTCTCAGAAGGATCAAAACTGCTCAATTTCGGAGCAGAAGCTAGCCTCTCCTTGATGACCTCAAACTCACGCTGACATTTCTCTCCCCAAATGAAATCTACACCCTTCTTCAACAAATATCTCATATTGGCACACAAAGAGGCAAAGTCTTTCACAAACTTGCTATAATATTCAGCAAGTCCCAAAAAACTCATCAACTCTTCCTTGTTCTGTGGGGGAGACATCTTAGAAATGGTAGAGATCAGATTTTCCTTAGGCAAAATTCCTCCTTCTGTAATAGTGTGACCTAGATAATCAATGGAAGTTTTTCTAAATTTACACTTCTCAATCTTGACAGTCAAACCTGCATCACACAACCTTCCTAGAACAGCAAATAGCCTAAAATCATGTTGAGAATTATCTATGCCAAACACAAGAATATCGTCCTGATAGACTCTAACACCATGTAAACCTTTTAAGACCTTCTCTAATGCCCTCTGAAAAACCGATGCGGCTGACACTAAACCAAATGGTAGTCTAACGAACCTAAAAGTGCCATAAGGTGTCACAAAAGAGGTTAAGTCTTTCGAATCCTCTTCCAACCTAATCTGATGGTACGCGGACCTTAGATCAATGGTGCTGAAAATTCTAGCACCTTTAAGTAGCATAAGCATGTCCGCAATCTTGGGTAGAGGATAATGATCAGTAACCACACACTTGTTGAGTTCTCTTAAATCAACACAGAGACGGAGAGAGTTGTCCGATTTCTTGGCTGCGACAATCGGGGCAACCCACTCCGTTCCCTCTACTGTTTCTATAATGCCTCCCTTGACCAGCTTATCAAGTTCATCTTTAACTTGTTCTCTGACTGCTACAGGTACATTTCGCACTTTGCAGCAGACAGGTACAGCATCCTTCTTCAAGATGATACGATGACAATAGTCATTAAGACATCCTAAATTTTCCGAAAAAACTTTAGGAAATTTGGCTTTCAGTTCACTAGTGAAATCATGAGAAACTAATGAAACAATTTGAGGTGTGCAGGGAAAGGGCTGTTTTAGAAGAATAGGGGGTGTCGAGTTCGGATCAAGCATAACACCCAAATCTTTGAGAGCAAACCAGCTTATTATGCTATCTCCTTTTTGAGAAACATAAATTTTTGCCTTGGCCAACCTATTCTTATAATTAATCATACCTTCAAAAACCCCAAGTAGTTTAATGGGTTGACCAGCATAACCAAATGGTCTTATATCGGGGCGTGAGAGCTCAAGTTTATGTCCCAACTTACTCAAGAAAAAATCTTTTGCCACAATAGTAATTTTTGCCCCAGAATCGAACAAAACTTTGGTAGGATAACCTTCTACCAAAATTTCATCACAAGGGGAATTCTTTGCTTCCTCAGCACTTACAGTTTGAATATAAATTTGCCCACAATCTAGGTGTTCATCCAGATTATCTTCATTTTCAAAATCATAAAATATTTCATTCACTCTACCTCTATAGTTTCCCCCTTTACAACATGAGGTGAAGTGTCCTTTCTTTTTGCACTTACTACAATAAGCTTTCCAACCTGGACATTGTCTATCAGTGGCAAAATGCCCCATTTTATCACATCTGTAACATTTTACTTGGGAGAAATCCAAACTGTTCTCCTTTCTTTTATAAGGAATTTTGTTCGAAACATTTTCATTTCTAGAGTCTTTTTGCTGATTTTCACCTGTTTTAGCAGTAGATTTCACAACATTCACAGTTTCTTTCGTAGTTTTGTTGTCACCATTCTTTTTGATGACTTCTACACATTTAATAGAATGTTCTATCCTCTTAGCAATAGTAAGAACTTCCTCTAAAGAAGGTTCATCCTTTTGCCATAATTCTTCTCTCACCTTTTCAATATAACACCCAAGCATGAACTGATCTCTAATATGCTCATCAAGACTTGCCCCAAACTTACATGAGGAAGCAAGTTTCCTTAACGCTGTAATATAGTTCTCAATCGTTTCTTCTTCCATTTGTGTTCTCCGACCAAAATGATATCTTTCTAAAATTGTACTGACTCTAGGAAGATAATGCTCATCCAGTTTTGCAATACAAATTTCATATTCATTTAAACTACCGTCATCAATGTCAGGCAAATGATCGAATACCTCTTGTCCTTCTGCCCCCAAACAGTGTAAAAGTAGAGCTGTCTTCCTTTCAGCACTCAAGCTAGAACCACACACCCTTGCATACCTTTCAAACACTTTACGCCATTTTTTCCATCTAATAGGAGGATCCCCAGGTGAGGACAAAAAGAAAGGGGGAGCAGTGACATTTTGCATATTGTTGTTAAATAAAAACAAATAGAGCACAAAATGAAAATAAGAAAAGAGATGTCTACTATGTGTGTGTGTCACAGTAGAACACACAAAGTCAGTTCCAAATAAGTGTATCAAATTACAATGTGTGTGTGTCACAGTAGCAGGACACACAAGAGGTTGACTAATGTCAGGTTGTCCAATATGTGTGTGTGTCACAGTGGTAGGACACACAAGAGGAGCTACCAGTGAGTGTGTCAGGAGAAAGAATTAAGAAAACAGTACCTTTAAATCGTTGAAAGAGACTTGGCAAAGTTTGTACACATAAATGTGATAATAAAAGAGTTCAGGGTACAATGGAAAGAATAGCGATGACCAGCGGTGTTTATAACGCGTTTACAGAGTAACGCGTATATTATGAAGTGGAAACCGAAGATTTCACCAATCCAAGATGGCGCCCACGTTTGCGCGACTCCCAGGGTGCCTTGCGGCACGTTTGCGTGCCTCCCGGCCGGCTTTGCGAAGAGTCAAGGAGCGAGGCGAAGCAAGATGTTTGTTTTCCAAAGCTTCGAGATTCTGGCAATGGCGTTCTTTTACAAGAGGCAGCTCGCTCCTGAGGACGCTCGCTCGTGGAGACGCTTGCGAAGGCGTTGGCAGGTAGGACACTATTTCGAAAAATGCAAGTTGCAGAGATCGAATGCGCTGTATAAAATAGGCGCAAAAAGTGTCTGATGTAGTAATTAAAAAGCCAATAAAGCCCAACAAAGTTAACACCGCTAGGTTATACCATTAGAAAGTGGTTTGTTTTCTCGCTAAAAATTAAGTTGAATACTTCTTACCCTGAAAGTGGAAATAGAAGTCTCTTTTGTTTTAAAATCCAGTCCAAGGTTATTCTGATATCTTCCACCTTGAAAGTTGAATGCCACCAAAGTATCTCAGGTTGTTCCAAGTGTCCATGAATTTCTAGAGGAACAAATCCTTTTTTAAAAAAAAAAAAAATTGAGATAGGTGTTGAGATCTTATCTTCTTCTTCCCATCCTGCGTCGCCAAATGTAAAATAAGGATCCACAAATTGAAGGTAAAAAGTAGAGGTTTATTTGAAGAATAGATCCCATCCACAGGTGAACATCCAGCCAGCAATAAAGTAGGATAGCAACTGCTTAGTGGTCAAAGGATAACATTCCATCTGAGAATCCAGTGTCTCATGACATCAGCGCAGCTATGTCATGAGGCACAGACACACAGGACCAGGATGCCACACAGCTGTCAGGTCAAACGTACTTAGGTAGTTGGCCGAAGCCAATCTATCGATAAGCTCGTCTGCCCTTGGTATTGGGTGGGCGTCAGTCTTAGTGACTGCATTGAGACCCCTGTAGTCTACGCAGAACCTCATCTCTTTCTTACCGCCCTGGGTGTGAGGTTTCGGCACTAGAACTACGGGACTAGCCCAAGGGCTATCCGAGGGTTCAATGACTCCCAGCTCCAACATTTTCTGCACTTCACTCTTGATGCAGTCTCTAACATGATCAGGCTGCCGGTAGATTTTACTCTTGACGGGCAAGCTGTCACCAGTGTCAACCTCATGGGTGCACCAATCGGTCTGACTGGGTGTTAGAGAGAACATATGTCTGAAAGACTGAAGAACCTGTTTACAGTCTTTCTGTTGATGTTCGGAGAGGCTGCCACAAAAGACAACACCATCGACCGATCCATCGTCAGGATTCTGAGTGAGCAGGTCGGGGAGAGGTCACTCTCCTCTTCCTGTCCCTCATCTAGGGCCATGAGCAAACTCATGTCCTTCCTGTCGACATATGCCTTGAGCCTGTTGACATGAAGCACCCTGTGGGGGCTCCGGGGAGTTCCCAGGTCGACCAGGTAGGTGACCTCTCCCTTCTTCTCCAGGATGGTGTAGGGCCCGGACCATTTGTCCTTGAGTGCTGCTGGGGCCACTGGCTCCAACACCCACACCTTCTGTCCGGGCTGGTAAACAGTCAAGACAGCCTTTTGGTCATGCCAAGCTTTTTGGAGTTCTTGGCTGGCCTTAAGGTTTTCAGATGCCTTCTCCATGTATTCAGCCATCCGCGAGCGGAGGCCAAGCACATAGTCCACTATGTTGGCTGCAGGCTTTTTGAGAGGTCTCTCCCATGACTTCCTTCACCAAACATAGGGGTCCTCTCACAGGATGCCCGTACAAAAGTTCAAAAGGGCTGTAGCCAACCCCCTTCTGTGGGACTTCTCTGTAAGCGAATAAAAGGCAGGGGATCAGGACGTCCCATCTACGCCGAAGCTTTTCAGGTAGTCCATGAATCATCCCTTTGAGGGTCCTGTTGAATCTCTCAACAAGCCCATTGCATTGTGGATGATAGGGTGTAGTGAACTTGTAGTTGACACCACATTCCTTCCACATAGCAGTTAAGTAGCTCGACATAAAGTTTGCACCTCTGTCGGAGACAACCTCCTTAGGGAAGCCCACTCTGGAGAATACTCCAACTAGGGCTCTTGCCACAACAGGTGCTGTAGTGGTCCTAAGGGGAATAGCTTCAGGATACCTGGTGGCATGATCCACTACCACCAGTATAAACTTGTGCCCTGATGCTGTTGGTGGTTCCATGGGACCGACGATGTCGATCCCCACCCGTTCAAAGGGCACCCCCACCACAGGCATTGGTATAAGGGGGGCCTTTGTCGTGCCACCTGACTTACCACTGGCTTGGCAAGTGACACAGGAGCGGCAAAACTCCTTTGTATCTTCGTTCATATGAGGCCAGTGAAAGTGTGAGACAAGCCTGTCCCACGTTTTCGTCTGGCCTAAGTGACCTGCTAAGGGAATCTCGTGGGCCAAGGTAAGTAGGAAACCACGCTGAGACAAGGGTACAACCAGCCTCCTGGTCATGCCAGGCTTGGGGTCTCTTGACTCAGTGTACAGGAGTCCATCTTCCCAGTATACCTTGTGGGTACCTGTGGCATTCCCAGCAGCCTCAGCAGCAGCCTGCTGTCTGAGGGGTTCAAGAGAAGGGCAGTCTAACTGGTCCTTCCCCAGGTCTTCCCTTGAGGGTCCCCCTGAACCCAAGAATTCAACTTGATCAAGTTCGAACTCCCTAGGCTCAGTTTCCCTCAATTCCTGTAGGTCAGCCTCCTCTGAGACTTGATCCACGACCTGGGGCAAGGGGGAAGGCGCAGCCTTAACCCTACCGCTCTTTTTCTTGGGAGGTGTCTGGTCCGTTGTTCCAGGATCCAGCACCTGTTCAGTGGGGCATTTCCTGACCTGTGACCTGGTCACAGCGAACACATGTGCTGGCAAGCCTAACATTTCCATGTGAGTCCGGTGCTCCACTTCTGACCATTGTGATGACTCCAAATCATTGCCCAACAAACAGTCCACTGGGAGGTCTGAACTAACTACAACCTTCTTTTGGCCAGTTACCCCTCCCCAGGAGAAAGCTACAATTGCCATACTGTGTTTGGTAGTGACATTGCTTGCATTGGTCACCAGGAATTCTGTACCTGGCATGATCTGTCCAGGGTCCACAAAGTTAGGTGTCACCATGGTGACACTGGCACAAGTGTCCCTATAGGCCTGAGCCATTTTTCCGTTTATGAAAGGCGTCTGTCTGTATTTGCCCAAAGTATTGGGACTTACGTCAGGGGACATATCCACATCCCCTGTACTGACAAGGACAGCCTGAGTGAGTGTGCCAACTAAGTTGTCACGCCCCTCAGAACCCAGGGTTAACCCTACTAAACCCTTGGGAGGTGCACTACCACTGCTGGCTGTACTAGGGGGCACAGGTGCCTTAGGGGCTGCAGTGGCAGGAGTCTGCCCTCCTCCTTTCTTGGTGCACTCACTAAACCAGTGAGATTTACTTTTGCAGTACTGGCACCATCTTTTGGATTGGCCTTCTTTCTTCTTTTGGGGAGCCTGACCCCCACCCTCTTTGGGTTGTTGGGGACCTGTCGAAGACTTCTGGTCATTTTGTTCCCCCTTAGAATCTTTACCCTTCTGGTCTGCTTTCTTCTGACCACCTTGATTCTGGCCCTGGTTCTGTTTAACTCTTGTACGAACCCATCTGTCTGCCTTCTTTCCCAATTCTTGGGGAGAGGTCAGATCCGAGTCGACAAGATGCTGATGCAACAACTGGTTCTGACAATTGTTTAAAATTTGCTCTCTCATCATCAAATTATACAATCCTTCGTAATCAGTAACCTTACTGCCCAGCAACCAGCCTTCAAAAGCCTTAGTGGCACAATCGACAAAGTCAGACCAGTCTTGAGACTGCGTTTTCTGGGTATCCCGGAACAGCACCCTGTACTGCTCCGTGGTTAGGCCAAACCCTTCGACGAGTGTATTCTTCAAGACGTGGTAATTATTAGCATCCTCTACCCTTGTGGTGAGGAGCTTGTCTCTTCCTTTACCTTCAAAGGAGAGCCACAAGATAGCTGCCCACTGACTCTGGGGAACACCTTGCACAGTGCAGGCCCTCTCCAAAGCAGTAATCCATTTGTGGATGTCGTCCCCTTGTTTAAAGGGGGGCACTATCTTACCAAGGTGTTTCGTATCAAAACTCCTTTCCCTATTGCTAGGTATAATGCTGCCACCAGTGGGGACTGCCCCACTTAACTGTTGCTCTCTAGCAAAGGCAAGCCTCTCTTTGGCCAGGGCAAGTTCTTCCCTTTCAATCCTCAGATTAGCTGCCCTTTCCTTAGCTTCGTACACTCTCCTCTGAGGGGACGTCATCCCTCTTTGAGAAGAGTTGTGAGAGCCATTGGTTTGAAGGGATCTGCCAGAGTCTCTTGACAGAGATCGGGCTCGTCCATTCCCAATGTTAAGCTGACCTGATAGTAGCCCCGGGGGTCCCCCAGTACCACTGTCATGCTTGCTTAAGTTGGACCTGCTTAGTCTAACGACTTCTACCTGTCCCTTATCTGCCTCATCCCCAGAGGGATCCTCATCCTCATCATCCTCCACATCTTCGTTCTCAGTTGCGAGGTGGATGAGGTCAGGATCGTCTCTGGTTCCCTCGAGGGGAGGCATGTCTCCTTCTGGATTAGAAGAGCTGGGAAGGGTCTCAGCTTTTCTGGCATCATAAGTCTCCAAGAGACCAATCAGAAAGGACGTTGTGGGGTTAGACCCCTGCTTGATCTTCCTGGAGTGACACACTTGTCTTAACTCCTTGAAGCTCAGCACAGTATATCTTGAAGGGATGACCTGTGGAGGGTCAACTGACACAAGGGGAGACTCAGAGTTTCCTCCTTTGTCCGACATACTGTTTCTAGTGTGGTGTAAGTGATGCACCTACCTACACTATGTGTTTACCTACTGATCCCTTGCTAAAAGTTGCAGCCAAGGTGTGCTAGGCCTTGAGGAGCTGCAACAGCTGGTTCAGTAGAACTCAGAGTATTCTAAGCTTAGTTATATGTACTAACAGTACTTATGTGATCTTTCAACAAGATATTCTTAGGATACGTGTGGTAAAACAACAGCAAGCTCAAATCCCACCCGCTGCTCACCAATGTGAGAAGTTGGCCCGATATGCAGCGTTCGCTATTCTAGCGACCGCTATGTATCGTTCCAAACGACCCTTATGATGATTGGTTGTAAGTCAACCTATAGACCAGCTATCCTAGTAGCGTGGATACGAGCAGTCTAAGGCTAAAGACTCGAGAGGGCGTGTTAAGCCAGCTGTTTACCACACATGTATCCCTTGAACACCCAGTGAAAGGACACCACACAAGTGTTATGAAAATAAACGGTATATTTATTTAAGAATCACAACAGCCCTGTACTCTTTATGAGGACAGGGTACTAAGCACAAACCAAATCTCTTAGGAAAATACTTCAAGTGCACAATTAAAACAAGTGTCCGAAGACACGGGAAGTTTAGTGGTCTCGGGCGGACCCGATAAGGCAAGTCGGAAGCGAGGGACTCAGGACCCTAGAGTAAGGAGGCTATGCAGGCACCGAAATGCCGAAGTTACCTAGCCACGAGGGCTGCGGCTGCACAAGTCTTACAGGCGTCGGGGGTCTTCGCTGACGAGCCAGGAGCCGGAAGAAAAGGAGTTGCTGGCCGGCGACCAGTGATGAATAGTTCGTAGAGATCCAAGCCTGGATCAGAGATCGATGATACCTGAAAGCAGAGGGGACCAAGTTCGTACTACTAGCCAGTAGTCAGAGGGTACCAGGAGGGCACCGGTTGGCCGTCACCTCGACCAGGTGAGTGGGCGACGCTAGGCTCTGCAGTCTCATGGACCAGGAGGCGTTGTCGGCGACCAGGATGGAGGTGCGAGCTGTCCCACGAAGGATGATGCTGTCGGCGTCGCTGGGCCCAGGATTGGGGCAACAAGCCTTGGCAGATCTCAGGGCCACGTGGTAGGCCTAAGATGGCGTCTTGAATGGACCAGGAGGGTCTGGGGTGCTCCTCTCGGAAAAGGGAGCAAGGGCCGATCTGGAGCAACCAGACCAGCAGAGTTGTTTGTCGGTCGTCGTCAAGGAAGGGCACAAGCCAGCGGCTAGTGACCGGACAACGTGCTGAGCAGCGAGCAGAAGGGCCCCACGCAGATCGTGGAAATGCTGGGAGACTGCACTTCGGTGCTGGAGCGACTCAGGGTCGGGGCTTCTCGGACCCCAGAGCACTCACCAGAGAATTGCTTCGATGGTCGTGCTGGTTAAGAGCGTGCAGGTTCTGATGATGGCCGGTCCCTCGAGGTCTCGTCGCACCCACAGATCACAGCTGAGCTGATGACGTGGGTAGAGTTCAGAGGTGCCAGGGAAGCCGGTTCTCGTCGAGCTGGGCCGTCGGATTCCTTGAGGAAGGACTTACAGCAAACCGCAGAGTTCTTAGATGGTGCCCGCTGATGCAGGGTGACTACTCCTTAGTCACAAGGGATAAATCTTGAGAAGAGTCTCGAATGTCCTTTCGTAGAAAGTAGTTCTTGATTCAAAGATGATCTAATTTGGAAGGGTCCCCGCTCCGGCCTTTATTCTAAAGAAAGGGGTGGGTACATGACTAGGTCCTGCCCTAAGGGTGGGACCAGGAAGGGGGGTAGTTACACCCCTCTCCCCTGCCGGACTTTCCCCAGGCCAGGGCTGGTGCCCCTGGAACTGGTTCTAACCGGCAGATGCGTAGTGAGCACCGGGGTGCCACTCCGCAGTCACCTTCTCGCAAAAGCCCTACCTACCCAGAATACACAAACCCTGTCTGGGACGGTGCGAACACCGCCCTCGACAGGAAACCCTTTGTCCAAGCTCTCCTCGCTGGAAGGACTCCCAGCAGCAGGAGGTCAGACTCGTGTCTGTGGTGGCAGCATCCATTTTGTGGAGCTGAGGCTTTAGTTAACTTTAACCGGGGTTCACAGTTACGTACATGTTGTGTCCCTCTAGAAGGGCGGAATGCTAACCTCGTCGCCAGAATTGGTGAGGGGGCAGCATCCCGATTCGTATGACACCTTACTCGACATGCCTTGATAACGCGACACCGAAGTTACCGATGTGGTACGCGTTATCATGGAACAGCCATTGGGTCTTGATTCCGCAAGCTGCAACCGGGCTCGGCTCGGGCCAGAACCTAGTTCACACGAGCCCACGCACTCTGCCTTCAGGATTGTCAAGGCCTGCCATAGGAGTGACTGATAGGAACTCGGGTGTCCATTGTATGGTTAGATATAGAGCTACTATACCTAAAGCAAAGGGTGATTACACGACTTTGCCCCAGCTGTCATGCAGCCAGTTGTGTCAAATTTAGGAGGCCAGCCAGGGGTGGCATAATACATGCTGCAGCCCCTGGCGGCCCTGGGTACACCTATGCCCTGCGTTACGGGGTCTGATAAGGTGGCCCAGTACCAATTGGTAAATGCACCTAGGGTACATATCGTAATTTAGAAAGAGAACAGCCAGGCTGTGGGTCTGATTGGCAGGCCCACAGCCAGAGAAAGTCGTAAACCAGTGAAACAAAAGCAAAAAATCTGGGTGATCATAGGATTGCAGACCCTACTCTCCTACAGACGGTAACAGGAGTCCAAGCAGGCGACCACCCACAGCCCGGGCAACGCCGTTTACCCCTGAAACTCCCCGGGAAAACAGAGCGACAGGAACAAGAAATAATCTGCAGGGCGCGCAGCGTCGCTGAGGTGTAACAGATCATCTTCGCCCAAGTCTAACCAGGCCGCAGTCCACCGCCGCCCCGGCGCCTCCGGGACGCTGACGGGCGCAGACGGGCAGGACTCCGGCACGACTCATGCTAAGCGAGGGCGCCCACTTGCGCGTCCCGCTGCGCGGGAGGGAGCGACTTTAAATAGGCGCTCCAATCAGCCCTTAGCGCGCGAGTCCGCTCCAAGATGGCGTGCTCCGCCGGATCAAGTGCCCCAATCCAAGATGGCGCCCACCAAAGTTCACCCCCGGGACCCGGACCCACCAAAGTGGTGGTGCTTTTTTGGCAAAAATTCACTTTTTATGTGCAGTGAGGGGAATAGGAGCGCGAGCTGCAAGCAAGAACTTTAAAAGCAGGGGTAAGTTAAAACAGAATTTCGAACACAAATACAAAATGAGGAAATGCTAAAAAACACAGTGCTAATGCAAGCGCGAGCGCAGCAGTGTGGTAGCCAGTAGAGACAGCCGCCACACAGAGGACCGCCTTAAATAGGCGCTCCAATCAGCCCTTAGCGCGCGAGTCCGCTCCAAGATGGCGTGCTCCGCCGGATCATGTGCCCCAATCCAAGATGGCGCCCACCAAAGTTTACCCCCGGGACCCGGACCCACCAAAGTGGTGGTGCTTTTTTGGCAAAAATGCACTTTTTATATGCAGTGAGGGGAATAGGAGCGCGAGCTGCAAGCAAGAACTTTAAAAGCAGGGGTAAGTTAAAACAGAATTTCGAACACAAATACAAAACGAGGAAATGCTAAATAACACAGCGCTAATGCAAGCGCGAGCGCAGCAGTGTGGTAGCCAGTAGAGACAGCCGCCACACAGAGGACCGCCTTAAATAGGCGCTCCAATCAGCCCTTAGCGCGCGAGTCCGCTCCAAGATGGCGTGCTCCGCCGGATCAAGTGCCCCAATCCAAGATGGCGCCCACCAAAGTTCACCCCCGGGACCCGGACCCACCAAAGTGGTGGTGCTTTTTTGGCAAAAATGCACTTTTTATATGCAGTGAGGGGAATAGGAGAGCGAGCTGCAAGCAAGAACTTTAAAAGCAGGGGTAAGTTAAAACAGAATTTCGAACACAAATACAAAACGAGGAAATGCTAAAAAACACAGCGGTAATGCAAGCGCGGGCGCAGCAGTGTGGTAGCCAGTAGAGACAGCAGCCACACAGAGGACCGCCTTAAATAGGCACTCCAATCAGCCCTTAGCGCGCGAGTCCGCTCCAAGATGGCGTGCTCCGCCGGATCAAGTGCCCCAATCCAAGATGGCGCCCACCAAAGTTCACCCCCGGGACCCGGACCCACCAAAGTGGTGGTGCTTTTTTGGCAAAAATGCACTTTTTATATGCAGTGAGGAAAATAGGAGCGCGAGCTGCAAACAAGAACTTTAAAAGCAGGGGTAAGTTAAAACAGAATTTCGAACACAAATACAAAACGAGGAAATGCTAAAAAACACAGCGCTAATGCAAGCGCGAGCGCAGCAGTGTGGTAGCCAGTAGAGGCTTTTTTTAGAGGAAATTTAAAAGAAAAAGGTGTTCACTGATGTGAGCCATGGAAGCATTTAAGTCATCCACTCGAAATTATGGTAAAAAAACCTATGCTTTAGTGGAGGGACAACAACAAGAAGAGAACTTAAAGCCATTGCATAAGGAGCAAGGAAACGAGCTTGTCAAGAAAGATAGCCAATGAAAAGTAATGGGATTAACTAACTCTTTTTTTTTAAAGTATTGCTAATATACACAAAAGGTCTTTCACAACAGACTGCTAAAAGCTAGGCCAAATTCAACCATAGCAAGTTCTTGTGCATCCATTTCTGGACCACCAAAAGGTTGTCTGATTTAGGCCGTCAATCTTATCTTGCAATACTTCAAGAACAATTTATTTGCCATCTGCGTAATTGTGAAAATAGTGTTAAGGAATTAATTTGTGAAACCACACAGTTTGATGGAAAAGAATAATCTGTTGACATTCTATCGAAACACCAGTTCAGTTCGTTTACTGACCAGTTTCACACTCATCTTCTATTCAGGTCTTACGTGATAAGACCCTGATACTTTTCTAACTCTACCCACTCACTTCTTATTATTCGCTGATACCTAAGAAGTAGGCTGAAGCTAGTACACTCATCGCGAGCGCTCAGGTCCAAACACCTCCGCCTCCTGCGTCCTCCCCGCTTCCATCGCTCTAGAAAAGCAGGCAGAACCTTCGCGGTGGTCACATCAAACTTTGGAACTCCCTCCCGCTGAGTATTCCACTGATTGAGGCAGAATCGCAGTTCAGATGTAAATTAAAGACATGGCTGTTCTCCAGCTCCTAACTTTTAGGTTCCTTGTCGCTGCCGTCCACAGCGCCGGGACACCCCCGCTGGGGGTAGCTGTGCGCTTAACAAATCTCATAAATAAATAAATAAAATAAATACCAATACCACTCAGTGACATCCTTTCATTTCCCAGTCAGTCTCTACCTGTTCCTAACTCCTCTCAAGCCTAGCAGTTGAACTGTCCTTCAACTTCGCCTTCTGCCATCAGCGTATTTTGCTATCCTCCTGGTTGGACTTGGCCCTTTTGGCAGGTTCACCCCGAAACTTTTTGCGTTCTACTAGTCTTTTTCTGTAACCTAGTGTTGGTGATTTTAGGCCTCTGTGCACTTTAGCACTGTTGTCTAGTGTAAAGTGCGTGCGCGCTCTGTGTATGTGTGGTGAGACTGGCCTACTCTCCCCTAGGAATGCATGGGGGAGATGTGTGTCCATGGTAGTTCCTGGTATGAGAGGTGTGCAGGGGGCGAGTTTAGTATGTGCAAACTCGTGAGAATAAATGCTGCACAATGGTGTGCGCAGATTTATTGTGACTGGTGGAGAAGTGCCACTTTTAGAAGATGCCATTTCTGTGTGCAGTGTGTCTGCCTGCCTAATGTGAATTGCATGTCTGATTTGTGATTGACAGGGGCTGGCTGGTGTGGTTGGCTCCAGGAGCCAGGATGGGTCTGCCCGGTGGTGAATACGGAGATCTACAGGTAGATGGGAGGGAGGAGTTGCACCTGGGACCTGAATAGGGCTGTGCCTTCCCTCCACAATGCTGGCTCCCCCTCCTGTGGTGCGTCTGATGTTCCTAGCCTTTCCTGTGAATAGGAGAGAGGAGCTGAGCAAAACAAAGCGCTCAGGAGCTCCCCTGAACCAGTTGTATCTGGTTCCCCCAGACCCTGCACTTTTTTAGACAAAGGATTCAGTGGTATAAGAAGGGGCTGTGACCCCATGAAAATGTGCAGTCTTGGTTCCTGATTCCCGGGGGGGGCGCGTGCTGCTGCTGGGGCCCAGGAGGACCTGCAAGGAGGACTGCCTCCCTGGCCAGAGCTCTACCCCTGGGATCTTATGCTCAATTTATTTTCTAGGACTTTAAACCTAGCGCCTGAAAGTGCACTTCATTTGCTATCTGTGCAGAGCTCTTTATTTTGTGGAGGAGCGCTGAGGAGGTCCCCTTGTAGCGTGAGGCTACGAGCGCCTTGAGGGGAATCCCGATGTAGAGAGACCCCTGCAAATCTGACTTCATCGAGGGATCCTACCCCTCCTTGCCGCCTTGCTCGTTATGCTTACTTAGCGGGTTCCCACTCCGCAGACTAGCGCATTTTTTATTCGATAGAGCGGGTGTCCACCCCGCGTTTGGCCGCTGGGAGTCACTGCCGCGGCCGAGAGGAAGTCAGGCAATGTTTTGCCTGACGACGGGCGGGGCTTCCGGTTTTGCAAGGGAAGTCCAGCGTCTGCCGCCGGCACCAGAGAAGTGGAGGGAGACTCCAGGCGGAAGCCCACCTCGCGCTGGACTGTGCCCGGGTGAGGAGAAGGGAGGAGTGTTGCGGCTTGTTGCAGGGCTCCCATGAGCTGAGGGAGGCTCGCGGTGTCTGGAGAAGCCCCGGGTCCCAGGAGGGGGCCCGGGTGAAGCACTGATGCACCGCCAGAGGCTGCCACCGCAATGCAAAGGGAGAAAGAGTCCCCGAGGAGCGGAGGCTCTCTAATGCATGCCGTGAGTGCTGCAGCCAGAGAGGAGACCGGGAGAAGGATTGCCGAGCCCAGTGAGTTAGGGCTGATCTTGGGAGGGCGGCCACCATTTGTTCTTAAAGTCCCCGTGGGGGGACTTGAGGGGCCATATTTGTTCAGTGTCCGAGCGGCCCCACATGGCAGAGGGCCGCTCCAACGATATGGCAAGAGGTTCATATGGTCTAGAGGGCTCCAACGTTTGGGGGCAGTTTCTTCATGATGCATAACAGGCCCCATTAAGGGCCCTGAGGGCTAGGGTTGCCCGTCCCTTTTAAGCATGGGCGAATTTTGCGAATCTCGCATTCGCGAATTTTGCGGATTTGCGAACTCGCAATCCGCAAAATCCGCGAATTCTCGCGAATTTGCGGATTTTTTTTTTGTGTGTTTGCGCGGGTTTCTGCCAGTTCGCGAGGGTTTTGTACAATTTCGCAAATTGCGAACTTACCTGTCAGGTCGCAAGTTTCGCGAACTTGTTGTTTCTACGTGTCCAGCCTGTTTGGGACACTCTTCTTCATCACTGCCACTCTCTGTCACCACTGCCACTCTCTGACTACTCATGCCACCCTCTGGCCCACCCATGCCACCCTCTGTTTCATCACAGCACCCTCTGGTTGTCCAGTCAGTGTACATTATTGTGGCAACGCAAGCACACCTTCCCTGCCTCAAGTGACCTGAATTAATTTGGGGCTGATTAATGTGTCACAGAATATTTTTTTAGCTGGCACCTGCTTCCTTAGTGCTTCCTGATTAGTGATCTTTTGCACTTGCTAAGTGCTTTCATTGTTGCAAAATTAGTTACAACACCTGCCCTGCCCCAACTGACAATAATGAATTAGGGGCTGATTAATGGATTTGAACTTCCAGCCTGGCTCCTGCTTGTCTCCCTTAGCTGTAATTCAGGACCTTTGTGGCATATGTGTAACTATTCTGAGGTTCAGAGCAGGGTCACATAATAGTTGCAACTGGCAACTGAACTCTGGAGGGGCCCCTCAGGAAGCACTACAGGAAATGGCTACTAATGATGAGCCTGAACTTTTGAACCTGGTAAGGTGTTTCAGTTTTGCTAAGATCGTATTTCTGCAATTTTGCACTTATTCGCGGGGCGCGAAGTTGTACTGGGAAGCAAGCCGCAAACTCACGCGAACAGTGCGAGCAAACCATAAAATCCGCTGCTCGCGGATTTGCGGATTTTGCGGGAGATTCGCGAATCTCGCGGATTGCGAATTTACCGAAAATCCGCGAACGAAACGGATTTTCCGCCCATGCTTAGCCCCTTTACCCTGATGGCAGTCCAGAGCTACCCCAGATGGTAGTGGGCCACTCCAACGAAGGGGGCATATTTTGTTTAATGGCCCCAGTGGGGGTCCCAACGGCCAGAGGTGCCCCTGCTACCACGTGTGGAGGCATGATTATCTTCTGAGCCTGCAGGCTCCAACGATGGGCACAGTTATTTCCAAGAAGGCCCAGAGGGGCCATGTTTTGCCCTGTGGTGTGGCACAGTGGTGCCCCTGTTTTTGCAGCTACTAAGAGAGTCCCTGAGAGGGGCAAAAGCGGCACAGTGGTGCCAGGCCTCCTGTAGAGATCCCCAGCTGCCCAGCAAGTAGTGGGAAGCTGCAACATTTAGGTCTCTCTTGGCTTTGGGGGCATGTCTGAGTTAAGAGTGAGTTGCACTCCTTTGCCCCTGACACAGCTGCGCAGCACTTAGTGCCAGCTGCACCGTTTAGGTTTGTGCAGTGGAGCAATTGGATTTCGCTGCATTGGCAGCGCGCCCTGACATTCTGTACACAGGGCATTTGAGCCCCTGTTTGAGTTGACATGGGGGGCTGTTGGGATTGTAGGGCGCCAGGCCCTAATGTGATGTGGTGCTAGGAAATGTAATGCATTTGGTATGTTTTACGCACCCTGTTCTATACCTCTAAACGGTGGGCCTTTTATGATTATGAGGTTGTTTGGCATATTATGGTTCATGCTAGTGAGATTATGTTTCACTGTGTGATGTACGCCCCTGATGTGAGTTATGCTTAGGAGGTTAGGGTCTAATGTGTTTAGACTTGTGTGATACTGTGCATAATATAGTTTATGGCACAGGCTGATACTAAGTACAGTGATTACCAGTGTTTACTGGTTGTACGTTTATGATCTGTTTTACTTTTACGAAGTTCGCTTTGTGATGGTTCTGACAGTGGTCCATGTGGCCCTCTCATGTGTATATAATCCCTTGTGAATATTGCCCGTGCCAGTTGGCACAGTGTATGTCATGTGTTTACTATTCTAATGTGTTTTGAGAATACAAAGGCTATGTGTACATAAACTTGTGTGGAGTTCCTTTTGTAGTGTGCCTGGGATGTTGTTGTTGTGTGCTGGCGCAAATGCTTTACACATTGCCTCCGGGATATGCCGGACTGCTCGGGCCAAGCTACCAAGGGGGTGAGCAGGGGTTATCTTTGGCTTGTAACTCCCTTGCCCTGACTGGAGTGGTGGTTTCTGCCTGGCTTGCCTTTGGCGTGAGCCTTAGCCAACCAGAGATCCCATTTCTAACACTCCTGAAGGTGTTTCAAGAGGTATTTTGCTTTTTATGTATACCTTAATAAAGGCAATTAATTTGTTTCTAAGTACTTTAGTTTTTGGCAGGTGCTGACTCTAAGACCATATTTTGGTTCCTAAAATACTCCACCAGTGGCAACCCCTCCTCTGATGAGGAACTGCTGGCTTGATAACAACCTACTGGCCACTCCCCCTATGACCCTTTACAGACATTCATCACAGCTAATCAGTAATATTCAAGCTTTCACTGTTACAATGTCTGGTTTGTGGACATGGGCTCTGGGACCTCAAGGCAACAAGTTGCATTAACCAAACACCCAATGCATATATCTATAAAATAATAACACATTGATGTTCCCCACCTCATATGTGCTGTAATCAAGAAACCATGGATGGGTGAAAGGGGGTGTCAGACCCACCAGCATTGAAACCTTCAACCTATGCTCTGCAAGTTGGTCACACCTTCAGGACTTAGCCCACTGAGCTACATTACGACAAAAGACTAACAGATTCTGGCAAGCAGACTAAATTATGAGATTTCACAAATCGACTAAATATGTCTGTGCTTTGCTGTAGCGTGCCTGTGGACTCGATACAGAGCATTCTGCCGTTTTTGAGCATCTGTCGTTTTTATGAAGGAAAAAACCTGCCAAGGCAGAGCAGGAAGTTTTTTTACACAGCAAAATGGGTGATACCAAGTAGCGGAAGTCAGAGGTGCTTCCAGGAGTTGCACTCCCGCCGTTTGACTTTAGGAATGCAGTCTGTGCTTGATCTCTGTTTGAACCAGACACGGGGTGAGTGTAGCGCCTATGCCATCTCTTGAAAGCGCCAGATGCATAGGACGATCAACAGCAGCAGAGGTCGCAGCCTTCCACGGCTGCTGTAAACAGGCACGTTCCCTAGTGGAGCTGTGCACTCAGATGAACCTGCATGTGCCACGGTGAGAGTTCATTTATCCTGCAAATAAAAACACAAACAGACGCCGCCCCCTGCGTGGGGATAACACAATGCCACACTCACCCACAGGGTGGGTGTATAAAGGAAGTGGAGAGCTCACCCGTGAGGTCCCAGCCACCCCCCTCTTTCCGTTGTCTGCTCTCATCTCTATACGTTCCTATAATATTACCTGTAATGCATTTCGTTGCCCCGAATCTAAACAAAACACTTTCGCATTGTTTCCGCAGTTTCAATTAGATTTAACGCAAATTACGACATAAAAGGGTTCGGACGCGCACGCAGCGCGCTGTCTATGGTTCTGATGGGCAGCCCTTATTAAATCTCCTAATCTCCTCCATAAGTACACCATTTCCTACTTCCCTTTCTTACAAAACTCGTTTAATCTCAAATTAGTTCTGCTCCCAACTAAAAGAAACCATTCAAAAACAAACCAGCGCACTATTTATTCAAGCATCCATCCATCCATTCATCTACTTCAGCCCTGAGCAGGCTGCCAGGAGCACCGACGCAGCCGCGTCGAGGGGCGTCGTTCTCATTTCAGTTCAACCAACCATCACCTATAGCTGAAAATAAACCACAGCCCCGTACTTTTATTTACTAACAACACACCAGGCGATCTGAGTCTTAGAAAAAGTCCTTGCGCGCTTCAAAAGTGGCCCTGAAATATTTTGCGCCAGATGTTGCGAGCTCTTTGCACACAATGTTACATGAGATCGGAGCCAGTTCCCAAATATTTTCTTCCACAGATCTGTGTGGCGTACCACAGGCCCCCGCATCCCCCCTGGTGCGGGGGTGGTGGTGGGGGGGGCAAGTACCAGGAAGAGGGGGGCTCAGCAGAGTACTCTGCCCGGATAGCTCCTTAATGGGGTCGGTAGAGGCCCCTCCACGTACCTTGCAGGTTGGGTGCCCCCCTCAAATGTTTTTAGGCGGTGTAACCGGATAAGCACTGCCCGGCTTGATTTGAGTGCCCATATTCTCGTTAATTGTGCTCACTATAAAGTTATCCTTCTGTGGCCTCATCGTTTCCAAGGACTGCACCCAAAAATCACAGCCCGAGTCATTCTGCACCTCTCATAACCCACATCTACACCCGTGCGCCTGCTGCCCCTGGGGGTGGATGGAGCAGCGCACGCAGAGGCCCCTGCGCCCAGTTTCCAGGGTGCCTGGCCCTGGCATGCACAGCGGGTTGCTAGGCGCCTGCAGGCATCCTCGTTTGCTCGAACAGTAACTCGCAGCCGACTTAAATACACATTACCATGTTTACCCTTCCGAGCCAGGCGCTCGAACCCCCTAACCTATGCCATCCATAGGCTGCGCTCTCCCTTCCCACCTGAGTTTGGGAGAAGTCCCGGAGATGTCCCAACAGCCCTCTCCAACTCGAGCATCTTACCTCAGCAGAGCTCCCCACGACACCCCTCAGCCCGAGGCGACTAATTGCGCCATGTTATGCCTCCGCGCGCTGCCTCTCTCGCGCTCCGGGCGGCTGTGCTCCCCCTCACCCCGCCGCCGCCTGTGTTTATAGACTCGGAGTTCATACGGCCTCCGACGTCAGCGGCCATGAGTCACCTCACCTCATTACTAAAAAGAATGGCGGGAAATTACCGGCGGCGCTCGGGTTAACACTCCTGAGCTCTGTGCCACAGGTATTCATTCTTCAAGGGCCTTTATGGAGCACAAAGGAGGTATTTATAGACGAAGTAATCTGGGACAGGTCGCATCAAGCCAAACGATGCTCACCGCCCTTCCTCCCCCCTCTCTTCCCATCTTCCATCTCCACCTTTCTCTTTTTCTAATTAGTTCTTTAGCTTTCGCTCCCTTATTTTTTTTTTACTTTTTTACTCCTTTGCTTTACTGTTCCTCTTTAATCCTCTTCCCTCTGCGTACCAGTAAACTTTCTAAATGCCGCTCCCGGTTTTATGGTATTTTTTTTTACATTTCCGTCTGTATTTATCTATATTTATTTCTGGGCCATTTTATTGGTATTTATCCATATTTATTTTGTATTTCGAGAGTAAGTGGAGCCATAAAATGGTATATTTCAACATTTATTTAACAAAAACATGCAACCATACTTGGCAGCTTTTCGCATTTTAGCATATTAAGCAGACACATATAGCGAGAGTACACCCATTGGTAACTATCACCATTATAATACAAGTATATGTCAACATATACAGGTATTTAGGGAAATCACAACCTTTTCTTTAAACTTCCCAGCTTGTCTCATCCTCCCATGCTCAGTGGTTGTCTTGGAAATCCCAAAAGACAGCATGGACAGTCAGCCAGAAGAAACACAATTTTCTGTTTTTTACACTTTTAAAATTAATTACAGACAGGAAACACACTGTTTTCTGTCTGTATTTATTTGTAAAAATCTGCAAAAACTGGAAGCCTTAATTAAAAATAGTTTCCATTTAAATATGTATTTATGGCAGAAAAAGCGCTTCAGCAACTCATCAGTGGTAGCAGGCGTTATATAAATGCAAACCTTTTCCCTCTTTTGTCCCTCCACTATCCTTCTCAATCCAAATAACTGACTAATATCCACCACTCAAATTACTTTCATATTTCACTATACTAATCCACGACTAATCCTTCATGGGTTCCGGAGTAGCTTTCTACTCGCCTAAAAAGCACTTCGACACCTCATCAGGGGTAGTAAGCCGCTATATAAGTGCAAATACAATACAATACAATCTTTTCATAGAAAAAAAAACCCTTCAACTTAGCAGCCAGACTGCTATGTTTACACAACAGTATAGTGAAAGACAAAACTTCACACAGAAGATATTACCATTTATTACTGGTGCGCCAGACCTTCAGATTCCTCATGTCCGGAAAGAGCAGTCCATCCAATGCTCTCTGCTGTTTTTATTTCCTTCCCATAGTAGTATTTTTAGTGTACACAATAATACATACGTACCAGAACACATAGAAAATAAGTGAGATACTCTCATGAAATGACACAATCTAAGATCTGTAACTCAACTCTCTTAAATTGAAAAGTCTCTCCTATATTTTAAACACGCAGTGACAATGGCAATATATCTGGCTTATTAGTGAAAATGAAAGTCAGAGCTGTTGGCCTTGCAATGCGTGTGTAACTGTTGTGGGCTGAAACTACTGCCTGAGAGGTGGGAAGATGAACTAGCCTGCTAGAGGTGTGAGCGCGTCAGGTAGTGTGTGACTGCTAGTCTATGAGGAGTGTGTGTGTGTGTGTCAGGTATAGTGTGCCTGCTAATCTGTGAGGTGGGTGAGTGTGGTGTAATTTTTCATTTCTGTTTTGCTTTCCATCTTAAAGGGCTTTAACCCGTTGGCTGCTGCCGTCGGCCATTGGCCGACGGCAGCATTACCTCGCTGGTGCTGCCGTCGGCCAATGGCCGACGCGACCGTGCCCGTTTTTTAAAACGGCTGCACTGCCGCAAAAAAGCGGAAGCAGCCAACGTGTTAACAGTTCCACTCGTGTTTTTGTTGAGGCTATGGCTGCATACACTAGGGGGCAGATTAATCATTATTTGAAGCTGAGTAAGGTTACAAGACAACTTGCTGCGCTGCGCCTAATTGAGAAGGCAGAAATACGCCATATTTACCAAGATTTGGCGTATCCTGGTCTCTCAGTGCACTGACACACTATGTGCTGCCTAGCGCCAATTGCAGAGACCTTTGCGACATGGTGCAAGGGTGCCTGCATTGCAGGTAGTATTGTTTTTGTGTAGGAAGAGATACCTTCCTGCATGAAAACAATCCTGAGAGGCGCTTTCCTATTTCTAAGTGTGCTGCAGAATTCAGCCCTCTTATAAAGAAACAATCAGAAGCAATAAAGATATTTCGCCTCATTGCGCCTCTATAGGGAAGGCATACAAGTTTGACACATTGGTTAAGGAGTTCATGAAGGGCCTGTTTCGAGTCTACCCTCCAGTGAAGTCCCCTCCTGTGGTCTGGCAGCTCAACAGGGTCTTGTCTCAGATCATGAGAGCTCCTTTCGAACCCATTCATAAGGCTGACTAGAAATTTCATTCTTAAAAAGTATCTTTCTTTTTGGCACTCACATCAGCAAGGAAAATAAGTAAAATTAAAGCCTTGACAATTCACAAGCCATATTTAAAGTTTCCAAATGATAAAGCAAAGTTTGCAAACTAACCCTAAATTCATCCCGAAAGTGCCAACATCTTTAAACCTAAAAGAACCCATCAAATTACCAATTTTCTTCAGTAAACTATCTTCAACAGGAGAGAGAGCCTTGCATTCTCTAGACATCAGACGCTGTCTCAAGTTCTACCTTGATAGAAACAAAACGTTCAGAAAATCCGATCAACTCCTGATTTCATTTGCTCTGCCAAGAAAGGGGCAAGCGCTGCCGCAAGCAAGAATTGCTCATTGGGAGTCTATAGCAATCACCTTTTGTCATGAGAAAGCAGGAATACCATTGACTGCCAAGGAGAAAGCACATTCTACTTGAAAGTTTGCTGCTTCTATAGCCCTGTTTGCAGGTGTGTTGTTGTCAGACAACTGCAGGGCAGCAAATGCCCACACCTTCATGAAGCATTGCTGCCTGGATTCCCTGCAAAAGGCGGATGTGGCATTCGGACGGGCTGCTCTGTGGCACCTGTTTCACTTAGGCATGCAACTTTTGGGTATGTTCATATGCACTATTGTTTATGATGATTTATATCCTTTAACTTTATGTGGCTTTGTTACAATACGTTTTTTAATGTCTTGTGGTAAATGAAGTGGTATGGCTTTGCCGTGCAGCGAGATGGCCACACGTTAGAGTAGCTCTGCCGGACGAGCCCAATTAATTTGACATAGATCCGTTTATACTACTGGGAACCGTGAAGATCATACTTACAAACATCCTTTGCAAATATCGGAGGTGCAGGATTTCGTTTTTCCGAGGCGACGGAGCAGCGGGAAGACACGCGGAAGGAAGAGGCCTGCCTGGGCCTCCGCCACACTAAGCCAAGGCCTGGAGTGAATGTCGTTCGGAATCGTGTAGTAAGGAGGCGGGGTATGTGACGGCGATAGAAGGCGCATCAGCTGGAGGGACGAGAAGCACCCAGGAAATTCCTCCCCGTGTCTAACACTAGTGAGTAACTGCGGGTTGAGAGGAACGCGCGCATGCTGTACACCGTGGCTCATTACACACGGGGCTGTAAAGAGACGACTGTTTTCGGACCGGAAGGGCGCCATTAACCGAGGGGTCCGTGACGAGAGCCCGAATTTAAACATAGTGTGGAACTTGCGACGTTGAAGGTGCGGAGTGAGCATTTACACTAACGTGCTAACACGATAGTAACACTACATCAAACGGAGCCTCATTTCACTGCTATAGAGAGTCCGTAGGCTGAGCCGCCATTTTGCGGAGCATTGCTGTGTACCGCCAAAGTCTGTAACTGCAGCTCCACCCGGGTACCCTGTTGCCCGGTGGTCGCAATAGGTACTTGGGGGCTACTTGCGGACTAAATAGCTGTTCGGCCTGGATGCATTAAGGGCTTATTGTAGACTGCTTATGGGATGGCGCTGGGTATGGAGCGGCAGCGCCGAGCATTCGGATAACGGCAACCCACTCAAGCAGGAGGCATTGAGACAGTGGTGCCCTGTTTGGCGATCCAAAGGTGGTATAGAATCATATTTCAATTACATTGAGTGGGGGTCTCCAACCTGCAGTGCTGCTGTATTGGGTGCTATCATAAAGCGGACAGCGAGGGGCATACAAATACGTAGACGTGACCTAATTGCGGCTGGCAGTGAGCATAAACGGGGCCAATAACAGGCTTGTTACCACAGAGGCCGGTTCATAGGTACGGTGCACACGGTTGGGGCTAGACAAACGCGACACGCAAGAGTCAGCAGGCCGCCCCGTGCACAAGTGAAAGGAAAGATTAACAGAAGGTAAACCTGACATTTTGACTTGGCACAATTTGGACATTTAGTTGGGTCTGTTGCAAGGCATAGTAGCATTGGTGGCACTATCACTTGGCAAGTCGGATTGCTCTGCAAGTGCAAGTTATAGACGAGGCTACAGAGCGACCATTTGAAAGAGCAGATAGCAGGAGATTGTCAGGAGACAGTGCGGAGTGGAGTGCCCGGCGCATGGTGTACTCAATTGCCAGAAGTGAAATATTGCTGGGAACTGGACTGTTCAGACAAATTGGACCCCGGAATTCAGCAGTAAAGGGAGGAAGACGAACAGCGAAAGGCAACTGGGCTTGGAGTTGCAGGCAAGAAAGGGGATTGATTACAGCACATACTACCTCAGAACACTTACTGCCCGTAAAAATGGGAAAGCCAGACACGAGACAGCCCCGAATAACATTTGACAAGAAGGCCGCTAAATTGGCAGAGGGCGACACTGGTCAACAGGAACATCCTGAGGAAGTGGCTGCAAGCCAGCCACCTGAAGAAGACATTAGATCAATGTTCAAGGATTTGAAGACAAGTCTTCAAGGAATAGACTCGAAAAAGGACGCACTTTCAGAGAGAATGGACAGGATAACGCAAAGGGTGGAAAAACAGGAAGACAGTATGAGCGTCTTGGAAACTAGAGTGATGGAGACGAAAGAAGGCCAAACAGAAATCGGAAAAGAAATTGCGAGAAATGGATGGAGTATTATTTCCGATACAGCAGAAGAACGAGGATTTAGAAGCGAGATCTAGGTGGAATAACATAAGAATCACAGGAATTGCAGAAACAACAGACATACAAAATATGTAGAAATACGTAGAGACAATGATGACAGACCTATTCGGATCGGACCTGTCTGCCATGTTCCTAATTGAACGAGCGCATCGGACACTAGGCTCCAGACCAAGACCAGGAGCGCCGCCAAGACCTATACTGGCGAGAGTGCTCAATTACAGAGACCGAGACACGATCCTCAGGTTGGCAAGGGAGAAAGGAGCTATACAGTATAAAGGGAGTGATATCGCACTGTATCTGGACTTCACGTTGCAGGTTCAAGCGGCTTGCAGAGAGTTTATACCCGCGAAGAAAATCTTTCAACAGCTTGGAACCAAGTACGCATTGATATATCACACCAAGTTGCAAATCCAGGGTCCAGGCAAGCCCACCTTTTTTACGGATGCCAAAGCTGCATTAAAGTACGCGAAACAACTGGCGAAGGAGCAAAAACAAAAAACGGTGAACAACGACTCCCAAAATGAGAACAATCTAAGTGACAATGATTGATGGAACATTACATAAACACTGGAGACGCAGATAAGTGATATGTTTGGTAAAATGTTCTGCTGAGTATGATAGTCTAATATAACAGTTAGAATCCTGAACTGATAAGAATATTAAGTTGCAAGAAAATATGTTATTGGTTATCATGCACAGTAGATGAAGATATAACATTTTGAACAGCTTCATGGTTTGAAGTAGCATGTAGCATGCTCAGCCACCCTGCCATAGGTGCAGGGAAGTTTTGCAGGCGACCCCACGTGCCCCCATGGGATGAGTCCCTTTTGTTCACTACTGTGGATTGTGTGTTTACAGTTGTGGGGGGGTGGGGTGGGAATTTCACAACCTGATTGGGGGGTTGGTGTGGGTTGGGAGTGGGGGGAGGGACACGTTCTATTGGATAAACCTACCATGTTATGTACAAAGAAGTAACTGCCGACTGGGAATGACACACAACAATATGTTCGGCTCTACACACCAGGGATTGAGTAAGGATACTTTGCTCTGTCTCAGACCTGTACGGTTGTCCGCCTATGGCATCAGGGATTATGGGATACGCACGGGCCACAAACATATCTGTTGCATGATACCAACATGATACACCTGACATGTCTGACATGGAATGTTAGGGGTTTGAATGACCGCAGAAAGACCAGATTGATCCACTCTTATCTTTCGAGGCATGGGGTAGACATATGTCTATTGCAAGAATCTCATTTGCCGACCACAGCAGTGGGTATGCTTAGGAATAACAGATTGAGGGAGGTGGTTGAAGCGCGTTACTCTAATTATGTTAGTGGGGTCGCAATACTTATACACAAAGGACTACACTGGAAGACACACCATGCGATCTCAGATAGAGAAGACAGATATATCATACTTCAGGGTATACAATACACCTACAGTGATAATAAATACTTATGGCCCAAACACATATACCCCAGAATTTTTTGAACATATATGGCAAAAAGTGCAAGCAATGAATAGCCCAGCAGTTCTGTGGGGAGGCGATTTTAATGTGGTCCTTTCTGACATAGCTGACAGACAGGGTGCATCTCGTGAACATCATCCCAAAGCAGCAGTGGTGTTGAAGAGCATTATAGAAGACCTTTGTTTAGTTGACTCTTGGAGAGAGCTGCATCCAACAGACTGAGAGGGCACCTGTATGGCGCATCGGCTCAAATCCACCCGAGTGACTTACCGCACTCACCTATAATTACCAAGTAAGAAGTCAGCCGGACAGTGGAGAAGAAATAACAAAGTATTTATTAGGCCACAAACTCCCATATGAGAGGGCCCTGTCCGACCTCACCCCTAAGAGTGCGCAGAGAGGACTGCCTCATCTCACCACAGCAATACATATTAACATGGTACAGCAGAGTAGAACACGCCCATACTGGAAAAGTACTGGACCCCAGAAAGGGTGAACAATGGCCTCATACAAGAGGCATCTGCACCTGCAATAGCAACATTTGGTTATCTCTGCCCAAGGCCACCGAGCCGGGCCTCAGCGTCTCCAGAGCCTGCGAACATTACAGATAAGAGTTTGTTGCCAGTTTCGGTCACAATTAGCTAAGAAACGAAAACTGCTGCGTTCAGGGTTTTTCTATTCCTACGGGAGGGGGAATGAGCGAGTGCGACTCGCGCACTGAGAGAAGCACCCAAAATGGTGGCACACAAGCTGAGCTAAGAATACTAGACATCGTTACATGCATAAATGAATCATGGTTACATGCATAAATGAATCATGGTTACATGCATAAATGAATCATGAAATGGAGAGTACAAACATGAATGCGTAAATGAATAAATCATTGGTTAGACACATCATGCTAACTCATATATGAAAAAGAAAGTGGGTGGGGCATCGAAAATGAAACCTATCAGACCCTCCTTTTAGCCTGATGTGGCTAACCTGAGTGTAGCCTTTATTAGCCAAAAGGTAGGGTCTTTACACACCAAGCTACGGGCAGGGAAACAAATAAATCAAAAACATCATCGTCAATAAGCAACAACCAACCAATGTCAGGGAGCTCTATATCACTAGAAACAGGGTACTGGCGTGTTGTTCTTTTGGGACGTCGCAACTTACTGGCACACATGGAGCAACAAGAGGGAAGACAATATACACAAAAACAGCAAGTGAGCAACACCCCTACTATCCCTACAACACCCATCAAAATCTTCCAACCCCAGGAGGAGAAAATGCCCCAGAGTCAAGCCCGTAGGGACCAAGTACCAGTGTCCTGATGAAGTTCAGTTGCTAATCTATGAAGCTTTTGTACCACTAAGTTAACAGTGGGGGCCGAATCCGGAATATATACACAGCAAGACGTCCCGATGACGCGACAGGCTCCACCCCTATCAGCAAGAATGACGTCAGGCACCATTCTGTTTTGGATCGTAAATAATCTCATAGCCTGCATCTCAACAGACATACTAGTTGCAATGTCTGCCTCAGTATTTACTACTTTCTCCATTACTCTTGATAGCCTCCTAATTGCCCTACTGTTAAATATGGGACCCCAGAATGGCAGTAGACCCTTAGAAAAATCTGTCCATTCCTGCAAAGAAGTATCAGTCTGGTCCACATCCTCAACTTGGAGTGCCCTCCTTTTACGCTGTCCAGGCATTATAGCCAACCGACGATGAGTCTTATGATAGTCTGAGGGTGCTACATAGACAGGAGGAAGCAGGTAAGCCAGTTAACAGACCCCGCCCCAACCCTCAGGCAACCACAGATATCCATTATCTCCACAAACAAAGTAAATATTTGGAGGAGTGACCAAGGAAGGGCTGAAAAGCAAACAAATTGAATCAGTCACATTGCAGGAGCTATTCCCAACCTTTATAGGGCCCCTCCCCATGATACAGAAAAATGGTGAGGGTCCAACGACTGCCAAGGGCACCAAAGAACGACTACTACTATTAGTCGCAGGAGGGTGTCTGTAGGCCAAAGAGGAATTTAACTGTAGGAAACTCTCCCTAACTTTGTCAGTATCATTAGGAGTTACAAACCGTCCCACTTTCTTCGAACATGTATCCAGGAATGTCTGATCAAAACGTCCGTCAGTAAACAACTGTCCAAGAGAGGAGGTGGGCATGGGGCGTACTCGCATAGTCAAAGTAGAGCCACTACTAGGTAATCTAGGATTTAAAAAATCAGGTTGTTGAAAGAATTTCACCATACCAATTAAGGTGTGCCATCCCACACAACTATTTATAGGTGTTAGGGGAAGAGCCAGTAATCAATCCTTTTTGTAAGCTGCAGAAGGTAACAACCCACAAACCCAACAATCCGTCACATTATACACAGCATGGGCATGATGTAGAGTCTTAATAAAAACATTATCTCGGTAACCTTTTCGCAGACATTGTTCGCCATATTCAACAGTTACCATATTGTGCTCAGGAGGGGCAGAGGTGGTAGGAATAAACATATGAACAGGGTAGGCTTTGTCTAGGAAAAACAGTATCCCAAGTATTACTAAAAACACAATAACTAATATCACAATGGCCACAATTTTTCCTTTTCGAGGTAAAGCTATCCATGGAGAGTCCGGGTCTAATCTACGAGGGGCTGCAAAAGGCTGCTTCTCCTCAGGAGTGGGGCGGCCAAAAGGGTACATATTCCCTAGCTAAAAGTCCAAAGCTAAACTAAAAAAAAATCAAACAGTCTCAGGCACACCGAAGCTGGCCAAGGGGGTTCTTCACCCTCAGAAGGAATCTTCTCCCTGTGTCCGTTAAAGCCTCACAGGCAGGCTTCTATTGTTCATTCCCTAATCCCACGACGGAGTCGCACAGCTTTTGTAACTCAGGAGCACTTAATCAGGGCCCAGGCATGGTCCTAGTGTCCCATCTGACAATGTCTCAACAGTGTACCAGGGCTCTTACAGCAGTCCATCCCTCACACTTAACTATCCTTTGTCACAGTTCTCTCCTAAATCCCTATCTCAGCCCTCTTCCAGGGCTCAGTTCACCTTTCTTCCTTTCCTGGGCCTCAGATTATAACGAGTGCTCCCTCGCACCTCTGGATCTGTGAACAGAATGGGGGGCTCAATGGCAGGGGACTTATCAGCTGATGTTTGCTCTCTGTGATCAGGAGAGGTCTCACCACCTGTAGTCGGAGTTGGCCTTTTTTTCTTTCTGATCCGGCTCCTCACCCTTCATCAAACCATCCGAGAAGGGTATGTATTGAGGGATTTCTCCACTTTCATCATCAGCGATGCCTTTTCTCACCCATTCGTCATACGGCAGTGGCAGCGGGACGCGCTTCACATGAGAGGCATGGGTCCACGCCTTACGACCTTGTATCCGGAGTGCGGTACGGGTGGCGAGGAGCACCTGTCTCGGCTCCGACCACCTCAGATCCAGGCAAGACTTCCGCTGGTACTTCTTGACGACAACCCAGTCCCTGGGTTGTATGGTGTGTCCTTCCCCCTCCGGCCATGGCTTCAGGGTGTCTGCTACCTGCTGGTGAACAGAACGGAGATCTTTAGTCAAGGCATACAGGTAATCTATCAACAGAGGGTATTCTATTTCTGAAAAACATTTAGGTCTGGGGACACCCCACACGTTGGCCGGACGTCCGAAAATAACTTCATGGGGAGAGACACCTGTTGTGGAATTAACTGTCACTCTAGTGGAAAGTAAAGCCAGGGGAAGTGCATCCGGCCAACGTAACCCTGTACTCTCTTGCATCTTGGCCATCTTTCATTTCAATGTCCCGTTAAACCTTTCTACCAAACCTTCAGCTTGGGGGTGTCATGCTGCATGGAATTTTTGCGTTATCTGTAGCCCCTTACATATCAGTTCTATCAGTTTTTTCATTAAAGGATGTGCCATTGTCGCTCCAGATCACCCGAGGCAATCCGTAGCGAGAAACGTACTCCTTTATCAACATTTTGGCTGTTAAGCTAGCTGTACAATTCTTAGTTGGGAAAGCCTCCACCCATCTGCTAAAAGAGCATACCACCACCAGGACATATTTGAGGTTATTCACTCTTTCCAACTCAATATAGTCCATTTGGATCACTTCAAAAGGGAAGGAAGGAGGGGCAAAATTTCCAACTGGGACAGGTGTTCCCTTTCCAGGATTATGTCTCAAACAAACCATGCACTGCTGCACTAAATATGTGGCCGTCTTAGAAATGTTCTTATTACTCCACACTGGAACTAGTAATTTACAAATCCCTTTCGCGCTAATGTGAGCTGGTCCATGAGCCATTGTCACCACTGGGAGGACATATGCGTCCGGGAGTAACCATCGTCTTTTGTCTGACACATCTGTCCAACACTCATTCTCATCCAACCGTCCCCCACCGTCCTTCCATGTCCTCAACTCGTCTTCAGTCGCTTTTTCTTGTATGTTCCGCACACTTTGCACAGTATTCGCAAACATGTCAACGTCCGGTACCCACCTAGCTGGTCCTGCCACAAACATTCATGGGAGTTTCGTCCTACCGGTCTCCTTAGCTGTCTGATCTGCAAATGCGTTGCCCCGTCCTACATCATCTACCACCGCTTTGTGTGCACTACATTTGATCACAGCCAGTCGTCTAGGAAGTGTCAATGCTGTCAATAATCGTAGTATCAACAGGCCATTCTGTATCTTTTGTCCATGTGATGTCAAGAACCCCCTCTCTGCCCACAGTCGCCCATAACTATGAGCCACGCCGAAGGCGTATTGGCTGTCAGTGTAAATGTTCACGTCCAGTCCTTCACTCAATTCACACGCTAGCATCAATGCTATTATTTCTGAAGCTTTAGCTGAGTGGTACGGGACCCTAGACAGACCCTCCAGTTTATCGCGATTTCGCGATTCACGAAAAAATCGCGAAATCGGCAGACTACCGCGATGGCCGCGATAATGACCATATTGGCCGCGATATTTAGAGAAAAGTGTCTCTACCGGGAGACAGCAAAACAAACAATGCCTGCCTTTTATTGGCTGTGCGCCCCTCCCCACTCGTGTGTGTCAGCAGCTTCCCGGGGACACACAGACAGTCAGGTTTTTAGCTGCCAGCCCCGCCCGAGTACTTCACAGGTCATTAAAAGACCTTTCACTCGTTAATGAGGCTTTTTGTTTCACCCCTTCTTTGACCCCTCTGCCTAGGGCTGGAATAATTAATCACAGGCGATCACGACAGTCCATGTTTTACAACTCTATTGGAGCCTTATCTTCCCCGACTCTGAAAAGAGGGAAACAGATAAAAAAGAAGGAAACTATAAAATGTACGAAATTGCAAAGGATTTATTAACAAGCAATTAAAATGCTTTAGTTAGGTCAGTGCTCGTTGTGGATTGACTACCTTCATTAAATAGATAGGTTAAACATGAATGTATATATTTGTTTGATGGTTTGTTTTTCCCCTATTCACAAACCTAAAATTATACTGAGAGAGCCCTTTTCAGCTAGAGATTCAAAAGTACCTAAAAACACTGCCATGAGGGTTTCTGTGCAGTGGCAAGCCTATTAAACTTACCGAGTCACCTTTCAGTTGCTAATTGCGGTATTTACATGCTAAACTGACACTCAGGATAGCAAACCTTTGCCCAGACCACGTTAATTTTGTAAAAAGAACAAAATCATGAAGGAATGCTGCCACAATTTGTGCAGCATTGCACCGCATAATTTGTCTTATCTGCTACATAATTTAGTCAGTTCTTTACATAATTTGATCCTCCATGCAGTGCTTAATTTGAGCAGGTGTTCACTGGTGCGTGACAATGGCACTAAACTCTCAATAATGTCACACATGGCAGTAAACCGCGTGGTGGCACTGTTTAGCTGTTTCTACTGTGAGCACATCAACAGGATTTTATAATTCAATATACATTAAAAAAAATTATACCACCTCTAGCCCAGGACATTTTCTTTGCTTTGGGTGGCCTGGGATAGTACACACTGTCACTCCTGGAAGAATGTGATGGTTTGTAGTTATATTGGAACTGGCAGAGCTTTAGTGGCAATGGGCGGTGCAAGCTGCAGTGGCATTCTGAGAAGGGGCCTAGCACTTTTTTTTTTAAACCAAAAAAGCACTGTCCTGCCCAGACACAATTCTAGTGACCACAGTCAAGCTTTTCAAAACCTAAATAGAGTTAAGCTAAAAAGAATGTGAAACCTAACAAGATTCTGGAAATCGGAGTACCCATTTTGACATAAATGTGGTAAAGTATTCTGAATAAGACACCATGACACAGGTGATACTTTAATGACTGAATAAAGGACATTAAATAATTACATTTAGTGAATTGTGCGGTCTACCTCCATAATATAAGGACTTCATACAACTATTGTTGAATTTAGGGCAAGTCCTCCAGAGGTACCAGAATAAGAAATGACAATGTCTGTGTACTTTGGATGAATACCTTTTATAGCACACTAGCTTACCCGTCGGGCGTTGCTGCGATCTCAGAAGAAAGGACATTTATGGAAACTTGTTATGATAACATTCAATTTACATTGTGTCATTTTTATTGAAACTTATTCATTTTAATATGTAAAACATTTCAAAGTGTTGTTTTAATTCAGTTTTTTTATTCGAATCCGCTGTGATGTTGCTAGGAACTCACATGACTGTATGAGCATAGCTCCCCCAGCACGGATGTGTGATTGCACAGAATGTAGTGGCTTAGTGACATTGCTTTCAAGATTGCACTGAATTCAAAGCTACCTTATGATGGGCTTCATCAAAAACACATTGATTTCATACATGATTATTCAATTATGAATAGTGAGAGGCAAGAGCGGGTAAGCAGTATTTCTTCCATTATCCTGGTACTAAGCGTCCTGCTAAGCGGGCGGAGCTGCTTGGAATTGACTAACCATAATACATCCCAGATCACAAACGTCTTGTGTAAAACATGGAGCTTTTGTGGGGAACCTCGAATCTAGCATCCTCGGTTAATGTTGGCAGATGCACACAGTGCAGTTGATGAGTTACATTTCAACCAACGCTTGCATTAACAGAGCTTCTTGCTAAGTAGAAGCTGGTACACATGTTTGCATATGTTTATCATGAACGTGCTGTAGCCCTACTAGCTCGTGACCACACCCTGGCACACATAATTATGCACGTGTGGTACTAGACACTGTTCACATTCTGGGTGGAAAATCTACTCTACAACACTCAATGCCAACTCTATGCCACTCTACAATACTATTCCACTCACCACTAATCTAAGTAATTCTGCAGAGTGCCCAGTGTGCGGCGGGCCCTGGGGGGATTGCTTTTGGGGCATTTATTCATTAGTTTATGTCCTATATGCAGCCTTGAAGCCATACAAAGTGTCTACATTGTAAATAAACCAAAAATACATAGCTTCATGTTGTTAAACAACTAAAAAAAGAAGATATCTGTGTTTGTTGTAGGAAAAACCACCAAATAAAATGCCGCTAAATTGCCGCTAAATTTCCATATTTGTGCCGCTAAATTTCCATTTTTCTGCCGCTAAATTTGCTAATCCATGCCGCTATATCCTGGGGGGTCTGCCTAGAAGTCTCCACCACTGTCTTTAATGTTGTGATTGCGTATGCTGCAGTTGAGGTCCCGTCCGCAAGTTTCAAGCAGGAACCATCAACATACAGCTCCCCGTCAGGATCGTCTAGGGGAGTGTCCGTCAAATCTATTCGTCCTTCGTCTCCTCCTCTGTCCGAAACAAACAATCATGGACTTCATTGTCCTTTTCATCTGAAGGAATGGGTAGCAATGTGGCTGGGTTCAGAGTAGCACATCTTTTAATGGTGACATGGGGTGCAAATAATGTGAGCTCATATCCAGTGAGACGAGCACTAGTTAAGTGCTGCGTCTGCGTTTTGTTCAATAAAGTGTCCACAGCGTGCGGTACCATCACTGTGAGGTCAGAACCCAACACGAGCCCCGCCGATTGTCTAATTGAGACCGCAGCAGGCACTGTAGCTCTTAGGCAGCTCGGCAACGCTCTTGCCACATTGTCGAGCATAGCGGAAAAATAAGCACAGGGTCTCTGTTTTCCGCCGAAACATTGAGTTAGGACAGACAACGCGCAACCTTCCGCCTCATTTACATAAAGCACGAAAGGCTTCTGGTAGTCAGGAGTTCCCAAAACAGGCACAGAACACAAAGCAGTTTTTAGTGACTCAAAAGCTTCTTGGCATGCTGGAGTCCAGGGTAGGGGTTCGCGCACCTCTTTAGTAGTCAGGTATAGAAGGGGTTTGGTTAGTAAAGAATAATTAGGTATCCACTGGCGACAATACAAAGTTATGCCCAAAAACGCATGCACCTCTCGCTGCGTGTTAGGAACAGCCATGTTAGTTATCGCCCTAATGCGCTCCGGTGTCAACCTCCTCCCCTCCTTCGATAGGAGATGACCTAAGTAGGTAACCTCCTGTCGACAGTATTGGAACTTGGGAAGGGACACTTTATGTCCATTCCGAGCCAGATGATGCAACAACTTAACCGTAGCATCTCGACACCCATCTTCCGTGTCAGACGCTATCAAAAGATCGTCCACATATTGTAATAAAACATTGCCCTCGGGAAGTTCCAAATCATTCAAAGCCTGACTATAAATGCTGGGGCTCTCAGTATAGCCTTGAGGAATTCTACAACATCTGAAACTTCGGCCAGCCAATGAGAATCCGAAGAGGTGACGGCTGTCAGGGTGCACTGGGATACCGAAGAAAGCATTCTTCAGATCCAGAACAGAGCGGTGGGAGGGATCATGGTCAAAATCGTTGTGATATCAGTAACCACTGGATATTGGGGCTCAACCACTATATTAATGTGTCGCAAATCAATCACAAAACGATAAACGTCAGGTGCACCATCACCTGCATCGGCAGAGGGTCTTTTAAGAATCGGTAGAATGGGGCTATTGCAAATGTTAGAGGCTGTTTCTTCCACCACACCTGACCGTTTCAAATCCTGTATTATTTGTAGCAAAGCCATTTGCCCATCCTTTGATATTTTGTACTGCGGTATTCTGGACAATCGAGCTCCCACTTTAGCTTTTATTGACACAGGATCAATATCCACCTTCCCCACATCAGTATCACTACTGGCCCACAAGGTCTCTGGGATACCCTCAAATTCAGCTGGGAGGGGCTCGTCTTTTGAGAAACACTGTTGTGCTCGCGCTACATGAGGACCCAAAGTAGCATACACACCGTCTGCAGTCTCTTCAACAAATCTAAACCCAACAGATTCTCACCACAATTTGAAGTCAGAAGGAAAGGAGAGTCAATGGTGAAAGGACCAATCGTAAGCATTAATGGTTTAGAAATGGGGCTAATTACCGGAGTACCTGAGAACCCAATGGAAATATTATTTCTGCCAGACAGAGCCGCCCCTGGGACCTGAGAACGTGCCACAGAACTTTTCATAGCATCCGTGTCTACCAAAAATTTCTGTGGAGACCCCAACATGTCTGCAGTGACATAGGGTCCTCGTTGATCGACATCCACAGAAACTGGTCCCATGCCCTGTCCTACGCTGTCCTAATTATGGGAGAAGCCGGTCATGTCGTCCATATTGTATGCATCATTGTAGGACTGGTGGTAGTACTGTCTGTCGCTGTCAAGGCTACCCTCAGTCTGAAAATGCTGTTGATCCCTCTCCCCATCAAAATGGTTTCTTCCCGGTCGCCTGTCCTCACTACTTTGTCTGTCCCTGTCATCCCTACGATAATCACCATGACCTTTGCCTCTACCTTGTCCAACATTGGACCTAAGCTCCGGGCAATCCTTCCACCAATGTCCCTCCTTTTTACAGTTTGTGCACTGATTCGGCCCCAGCCTTTCTCTTCTGTCTCCCCTTCCATAGCTACTTCCACCTCGACCTCCTACCATAGGTGGGGCTCCACGTCCCCGGACCCTTGACACCTGCTGCAACAACACTCTTGTCTTCAAATCCTTTGCTTTCTTTTCCTCTCTGTCTTTATTCTCATTCTCCCTATGTTCATAATACTGAGCCATACTTAAAATACCAGAGGGAGTGGATGTCGTCCACGAACTTTCCGATGCTTGCAATCTAGCCGCTATTTCTGGTAACAAGTTTGTAACAAACCTGTTCACAAAAAGTCGCAAACCTCCTTCCTGAGAGAGATCCTGACCACTAAAATCCAAAAAGGCTTCTTCAAAACGAGTGAAAAAATCTGAGACCGCCTCATCGTTTTTCTGCTTGCATGCAGTCAACTTATCCCAATCCACCTTCTTTGGAGGAATAAGGGAATGCATACATTTTATTATTCACCCTGGTAATGCTAAGATCTCAGCCTTCGGTTTGTCTCCTGGTTTCCGTTCCTTATCCCAGTCTCTAAATTCCTCCCAAGTACCTCCCAATTCCTCCTTATGATCTGTACCCTTCACCTGTCTCCTCACGTGCGCCAAAACTAACAGTCCAAAGAATAATTCTATGTCAACTAAAGTCATAACCGTCGAGGAAGCAGCTTCCGTCAATTCTATGTAATAAGCAGTTGGGTTTTTTCTAGAGTCGGGTAACTGTGCCTTCAGCGCCAATACCTCGCTCCGTTTCCAAGGGGTATATACCCACTGTTCCTGAAAACGAGCATCCACCTGAGCTCTTATCACATTCTGTGTCACTGGGTCGATCACTGCAGGTATTTCGGGATGAAAAATGGGGTGCACCTCCCGCATGGGGTGCACTCTGGAAAAGGGAGCCCCTCCCACCAATGGCAATTCATCTCTATATTCCAACAAAGTCCGTAAATTCTGTAATACATCCTTCAGTCTGGTATTAGCCATATAGGCTCTGTCCTTAATGTCATAAAGAACTCGAGGCGCCGTTCCACCGAAACCCTGTTCCCACAACGCTATCAACGTAATTTACATATGCCACAGTGCATGTTGCTGCATCAAGGGCTCATAGTCCTTCATTGTGGACCAAATGTCTTCCAACACGTAAATTGGGTTCCTAGCCCATTGACAAGCCTGATTAGCCACCATCGTTTTTTCATCCAACCCAACCGTAGAGCGCGTAAGCAATTTACGTACTTGTGTAAGCAACCCACTTCCGGCACCCCGAGTTGGGGTCACCAATTCACTCTGGGGGGTAGTACTAGCAGAAGTAGTGGGGAGCGTGGAAGAAAGCACGGAGGGGACAGGCGGGCTCGCAGTCAAGAAAGAAATCAGAGGCGCGGTTACGGAAGAAGCCGCGGAAGACAATGTTGATGCAACTTCCTTTAACAAAACAGGGGCCGAAACAGAGGAAGTGGCGGTGTCGAGCAGGGGCGCATCTACCGTTTGTGGAACTGAAACCACCGCACGAGAAGCAGAATTGGTCAGCACAGGGTACAAAGGTTGTGGAGCATACGGGGGAGGGAGTCGGGCATTCAAAACATCCTCCATCTCATCTCGCTCCTCTTCTCTTACTACATAGCTTTTATCTACCTGCAACCTATGGAGTCTGTCTGCGCGCTCAATCTGTTGTTCTTTCTCTTTCTTAGTATGTTCTCTCGCCTTATGCGCCATAGTCTGCACTGCCCTCTTCTGAGCCAACTTCTCCTCTCTAATCTGTCGTTCCCTTACTTCTTTTTGCCACACTCTCAAAGAATCAAACATACTCTGGCGGCTACGCTTAGCAAACAATCTTTCCTGTAAATAATCTAGTTTCGCCACATCAAAAGAACCAGTCAACGGCCATTGTAAATCTACATTATCCTTGGTGTATCTGTGCCACAAAGTGTTAAACAAAATGGGAGTCAATCTATGCTTGACATACATCTCAAAATTAGGTGAGCCCTCCACCGGGGCGGGTTGGCTCTCAGCCAATCTAGTATCTGAAGTGGTGCAGCCGCACCCGAGGCACCGCAGCTTACTGAAACACGGCATCTTTTATATTTTTACCCACTCAATCACGCACCAACACAAAAGTCACACTTACCTTTTCATCAACACCCAGTCACGTTTAGAACACACGCTCACATATGCATTCACGCTTCCTATGTATCAAGATCCCTACCAAACATGTTACCACAAATGGGACAAGGCCCGTCGACCAAGTCCTGGGGAACCTGGACCCTACCGCAGACTGAACAGTACACTGACCGTTCTGAGGTTGGAGGACACATCCGCCACCCGGGCGGCACTACAGATCGCTGCGCACTTTACAACAGGAGACCCAGGACCCACTCCCGCCGAACCACCACCCTAGGGGTTCGGGGTGAGTTCCGGAGCCTACCCGCAATGATCCACGCCTCCACCACAGTACTACCCGGTCGGATGACCACTAACAAACGTCCACCCAACCTCCGTTAAGTCTGTCAGAGCACCACTCGCACTCTGAGTTCCCCGGAGCTCACTAGCCCCAGGAGCGCACCGGCTCCTTTAACCACTGGAGACACACCGGTCTCGGAGACAGACCGGCCTCTTAACCACTGGAGACACACTGGTCTCAGGAGCACCCTAGCTCGTTCAATCAACAGTCGGACCACTCATCTTCTGTACGCGGTACCGACCTCTACCGTTTTCCACCTCCGGCTGCTGGGACCAACACGGTCAGCTCCAAAGTTCCGCCTTCCGGACCCCGGCGCAGGATCATGAGCCGGGACCTCTCCCGATCAGCAGGGTGGGGCAGCGCTGCGAGAACCAAGCTTGGCATCAAAGTGGGTACCCGGACCCACCGTGCCGACCAGAGGGTCCCCGGCCTTCTGCTACCCACTTACGGGTGAGAAAGATCCTTATCGCGGGGTCCCTGTTCAGGCGCCATCTGATAAGCATGGCTCAAATCCACCCGAATGACTTACCGCACTCACCTATAATTACCAAGTAAGAAGTCAGCCGGACAGTGGAGAAGAAATAACAAAGTGTTTATTAGGCCACAAACTCCCATATGAGAGGGCCCTGTCCGACCTCACCCCTAAGAGTGCGCAGAGAGGACTGCCTCATCTCACCACAGCAATACATTATAACATTGTACAGCAGAGTAGAACACGCCCATACTGGAAAAGTACTGGACCCCAGAAAGGGTGAACAATGGCCTCATACAAGAGGCATCTGCACCTGCAATAGCAAAATTTGGTTATCTCTGCCCAAGGCCACCGAGCCGGGCCTCAGCGTCTCCAGAGTCTGCGAACATTACAGATAAGAGTTTGTTGCCAGTTTCGGTCACAATTAGCTAAGAAACGAAAACTGCTGCGTTCAGGGTTTTTCTATTCCTATGGGAGGGGGAATGAGCGAGTGTGACTCGCGCACTGAGGGAAGCACCCTAAATGGTGGCACACAAGCTAAGCTAAGAATACTAGACATCGTTACATACATAAATGAATCATGGTTACATGAATAAATGAATCATGGTTACATGCATAAATGAATCATGAAATGGAGAGTACAAACATAAATGCGCAAATGAATAAATCATTGGTTAGGTATAAACGGAGCACAAGAAACCAACAAAGCCCATTAGGTTTGTTATTAAAGCCCTCACTCACCGACCTGGTCGGTGACCTGCTTCATCATCGGGCCCCACTGTTACTTCCCCAATCTGTGAAAGATAATTTATGTACAAACTGATGTCCTAAGCCCACTAACAATGATCAGTGCTTCCACTTAATTCAGTACCCTGTGTCTGAATCATAGGAGGCTCCATCACCTACTTAGGATATCGCCAGACTCTTTGAGTCTTCTCCTGGGTTTGTTTACCTCAGACCCCATTGGCCAATTCTCACACATGCGCACACCACACAACGTCCTCCCCGGAAGTGCGTACACTTCTTAATCAGCCTGGGTATTTAAACCGGCTTTGCATCCCAAGCCCGGATCGGCGAGACCCGGTTCTGAGGGCTGTTCAGGTGTACACTCGGGAGACTGGCGTCGTGGGCGTGAGTAATACTCTGGCTGTACTCGACCATATGAGCTAAGTACCTTTGAAGCTTCTGTATCTAGTTTGTCCCGTGTTTTGTCCCATTTTTCTTCCCCTTGCAGGATGTGCCAAATACGCCGTCCCCTCCCTCCCGCGGTCTATGGGGTGAAAGTTCATCCCCTGTGAAGTGAGAACCTGTCTATCTCACTTTTCTCGGTTGGGATGAGTGGTCACAGGCCTTTGGCCCATTGATCGCCTAGTGGTTAAGTTGTGAGCGAATGTCCACACCATCGCCATTCCCCTTCTTTTTTCACTTATCTTCCTCTTAGCGCACGCGCACTGAGGGCCATGGTACTTGTGAGCAAGCGCCAAGTACGACACGTGAGATTGCCTCCACACTGTTATAAACTAGACAATAGTCTGATTAGTCCGAGCCACAGGCAGAGCCACGCACCTCTGCTACTAGGTATGAGTTGTGCACTTGTTGGCACCTTGAGCACAAGTCACCGGCTTTAATTTATGAGCCTATTGACAAATTCTAATTGTTTGTTTGTCTCTTTATGTTTGTCTGTTCCTTTTACCTTCACAGGTGTTTTATTTTTTGTCTCTGAACCAGAGACTCAGAATCTGTGGGCTTCCAGCCTTTGGTTGGTGAAGCCCCCTCGTTTTTTTGCACTTCACAGACACTTTTTACTTTCAAGTCCTTTGGTAGGGTGGGTCTTAGCGTGCCCATACCGCCGGGGTTTATTCACTCTAGGTCCTGACGAATGCCAGGTTAATTACACCATTCCGGCTGAAACATGTTGACCGACCACTTTTTCACCTAATGTTATTGGAAGCAGACCATCTAATTAGTTGGCCTTGCTTACCAACACATTTTTTATTTTGCCCTTGATGATCATAGATTAAAACAATTTTTTGATACATACAAGGCAATTTTAACTCACCACCTCACTCTGTTCACATAAACTCACCACATAGCCCTCATCTCTTCACATTACCAGCTCCGCAGCAAATCTGGCGTTGCAGCACACTGGGGTGACATTCGGTCACACCCAGTGGGGCCCGATGATGAAGCAGGTCACCGACCAGGTCGGTGAGTGAGGGCTTTAATAACAAACCTAATGGGCTTTGTTGGTTTCTTGTGCTCCGTTTATACCTAACTAATACAGAAACACTCTTTTGTTGTTGTTTTCTAATAACCCTGGGGACTAAGAGTGTTTGCTACTCTCCCTACCTCTCTTTTTGTTGATCTGTAAATCATTGGTTAGACACATCATGCTAACTCATATATGAAAAAGAAAGTGGGTGGGGCATCGGAAAATGAAACCTATCAATGGTCAAGATTGGACTTTTGTCTGGTCTCTAGGGATCTACACACTTGGATAACAAATGCTGTACATCACCCACACACTCTCTCTGATCATGCACCCACTCAGATACAACTTAAAGTGCCCGGATCTTACATTCAACCGTTTAGTTGGAGATTCCCATCAGATGCACTGCTAGACCAAGTTAAAAAAAATGTCTTGTGGTAAATTCATCTTAATGAGTTTCATTTTTGTTGTATTATTTTGTCATGGTGGGATGGTTTGCCTTACCCACCTCCATTGTTGCCTTGCTACTGCTTACTAGTCTGATTCAAGAATGTGAATCTACGAAAGATGCATACTGAAGAAAAAAACAAGTTACTTACCTGTATTCTTTAGTTCTCCAGTATTGATATATTTCATAGATTCACATGTGACCCTCCCTCCTCCACGTTAAGGCTGACCGCTTTCATACCTCCTTTCTTCCTTTATTTACACTTGTGCGCAAAATCTAAGGTTTTGTGGCTTTGCAGGGAATGTGTGCTTCAGCTCTCTGCTCTGACTGGTCTAAGATCGGAGGTATTAAAACAAGGTGAATTGGCAAGCAATAGCTACTGTTTTCAATGTGATTCGTTATGCTAAGTTATTAGTACTGCTTATATTTCTGTTACCGTGGGACTCCTACCATGACGACGGGGAAGATTCAAGCATGAGAATCTATGAAAGATATCAATACTGGAGAATCACAGTGTACAGGTAAGAAACTTTTTTTATTCCTTTTCACAGTATTGCAGAATGTCCATGGGAGTAAATGTACTTGTTTTGTAATGTATTGAAATTTAAGGCTCTTATTATGAGTTCAGGGCTAAATTCTGTTACTTTTGCAAACTCATGTTTACACAGGGATCAAACTTACAAGTTGTGTGGTCGTTGTTACACCCGCCCAGTTTTCCCCGGGGTAAATTTCTGCTAGTCAAACCTCCCGAAATTTGTCGGGCGAAAAAAATGCAGAACATGTGGAATTCGGTCAGTTAAAACCAATTCCACATGTTTTGCCTCGTTTTCTTGTTGAAAACCCAGAATAGGATGTATTTACCATACGCAGAAAATACGTCACCCTGTGGAATGCTATTCAAATTCTGACAAACTTGTGGCCTAGGTGTGACTTGAAATTTATACTCTCAGACATGTTGAAGAAGATTCTTATTGGATAAAGAGCAACCAAAGCAGTGCTTAATTTGAGTAGGTTCTTTCCAGTGCTCAGCACTGGCACCTAATCCTCGGCGCCGGTTCTTATAGCACCTGCTAAGGATAAACTTATTTAGAAAACACCTGCTTTTCCCCAGACTCACAGGATGTTGAGCCACGCCAAGACTCAAACCGGGTTCCCCAGCTTCGAAATCAGCAGCTCTACCCATTAGGCTAAGTCCTCTCCAGATTAATTTGTGCCGGGGCCCTAGCCAGGAGGCACATTTCTACTGTTAGCGCCGCCTCCTCAGGACTTTTTATTTTACAAATTAACCACTGAACTAAAGAAAATCTATCCTGTTTAAGCGATGTGTTCCTGTTAACCCCTCCCATGCTTGTGACAGAACCGTTCCGTCACGAGCCTCGGGTGTGCTGTGCTGGTGACTGAACGGTTCTGTCAAGGCCCGCTCGCCGCGCCTGCGCGGCGCGAATTCCGCACCTGCGCTGACGTTCTAAAGAGCGGGCGGGGCCGTGACGGTACCGTTCCGTCACAAGCACAGCTCACCCGCGGGCCGTGACGGAGCGGTTCCGTCACGAGCACGGGAGCACCGCGCGGCCCCGCCTCCCCCTTAGCGCTGCGGCGGAATAGCCGCCGCAGCGAAGGGGTTAAATGCTAGCCTGGTTGGAAGCGGTGGTGCTGTTTTACATCAGCTGCTCAGTACCATCATATGTGAGAGACGGCTCTGCTGGTCTGCTCCATTTCTTTTCGTGGCTGTCATTGTTGCTCTGCTGCCCCTGGAATCACTGTCCCTGTGTACCCCATTGTTCAATGCCTCTTCAAAAAAAAATGCGGGTATCCCATCCAAAGGGCCTCCATCTCCGAGACAAGAATAGCAAGAGCACAGTGTATTCCGGTCTATTTATACAAGCACTTGAGGGGTGGAGAGGGGCTGTTTTGAAAAACATGTTCAGCTGCAAGCGAATTAAGCCTGCAGATGTGTGTGTGTGTGTGGGGGGGGGGGGGGGCGTGGGGTGGTGGGGGGTGGGCTGCTGCACCAAGCCTGGCTCAGCTGCTTCGAGCCCGACGCATCCATCCACCGCTCCCTTTCATACCCAGGACTGACGTACATGCATTGCATGTGCATGGCATTTACATATTGGCATAAGATGACGTCAGAGCACATCACCAGATCTTGTTTTCCCCCTTCCTCCCTCGCGGCTCTCTCAGGAGGCTTCACAGCGCGATGGCCCATCATCTCCTTGCGACCTTTTGTGACATTTCTGTGACATTTTCCGTTCATAAATAGATTCTTTTCACTGCCCTTGTCAAGTAAATTATAGCGAATTTAACATAATGTCTAACATTTTTTTTATTTTTTACAAAAATAAGAACAATTGCAATCGCTATACTATTTATAGGCTTTGACATTTGTATATTCAGATCCAAAATCTCAACCTCTGCCAGAGGGTTTCTCCTTTCTGTCAGACCATATAATCTGGCCGTGTGTCGTGTGTGTCGATTCTCCAAAGTGGGAGGGGTAGCAGAAGTGACATCACACACCATTTGACTGTATGACATCACAGGAAGTGACATCGTTGACCACGAATCTTACCAGGAAGTGATGTCAAGTAACCCTAATCATGAAGACATGGTCACATCACAATGATGAACATTGCTACATTTCTATATTAACTACATGAATAATATAACAGGGCACAGACAATGCCTATTTTAGATATCATCTATATTAAGGTGCCTGGGTAATATGCAAAGACAATATTTACCTGAATTGTCATCAGTAGCTTTATTTCGACAATACATGTCATGAAAGCATTATTACAAAAAATGTGATAAAATAAAATAAAACAATGGATTAAAATATCATATGTACATGTGCCAGTAAGCATATAATGTCGGCACATCACAGAGCAGTAAAAAATAGCTATTTATCATAAAAACAGCAACAGGGTTAGTTGGGAGTAGATACAAGCTTTACAATAAACAGACACGGCCGGAACTCAAGGATGGCGTACTGGAGTGGAAACACCACAAGGAGCGGGGTAATTCCAAGTTCAATTGGACCCCGGCGCCAATTCATACCATATTGGTCACGTGGCCCACAAATTTAGATCTTATAGACCACATCCACCTTAAAAACTTAGCTATAGGTATTGCGTAGCAGGGTGAGGGATATGAACACAGAGGGCCATATTATCAAGAAAGGACGATACATTATCTCCGCTTTTATCGGCAGTAAACTGCTGCTAAAACGGCGATAATGGGCTTGATAATATGCCCTTGTGAATTCCCATAGAAGCCCAGGTTCTGGTGCGAACATGGGCTTCTATGGGAATTCACAAGGGCTTATTGTCAAGCCCATTATCGCCGCTTTAGCGGCAGTTTCCTGCCGATAAAAGCGGCGATAATGTATCGCCCTTTGTTTATAATATGGCCCAGAATTCTCAAGGCAACACTACTTTGTCTGGTGCCCAGGTTCTTACAGGTCTGTGCAAGCCATACCTTATGCGGGACCACATAGGCAGAACAGACAACCAGCACATGGGGGTAGGTTTCTACGTGCTAAGTGCAAACAGAGCATTTGTTGTCTCCAGGAGGAGACCAATTAGCAGTAAAAGATTTTTGCGGGAGGGTGCCCATTTTAACTTGGAAATAAAGTTTACGATCAAGAGGTTTTAAAATTGTGTCCCAGTAGTGGTCAAAGCTTGGACAGGGTTTAATTGTTAAAAATCTCCCGGTCAGTGTGGTAGTATCACTTGTTCTAATGCTTTTTTGACCCACCATTTCCCAGTAACTTTACTTGATTCTTTTTCTTGATGGGAAATGGGTACTAGATGGGGTTTCCTATAGATTTTGCAATCCCATGCTGACCAGGGCCCCTTTGATGTTGCGTAACCAACCAGTTTTGTGGAAGTGATCTGCCTCAATAACATCCCTGAGACCCTTTGCAAAAGTGGCCAGTTCTTGGGAACACCAAATTCTACACAAATTGGGAGAAACCTGGCTATATCTACCAGCACTTTTCTTCCAAGATCATTAAGTAATGGGAGCACAGGGGTACTTTGTGATAGGCTAGTGACAATTCAGAGAACCCTGTTCTCTGCTGTGACTAGCTGAGACAGTTTCTCAAAGCCCCATAATTGGATAGGGCGACTGACTCGGGAATCTGGGGATCACGGTTCGATCACCGGTGGCAGATTAGCCCAGCACCATGTGACTCTGGGCAATAGCTTGCTTAATCTTCCCGACGGCCCCAGCGCCTAGAGACCCTTATGGGTGATTGTGCGCTTTACAAATGTGGATTATTATTATTATAATTCTGCCCCATATAGGACCGAACTCACAACGTTTGCATTATAGATCTGCAGTACCGGGCTAACTGGCTTTGTCATGGATGTTCTAAATTCATTATTTAAAGCTCTGGCTTATTGGCGATGTTTCAGTGCCATAGTTTCAATGTGGGGTCTCCAGCTAATTTTTTCTCCAGAATGAAACCTGGGTAGGCAAATGTGTCTACCTGCTCTAGGGGTTCCCCTTCCAGGTTGATTCTTCTCTTAAACAATATTTGCTTGTTAAAAGTCATGAGTTTAATTTTTGCTGCATTCATTTTTAGCCCTCAAAGGTTGCAGAAATCTACTAAACGTAACAACGCACACTGTAACCCACTAGGGGTTTTTGAGACGATGAGCGTGTCATCAGCGAACATTACAATTGGGATCTTTATACCTGCTAAAACCGGGGCATATGTGGGAGTAGTGGCTACAAATTTGCCAACTCTGTTCATAAAGAGGGAGAATAGTGTTGGGGCCGTTACGCACCCTTGACGCACTCCCTTTTTAACTGAGGAGGGGTCTGTTAGATTCCCCTGTGTTCCCCAGCAAACTTGTGCAAAATTGTTCTCATGAAGCAAAACAATGAGGGATAGCAAGTCCGTACGCATTCCCAACTCCTGGAGCACCCACCCACAGCTTAATACTTGAGACTAAATCAAAGGCTGACTTGAGGTTGACAAAGGCGGCATACATGCTGCCCTTGGCAAGCGGCACTGTCCGCCAGTATATTAACATGAATCTAAATCCTTGCTCTACTGTGCTAATCCGTGCATGGAAGCCCGCCTGGAGGGGGGTTGAAATGTAATTGGCATCAATCCATTCTTGGACCTTGGCCAGAACAAGGCGTGCTACCACCTTTTGAATGGAGGCAATAAGACTTATAGACCTGTAATTCCTCGGCAGTGATCAATCACCCTTTTTGTATGCTTTTTGTATGCTGGTATGATCTCTGCCTCCCGCCAAAAATCCGGGATGGGGGGCACCATGGGCAATGGATTTTGATAGCAGCTTTATATACCTGCCCCAGTTGGCCTTGTCATATAAAAAAACATCGTCTGGGATACTATTGATGCCGGGGGCTCCCCCCCTATAATAGCACTAAGGGCGGCCCTAGCATCAGCCAGCTCAAAGACCTGGTCAATTGAATAAGGGTGGGTGGTAAAGGGCTCGCGTTCCTCTTTGTCATTATTAAGGTACTGGTTAGCGAAGTCATTTGCCCATGAATCTGGGGCTACATGATTTTGTGTGGGAAGGGAGCGTCCGCCTCCACCCCATTTTACTAGGTTCCAGAAGTGTTGGAGGTTGTTTCTAGTACATGCTAGTTTAAGATCTTACCATCTATTTCCGACTCATTGTTTTTAGCACTATCCTCCGCTTTCTTGTAAGTATTCCTGGCGTTCTGTCTTCTGCTCGAGTTTTTCGATCTATTTGCTTCCCCTAAAAGTCTGCGGGCTTGCTTACATTCTTTATTGGTACCAATTGTTCTGGGGCTTAACATGGTTATCCTTGGTACTGTGAGGTCTTTAAAAATGAGACCGCATTTTATCAAATAGGGTATTGTGGATAGTTGTATCGTTGATTGGCTGAGAATTGAGGAGGTAAGCCTCCATCTCTACTACCGCGTTCTCAGCATCCCCGGTGATGGAGAGCAGTGCGTCCGGTTTGTCCAGTATCTTGGACCATTTGAGCCGCCACATATCATTAGTGATAAATACATTTCTAGTATTTATTAAGTTAGAAGGGTGTATTATTTGTCTAATTTCATAAATTCAAATGTAGAGCACAGTGGGGTGTGATCACTCTCCACTCGCTCTATTATGACCATGTCCATAAGGATGCCATAGCTATAGGTCAATTAGGAGGTAATCGATCCAACTTGAGTGGAGACTCCTGTTGTATGTGGTAGCCCCTTGCCTATCAAAGATGGTTCTGCTGTTAGCTGCCCTTATGCCTCTTTCTGAACAAATAGCTTTTAGTTGGATAGCTACTTCTGCCCATCTTTTAATTGGTGTTAATTCAAGACTATAAAAGCCCCACAAAGCATCTTCCTCCGCTGCCAGTTCATTGTCCTCACTGTCGAGTGGCTCAAAGGTTGAATTAAAATCTCCTGCTACAATAATTGATGCTACCGCTGAGTGTTTTTCCAGAAGCTCTTCTATGGCCGTTACAGTTTCTGATCTCTGCCCGCCTCTAAGTCCTCTCACATACACATTTTAGATGTCAATATTTCCATAGGGCCTGGTCAGCAGCCGAATGGCAAGAATGTCCGGGCTCTGGGTCAAAAGTTCCTGTATCTTAAGGCCTATGTCCTGAAGGATCCAGATTTTTACCCCCCCCCCGATTGGCAGCCACTACTACCATGAGTTTCTGGGACGTAGTAGTTCAAATACCCTGGATGGAAGAGTGGGTATACAGTCCATGTTTCCTGGACTATACAAATATCGTACCGTTCCACGAAAATATTCCAGTGTGGGGAGTAGCATCCTTGGACCTTAGTCCATCTATATTCCATGACATTAGGGGTATTTGGCGTGGTACGGTCGCAGCTCTATTGCCATTCTATCCCCAGGATCTAGGGCCCCCGTTGTGCCTCTCAGCTGGCTCTTACTTATAAAGGGGCCAGTTGACTCCAGGGAGGAGTATGCAGCTGGTAGGCTGGCGATGAACCTGCCAATCGGAGCTGATGTCAAAGCCTGGTTGCAAACAGGAGGTATGCACGGTCAAGTGCAGCACACTGATCGTTATAATTTTGTAATTTAAGGAAGAAAATGGTTACTATGAGGTGTGCATAGTCTACACCACTTTTGTAGGAACATATGAACATTGCTATATGGGAAACAACACTTACAACGCAACTTTTACAACGCACTACCTTTACAACGAAACCTTTACAACGCAACATCCATTACAACGCATGCCATTACAACGCAACAATTACAACGCATGTCACTACAACGCATACCAGTACAACGCATGTCATTACAACGCAGTCATTACAACACATACCATTACAACGCATACCTACACTATCCAACACTCACCATACTGTTGCACTCCCTGGAGTTAGAATAGTAATTTTTACCCCTACACTATCCAACACTTACCCTACTGTTGCACCCCCTGGAGTTAGAATAGGAATTTTTACCCCTACACTATCCAATACTTACCATACATGCAATGTAATGGTATGCGTTGTAATGGTATGCGTTGTAAATGTAGTATGCGTTGTAGTGGAATGCGTTGTAAAGGTAGTTTCAAAGAATTCGTTGTAATGGCATGCGTTGTAATGGAATGCGTTGTAATGGATGTTGCGGTGTAAAAAATGCGTTGTAAAGGTATGCGTTGTAAAAGTATGCGTTGTAACGACATACATCTTTGCTATATGTTTATGTCAAGAGTTTTCCTGGTGACATTTTGTTGCTTAATATTAAGTGAGCATTCAACTTTTGGTTGCATTGGCACGTTTATTTTAGGTCTCGCTACGGACTGCTTTGTGGGAGACCCTATTTTGCCAATATTGTTTAAGAAAAGTACATCAATGTAGTACAGAAAAAGTGGATTTGGGTAGCCCACTTCATCCATTCGACTTCACAATTTTTCCTGGTTTGTCATTGCTTGGATGGGCTACCTTTAAGACCATGGCAGTTAATGGATAATTATGTTGTCCCATTTGTGTTCCCATTGGGTTTTGTTGATGGGCTCAAGTACCCCTCTTCTGAGACTGCAGACAAATATGCGCAATGCATGCTGCTTCCCCACCACAGCAGTTGCCTGATTTTCCCTTTCGTTGACAGGAACCCAGACGAATTGCGTAATGTATGCTGCTTCCTCGCCGCAGCCGTTGCTTGATTTTCCCTTTCAGTGACAGGACTCCAGATGAATATGCGCAACGCATGCTTCTTCCCCGCCGCAGCAGTTGCTTGATTTTCACTTGCGGTGAAAACACTCCAGACAAACATGCGCAATGCATGCTGCTTTCCCGCCGCAGCAGTTGCTTGATTTTCATTTTCGGTGATAGCCAGAGCAGTGATCTGTTCGCATAATGTGTTTACACCAGGTTGCCGTGAAACGTGGCCCTACACCCAAGGTGAAAACTACGCCTTCTGGAATGATTATAGATTTGAGCTCACTCTCAGCATCTGCCTGGAGGATTAGAGGGGGAGTTGGTCGCAGCTTCAAAAAATGTGTCCCAGATACAGGGTCGGATTGGGATCACAATTTGGCCCGGGCAATGACAAAAAAAGTGGCCCACATTTGCGGGGCGGAGCCCACATTCGCAGGGCATGGCCCACATTCACAGGCGTGGCCCACATTCACGGGCGTGGCCCACATTCGCGGGCATGCCCTTTCAGGAAACACACAAGGAATGTAAGTGGGAGGATATTGTTCTTGGGAAGGACACAGGGCCATGGTGACAATGTCCTACAAGCTGAGCACCTGAAAATCAGACAAGTCCCTTTCTATTACAAAATTATTCCCAGCCCCTCCTGTGCAGGAGCATCTGAAAACAGTGTGGCCCCTTTCTATTACTTATTTATTTATTTAAAGGTTTTATATAGCGCTGGCTAGACCCGGAGGTATCAGAGCGCTTTACATGGGTATCAGACAATAAATTGCAGGTTACAGCTATACAAAGGTTACACAGTTATTAGAGCATGGCAATTTTATTTTTATGTAAGGTTGAGACAAACAAAAAGGAACATATAGGTAGAGGAAAATGCTGAAAAGGGGAGATATTCCAGGGAGTAGGGGGGTTAGAGCAGGGGAAGTAGACAGAGAGTGGAGGAGGGAAAGAGGAGGGGAGGGTCAGAGACACGGCATGGCAAGAGGAGTGTGACAGGGACACAAACCGGTAGGCGAGTCAAAGCTGCGCCCAAAGTCCAGTAAGCTGTGAGCCCAGGGGGAGCGGTATCATTTCCCCATCTCTGTTGCGAGAGGCTCCTGAGGCGCAGTGGACTCTCTCAGAGGGGTCTCTGAGACTCCAAGGCCTACATACTGGATCCTTCCCCAAAAAGGGGCGAGGGAGTGCTTTGGCAAGGGGTGCCATACCATGCCTCAACTGTGAGTGGCACCCTTGGTGCTGTGGACTCTCTCAGTGGGTATTCTGAGACTCCAGTGAATATAACTTGGCTCTTTCCCCAAAAAGGGGAGAAGGAGTGCTTAGTCAAAGGGCACAAATGGACAGGGGGTTAGGTGATGAAAGCAGGCAAGGGGAGATATTCTGGGGAATGGGGAGGTAGGCGCAGGGGAAGTAGACAGAGAGTTGAGGAGGGAAAGAGGAGGGGAGGATTAGAGACACTGCAAGGCAAGAGGAGGGGGAGGGTGACAGGGACAAAATTATTCCTCAGCCCTTCAGGCTAGGAGCATCTGAAAACAGCGAGGCCCCTTTCTATTAAAAAATGATTCCCCAGCCCTCCAGACAGAAGCACCTGAAAACAGCGAGGCCTCAGCTATGTGTAAATTACTCATCCCTCCCCAGCCCTTCACTGCCTCAGGGCAATGGCTTGGCAGGAGAGCGGCTATAGCAAAAACATAGCTTTTGGGCCATCCATGGGCCTGGGAGTGGGGGCTAAAGTGAAGATGGAGCAGTTCCCCACATCACCGGCCCCCATAGTTAGACCCATTCTTTTTCCCCACTATGCCCTGAATGAAGGGCTGTGGGCGAGGTGTTAAAACAAACACTTTTTCTGGGCTGCTGTGGGCCCAGGGGGCCGAGGTGAAAATGGCTCATAGGCCTGAGCAATACCTGGCCCCCTGGGAGGCCGAATTTTGCACACAATCACCCCTCCCCAGCCCACCATCAGTGATTACTTGACAGGGCAGGGGGTCAAGGAGAGGCCACAGCTGATCACTGAACTGGCCCAGTTCTAACTAAATGATCTCCCTGTGGGTTTGGTCTCCCGTACTCAGAGGGGAGCTTACAAATACAGCTGTAGGCTAACTAAATGCTCTCCCCCATCGGTTTGGTCTCCCCCTATTAGGCTTATGGGAAGGGGGAGATCATCCCGATGGGGAGATTAAAACGACGGAACACCGGAAGCTGCTTTCCTCTCCCGGTCAGTGCTCTCTGTGGACTGTAAAGGGGGAAAAACCGGCCCACAGAGAGCACTGAGACACCGGCCCTTCGGCCCATGCCCGAGTGCCCGCAGTGCCAATCCCCCCTGCCCAGATATAATTTCCTGAGTGGCTGCAGCTGGGTGCTTACATTTTCGCTTTACAATTGCAGAGGAAGAGCTTGTGACTCCACGCGGAAAGGTGTCTCGTGCAATAATTACACTCCATGCTGTTCTTGAAGCGTAAAAGGCCATTTATTAAGACAGGTTGTCAACACAATATTTCAACCAAAACATCACCTTAAACTGTAAACAACCCCCCCAAACCTTACAATCTTCATCCATTCTTCTCACTTTTTCTGCACACTTCCAGTTCCCTTCTGTGACCTCTTCCAACTCTCCATTCTCCTCCTCGCTTATCTTTCAAAATCCTCTCCTGTATCACCCGCCAACTCACTCTTGCATCCTGCCCCCCTCACCATTCACCTATTTCTCACCCCCCCCCCCCGGAGGGGTGGGTGCGCCCGTCCGAGACTCCCCACCCCTCCAAAAAACTGCATAACCCAAACCTACGCAACCTGTCCTAAACTGGCACGCTAATAAACAAACCATCCCTACCCTCAAAACTTGCAGGGTGGGTGGGTGGTCCAAAAAATGTACTCCCACCCCTGTGGTATCGGGCACAGGAAAAGGATGATTCTCCTCCCCTGGCCCTTATAACCTGCCCCTTATCCCCACCCCTTAACCCGAAAAGGCGCGTCCTTCCGTCCTATCGCACGAAAACTCCAGGGGAAGACTAGTCTGCGACTTTACTTCCCCCTGGGGCCGCAATGCTGCAGGAAGATGTCAGGCGCAGTCTGCTGGGCCTGTTGCGTCAGTGGACAGGTGGCAGACGTAAATTAGTAGTAAAATGTTGTCACAGCTATGCTGAAACTACTATTGCCTTTCTTATAGTATTCTATCTGATGCCCATAGTGTTATTCTGCACGGGGCGGAGTTTATAAAATTTGAAAGTTCTAGCTTGCATATGTGGACTCATTCAACCTCAAAAGATTTCCGACCCCCCCCCCCCCCCTCCAAATCCGTGCACCAATAAAAATTATGCTTTTCTGTCTTCTCTGCCATACCCGTAATCCTGAAGTCTGTGCGTTGTCTGAATTGCTTACAGTGCGCAAACAGACAGAGTTGTGGCTGTTGTGTGATTTCTGCTAAGGAAACAATTTTTCAGGTCTTGTGCTCCCTGAAAAACAAATGTTGTTTCATGAGCGTTCCCACACTTACTGAACACCTGTTCTAGTGTGTTCTAAGTTTGGAAGTACAGTGTGTGTGATTCACCACCGCAGCAAATACCACACAGCTGCAAACATTTTCCTACGGTGCAGAGTGATGGTTGCCAATGTAAACATGAGCAGAAGATCCTGTAATTGCGACTTGTGTTCCAAGTTTATGCACACGTCATCATTTTTACAGCCGACAGGTACATTTACATGTGGGAAATATTTTGGGAATGTCCCCCTTTAGACTAAAACTCATGTAGTACTAGGTCAAGATCATATTCACCGAGAACAGCATCTTCAGTTCCAAATGTTCCCCTCAGCCACAGTTCAAAAAAAAGGGGCAGATTTACAAGCCCCTTGCGCCTCTTTTACGCCGCCGTTGCGACACTTTTATGATGCAGCGGCGGCGCAAAAAATGCGTCATGATGCGGGGTAATTACAACGTGACGCATCTCCCAGATGCGTCACGTTGTAAAGCCCTGCACCAGAAGGAGGCGTTCCATTGAAGGGGGAGATTTCACTCAGTCACTTTTGAGCCCATGCTGCGTCAAAGCCCTGCGGCTGCTTGAAGCAGGCATGAGGATTGATGCAGCATTGTAACAATAGGGCCCCCAGAGCATTGCTTGAGCTGCGTCGCGCTTGCGACGCAACTCCAGCAATGCGCCGCTTTTACGGCACAGATGATTGACGCATCTGAGCCGTTTTTGCCCCATGGTGCGCCACATTGTAAATGCGGCGCATTCAGGGTGGCGGAGCTGCGGCGCACAATAACTGGCGCATCCCTGCTGATATGCAGGGATGCGCCAGTTATTGTAAAGCTGCCCCAGTGTCTCGCTTTTCCTGTCTGCAAAAGACACAGCTACATCTGTCTGGACAGCCCCAGGGAGGAACTTCTTAACTACTGAGAGGCTGATGGGGGGGAGTTGGGGGATGGCACATTGAAGATGTGATTTTAGCAGGTGTGCGCCTCTGTAACACCAGCTGGCCTGGTGGCTGCGGGTGCTGCCTGCCTCACATGAGACTGACTGACTGTCACCCAGCCCTACTGGCCTTTTGGGGCACTGGGCTGTTGCAGAACCTCATTTCCCCATCGGCAAGCCCACCTAGTTATTAGGACCAGATGTGTGGTCTTTCCCAATACTGATACCGAAGGATGGAGAACGCATAATATAAAGTAGCAAGCAGCCTACAAAACCCTACCACCTCGAATACACTCGTATAAATGACATTGTTGCAGATATAGTTACATTCAACAATGTTTCATTTATACCAAGCATGTACGTGTTAACTGATCTACAGCAACCTGCATCCATGGGGTGAACAGAATTTTAAAGCCAAAAACCGGGACATTTCCCAAAAGTAGAAGAAGGACGACAATTTTACTTCAACCGCGTGCACGGAATGACAGTGCTCCTTAGCAGCGAGTTACAGGAGAGGCAGTAAGAACATAAATAAAATGCCATTTTAAAGCCAGTAGCATGACTGTTAACTAAATTGCATTCTTATAACAGCTGCTAATTATCCCTGCTTTGCAAAACATTAAAAAAGGCACCTCCCACTGTTTTCAGCCGACCCTCTCTAAAAACCGAGACATGACCGGGACATGAGCTAAATGTCCTGAAATCTGCAGGCAGGCCCGGACTGGCCATTGCGGGCACCGGGCAATCCCCCGGTGGGCTGCATGGGTGGGGGCTGGTTTTTGGCCCCTGGGGGTCGTTTTTGTTACTGGGCCGTTTTTGCAGCATAGCTGCAAAAACGGCCCTGAAACAAAAATCGTCCGAAAACCGGCCGGGGCAAAGAGCGCAGTCGCACCCCCAACCCCCAAGGGGGCGGTGGGTACCGGCTGAGCACTTTGCCAGGGCCGGTTACGGTTCCCAGTCCAGCCCAGTCTGCAGGGGCAGAGGGTGGAAAACCGGGACGCCTGGACACCCTACACATCCCACATCAGGGTCGGATTGGTAAGGCGGGCAGCCTGTGGGGGTCGATGTGGGCGGTGTCTTCATTGTTCAGAAGTCACCAGCGGCCCAGTGGGTGCCTGAGTGGCCTTTCTGGAGGAAGATGGGCGTCCATTACCTCCTTTTTACCAACAGGGCAGAGGTGTCACGCCCTTTCTTTCACTCTGCCAGCCTATTAATGTATGTATGTTGAGCGGGGGCAAGGGGCCTGAGCAGAAGTGGCCTCACATGTTTTCCGATGTGTCCATTGTGAACTAATCCGTGAATTTTTTTTTCTATTCAAAGAAAACATGCCTTTGTCAGAAAACATCCTCCCCCTTTCTGTTTATAAAACTTCGCCGAAGCAGTGTTTTGCGGAAAGGCAATATGCAAAAGTGTGCCACTTTTTTTTTGCGTGCCCGGGCCGATTTTTAATCCCAATCCAATCCTGTCGCAGATAGTTGAATTCAGTCTTTGACATGGAACAAACAAAAGTACAAGGATTCCTTCTCTTACACTAGTGCCCTCCCGAATCTATCGCCGCAATAGCCTCGTTCTGAGTTTGAAATCGGACGCAAAGGTGTTCCACGCAATGTTCCGGCAGGTCTGAGTTGCTTGCATGCATAGTGTCCTGCAGGCAACACCTGGTGGACCTACTGCTTGTATAACACTACGTTAAAGGGAAAAACATGAGCTAAAAGCAGATGCAAAGACCCTTTCAGCACCTTACTCCACATTGCATGAGGAAAAAAACGTCAGACCAGGGTCAAAAAATCGACCCAATTCCAGTGCTTTAAATGGGCCAGTACTCACTAGTACTGAGTACTGGCACTTTTTCATTTTCTCCCCTTGAGTACTGGCACTTTTCCTCGAACAACGAGAGTACTGGTACTCATGAGGGCCTGGCTTTGATGCGGATGTTGTTCCGTTCATTGATCACCTTGGCGGAGCCTTCAGCTCTTAGCCACAGTGGAAGCCTGGGCGGGGCCATAAGCAGCTACTCTTGTCACCAGGACACAGTGATCGCATGTACTGCTCCGGAAGTCATCAGAGCAGAGGCGTGGCCGCACCGAGGTTAGGTTATCCTTTCTTCTAACACAGCCGGTGTAGACAGGAGGCAGTAAAACCTCTGGACGAGGGTGTGAAAGGCATTGTTCACAGTAACACAGGGCGGCAATGACGCTTCTGTGGCAGAAATCTCTATAGGTAAACTGCTGCTATTAGACTTTTTAACACAAATTCGCTCGCACATCTATCAAAAGACAAAATATTGGGCACAATGTAAAGTCAAATACTTGATTTTGTGCATCTTCAAAACACATACAAGCATTTTTTCCAGTTTAAAAGATATTGTTGCCTGCGGTGGGTATTTTCAATACACTTGGACCAGTGCTTTAAATGGGAAATTAGAAGTGCCGGTACTCACTAATTAGACTGGGTAGGTATTAAGGGGCGTGTCTGGGGGCGTGTCTTGAACCAGGAATTTAATAATAGGCATATAAGTAAACTGTAACCCAAATGCTCCGATTGTCATGTAAAGCGCTTAAATGCCCATGGACCCAATTCGCGCAAAATCAAACTGCCTCCTTGCATAAGAGGCATGGCAAGCATCAGCTTCTATGTCATACGTGCAGAGCCTAATTTGTGACAGTTTGATATTGCGCGAATTTGGGCCATGGGCATTTAAGCGATTTACATACAATCAGAACATCTGCATTAAAGCGTACTTTTTAAGACCTCTGTAAGGAAGTTGTCCAGAACCACTGGATGATGAGTGGACGTCGGAATTCGACCCTGGTTCTTGTCGGAATTCGACCCTGGTTCTTCAGTTCCACTCTCGGCACCTCTGACCATATCCTCATTCTTGTCGCTATGTCAATGAGAACCAGAGCCACAACTAGAGTCACATTTCAGGAGGGTGGGCGGGCTAGTTCTTTCAGGAATAGGCAGCAGAGATTCGGGGACTCTAAGAAGTGGTGAGAAACAACAAAGCCTCATTAAAAAGCAATCGGTCTCTTAAAGACCTGTGAAGTACTGGGGTGCGGCTGTGTGCGCGCCCCGTAAGCTGTCTCATCCCCGGGCTGCCACACGACGGGGGAAAGGGGGTGGGGTGTCTGAAGCCTTTGATCCTAATGAGCTTGCTCGCCTGATGAGAACCGAACACTGCAGTGCAGGAGCACCACCGCGCAGAAAAACACAGGCTGTGGCTGTTGCCAGCCGGAGCAGCACCTCAACACGCACCATCTGTTGCACCTACCCGTACGTCAGGGCCTGAGCCCTGCTGCTTTATGGAGTACTGGTACTCTTCTTGAGGCGAAAATAAGTTCCGGTACTCAGGGGGGAAAAACAAAGAAGTGCCGGTACTCAGTACCGGTGAGTACCGGCCCATTTAAAGCACTGGCTTGGACAGAACAAAAAGTTTGCAAGTTTGCGCTTGCTTTCACTATCTGTAACCATCGTTCTACAACTAAATTGCCTATTTGCATGCGTAAACAATATGGGATCTCCTTACCAAACTCACTGATCCCTGTTTATCGATCTTGAACGGAAGAGAAGGAGGGAAGCCCAGTGAAAATGTGATGTGCTCTTTCAACCGAGATGTTTTCTGCTAGCGCTAAACCATCTGGGCTTATGTGTCACAAGGAAGTATACAGCTGTATTTTGATCAAAGTTCAATAAATGTAGTTCATGACTAGGAACAGACATGTAACTCACATTCATGGTTGGAATGTATTGCACACTGATCGGACGGCAAAAGCAGGAAAACAGAAATATTGATCCTACTTTGCACCCCCAGGTGGTCCTTGGTACAAGTTATTTTGGTACAAGCACAGAAAACGAAAGTAATTTGTAATAAGCCCTATCTTCTGACCGGGACTTCATGTCAGTAGTCATATTTTGATTCAGAAAGATCCTCTTGCCATTTGTAATGTGATGTGAATGTCTGTTGCTTTTTTAAAGTATTTATTTCATCAACGAATACAAGAATACATTTGACATTTACTATATTAAGTATATGAGGCATATCATATAAGTTATTATCTAAATTAACATACCTGGGCTCACCATAAATACTGCAAAGTAATGTCAACAAGATTTTAAAGCAATTCAAGTTATCCAATGGAGTTGTTTTTTTTATCATGTGTACTGTGTTAAAGATAATGGTGTCTATTTTAATTACACAGAGTGTAATCCACAGCTTACAGCTGATGTCTCCCATCATCAGCCATTAAGCTACCCCGTGGACATGTTCGTCTCCACTGAGACTTCCCTTAAGCTCCAATTCCGGAATTTAACCGCCACCGTTGCGGATTCTGAAGCAACTCTCTGTGCCCTGGTCGAGGAACATCCCGGAGCACGAAACGCCACATTGTTGGCTTTCACAACCACCAGCTTGATTCCAAGGTATCCTTTTAACCCGCAACCTGATGCCAACCAAGTCCTTGAACCAACTTGACTCACTCGGAGTCTGATCAAGGCTTAAATGTTATCACACAGGCAATTTTATTGATTAGTCCTGATGATGATCCCTTTCATGTAGGAGCTGGGATCGAAACGCCGACTTTCTCACACAGTGCTACAATTTGACCATTGTGTTTATTGTATGTGGTCACTGTTGTTTTGAGCTTGCAATATTATGTAATAAGATGCAAGCCATTATTGGCTCCAAAGTTATTGCCTGATAATTTTCTTATCTCTCCTATTTTTCTACCCTTTCCTATACAATCTTTTTTCCCTCTTGTCGGGTACAGGCTTGTGCCCCTCTGTAATTGTGTGTTTTATATCTTTTGAATAATTGAATATTATCAATCTAATAAATATTCCATGCCCGGCTGGGTATGTGAATTACCTTTATAGTACTGACTGAAGTCTATAAATAACTCTTTGACCAATTCTTTTTTGCATAGGACCATTGTCTTTTGGAATCATTTTAAGTAAGGCCACCCTTCCCATCACCGGGAGAGGGAGCGTTGACCAGAACGCCATACACCCCTTCAGAGCTCTTATACAGCGCCCCACATTCCCCTCCAGCAAATCCGTGTTATCATGATAGATTCGGACCCCCAGGTAGGTGAGGCATGTCGGGTCCCACGTTATCTCCCTAGCTAACGTCGGTGGCTCCATGCATGGGCGGACCGGAAAAAGGCACGGCTTACGCCAGTTCACCTTGAGGCCGGAAAGTTCTCCATACCGCGAGAGAAAAGAAATTGCTCCCTGCAATGCTTCTCCTGTGTTCTCCAGGAAAAGGAGCAAGTCATCCGCGTGCAATGATATGTACTGTGGCGTGCTCTTGAACCTCAAACCCCGAAAGATGCATCCTGATCGTGCTCGAATCGCGAGGGGCTCTATTGCTAGAGCAAATAGCAAAGGAGATAACGAGCACCCCTGCCGAGTCCCCCTCAGGACTGGATATTGGGTGGATATCACGTCCCCCAATCGCACTCTGGCCCTCGCCAAGGAATACAATACTCTCGTCCAAGTTCCAAATTGTGTGCCCAACCGGAACCGGTCCAGTACCCTGTAGAGAAACGCCCATTCCAGGCTGTCAAAAGCCTTTTCTATGTCTACAGAACGGACCGCTGGGAACTGCAGATCATGGTGGTCCTCACCTAGAACTGGCAACAACCTTCGTATGTTCGAAGCAGTATTCCTAGTGGGGATGAATCCCGCTTGGTCCGCATGGACCAACGTGGTCATATGCGGCAGCAGTCGGGTCGCCAGTATCCGGCTCAGAATCTTATAGTCCACCGTCAGCATGGACAATGGCCTGTAAGAGGTTACATCTGCGACCTCTCGTCCCGGTTTTAATAGAGGGATAACCAGCGCCTCTCGCATTGACCCAGGTAATTGGCCTAATTCCCCGGCTTCTGTAAAGACCTCTCGCAAGCGGGGCGCCAAAATGTCTATGTATTGGGGATGAAATTCTATGGGCGATCCGGCCACTCCGAGAGTTTTGTTCCGGGCCATGTGTTTTAATGGCACTCCGGATCTCAGCCAATGTTATGCCCTGCCCCAGGAGTTTTGCTTGTTCCTCATCAGTTACGGGACAGGGACCTCAGCCAGATACACTTCTATGTCCACTCCCTCAACTCCTAGGTTGCTCTTATACAGAGACTCATAATAGTTTAGAAATCGGGAAAGCACCTCCGCTTGAGAGTAGACCATGTCTCCTGCATCTGTTTCTATCCTCATGATTGGACCTCCCCTCTGTATAGGGTTCGCCAGCCTTGCTACTAACTTTCCTACTTTATCCCCTTCTGCATGAACCCTTGCTGTGTAACCCTTGTGATCAAAGCATCGCAACCACTCAACTTCGACACTACCATTTCCTTAGCCTCCAGAAGTTCTGCTTGCAATGTCGGTTGTTTTCGCTGTTGCTTTTCTATCTCCCTCACTTTGTCCTCTGCTTTTGCCACCTCATTGAGCACTACCTGGAAAGGGACACCCGCTCTTATCCAGATTGGCACTCCCCTGGCGAAGGCCGAGTACGACGTATTGAAGACCTGTCCTCTCCACCTACGTTGCAGCGCCTGACCCTCTGTTCTAGTAAGATGGGTTTCTTGTAGCAAGGCTATTTGAACACCCCTCCTCACGAGATACGCGTGAACCTTGTGGTGCCTCGTCATTGTATTCAGACCCCTTACGTTCCATGTGATACATCGTAAGTCAGGTAATGGGCCCATTGTGTCTATCCTTCAGCCTCCTGTTTCGCCTTTTACGTGTGCCCACATCGCCTACACCCCCCCACACAATAACTCCCCAATCAACACCCCCTTCCCTCCCCCCCAGAACAGGACCTAATATCAAACTATCAGTCCCCATCCAAACCTGGTAACAACTCACACAACTATATCCTGTAGTAGCCACTACAGACATTCCTTAAGGGCAATTGAGGGGTACTTGGCACCAACAGGCGGCAGCACGCGCCTCAGGCCCCGCCACCCTCGATCCCATATTTAACTCGTTGTGTATGTCCTCCACTTCTTTGCGAACCAGTTATCTCTGCCGTCGCTGCCAGCACCCCTTGTTTATCAGCGGCTATTTGTGACAACTGTTGTTCCCGCAGGTTCTTGTTCCTTTTCCGTATTCTTTGGGATTTACACATCTGGGATGGTTTAGGCGGTTCAGATTGTCGATGGCCCCTCCGGTTCGTGCCCGCTCTATATGTTTCAAGCCATGCCCACACCTCTTCAGCTGTGAAAAAGAACTGCGTAGTGCCATCAACAATAATCCGTAACTTTGCGGGGAAGATCAATGAGTACTGGATCCCTTCTTGCCTAAGCTCTTTTTTAACTGCCAAAAATGAGGCCCTGCGTCTTTGAATCTCCTGCGTATAATCCGAAAATATCGTAACTTTGCTATTTCCCACATTGAAGGGCCCAGCCGTGCGTGCACTTTGGATCAGCAGGTCCCTATCTTTGTAGTGGAGTAGCCTGGCAACTATTGGTCTAGGCGGACTGCCAGGCAACGGTGGCCGAGCTGGGACCCTATGGGCTCGTTCAAGTGTGAAGTAGGTAGACAGCCTCTCTGGTGCCACCTCGGTCTTGAGCCAGTTCTCCAGATACGCCAGCATGTCAACTCCCTCTGTCTTCTCCGGCAGACCCACTACAAGTATGTTATTACATCGATTTCTGCTTTCGGAGTCTTCTGCCCTCTTCTCCAGTGTCGTTATTCGTTCCAGAGCGTCCCCCAATTTTATTTCCATGGCTGCGTGGGCCGGCGTCAAGTCCCGGATGGCCGCCTCATTCGTCTTCACTCTGTCCACCAGCTTAACCTGATCCACACGCAGGAGACCCAGCCCCGTTGCCATCTGTGCAATGTATTGGTGGAGGGCTTCTTTGGTTGCAGCTATAGCTTCCAAGATCTTGTCAAGGTGTTGTCGTAGCCCTGAGTCAGACATTGCTTCCTCGTGCTCCCGCTCTGCCCCACGATTGTCTTCCGACCCTGTGGCCTCATCTTTCTTGCCTTTAGGTTTCATTTCTGCTTGCGTGTTGCCACTCCGTTTATTGTAGGTAGGCCGCTAATCACGCGGTCACTCTGGTTTTCACCCCTCTGCGCAGTGCCTCAGTCGTCTTTGGCTGCACTGCTCTTATGCACCACAGTTCCCAAGTGCCCAACAGTGCACCACCAGCAGATCTTGGCCCCTATCAGAATGTTCCCTGGGTTACTCGCCACCTCAGCACGTGTGTTCTGCAGTCATCACCTATAATGCCCTGGTTGTTCGTGTCTTCCCGCGTCTGATACTGCGTATATTCTCAGGCATTACTGCTCCAGCACCATCGCCGCTTTTCCGCATTCAACGCACGCCTCAGCAGTCACACTGTCGGCACCTCAGTTGCTCTCTTGGCCCGAATGTCAGTGTTCCCTGCACGATGATATCTCCCTACAGCATGACGCAGGACCCCTCCCCTTCACGTGCAGAGTCTCTTAGCATCACAGGATATTTTTTACAAGTTTATCACGCAGTGCATGGGGTGCAGTTCTTGTTCCTCTAACCTGCTGTGTTCCGGTGCCGGACCCCACACCCTCAACATCCTCTCCTGTCGCCGCACTGGGCCTGCACTCTGTGCCTGCAGCAGTTAGCCTTGCGCTCTAGCCCCCGTTCATGCAGCGCTGCGTTCCTGCGTCCCGCTCCCACCTCCGCAGTACAGGGCCCTGGCCCGCAGCGTAGCACCTCAGCTGGCGTATCACGTCTCCTTTCTGCTTGGCGGCTGCAGCCAGTCGTCCCAAGATGCTGCTTCACTCAGGGATCTTTGTGCGTCCCAGCTAAGCCCTGCCAGGCCTGTGAGCTCCTTGGTGCGTGCGCCGGTCCCCAGCTGCTCCGCTTCAAACCAGCTCCCCGCTTCCTAGGCGGTCCACTCAGGTGTTTCTCCGCTGGTCTCGCGCCGCAGCTGGGGTCCCCGATACCTTCTTCTGCCGCCCGTGTCTGGCCAGTCTCGTACCTCAAGGGCCGCACATCAGCCCGTCCACCATTTTGACGTTCCTCTGCAGCCTGGAGATCTCGCCGGGCACCAAGATTCTTGGGTTGTCGTGGGCACACCTTCCTCCGCCGTCTCAAGAGAGCGGCTCCCTCAGCACTCCGCGCCTTTCCTGCGCTTTCGCTGCTGTCCGCTCAGGAGGTTCCGTGATGCAGAGCCCCTGTATCCTTTATGTGCTGCCGCCATCTTGCCGTTCTTCACAAAGCACCGCCACTGTTCCCGCTAGCACCTGGGTTGCGCAGGAGACTCCGATTTCTCCATACCTGCTTAGTTACCCGTTCCCAGCCTCTCCGACATGTAGAGGGCTGGGTTTTTCAGTCGGGCATATGTGCAAAACAGGATTATTTCAGGGATCGGGCACGGAGCTACCAGCTCACGCCGCCTCTCCCATCGGCGTCCAAGCCACGCCCCTGGGGCCATTCCATAATATAAATGTACTTCTCCTCCAATTGCTGGCCTCTGTATCTTGGGCCCTGCATTTTCTCTGGCTACATTCTACCTTCCATGACTGCTCTCTGCACTATGGGGTCTGCTCCTCCAACAGATACTCTTCTGAGGGCAATGCCTTTGCCTCGTAGGGCTACATTCTACTTCCAATAGTTGATCTCTATAGCTTTTGGGGTCTGCACCTCTAACTGCTTTATGCAGCCTGGCTGTGCTCTCTAAAGGCTAGGACTGCTTTGTACCTCCTATACTTGCTCCCAGTAGTGTTTGGTCTCTACCTCACATGACTACTCAGTAGTGTTGGGTGTCCACCCCTCATAACTGTGCTGTAAATGGTGGAGTCTTTGCCTCATAGGACCCCATTCTACCTCTTGTTGTTGCTCTATGAAACGTGGGATTCAGCACCTCCTAACTGCACTCTCCCTCGTCTCGCTGCTCACTGTAGCATAGGGTCTGCGCTTGCAGTGACTGCTCTCTGAGGGGCTGGGTTTTTGCCTCATATGACTGCATTTTGCCTCCTATGGTTGGCTTGTATAGCATGTGCTTCTGCACATCCTTCGACTGCTTTCTATCCGCTGTGTTGCTGCTTCTATAGCAGGGCGTCTGTACCGCCAATGGTAGTTCGCTCTCGCCATATTGGGAGAAGAAGCAGTGTTGTATGTCTATCAGGATGTCAAACCTGCAGTTTGTAAGTTGTTGTAGACTCTTTCAATATTTCTCCTAAATTAATCATAGCGTCCCCTGGTTCTGCCAGGCATGATGCAAATTGGCTTCTATCTTGGAGTAGTAATCATCTTTCATTGGCTGAGGGGGTTTCAATAAAAGTATAGAATGCAAGCTTGTGTTTCCGCAAGCTTCGCTTTTGTTTGTCACTCATGCTTTTGTGGCATTTGAACGGCAGCAAAACCCTTAGATGGCAATACATTTTTATTGTCTTTAAAAGTTTAATGGCTCTTACACGTTTGTAAGAAGAATTAATTAAATAAAAAGAGTATGCAGGTTTGCTAGTGCCAACTCTTCAATCCCTGATGGCACAGGATAATGTGCTGCACTGATAAACACTTATAAGGTCAAAAAGGCTAGACCTATTGGCTATGCCAATGCTTGTTCTTGGTGGTGACCAGCAGAAGGAAAAATACATCAGAGCGTTTTATTTAAATAGTTTGGGCATTCTGATGTCCTTACTCCAATGGGCACTACTCCATTAGCTAGTCAGAGTAAGCTCTCGGTGGCAGAGTATTGGGGACACTGTTGTAAGCATGGGCGGAAAATCCGTTCCGCTCGCGGATTTTGCGGATTTTCGGGAAATCCGCAATCCGCGAGATTTGCGAATTTCCCGCAAAATCCGCAAATCCGCGAGCAGCGGATTTTGCTCGCACTGTTCGCGTGAGTTCGCGCCCCGCGAATAAGTGCAAAATTGCAGAAATACGATCTTAGCAAAACTGAAAGTAACTACTTACCAGGTTCAAAAGTTCAGGCTCATCATTAGTAGCCATTTCCTGTAGTGCTTCCTGAGGGGCCCCTCCAGAGTTCAGTTGCCAGTTGAAACTATTATGTGACCCTGCTCTGAACCTCAGAATAGTTACACATATGCCACAAAGGTCCTGAATTACAGCTAAGGGAGACAAGCAGGAGCCAGGCTGGAAGTTAAAATCCATTAATCAGCCCCTAATTCATTATTGTCAGTTGGGGCAGGGCAGGTGTTGTAACTAATTTTGCAACAATGAAAGCACTTAGCAAGTGCAAAAGATCACTAATCAGGGCGCACTAAGGAAGCAGGTGCCAGCTAAAAAAATATTCTGTGACACATTAATCAGCCCCAAATTAATTCAGGTCACTTGAGGCAGGGAAGGTGTGCTTTGCTTTGCCGAAAATAATGTACACTGGACAACCAGAGGGTGTGGTGATGAAACAGAGGGTGGCATGGGTGGGCCAGAGGGTGGCATGAGTAGTCAGAGAGTGGCAGTGGTGACAGAGAGTGGCAGTGATGAAGAAGAGTGTCCCAAACAGGCTGGACACGTAGAAACAACAAGTTCGCGAAACTTGCGACCCGACAGGTAAGTTCGCAATTTGCGACATTGTACAAAACCCTCGCGAACTGGCAGAAACCCGCGCAAACACAAAAAAAAAAAAATCCGCAAATTCGCGAGAATTCGCGGATTTTGCGGATTGCGAATCCGCAAATCCGCAAAATTCGCGAACGCGAGATCCGCAAAATTCGCTCATGCTTACACTGTTGCCAGAAAGATGACTGTCTGCCCAACTCAAAATAGAGCGGGCTGACCATGGGTTCGGCCCGCCGTTTGTAATGGAGCACCATGAATGCCAAACTCTAAATTGACCCCTTAGGGGCTTATTTGAAAGCCCTTGCGCCACTGGCGAGTCCTTTTTAATCAGTGGCGGCTCCTCCATCATGGCACAGGAGCATCGCCCCATTGCTTTTGAGTAGTGGGGCAAAGGAAATATAAAATAATAACTTTGAGTTGTTATCACTTTTTTTTTCCTTTGCGGGTGGGCGGGACTGGTCTGCTCTCAGATCAGGGAAGGGGGGGGGAGTGGTTTGGCCACTCCTAAGTGCTCAATGACTTCTTGGCTGGCCCTCTTGGGCTGCCCAAACCAGTCATGCACACTTTCCCATTCTCCATGCAGGCTGCAGTACAGCCCGCTTGGAGAACATGCCCAGGCCCCCATTCTCAGGTTGAGCGTCAAACCAGGACGCGTTGCAGCATTGTGATTGGTCAGGGGAGCCTGGGTGCTTACCAATCACAACCCTTCATTGCAGTGTTGTGATTCGTCAGGGGAGCCCGGCTGTTCTTCCCGGCTGCTGGCTTCCTGTCCCACGAAGAGAGCAGGAGCAGAGATGCGGAACCCGGCGGCAAGGTAAGTGTATATTTAATTTTTCTTTTTTTGTTGCGCAACCCTGCATACGCGCCCCCCAAACCCACTCCCGCGCCTGCCCCCACCACTCGCGAGTCATGCCGTCAGCCCCTGCATTTAATGTGGAAAAAAGTGACGTATTGGCGGCACAAGAGGCTTGTAAGTAAGCCCCTTAGCTTTGAAGCTAAAAACGGAGAAAATGTTTGGTATTATTCACATTGCATCCCTATTGTTCCCTCAGCTCAGCCAATGCAACAACCACGAGGATTGCGCCATTGCGGCCCCCAGGGGAAGTAAAGGTTGCAGATCAGTCTTCCCCTGGGGAATTCGCTCATAGACCGGAAGGACAAGGTGTGGGGTGGGATTAGAGGGGCAATGGGAACAGGAGGGATCTGGGAGAGCTTATAAGGTGTTGGGAGAGGAGAAACAGCCTCTTCTTAACACCTAAGCACCACCAGGGGGACATAAGAAAACATTGTGGTCGGTTGGCAGGTGGTTGGGGCAGGGGCCGATTTGTCGATCGGCGGGGGGGGGTTTGTTTTGTAGCTGCGGTTTTTAGGGCGTTGTGCGGGAACGTTTTCTGGGGGCTATGGTCTCTGGTGACCTGCTATGGTCAACTGTATGCTGTGCGGGTCCGAGTGGGCGGTGGGAGGGGCTGTGGCCAGCGTGCTCATCGGGCGGGTGAAGGGCCGGCCTGCAGGTATGTGCTGGGGTCAGCGTAGGTGCTGCTGTGGTCAGGCGCATTCTGGAAATATGGCTGTGGCAAGTTTGGGGTGGGCACCCTGTTTTGCCGTCCGGCAGGAGTTTGGGCGAGGGGAGGCAGGTCCTGTTGTGCGCTTTTGCCACCTACGCGATGTTCGCTTCCTTTGTCTTAGGGGGCGGCGGCCATGTGGCACGCGTGGGCCGGTGCTGGGAGGGAGGTGGCCCCTTGGCGGGCGGGGCTCGCGATGTGACACGTTTGGTCTAGGCTGGCCGTGTCGGGGGTCGGGCGGCGGCATCTATCAGCCGGCTCTGGCATCTCTGCCCGGTAATGATAGCGAGCTGGCTGCCCTAGAGGGGAGTGGGGGGATGCGGAGCAGGGTTCAGCTGGAACATATTTTAAACAAAAGCACAGGGATCAGCTGGAACGTACTTGGGCTCGCGGGGGCGGGGGGGCTGCTGCACATGTTTGGAATATACAGGCCCCCTATCGCGAACCCGCACCACTTGGGGGGAGGGGGGCACGTGCCAGGAGACGGCGCAGGGGAGGCCCCAGGGGGCTGAAATGCAGATTCTTCTCATCCATACAGTTAACCCAGTGGATAAGTAGAAGTAGTGGTTGATTTATACCAGTTATAGTGAATGTCACCACTGGAGTTCGGCTATGCTAGTTATTGCAGGGGCCTTGTTTTGGGGATTTCTGAGCGGGAGGGCCATGGGAGGCGGTCGGGGCACACAGGGGATGTTTTTTGGGGCACTGTGAGTAGGGGGGAGGGATCGCCAGCACGGCGTGAGGCCCGGTAGTGCTCGGGCCTCATCTGGTTGGAGTGACCTGGTGGGGGGGGGACTAGGACCGGTATTGTGCCGGCAGTGAAGGGGATGCCAGCGGGGTGCACAACGGCCTCAAGACACTGGCCGGAAGCAGCAGGGGGGTCCGCGGCAGCCTGCCCCTCCATAGTAGGATTGCGCAGCACAAACATTTCAGCGTTATGGATTTTTCCGGAAGTTACGACCACAGTGTGTGACAGTTGGCATGCGGCATGGAGGTCTGCGGATGAGTAGGGGGTTTGTGGACATGGATGTGGTGGGATGCCGTAGGAATAGGGAGTGGGTTTGTGGAGTGAAAGATGCAGTGCAAATGAGATGGCGGTTGAGTGGAGTTGCCAAGTAGGGCGGGGGGGGGTTCCAAGTAATTTGTCTGTTTTGTGTTGCTCCAGGAGACAAGTACGGGTACAGGCAAGTGCGGGGGACGACGACAGCAGGGAACACCAGCGCCTGAGCAAGAGAAGGAGGTCCTGGATGGACTCTCAGGTACGGGTCTATGGATGGGGCAAAGGGGGAGCTGCATGAACGGGGGCTATGGCTGGTTGGCAGGGGTGCATTGGGCAGTGATGGATGAAAGGGGAGGCAGGTGCTGCTCCGGCAGGCTGCTGGGGTACTGTTTGGGGTCAAGTGACGGGTAGGCATGGGACTGGACAGGGGACTGATGGAGCACACCGGTTGCTGGAATAGAATGTTAGGTAATGGTGTTTATTGGCTCAGCATGGTTGGAATTCTTTGCCAGGGGTCTCGGGGCATTCTTAGAGCGAGAGGAGCGCTTGAGGGCCTGAGGTGCCGGCTGCCACACAATCGGTTATGGGTAGAATAAGTGGCAGGGGGGGTGTACACGCACTGTACCGGTCTTGCCTGCAGCTGAGGCATGCTGATATTGGGTGCCATCAGGCTGGGTTGACTTGCAAAGTAGAGATTTGGATAATCCACTGATGTGCAGGGGATCGACGGGGTTAGGAAGTCCATCTCTGTTGTTTGAGGCCATGGGTCCATGGCGCTCGATGTCGTAGGGAGAAAGCTGGGAATTCGGCGCAGATGCAGGAATTGTTCTGGGGGGGTTTGCATGGGTCCAGGGACGCCGGAGCGGGATTAGGTGGCTGCGATGGGGGCCCACCCGGGGGGGTAGGGGGGACATGGATGGCTGACACAAATGCTGCAGGTGCTGAAGACTGGCGTAAGAGTGGTAGGGCTTGAGGTTTGTGCTATAGTGTGAGACGGGTTTTTGACTGATATGCTGTTCCCCATTTATTTAAGTATAGTTTTATATAGAGGTGGCTGGACCCGTGGATATCAGAGCGCTGTGCACACATGCTGTAACGAACCAGGGTGGCGGGGTGTGTGAATCGGGTGGGGCTTTGGGGTGCAGGCGGCTTTACAGCATGTCGGGTCTGAGAGTGCTACACATGGGAGGGGGGGGGGGGTAGGCTGGGTGTCCGGCAGGGTATTTTTTCATGGGCGCACAGAGTGTGAGACCAAATGGTGCAGCAGGAGTGTACGTGGCAGGGTAGGTGTAGGGATGGTTTGGGGATGTGTAGTGTGGGGAACCTGCGCACGGAGCAGTGGCGGGAAGACTCTGTCACTGTGCTATTCTTAAGAGGTAAAAGGGACCTGGGAGTTCGTTAGTTTCCCCCTGGAGGCAGGTTTGCTGTGGTCAACGTGGAGCAGCGGATGAATGGGCAGTGCCTAGGGTGACCGGTGTTGTGGTGCCTGGCGTGCTTTGGGGTACATAATGGGGCACCTGATTCTCAAGCAGGGCGACTTTGGTGCTTTGAGGCACTGTGTGAGGATGGTTTATCTGGGTGCCTGGCATTGGGGTGGGTTTAGTGGTTATGGTTGGGGGGCAGTCTTCAAGGGCACCGAGATGATTGGCTTAAGATTGAAGGTGTAGGGCTGGGGGTGTTATTTTTCCGAAGGCGGAAGATGGGATTTCAGTTCTGCAGGTCGTTCTAGGCTTCATACGGAGGAGGGGCTGCCTACGGTGGCGCACAGTTTTGGTGTTATGGGGGCTGTTGCAGCGATGACAGACGGAGGGCCCTCGGGGGGGGGGGGGGTAGCGGCTGCAGGATTCAGGGCTGCGGGTGTCCGACAAGGTGTTTCTGTGATGACGTGGCAGATTGGACACTTGCCGTACAGGGCCTAAGGGAAGAGGGATACACTTCATGTAAGACTAATTATTCTTTTCTAATACAGGAGTTGGGAGTGGAGCAGGACCCCAGGCGGTTGCCTGGCAGGGGTGGCACATTCTCCTGGGCAGGGACCGACGGAAGAGGCGAACTAGCAAGATGCACAAGTGGAGTGGTGTGGCTCACTGGTTAGAGGCAGCAGACCCGGAAGCAGAGGACGGCCCAGGACCAGGGTTCAATTCCCGACGCGGCAGGGTCGTGAACCAGGGTCAGCGGACTCGAAAATTCTCACCTCGGTGCCTACTCTAACCAGGGATCACACTCAGCAACTCTGGGCATTAGCTTGCCTCATCTCCACAATGGCCCCCCACAAACGCCAGGGATGCCTGGTTTCACCTTGGAAATACCCAGGAGGGAACATCTCACAGGGAAAGCCAGGACGGGTTCCCCAGCGGTCTATAGCGCCAAGACGCCTCTGGGTAGCAGTGCGCTTTACAAGACACACATATTTACATTTACATTTACAAGGGCTGTACAATGATGAGGGATTCTGAGGGATGTATCTAGGGGTTTGTGGCCTGGACGGTTGACAATGTGTTGAGAAATAAGGAGTCGCCCAGATCTGAGGTTTCAGGTGGGAGACAGACGTATGCTGGGATATTGTGGGTATGGCTTTACACTATGATGCATGGAGGGGGACATGGTGCAAGGAAGCAGATAATGGTGGCGATTGGGTCACTGTGATGACTTGGGGCCTTGCAGCAGAGTGAGTCACAGGGGGGGGCTATTGACGGACGCAGTTACAGGTGAGGGGGGTTGTGCTGGGAGGGGTGGCACCTGCATGGACAGGGTTGGCCCGTCCACAAACTTTACTGGTTCCTTTGGGTGCGGGTCCTGTTGGTGGATGGTCATTCACTGGGAGGGGGGCTCTCGTCACAAGCAAAGTTTTGGCCCAAATATTCTGAGCGGTTACCACGGGATGAAGGCAGAGAGGTGGACTGGTCGCTCAACGCGAGAAGGGCACGTGTCACAAATTTTTTTCGGTCCCATCAAATCTAACTGTTTACAATGGTGGCGACCAAGAGGGTGGATGGTTGTCCATCATGAGGGGGACACTTGGCACGAATAAAGTTTTGACCCCAGAATCCTATCTGGCTACATTGAAGGCAAGCAAAAGGGTGGATGGTTGTTCACCGATGAAGGGGCGCTCGTCGCAAGCAAAGTTTGGGTCCAAATTCTTCTGTTACACTGGTTGCATGCAAAAAGGTGGATGGTTGTTCACCTCGAAGGGAGGACTTGGCACAGGATAGGTTTTGGCCCAAGAATCCTGTCTGTCTACACAGGATGCAAGCAAGAGGGTGGATGGTCATTCACCAAGGAGGGGGCGCTTCTCGCAAGCAGAGTTGGTCCCGCAAAAATCTTCTGTTACATTGAATGCAAGCAAAGGGTGGATTGTCGTTCACCACGAGGGGGGAACTTGTCACAAACGAAGTTTCGGTCACATCGAATCCTATATGTTCACAGTGGAGGTGAGCAAAAAGGTGGATGGTCGTTCATCGTGAAGGGAGTACTTGGCACTAACAAGGTTTTGGCCCGGGAAACCTATGTCTATGCTGGACGAAAGCTTACCGGCTCCAGGAGGGGTCGCAGAGACGCAGCAGACGACGTTGCTCACACCGCCTTTGCCACACAGTGCCGCTGGGTCCCTGACGTTGTGGTCGCCCCCGCCGCTGTGCAGCGCCATCGCACGGCCGCGGAGCGGAGCGGACCACAACTCCCAGCGAGCCCTGCAGCATCCTCCGCCCACTTCCTGCACAAGCGCCAGGAGGCGCTACTAAAGGCGGCAGCTCCCGGAGAGGAGCGGGGGTCTGAACGAAAGCTTACCGGCTCCAGGAGGGGTCGCAGAGACGCAGCAGACGACGTTGCTCACACCGCCTTTGCCACACAGTGCCGCTGGGTCCCTGACGTTGTGGTCGCCCCCGCCGCTGTGCAGCGCCATCGCACGGCCGCGGAGCGGAGCGGACCACAACTCCCAGCGAGCCCTGCAGCATCCTCCGCCCACTTCCTGCACAAGCGCCAGGAGGCGCTACTAAAGGCGGCAGCTCAGGGAGAGGAGCGGGGGTCTGAACGAAAGCTTACCGGCTCCAGGAGGGGTCGCAGAGACGCAGCAGACGACGTTGCTCACACCGCCTTTGCCACACAGTGCCGCTGGGTCCCTGACGTTGTGGTCGCCCCCGCCGCTGTGCAGCGCCATCGCACGGCCGCGGAGCGGACCACAACTCCCAGCGAGCCCTGCAGCATCCTCCGCCCACTTCCTGCACAAGCGCCAGGAGGCGCTACTAAAGGCGACAGCTACCTCCGCGTCGCGGACGCGCGCGGGCGGCGCCGGGCGGAGCCCGGGCAGAGGGCGGGCCGTCTAAGGCCGTCCAAGGACGACCAGGGACGGGACGGGCCACGTCTCTTTCATCATGGGTAAGCGTAAAATGGCTACAGCGGCGGCAGGCGAGGGAAATGCGAAGGTGCCTAAATACACTACCAGCATAATCACTTACTTAACATCTAAGGTGGGAGAATTGTCCACGCAGATCGCTGAATCAGAGCGTGAGCTGGGGCTTGCTTCTAGCCCTGGGGCTGCCAATTCATCTAATGTATCTGCCTCTACATTAAACTGTATTCCGCTGGAGCCACGGGTCATTATTGAGTCATGTAGACCTACTTTGCCTCAATCTGCCACAGTTCTTCCGTTCCCAGCTTTGTCCGAAACTGTGATACCAACACTTCCCTTGAGCACGGGGGGTGCTGAAAGGTTGGCAGTTAGTCAGTCTGGTCTTCAACAGCCAACTTATGTAACTGAGGAATGTATCTCGGCCCTACTAGAAAAACTGTTCACAGAAAGACTGGAATCTGCCTTGATCCAGATTGCCTCTGACATTACCGAGACTTTGAAGGATTGTGTTAAGAACCTTATGGCAAAATGTGATCGTATTAACGATGCTCTAATTTCTCGGGCTCCACCCCCTTGTATATCCACATCATCTCTCCCTGCAGTTGTGCAGGTGTCTGCCCCTAAGGGTGGGGGTCAACCCACAATCAGGTTGGCTAGCCCCCCTATAGTTACCATTGATAACCTTGTACACAAAAAAGGGAAAGTGGATAATGGAATATATATTCCCTCAACGGAGGCTGCCCCCCAAGTAATTACCCCCGCAAATCCAAGAAGCCAGCAGGAGGTTGTGGTAAAAAGGGTACCCCCAGTAAATTTACCGCCAGAGGCAACACCCTTTGTCGCAATTCTAGTTAACGTGCCAAAACTTAAAGAGGGGGAGGTGGAACAACATGATACCCTTCTTAGGGATGTAAAAAAATGGTGTAATGCTAATTGCACAGGAGAAAGCAATATTGCTGACAATATTCTGACAAGCAGAAGGGTTAACTGGGTAGGCACAAGTAAGAAAAAGGCATTGGGAGACTGTGTCATTGTTAATTTCAAATCCAGAAACGTCGCTTGTCGACTCTTTTGGGATGATTCCCCTTTGGACCCTGTAAGCAAAGGTGTCCGGGCTATGCCTCTTGGCTTTTTTTATCCTCGAGTTCAAAGTTTGAGAGGTGTGGAGAATAACACGACATACCCTAATGAAAAATCTTGGGCGGAGGATAAACTTATTTCATCTGTGGTAACTAATGATTGGGTCACTAAGCCAACTAAGGGGATCGGTTTACTTAATGCTGAAAGGAGCTTTCCCACAAATGATTTACTGTTGTCAAATAGGTTTGCGGCCCTCATTGATAGAATAGATACTGAATGACTAGTGCCCGCACATGAAAACCCGACTGCCCCATGTTTAGGTTCTGCAGAGGCCAACACACCTGAGGCCATGGTCAAAACTGTTACAGACGCCCCACTATTAGTGGGCGAAGGGCACATCAGGTTATTATCTTGGAATATTGCGGGCCTACGGGCAAAGCAGGATGACCCTATCTGGATACAACAACTGAAGGATCATGACATAGTTGCCTTGCAAGAAACTTGGTCACAAGATAAGGGATTTTGGCTTGATGGTTACATCTCTTTTTTTGTTGATGCCCAGAGCTCCATGGCGGGAAGGGACAGAGGGGGCCTGTCATTTCTTGTTTCAATTAAATTGGCAGGGAAGGTCAGAGAAATACCCAGTTCATCTCCTTTCTTCCAGTTGGTGGAAATTTGTTTGCTTGATAAGAACAAGATTTTGTTCATAAATTGTTATAACTCAACCCAAGGGGGGGCCCCCAATGCTGTTTTAGATGGCCTATCGGCCTTTTTAACGAACTATATGTCAAATCAAACCACTTTTGTTCAGCTAATTATGATGGGTGATTTTAATGTACACTTATGTAAGTTTCACTGCCACATTGTAGATGATACCGGCCCAGACCACACATCATTGCCTCACTTTGAACATAGCCCCAAGGGCGTGGCAATGGAAACTCTGTTATCATCCAATGACCTATATGAGCCAGGGTTTGAAGACCACACAATTCGAGTGCCCACGTATAACGCGAGGGGTAGCGAATCAATCATTGATTATTTCTTTATGTCCCCGGGGCTCTTACGTTATGTTTTGTTTTACAATGCTTTTGTAAGTGGGTACAGTGACCATAATCCGGTGCTGTTGGTTTTGGACACTCTCTCTGGTTTATGTAAAGGGGAACAAATGACTAGTTCTGCAAGGGACGTAAGGAGTAGTGACCAGGGAAGGCGCCTGAAATGGTGCAAGGTATGTCCGGAGGACTTTCCTGGCCAGATTGAACAACATATGGCAGTTGAAATTGAGAAATGTCGGGTTGGAGAGAGTAGGGGGGGGATGTTGTTGGTGCCTTCGAAGCTATTTGTACAAGAATAGATAAAGAGCTTACAGCAAAACCTAGGAAGGGCCCTGCCCCAGTGTTTAGGTGGTTTGACCACACTTGTTCAAAGGCTCACTCGGCACTGCTGAGGGCACTTAAACAATTGCCCAGAAATAGGTCTCTGGTGGCCCAGTTGAGAAGAGAATATGCAATGGCGGTTAAATTACGGAAAAAAAGCCATTAAAGATGAAGCCTGGGATTCTTTAATGGATTCCACAACTCTCAATCAAAGCTCCAAATTCTGGGCCATAATTAATAATCCCTTGTTTGCTAATACCAATAACTCGGACCTTGATATAAATATCCCAGAAGCAGTCTGGATAAACCACTTCTCCCATATATATGGCTCAAATGAAACAGTTGAGGCCTTTGCAATACCATACTCCTTATCCTACCCTACCAAGCTAACTTTTAGTAAATCAGAAGTAGAGTTGGCAATTCTGGGCTCTGCTGCCAACAAAGCTCCGGGCCCGGATGGGGTACCTCTGGACCTCTACAAATGCAAACCTGAGCTGTGGGCGGAGATCCTGGCTAATGTTTTTAATTGTGTACATGAGGGGGGCTTGCCAAAAACCTGGGCATGTTCAATTATAGTACCCATTTTTAAAAAGGGCCAAAGAAGTGATCCCAAGTGTTTTCGTCCAATTTCTTTATTGGATTCTTCGATGAAGATATTGGGCAAGGTCCTGTTAGCTAGAATTAATACCTGGTCCCTAGAGAATGACATTCTAGTAGACACCCAGTACGGGTTTCGTGCAGGCAGAGGGACAGAGGACCAATGCCTCAATCTTCATCTGATGATCTCGAAATACACTATTGCTAAGAAGGGTTCAATTTTTGTTGCGTTTATGGACCTGTCCACAGCTTTTGATTTAGTTAATAGAGCTCGGCTGTGGACCATGTTATTAAAATTGGGTTTGGATCCACCCCTTGTATATTTTTTGGCTGAACTACATAAGGATTTAAAAGCCTCTATTAGGATGGACCAAAAGGGGAATTGTACAGCCTGGTTCAAATCGAGTAGGGGGGTGCGGCAGGGCTGCATTCTTGCTCCCATGCTGTTCACCCTCTATATAAATTCACTTGAGAAAACTCTTTTAAATGCCACCTTGGACATTCCGCGTGCAGGGGAAACTAGAATTCCCGTTCTCCTGTACGCGGATGACGCAGCCTTGATAGCGCGTACGCCCATTGGTTTACAAAGACTTTTAAATGGTTTTAATGATTTTATGTCTTCACTGGACTTAGTGATAAATAACTCTAAATCGCACGTCATGACTTTTGGGACTGTTAAAAATAACTCTAAACAGTTCTATTGCAATGGTGACGTGATCACTAATGTCATAACTTTTACTTATTTGGGTGTGATTTTTGACTCCAGAGGAAGCTGGGTTCCCCAAATCACAGCTAAAACTAAAGCAGTTAGGAGTTCGGCTAACGCCATTTTAAGTTTTTCCAGGAGACTGGGCGGGAAACCAACTGGTGCTTTATTAAACATCTATAGGGCGAAATCTGTGGCAATAGCCAGGTATGGTTCAGGTTTGTGGGGGTATGTGAACGGTGAGTCGGTCCAGAGGGAAGAAAATAAGTTTCTTCGATCCATATTAGGGTTACCTCAATCCACAGCCACGTTTTCAGTCCACCAGGAACTTGGTCTAGGGTACATTTCTGACACTCTCCTTATGGCCCCAATTTTGTTATGGATAAGGACCTGGACCAACACCAATCTAGGCCTGAACCATAAAATTTTGGTGGACTCTCTAAAATTGGACAATTTCAATAAGATAGTTTGGCTTTCTTATATTCAGAAGTGTTCTTTGGTCCTTGGACGTCCCGATATTTTTTCGGCCCCTCAAGGCCTAAGGAAATCTGATTTGGATTGGGTTAAGCTCAACTTTATTAAAATTAAAAATATGGAGAGGGAGGAACGACAACTGACCAAAACCACGGTCAGAGCTCATTATCTGACCATCACTTCCCTCTCTATACAACCATACCTTACCACTGTCAACATCCCCTTTCACAGGTGGCTTCTGGTTAAACTCCGGTTTAATCAGATCTATATGGTGCTCTGTGATAGTCAATGCTGGTATAGGGAGGAGGACGCCCCTGTTTGTAACTGTGATAACTTTTCAGTACAAGATAATATGCACTTTATGTTGTTTTGTCATTTCTTTACTGTGCCCAGGCAGAAATACCTGGTTCCATTATTGAAGGATAAAACCTTCCAACAGGCAAAACCAGCCCTCCTGTATCTTCAACTTTTGGATTCTGCTTTGGCTATGTTTAGGGTGGCCAATTACCTTGTTGCTGCAGTTAGGATCAGGAGGAAAAGACTTAAAATTTAATACATGGGTTTTTGCATGGAAGGCTAAATTGGATAATGTTTTGTGTATTTGTAATTTTCTAAAAGCGTAATATGTACTCCTACTTTTAGCTGTATTTTTTAAATATGAATTATATGATTTTTATTGATGCTTTTTAACTTTTTAATAGTGTGATTCTGTAAATAGTACTGACTCAATGAATTTGTATTTTCTCAAGTTGTTATACTGTCACCTTTATATGAATGTAGAATGCTTTTATGATTTTTAACTAAATCGAATAAAGTGGTTTTTGACTTTGACTTTATGCTGGATGCCAACAAAAGGGTGGAATGTCGTTCACCAGCAAAGGGGGCACTTGTCGCAAGCAAAGTTTGGCCCAAAATGAATCTTGTTTGCACGGGATGCAGGCAGAGGTGGTGGATGGTCGTTCACCACGGGGGGCTCCTTTTACAGACGAGGAGTGGCTTGCAATATGTGATTTGTTTACACGGGACGCAGTGACAGGCAGTGGAGGGGTTGTTCCACGCGATGGGGGGCTCCTTCCCGGCCCCGGTTTGGCCCGACGCAATGTGTTCTGTAAATTTGAGTACAGGGACAGGTGGTGGATGGTCGTTCCCCGAACAAGGGGCGGGGGGGGGGTCCTGTCACTGACAAGGTTTTGCCCAAAAAAGGTTTTGGTTACACAGGTTACAAGCAAAAGTGGGCATGGTCTTTCACTGAGAGGGGGGAAATGTTCCCAGATATGGGATTGCCTTGGATATGTTATTTGTTTGCGCGAGACACATGTGGAAGTGGTGGCTGGTCGAACACTGGATGCCACAAGGTGGCGGATGCATTTGCTGCACAGGAACTTGGGGTTTCAAGTGGTGCTGGGCAGGTTGGCACCTTTCGCGAATGACGGTTGTCCCATCAACAGTGACTTATATAGAACATACGTTTGGGTGGTGGGTTGGTCGTCGACCGGGTGTCGCGGGGTCTGCGGACAGGAGGCGAAAGGTGCCTATGAGTGAGGGGTGGGGCAGTGAACCACCCTACGGGGGTTCCCTGGTTGGCGGTTCTTTGGAGGGGTGGTGAGTCACATACAGGCGGATCCTCCCCTCGAGGGGGAGAACGGTACACGGGTGACTGATAGCGGGCGCGGGAGGCAATGAAGGAAATTCAACAGAGGATGCTCAGAGGGCAAGTGAAGGTGAGAATGGGGAGAGGAAGGAGGTCACCGAGTGAATGAGGAAGAGTCAAACAGGTGAGATGGTTTTGAGAAGGAGGAATGGAGAATGATTCGGTATGGGGTGGGGAAAGTATATTTATTGCATTTATGTACTATGTCTAAAGGATTGCAACCTTGTCCTAATAAAATGGCCTTTTACGCTTCAAGTAACAGCGTGGAGTGTGGTTCTTGCACGAAGAAATGTGCTTAGTCAGGACGGAGAGCATTGTGGGCGTGGACTGCGTTGCTGCAGAACAAGGCGTGTTACCACTAGGAGTAAAGGATCATCATGACTGGAGCTTTGAGAGATAAAATAAACACCTAGTTCCTCACCACACACAATAATTCTTTTTTCATCCAAAACTGCAGCACTGAAACAGCCCTACTGCAAGTGGTTGATGACGCGCTGAGGATACTCAATTTGGGGGGGTCCTGTCTTCTAATTCTCCTAGACCTTTCTGCAGCCTTTGACACTGTCAATCACAACACCCTCCTCAACACTCTTCAACAGAGAATGGGCATGGAGGGTACTGTGCTTAAATGGTTTGCCTCCTTCCTCTCAGATAGATCCCAAATGATCAAAATAGCGAACAGTCTTTCATCTTCTGTGGCGGTAGGTCAAGGTGTTCCTCAAGGCTCTATACTTGCACCCACTTTGTTCAATCTCTATTTAGAACCACTGGGAAATCTCCTAAGTAAATCCGGGATCCACTATCATCTCTATGCAGACGACACTCAAATCTACCTCAAGGTTGCCTCTACTCACTATCTCTACATCCTAAACTCTACTCTCGACTCCATTCAAAACTGGATGTCAACTCATCAACTGATTCTGAATCCCTCCAAAACTGAATTCCTCCTCCTCTCCTCCTCACTCTCTCCTCCCCCGGTTCAATCATGGATGGATCAGATGAATCTACTTAACAATAAACCCATCATTGTCGACAGCGCAAAATCCCTTGGTGTCATTCTCGACAATAAACTCAATCTATTCTCCCACATCAATTCCATTGCAAAGTCTGCTCGATATCAACTGTGCCTTCTTTTGGGAATTCGTCGCTTTTTCCCAGAGCAAGACCTTAAAACCCTGGTGCAATCGCTGGTCCTCTCCAGACTGGACTACTGCAATTATCTTCTTACTGGCCTCCCCAAATCCCACTTGCCCCCCCTTAGATCTGTTCTCTTTTCAACAGCTTGTTTCATTTAAGGGGCCAAAAGAAGCGACCACATCGCACCGATGTTATCCACCCTCCGCTGGCTTCCCATCGAGGCTAGAGCTATCTACAAGACTGCCTGTATCACCCACAAAGCCTTGCACTCCTCCTTGCCTCGCTACCTGGTGATTAAACTGAAACTCTCTGGAGGCTCTAGACCATCACGTAATGCGGAAAATCTACTGCTTGGACCTCCCACTTTCAAGAAGGAAAGATCGATGGCCCAATCCTTTTCAGGCAACGCGGTGAGAATCTGGAACTCACTTTCGCCTCAGCTCCGGACCACCACCTCCTCCCAGGTCTTCAAAACGGACCTCAAAGTTCTCCTCCTCCAAAGGCACCCCCAAAAGTAATTCACGCCCTCTCTTTTATCTGAAGGAAGACCTCCCATTACTGAAAACTCTATTCTCCATGACTATGGAAATGCCTTCCCAGTGTGTTCTTGTGGTTGGAGTGTCTGCCATTCATTGCAGTATTATCCTTGTACCTGTGTTTGGTACTCTTTTGTAAAATGCACACACCACTTTTCTCTTGTAACACACTGTTTGCTACCTCTCACATTTTGTTTGCTTTTGATACTTGCACAAGTGCCACCATTGCCTATGTAACGTTTGTTCTTGTGCCTGAGTGCCTAGCATATATTGCAGTATATTACCTCTAATTGTACTTTGTTTTCTCTTGTAACCTGCACACTTGTCACTCTTTCCTCCTGTAATGCACTGTTTGCTACCTCTTGTATTTTGTTTGCTCACAATTGTCACTTTTACCTCATGTAACTTATCGTCTGCTTTTGTAATTTGTTCACTTGTAATTTTCTGTTCCTATTGTGAAGCGCTCTGACTTCTTCGGGTAAACGCATAAATAAAATAACATGCCGTTTATGAAAAATATAGCATAATATCTCCTTTTACCGCAGCCTGAGAAGGATTTTACATGCTTTCACAGCGAAAAATGATTATTATTTTTCATTTGTGATCGCATTGACCTTTAATCTTCCGCCAGACATGGCCGATCCAGGACACCATGAGTTTCTAAATCAAACAACGTTTGAGTTGTATTATGCGGAAATGGGTTATTTTTGTGAAACAGTGCCCTCCACAGACAACAATTGGAAATGCATCCGAAAGAACCATTGTGCGTTTTAATTAGGGCGTGCATTCAAATCAACGTCTACCAGGACTCATTTGGGCAATACCCGAAGGAAGAACAGGTTACTGAATAATGAGAACAACTACAGCAGCAAAGAGTAGGCAAAGAGTAAAGTACGTGAAATGGGTTACTCGGGATACTTAGAAAGAGAATGAATGTCGAGATTCAGGGGAAGATCGTTTTGAGATTACTAGATGATTCGTGACGGCTACTGTATATTAAATATGGCTTCCTGGTGTGCAGTGACTTGCATACTTATTTGTATAAACCTGTCAAGCCCTGGTAAAGAGCTAAAGTGTTTTCGGTGGAGAAACAGCTCACTACTCGTGAGGTATCGGACCAGGAGTGACAATTTACTCAGATTAATTTGGACTTCGACTCCTTCCCCAGATCGGAAAAAACGCTACTGCAGCCAGTGACATGGGTCTTGTGGGGTTTAATAACTTCGGGGATGCGTTGTGCCGCTTCAATGCAAACTCTGGAGTTAGTCGAAGTTTGCTAATCGTCTATTTTAAGAAAGTACTAAATTATGTCAATGCATTTGGATTCGTTGTGGTATTAGTTTAGTTGCAGAGTTTCCAATCAAAATAAAGTAACTTTGTTTATTTCCATTACTAAAATGTTTATGGATTTTCACAACTCCTACATTATGCTATGATTGTGTTTTAACTTGTGTATTTCAGTGGGGCAATAAATAAACGTAACTTGGGGTCACAATGTAGGTAACCCCGCCTGTAACTAATGAGCCAATGAGAGACTGAAACAAGCAAATTAATTCATGGTGTATTAATGTATTAGGTGTACGTTTTTTAGTAGATGCAGGGCAGAGGCTATTTAAAGCATGCAGAAAGCAGGCAATTGACCAGGACCCCCACTTTTCAAGGACCCCCATGAGAATAAATGTTGGAAATTGGGTTACTGGTTAAGGGGGGTAAAACTCTGCTCAAGCATCAGCCACAACATCTATCAAAGTCACAAGCAAACCTCTAATGAACCTGTGATCAACCCTGCTTGGCACAAAGCAGTCAGGCTTAACTTAGAGGCAATGTGTAAAGTATTTATCCATTACATAACAATGAGGTAATCCAGTAGACCGTAGAACCTGGGTACTGTGTGATACAGAAAGGAGTGGTCCTAATGGGTGATCTAGAGATATAGCAATTTAATTAGCCTATCCTGACTCTAAACTAGTAGTCAAACGACCCTAATCCAAGGTGCAGGGGAACGTAACATTTCTAAGTAGAGGGAAGGCCAAGAAAACAGCATTCAAGGATCGACTTGACAACAACGCCCACAACAGCAAGGAACTTTTCAACATCGTCAAGGAATTTACCAATCCCTCGGCCAACTCCAACGACATCACCCCCTCTCAAGCCCTCTGCGACTCCCTAGCCTCATTCTTCCACAACAAAATTGCAGACATCCACAACAGCTTCGACAACCAACCCGGAGACCAACCCACCCAACCATATGCTGAACATTCTCCCCCCTTGAACACCCTCAACGAGTGGAACCCAATCTCCACTGAGGACACCATCCGCCTGATGAACTCCATCCACTCAGGATCCCCCACAGACCCATGTCCTCACCACATCTTCAACAAAGCAGACTCCGTCATAGCACCGCACCTCCGAGATGTCATCAACTGCTCCTTCAACTCCGCCACCTTCCCGGAAAGCTGGAAACACGCTGAACTCACCGCCCTTCTGAAAAAACCCACAGCGGACCCCACCGAACTCAAAAATTACCGCCCCATCTCGCTCCTTCCATTCCCGGCCAAAGTAATCGAGAAAGCTGTCAACAACCAGCTCGCCGCTTTCCTCGAAGCCAACAAATCCCTCGACTCCTCACAATCTGGCTTCAGAGCAAAACACAGCACTGAGACCGCCCTCATCGCAGCAACAGACGACATTCGAACTCTACTGGACAATGGAGACACAGTCGCCCTCATCCTCCTCGACCTCTCTGCAGCCTTCGACACAGTCTGCCACAGCACCCTTTTACAACGCCTCAGAAATATCGGAATACAAGGAAAAGCACTGGAATGGATCACCTCGTTCCTCTCCGGAAGAACCCAGAAAGTCCGCCTCCCACCATTCAAGTCAGAGGCCACTGAAGTCATCTGCGGCGTACCACAAGGATCCTCACTCAGCCCCACCCTTTTCAACGTATACATGAGCCCCCTCGCGGCCATCGCCCGCCAACACAACCTCAACATCATCTCTTACGCGGATGACACTCAACTGATCCTTTCTCTCACCAATGACCCCAGCACCGCCAAAACTAACCTACACGAAGGAATGAAAGAAGTTGCCGAATGGATGAAACACAGCCGTCTGAAACTGAACTCAGATAAAACAGAAGTCCTCATCTTAGGTACATCCCCCTCTGCATGGGACGACTCTTGGTGGCCGGAAGCCCTTGGAAAAGCACCCATCCCGACAGACCATGCACGGAACCAAGGCGTTATCCTGGACTCTTCACTCTCAATGAACAGACAAGTCAGCGCCGTATCCTCATCCTGCTTCAACATTCTCCGCATGCTCAAAAAAACATTTCGCTGGATCCCCACCGAAACCAGAAAAACAGTCACCCATGCTCTGGTCACGAGCCGACTGGACTACGGAAACACCCTCTACGCAGGTACTACTGCTAAACTCCAGAAGAAACTCCAACGAATCCAAAACGCCTCAGCCAGGATCATATTAGACATCCCGCGCAACGAACACATCTCTGGCCACCTGAAAGACCTCCACTGGCTACCCGTCAATAAGAGGATCACTTTCCGACTGCTAACCCACGCACACAAATCACTCTACGACATCGGACCAGAATGCCTCAACTCACGACTGTCCTTCTACACCCCCTCCCGCCAACTACGTTCTTCCAGCCAAGCCCTCGCCACTGTACCTCGCATCAACAAGACCACCATGGGAGGCAGATCCTTCTCATACCTGGCTGCTAAAACATGGAACTCACTCCCCACTTACCTTCGCCTTACCCAGAACCACCTAGCATTCAGAAAGCAACTTAAAACTTGGATATTTGACAAGTAATCCTCCTCCCCTCCCTAAGCGCCTTGAGACCCTCTGGGTATGTAGTGCGCTATATAAATTCTTTGACTTGACTTGACTTGACTACCACAATTGCAACACAAAAAATCAATAGAGATTAATTCAAAATTGTGTTGACATTAAATACATATACATACACTTCAGTATTGATAGCGGTTGCTCCATAATGTGAACTGCAAGTGCTTGAAAGAAGGGCTTGTGCATAAGTAGAAGAAATTAGAAAGAATACAAAATAGTTACAACGAATTGAAACCATTAACAAGTAGCATCTCAGCCTGCCTGACACCCTTTCTCTTTCGATTAAATCGCTTTCCATCCATTATGTGTTGGAACAGTGTTCAAATGATTACGGTTCCTCTGTGGATAGTTAAGTCAGTCCAGCCTATAGGAATGAAGATGTCGACGTTTCGACCCAAAATAGCGGAAGGCCAATTAAAACCTTAATGACGGGTCTTCATCAGGACAGTTGGAAGCAATCTAGAAAGTGGGCGAGAATACCGGTCAATGGTATATTGAAGATGAATGTAACGTGAAGATACACTCTTCCCTAATGATCATGTTCACCTGGAATAAACATTATTCTAGTGAGGAAGTTAACTTGATTACACAGTGAATCATTTCTTGGGGATCAATGTGCTCATAGGCAGCATCGTAGTTTTAGAAACATTCAGTAGACAAGTCTGCTTTAAAAAATACACAAAAGCTAAGTTAACTGATATATATGGAACGTCTCGCAGCAGCGCAGGCGTTCGACTCTGCGGAGCCGCTTTTCTGCAGAGAGAGGAGCACATGGCGTGTTCATTGAGGTGATGCACTCTAGCTGAAATGCAGCATTCAGCTCTTGAATCTCTGAAGTGAGAGCATAGAGAAACGAAACATATGATGCATTCATTTAGATGACACACCCTAGCTGGAATGCAGCATCCAGACATCTCCGACTTGAGGCCAGCCTCGTGCACGCTGACGGTAGTTTAGTCTATGTCAGTGTAGGTATAGCTTTGTGCCAGATAATGGTCTTGACCCCCTTTATGTATACTGACATTATTCTGTCTGATTTCATTACTGAGTGGTGTGTGGTTGGTAATAGGGAGAAAGGGAGTGGAGAGGCGTAAGGCAGTAGTTATGTAATCAGCTGAGATGGTAGGCATGACATCTTTGTAAACATCCCCTAGTGTTTTTAGAGCGTTCATTATTTCAAATATTGTAGTAAAACGATGAAGGTTGAGATCCAAGGATTAGATCATGGGATTCCCATTTTCATAAGGGGTGATGTGCAACTCACAATTCTGGTATAGTAATCTGAGATAGTAAGTTTCTTTGCAGTAATAATTTTTTTGTGTTTTTTGAGACAAGAAAAAATAACTGTATATAGACATAGGAGAGTATGGACTTTGTGTAAAAAAAAAAGAGTAGGTCAGATTCAATTGAGTCAGAAACTATGGTATTAGCCACTGCGTAAGGTTGTCTGATTGGCAGTCAAGACTTGGTATGTATGGTATTTAAAGGCAGTTTATGTAGGTTGTTAACTTAATTCTGGAGTCTGATCTGATATTATTCTCACTTTGTTTTAGGTTTGGTGACCATGTTAAGACCACACAAAACGTGTAGGCTCTTGACCTTGAAAAGAAGATTTAGTATTGGAAAGCATCAATATGCAGTCATGCTGTATCACTTACCACAGAAAGACAATGTGGTAGTAAGATGTCACCTTAGGTGTTAGAGGTGTGCATCATTATGACATAATAGTAGGTAGACAGCACTCTAAGTACCAAATCAATAGGAGTGTTTAAAGTCTCTTGGGAACATACTTACATATAGGAGCAAAAACTGTTGTAAAATTACATTTGGGGCAATATCAACAAAAGTTTGGAAACATTTGCAGGATTCAAAAGCCACACTTATGTGCAAAATCACTTATATGTGCAAAACTTGGGGTTAGTTCACACAGTGTTGTGTTTTCCTTCCCTTCAGCTGTTCATCCTCATAAATGAAGTATTTTAAAGATGTGAGTCAACCTCGCAAAAGGGTACAGGCAACACATCTTATTCCCACTGCCTTGCTTTCTTGGAAATGTTTTGGCAATTTAGCTTTAAATAAAACACAGATCAATTGTTATTTAGCCTCACTCTGCGTCCTACTCTCCATTCATGCTTTCCTTTTCCAATCACTAGTGAAAAATATGTACATTTGTAAATGCACTTTGGGACGAGAAGGCCCTCTCCATGGTATATGGGTGTGTACCCCTAAATGACCGGCTCCATGTGTATCAGGAATCCTCACTGTTCTTTTTGGCTCTTGTGCCACTCTAATTTATTTTGTAGCCATGTGCCTGCTTTCCTGTGGCTCGCGTGTGGCTCGCCAGAAACTCAAGTGAGGTGAATGATAACAGGATTACCTTTAAAACTCCATGAAGACTTTGTTAGCAAGAGACTGCTGATTAGTTCTTCATGAGCATTGCCATTTGATTGATGATAGTAGTGATGGATGGTACTGCAGGTTTTTGTTGTGCAACGATGTGGAAGTTTCTTAGTCAAACCTGCCATTTTGATTGTCACACCTTATTATTACTCCAGTGAAGCTGCCGACAGCCAGGTGCAGAAACTCACACATCATTGTGTCCTCGTAACGGGTGCTCCAGTTTGGAGACAGCTCAGTGCTATCTGCTGTGAGAAGCATCACTTTACACAAAGAGTGTGTGTGGGGAGCAGCCTGTGGAGGATGAAAGAGAACCACCCGAACCAGTTCTGACAAGGGAGCCACATCCCCTATCTAGAAAATGTGTATAATAGTGGCACCAAAACCCCCTACTTTGACCAATTCCAGTTCTTCATCACCAATGAAGGGAGTGCTCTGCAGTGACTGAATGTACATTTGACTTGTGGGTAAAAAGTTAAAAAGTACCTTCTTTTTCCAAAAGCAAAGCAATGGGCTGGACATTTAAGTTAGTATGTCTGTTGGTTGATCTTTGTGCTCATGCCCCTCATACTAACTCCCTAAGAAGCCTGTGACAGTTCTCCCTCGCGACCCTGAGAGTCAGGTGTGAAAGGCTTGACTTGACTCAGTTTCCAGAGCCTCAGGGCAAATCCCAGACGGATTCACATATGGCTGGGTACAAACTGAGGTGGCCAAGTGGGCCAAAACAATGGATTTGGATAAGTAGCTCTCTGGCAGTATTATATTTTGCAAGAAAAGGTTAATTTGGATGGGTGCACAGCTATTTTGGAATGATTTTATCTGTTTTTGGGTTCACCGCAGGTGGCGTAATTACCCCTAAAAACGCCTTTATCTAACTGATATGAACGTGATGCCAATGGGTCACTGGGACCATCCCTGTGGGAACACCGATTTCTCCTCTTATGACCTCAGAGGCTTCCACACAATGTTGTACATGATTTTGAAAGTGTTTATTTTTTCTTCATAAATTTCTTTTTTTCAAAAACAGTTCATTTAACTCATTTCATTATTCATATATTCATCCTTGAGGCATCATGTGAATTGTATCCTATCCAATGCATTTCGGGCCTATATGTGGCCCTTCGTCAGGGAACAATGATGCCTGACTTTGTTCGTGTGGGGTTAAGCGCTGGTGTGGGATCTTCGAATAGAAGAAACCCGCGTTGTGCGGGCATCCAAGATCCCACACCAGCGCTTAACCCCACACGAACAAAGTCAGGCATCATTGTTCCCTGACGAAGGGCCACATATGGGCCCGAAATGCATTGGATAGGATACAATTCACATGATGCCTCAAGGATGAATATATGAACAAGGAAATTAGTTAAATTAACTGTTTTTGAAAAAAAGAAATTTATGAAGAAAAAATAAACACTTTCAAAATCATGTACAACATTGTGTGGAAGCCTCTGAGGTCATAAGAGGAGAAATTGGTGTTCCCACAGGGATGGTCCCAGTGACCCACTGGCATCACGTTCATATCAGTATTATATTTTGCCCATAAGCTTTGTTTATTTAAGGATTTGAATTACCTCCTTACAGTATCCTATGTGAGAATACGGGGGCATATTATCAAGCCTGTGCGCTAAAATTATCGCCGCTTTATCGGCCGAAAACGGCTGATAAAGCGGCGATAATGGGCTTGATAATATGCTCTATCGAATTCCAATCGAAGCACATGTTAGATGTGAAGACATCTAATATGGGCTTCGATTGGAATTCCACAGAGCATATTATCAAGCCCATTATCGCCGCTTTATCGGCCGTTTTCGGCCGATAAAGCGGCGATAATTTTAGCGCACAGGCTTGATAATATGCCCCCCAGTTTGTTAGGCTCTGTGTATTCTCAATGTCTGCATATTGTTCAGGATAACTCTGACAGTATGAGGACTTGTGGAATTCTTTTTTAGAAATGTGCTGTTGATTGATTCATCTGGGATGTTAGAATTTGCATCGCTTTGTAGATTGATTGTACCGTTTTATATTATCTTCTACAATTGTTTGGAGTCTTTTGCACCAATGGTCCTATGAGAAGGTGTCATTATCGCTTGCTAGGTCCCTCTTTCTTTGTCTTAATTAGAATGTTAAACCTGTTTCTAAGGCTATTCTTATGATCTAGGGCATGCATCAGAGTTGATTTTGTTACTGTGCATTCATTATCGAAGTAGTATATTTCTTCTCTGTTTCTTAGTTGAGGTTCTTTTTGTGGCGATTTAGGGCCTGATTTAGATCTTGGCGGACCTGGTCCCACCATCTATTTGTCAATTGTTTCACCGCCTGCCTCCTTGGCGGTCCGTCTACTCTATTTAGATGTTGGCGTGTCTATGGACGAAAGGCTGTCTGAGTGCCGCAGACACCACCAGAAATTATCACTGAGTCAACCACGGAATAGGCAGAAGTGGCTCACTGCAGGAGTCCAGTCAAGATTACCGTTGGGCCAATCACAATGTGCCTTTCCGTCGAGAAAACTCTGGTGGGGATACCTCCTACTTTGAGTTGGCGTAACTGAAGGAAATTAGGTAAAACAAAAACCTTTTTTAATGTTTCCCACTTCTGTTTCCATCTTCAATCCCATTGTCCAGGTCCTCCCTTGGCTAAGTCTAGCTGACAATGATGGTAATCAACTCTGTTGTTGCGGGTATGTAAGGTAAGCTACTTTTACACTTATCTTACTATGAATTGTGTGTGGACAGTTGCTTTCACCTTGTGTGTTTTTACATTACTCTTTCATGCAAATATTTTTATGTGTAATGCATTAGTATACATTTTACTACTTATCATCGTAAAATAAACACTCCTGTATTGACATAAAAAGAAATATATGTTGTTGTGGTGGTTGTGGGTGTTGTGCTTGTGGTACCTGTGGGTGTGCATTCAATAGTGTATATGTGTGTTATTTGTGTGCAATGCCATATGTAAAACAAGCATTGGAAATGCAATAGGGCTCGCATTAGGAAAGTTTGAGCTATTGGTTATATAAATGATTTGTTTTTTTATTTATGTGTTATTTTTTCAAATAGTTAAATTATTAGCTTTGTCATTTACAATGCCAATAGTTATAACTTTCGCAAATGTGACACCAATAGCATTTGTAATGCAACATGTTTTGTGTTTACGTGACTTAGATGTATTGATATTACAAATAACAATGCTTTTAATTTCTTTAAATAATTAATACTTAAATAATTTATATAATTTGTAATGGCAGAGGGGGAGATGTGTAGAGGGAGATCCTTATTTGACTGAAACTAGACAAAGCAAAGTGCAAGCCATGTTTTCATCACTTGCCTTGATATACAGAGCGATGCTTTCTTTCAGAGGGAACCACTGCTGCAATCTTGGTATGTGATGGGTTACTTTTAACCAAACGTTTGAGCTTTATGGTGGGATACACTGCAGGCGCGGTGCGTCCATTGGGGCGTAAGGGCGTAGCCCCACTAAGCTCCATGGACCCACCGCATCGTAACTAATATACAAATGCTAACATTAAAATAATTGCGCTACCCGCCGGCCGGGAATCCGGGAGACTCCCGACTTTCCCGGAGTGCGCGCGGGGGGGTGGGGGTTTGGGGATGGCTGGGCCTGCTGCGCAAGTGTATTTTTGGGCAGAAACTAGCCCGCGCATGCGCAGATTGTTTCCTCTGTGCAGTTCCCCTTAGAGAAAGGACCAGGGGGCGGGCCGCAGCCCCCGGGGTTAAACAGGGCGATTGGGCGAGCAGTCATGGTGCCCCCCCCCAGCCAATCCGATTGGCTGGTCAATACTAAAGCCGGGGTCCTGCAAGGAGTGCTGGACGCAGAATTAGTTGTTTCTTTAATCAATAGTCTAATCTGTAAGCAAATGCAATTTAATATATTGCTTTTGGCCACGTACATATGTCAAAGGTCGTCTGCGTAGAAATTTGACCAGTAGCGAATAGACAGCTATTTTGGACCTAGACGCACTTCCTTGGCATGGTTCTCTTTACCCTTTCAGACACACATTAACTCCGCAAGCTGAAATGACTTGAGATAGTTCAGTGTGTTAAAGCATCTGCTGCAGAAATGTGTGCGTCTATTCCAGGTCACCCGTTTATTTCACGGCACGAAGTTGTAAAAATGTATACATGACTTTGGTATGAATATGTACCATCAAAACTGCAGGGCCACACCAAAGGGGAGAGGATGTGGTCTGACGGTTAGCGCGGCCAACTTGGGTGCTGTGAAACCAGGTTCGAGCCTTTTATCGAGCCATCAAAATTTATACATTGCTTTGGTGTTAAATAAATAGATGTTTTAAAAAACAAATAAAAATGATGTTCCGACTAAGGTGTGAAATTGGTGTCGAATAAATACATGTTTTAAAAACAGTTAATATTAATCATGTATCATTGGTGCTGGAGTACAAGGTTCGAGACTGGTATTGAACACTGACAAGCTGTGTGCAAGTTATATGGTCATAAAAATACATGAATGATGGATGGATGCAGGGTGGGTGCATTAATGATTGTTGGGTGGGTGGATGGGTGCATGGATGGATGCATGCATGATGGGTGGATGCATGAATGAATGATGTATGGATGCAGGATGGGTGGGTGGATGCATGAATGAATGATGTATGGATGCAGGATGGGTGGATGGGTGGATGGGTGGATGCATGAATGATGTATGGATGGATGCATGCATGATGGGTGGATGCATGATGGATGGGTGGATGCATGAATGAATGATGTATGGATGCAGGATGGGTGGGTGGGTGGATGGATGGGTGGATGCATGAATGATGGATGCATGCATGATGGGTGGATGCATGATGGATGCATGAATGAATGATGTATGGATGCAGTATGGGTGGGTGGGTGGATGGATGGGTGGATGCATGAATGAATGATGTATGGATGCAGGATGGGTGGGTGAATGGATGGGTGGATGCATGAATGATGTATGGATGGATGCATGCATGATGGGTGGATGCATGATGGATGGGTGGATGCATGAATGAATGATGTATGGATGCAGGGTGGGTGGGTGGATGGATGGGTGGATGCATGAATGAATGATGTATGGATGCAGGATGGGTGGGTGGATGGGTGGGTGGATGCATGAATGATGTATGGATGGATGCATGCATGATGGGTGGATGCATGATGGATGGATGGGTGGATGCATGAATAAATGATATATAGATGCAGGATGGATGGGTGGGTGAATGGATGGGTGGATGCATGAATGATGTATGGATGGATGCAAGGTGGTGCGGGCTCGCTCGCTTGCGGTGCAATATGCAAATTAGTTTACGCCTCACCACTTTCAAATGTCACCAGCCGCCCCTGGGATACAGTATGCTTGGAGCTTTATGGTGGGGTACAGTACTGATGTTAGGGAGTCAAGGGCGCCCTGTTGGATGAAAGTGCTGGACGAATAAGATAACTACAGTACAAAGATGAAGTGGGCAAACATCACAGTATGTAACGTGCTTGGTGCTTTAACAGATCGTAAACTCCTTGGTTAAAAAAAGCTAAGTGCATTCAGTGCGTTAGTGGTCCCAACACCCCGCCCCCATCTGGAGAAGTAATATGACGCTGCTGGCGCTGGCGCTGGCCAACCCCACGTCTAACAAGGTGTGGGAAAGCAAATGGCTTGCAAATACAGGGAAGCAGATAAAAAGTTAAGTAAAGCAGTAAGGCGAAGAATCTGGGAAGGAAGCGGCATAGTCCACCATAATTTTAAACTCGGGGCAGACAAGCCCTCCATTATGTGAGGAGTCTCAAAGGGACACACACTCGAGTCCAGAACAAGAGAAAACAAGCAGCCGGGGGGCGGTAAACTCCTTGGGTAAACAAGAGCAGTGTGGCGGGTAAACAAGAGCAGTGTGGCGTGGAAATGGTGCTAAGAAGTGTGTTTGCAGCCAGCATCCTTTTAAATTGTCTGCTAGAAAGCTCCCAGGCCCTTCCCTAAAGAATGCCGTCCCTTGAAGTACGTGTCTGCTGCGTAGTAATAGACCGGGTTGCTCTGTAGAAGTGATGTGCCTGCCGCGCGCCCTCGAGCATAATAAAATCTACTGCTTTTTCCTCTATCCCGCAGATTGTACTCTGAAGCGGGTTTGTTCACAAATAACAGTTTGTTTGGGAAATAATGGGTGTTGCACAGCTAACGGAGAGGTATGTCCTGCCTCGTGTCTCAGTGGTAGTTGGAAATATTATTGTTGTAATGCAATGTGTGTTGTCTTTCCGAATCTCCTATCCGTACTCGACCTTTGATCCGCCTGTGCTTGAAAGCTGATGATACGCACACATTAAAATTACCTCTCAAGTTTCAACATGCTTCCACTGTTATAAATAGGCGTTCAACAACCAACGAGGGAGGAAGGGTGACGAGACACATGGGGAGCAGCAGGCCGAGCAGTGAATAATATGGGGAGGAGAAATGCCGGCCTGAGGCAGAGCACACGCTGAGAAGCTTGTTGGGAGGGGGGCTGGGCTGACTTTGATTTGGTAATGCGAGGCAGGCAGGCAGGCGGCTGGTGGCATTGTGCACGCGCTTTTTAGGGCTTGCGCTTGCGCAATGACCTAAAAAGCATATGCACTTGAAGGAATCGCCAGTGGAATCGCCAGTGGTGGTTAAACACTGGATAAGCCACATTAGAGCTTCGCCAGCGATGCGCAGAAGCGCATCAGCAGGCGAGCCCTAAAAAGGGGCATAACACAGTGCCTACATATATTTTAGAAGCTAACACAACATATATGTTTAATAACACATAAATCAGTAGTACTTACCAGTTTCCACTCAGCCGGGAATCCGCTGCTATGACAACAGCAGCCTAATGGGGTAATCTAAAAAGGCTCGTCGAAAAACCGCAGGCCTGACGGCGATGGAGTACTGTCAGTCAGCAGAGGAGTCTCCCGCACTGATGGAGGTGCGCTTCTTACACAACGGTAAACAGTCTGTTGATGTGGATAGCAGTTCAACCAGCCCATATCTAAATATGGTAGGCGATACTCAGCTTTATGGAGTACTTGTAGCCACCGCTACGTAAGGACAACAAGAGTTACCCCAATACCTAAATCAGGCCCTTTGTACACCAACCAGGGATATATTTCACCAGTCAGTTTTTTGTATGTTTTGATAAAGCCTACTGGATCTTTTTCAGCATCTAGTACTTGCGCCATGTGTACCAGTCTTTGCGTGATACAATGCAAGTCTTCTGGTACGGATTTAGGCAGCCCATCCTTACTGTTCGATGCCCATTGTAGTTTTGCTCTGTTCCTGAACTCCATTTCCATACTGATATATGGGTCTTAGGATGAATCTTTGTTGCCTCCTTTGGCCTCCTGCTGGGGTTTGGCTGCGCACGTGGTGTCGATTAGGTGCTGGGCTCCGGTGGAAGGCTGTGGTGGGTTGGCTGCTCACAGAGTATACGTCACAGGGTCTGGCACGATTACTGACCATTGTTTGACTTTATTATCACTCTTTATTTTCTTCCTTTTCAATGGTGAACGCGTTTCGGTTTCACTTGGGCTTACTTAGGACTTCCAAAATGATTGAGCATGAAGCAAAGAAATTAAAACTGCTGTTCCACATGAAAAGACAACAAACAGATCTTATATAATCCCGACCAATAGGAAACTTGAGAATTTTTTTCAAAATGAACGGCATTCAGTAAGGTGGTTTGATCAACATGGTAACGAAATTCATTTAAAAAACAGTGAGGAAAACGTGTTAATGGAGAAAGTTCCTAAAGAACGAAATAAAAGGTTTTCAAGTGTATTGAAGCGTTGCTGTAGAGTGTTTTTTTCCAGACATGAGTTAAGGCTTTTTAATGGTTTTCAGAAAGTTATTCTCTAATCTTGTAGAAGTCCTTAGGAATGTTTGCCCCAATGCGGTTAAAGCGCTAACGTCCATTGTCATTGTTCACAATTTCCACTAGACAATTCTCCTTTAGTTCATCCATAAATGTGACATTCCTTGTGGAAGTCACAATTCTCATGCGTAAGTAGCAAAACAAGAAACTTAACAACCATTGAGTAATAGCTAAGGGGCACATGCATCAAGATATTTAGGAATCACAAACGGTGCGATTCGGTAAAATCGGCCGTTTGCGATTCCTAAATACCTTTTTAGGATGCATCAAGCATTTTAGGAAAAATCGCTATTTTTAGCGAATTCCAAAAATGCGATTGCTCTTAAGGAATCGCAAATTTGCGATTCCTTAAAAGCAATGCATGATTAATTTAAAAATTGCGAATTCGCAATTAGGGGGGGGGAAATTACCACGAGGGTGAACCTCGTGGTAATTTGCGAAAAAGCTTTAAAATGCTCAAATTAGCTTGTAAACACTGTCATGTTACAGACACACATGTCCCTAGGACATGTGTGTGTGAAACATCCATTTAAAAATACAGTTCAGGGGTGCAGGGGGGGTCCTTTGGACCCCCCCCTGCACCCATGGAATGCATCAACATTTTGCGAATTCCAATTTGCGAATTCGCAATTCCCATTGATTCCTATGGGCCTTTTGGCCCATAGGAATTGCTAAATCGCAAATTGGAATTCGCATAATATTTGCGATTCGGTAAAAAATGCGATTTTTACCGAATCGCAAATTTTATGCACTTTCAATAATGCATCCTGTTTTGCGATTCCTTATTTGCGATTCGGTAAAAATCGCAAATTAGGAATCGCAAAACCGGACTTTGATGCATGTGCCCCGTACACTTCATTGAGTTTGGCAAACCTTCTTCGCTTCTTCGCACACCACTAGTTTCAATATAACCTGTGTTTTTTCAGGTTTGGAGTGTCCAGAAATCGTCCCCCTCATCTTCTTTCGATCTGATAGATGTTTCTGTGGTCAATCTTCTTGGTAGAACCAAGCTAGGGCGCTCGACCTCGGACCTGGGGATCTGGGTTTGAGTATCGGTAACGACGCCTAAAACGTCCTGTGATTCGGGGCAAATGACTTAATCTCCCCGTGCCTAACAAAAATGAATGTGTGCCCTCATGTAACGTAACTGGTGCTATGTAAAGCGCTCTGATACCCGATTCGGGTCAAGTTTGCACTATATAAAACTCTTTAAAAAAAATTAAAAAATTACACTCGATGTAAGAATCCTAACTCTATAGTCTTATAGTGCCTCGATAGGGAAAAAATCGCTGGCGACATCCTCTCCAAAAATCCTTCCTCCTCTTACCTCTTCACCCACCTCATCCAAATCCTTGTTCAGAGCATTGTGGATGTCATGGCTGCCGGAGGCTTAACTGGCAAGCAACAAAAATCGAAGGAGAGCATGTGCCTAAGGGCCAGATGTACATAGACTTCCGTTTGCGATTTCCAAATAGCACATTTTTGCGATTCACTATTAGGAAATCACAAACAGCCATGTACAGGATTGTGTTTTACACTGTTGGTGATTCCCAATGGGCAGCAAGGGGCCTGCCTCATTAATATTCATACGACAGGTCGCAATTTGTGGCCCGTTGGGAATGGCTAGCACTTACAGGGATGGTTGCCTGCTGAAGTCAACAGACCACCATGTCTGTGGCTGCTTTGTAAAGAATCCATCATTTTTATTTCAAATGCAGCCTATTTTCCTTAAAGGAAAATGGGATGCATTTAAAAAAGAAAAATCTAAAGTTTCCTTTTCATTTTTTAAGAGTAGGCAGTGGTCAGTTGGACCACTGCCTGCTCTTAAAAGATGTTGGCGCCCACATACGGAAAGGGGAAGGGGTCTCTTGGGGACCCCTTCCCATTTTGAATGGGTTACCACCTCCTTCACAGAGTTAGTAAAGTATGAATGTTTTGTGACTGCATTCTGGTCGCAAAACATTCATACATGCCCCTGAGACTCGCTATTAGGAAGAGATGCCCTTGGCATGCCCCTTTCTAATAGCGACTCGCGAACCCAATTTACGATTCTGTAATAGGTTACCAAATCGCAAATAGAGCTTTACACATTTAAAAATAACTTTTCCAGGTCGCAAACTGGCAATTTGCGAGCTGAAAAAAGCTTCATGCGTCTGGTCCTAAGGAACAAGGAGCTGCCTGTCTGATCCAAGGGATGGTGAACCTCTCAATATGAATACTTGGGACACTGCAACGGTTTGATCAGACGACAATAATGAACCTACCACCTGGACTTCCACGAGGCGGAAGCTCAGAGAGGATGAAGCGAATCACGTGACGCGAGATTCCCAGTGTGTACAAGTCAGACCCTGCACTGTGCTAAAGATGTGGGAAACGACCCAGTAGCATAGCAAGAATGCCATGGGCCCTGGTGCAAGCAAGGAATGTGTCCCCTTCGACTGCTGTTGAGGCAAGGAAATACAACAATTACATTGGACGCCTTTGGGCACCGGTGCCACTGCATCTGCTGCACCATTGGTAGCTACGCCCCTGGAACAACCTGTGACCCGAGAATTACCTGACGATTGGACGCCTGTGGAATTTAAGTAATCCTGTATGAATCCTGTGTCACAGGCACTTATGATAGGACACCTCTGGAATATGCCCGCGCCGCCACAGTAATGCACCATCTGCTATACGTAAACGGCCAATCTCTGAGCCTTTTGCATAATCCATAATCCTGTCTCGAAAGGACTCGTGCGTGCCCAGCTTGTAGTTTCAGGTCATCCTTCCCTGGGAAAGGTGCCAGCAGACTAATCACTCTTAATCTAAAAATTGGTCTTGGGCACCGCATCGCCCAGTAATGCTGAGCACAGAGGTTTGTGGCTGGGCTGCTTAAAAGGGAGGAGGGGTATCCAAAGGCTTTTTGGTCGTTTACTATTTCCAAAGATGTACTTTGGCTGTGAAAAGCCGTAAGAATAAAGCCATATGCAGCTCGCGCTACACCACACATGCATGCACGTATGACCCCATCCGCCATATCTGTTCACCTGTGCAGTTTCCTGCTTCATTCAGATTCCTCACTCTCTACACTATTTTTTTTCCTGGAGCCAGTCCCCTACAGTGTTGTCTCCATTATTATTTTTTATCCGTTGAGGTATATCATGCCATAAAATCCTTATTTTAAAACCTTGGGTCTTTCACCAGAGCGGTATCGACATACACAGACAAATATTTTTGGGGTGAAGTCATCCAAAATGAAAGCGTAAAATGGGCATGTGTGCAACACATTAACTTAGCTACTTATATCACTCTTGTTGCTGATGCAGAGCTGAGAAGGCTGCCCTATGGAGACAACATATTTAATTCTTCATTCAATAGAAGGAATTTTACTGTAAGTAGCAGAAATCCAGTACTTTACTTATTGGTCTTTGCAAGCTCAGCTGCATGGGGCAGGTGTGAGTAAACCCCTAGAAGGGTATGCCACACGGTACCATGGCCTCATCCACTGGAGTCTAACAATATTTAGCATCTTGGTCGGCTTTAAATAGTTGATTGTGCCTCCATGCAACAATGGACTCTCCAGTCTAGAGAAACATTTTAACTGAGGTCAGTCAGCTCCTCTGCTCTAGCTTCTGTACACAGGTATCCACCACATTTAAGAGGAGACAGAGATGCCGTGTTTCCCCATTCCAACCAAGCATCTTTAGTTTACTGAGCCCAGGACGGATCACGCCATTGTTGGACACTAGTAGCATAAACATAATCACGAACATCACCCTTCACGTCACTTGGCTACAAGTCATCCTTGTCCACTCTAGCACAGTGACTCTGAATATAAAATTTCCTAGCTAACGTAACGAAAAGTTTCAATTCTATAAAAAACAAGCATTTGCAATGCAATAGGTCTCGTAGCATTAAAGTTTGAGTTACTGGCATTGTAAATGACAATGCTTTGCATTATTTTTTTTTTAATTTGCAATTGGTATATAAACATTGTTTGTGAATGGTTAGCTGTTGCTTATGCTAAGCAAAGTTGGCAGTAATATAGAGTGCTAGTCTTGCTTGTTATAAGCATGCTGATTTAAAGCGCTCTGATACCTGCACCGACGGCAGGTGGTGTGTGTTCCTGGTGGAAGCGTGCACTGATGGCTGGTGTTTTATGTGCCTGGTGAATGCGTGCACAGATGGCTGGTGATGTGTGCCTGTTGAAAGCGTGCACTGACGGCTGGTGGTGTGTGTGTGCCTGGTGAAAGCGTGCACCGATGGCTGGTGGTGTGTGTGTGCCTGGTGAAAGCGTGCTCTGATGGCTGGTGGTGTGTGTGCCTGGTGAAAGCGTGCACTGATGGCTGGTGGTGTTTGTGCCCGGTGAAAGCGTGCACTGACGGCTGGTGGTGTTTGTGCCCGGTGAAAACGTGCACTGGCGGCTGGTGGTGTTTGTGCCTGGTGAAAGCATGCACTGACGACTGATGGTTTCTGTGCCTAGTGAAAGGGTGCACTGACGGCCAATGATGTGTATGCCTGGTGAAAGCGTGCGCTGATTGATAATGGTGTGTGTGTCTGGTGGCAAAGCATGCACTGACTGCTGCGGGTGTGTGTGTCTGGAAGCGTGCACTGACGGCTGGTGGTATGTGTGCCTGGAAGCGTGCACTGAAGGTTGGTGGTGTGTGTGCATGGTGGAAGCGTGCACTGACAGCTGGTGGTGTGTGTGCCTGGTGAAAGCGTGACAGCATTGTTCACAAAACATCCACGAAGCGAATTACTTAACACATATTTTTTCACAAGTGTAGTTTCGGAGAGCCTTTGACGTGGCATGGTTGTTCTTCAACATTCAATTGCTTAGTAGCTCTGGACATAAGGCCACATCTTTCACCAGGGACCGATGGGAGCAGGAAAAAACAGGCCAGGGTATACAAATTAAATTGCTCTCAATACCTAATCTAATAGCAAAATAAAAGCGTCCCACGTGAAAATCTGAAAATAGGGCAGTTTTGAACTTGTATACACACGTTGTATAAGTGTTGGCAGACGAAATGTAAAAAAAAAAATATGTGCTTTGTACTTCATAAGGCATGGGAGACGGCATCGTGCAGGCAATGTTTGTTGCAACATTCGGAGAATCAACAGTGAAACCTGTCCCACTAGACCATAAAACAAGCCCACAAACAGAGACAAAACAAGATGAGCCTGCAGTGTGCTTAGAAAAGAAGGAAGCAGGACGTGTTTGTTATTTAAAAGGGTTTAAGTGACACAGGCCAGACGGAAAAAAAACACATGCCAAAAAACTAAACATTCTGAAAAATAAAATCTCAAGAGTGTTTTTTTAAAACAGCTGGTGGGGGGCGGCCAGGACCCACCACGGTAGTGAAAGCAGGGGCACCGAGGACATCATATACATGTCAGCTGCATTGGGACACTCTAACCTACACTGCATGCTTACATCACAATACATATAGACTGCAATTCTGCACTGCGTTAGAGTCATACGAGCTCAGCTTGCTCACATCATGAGACATGCATATCGTATATGCAAAAAAACATAGAGCACTGCATGCTCACTGTATAAGACAAACACAGTACAAGTGGTTAATGCATCTTACATTGCATAGTTACAGTATGAGGCTTTTATACTTCCTGATGTGTGCACCTCTCAAAGTATCTTTAGGAATAAAGGAAAGCAACAATGTACCTCAGACACTTTGTTATACTTTGATTTATGTATCACTTGATACCTCTCACGAGGCACTAAATCACCTTGGTTGATGGGTCGGACGCTACACCCTAGGTGTGCTGAGTTGGAAGCCTGTCGAGTTGGAGTGTGGTCTGTGTGTGAAGTGTACTTGTGCAGTGTGTGATCAGAACATATTGAAAACTGCATATGAATACACACACATCATAAATATGCTTTCGACTTAATTACAAATATCCTCACAAATGAAAACATGCAACAAGAGACGATCCACAAGAACCATGAACTGTTTGCGTTGTGACGTGTACAACAACGCATTATTGTAATGAGGGAGAGCTTAAAACTGAATACACTCGATAACAGTGAGCGATAAGAATAAAAACTCTTGCTTTGGAGTGTACACATCTCTTACTAACATGGCAATAGTTAACTTGACAGCTGCCTGACGGTCATCTTTCCTAATGCAGGCGCCCCTGTACACAGAGTAGTACAATGCACTACTCCGAGAAGTTTACTGAACTGAAAGCGGCATTTTTTTCAGTCACCACAATGAGTGTCCGGTGTAGGAGACCCACACACAAATGTGCACAGAACATATTCTTAAAATAACGCCTACCACAGATGAATCAGAAGTTAGAAATGTCTAGTAAGTACGGCCCCACACCAGGATTCATTTCCCACGCTCAAAACAAGCGCCTTTGGGTGACCCTCCAGGCACCAACTTTTCGTGAAGACTGAGTCAGGTAGATACTCGCAGAACAAGTATACTGGAGTTACAGCGAATCCAGTGCACTCGCATCCCAAAAGGGGCCGGATGTTGTCTTTGGTTCGGTCTCCTGGTTACACACTCGTTCCACAACTGACACATGTACTGAACTTAATATCCTTTTACACGAGCATCAGAGGGCCAAACACAGCATGGATGCAGAGGAAAGCCAAGGTGAATGTGCAAAGGAATGAATCCGAGCAAAGACAAATCTTAGTAACAAGTTGTACCAGCATCCTTCGGCGTGGTTCCACGGCTCGTTTGGTGACATCACGGCGGGACCGCCAACCTTGACCACGACCCATCCCGCAGCTACGTGTCGGGGTCCAGTAGAGTGAATGTAAACCTTGGCCGAAAAAATGGCGGCCGCGGCTGGAAACAGGAGTGCGTCCTCTGGTTTGCAAGCGTCCGGCGGGTCAGGCTCCGGGAATGCGAGTGGTGCCGAGCCTGGAGGTCATGCTGGCCTCCGCGATCCTGGCGGTGGTGGCAGGGAGCCGCCCAGAGCTGACTGGAGGGGCAAGCAGCTGCGTAAAGTGCGGAGCGTGGACTTGGATAAGCCCGAGGGCACCGCAGGGATGGACCCTACAGATGCCCCGCTGTTCTTCCTGTCCGGTGGAGGCGGATTCCAGCCCGTGCTCCCGCAAGCCGGACGTAGAGCTCAGGAACTCGACACCGAGGACTGCGCCGGGGGTCCGGCTCTCACTGGAAGGTAAGAAGCGAGCGGCGCAAGCAAGTCTGCTGTGGCCGGGGAAGCATGTGGCTAGGAGGAGCAGACAGTGTGAAGTGCTAAAGTAATGTCAGTGAGCGGCCCTGATGTGGCATCGGACAGTGTGAGCTGCTCATGGAGGCTCGCATAGACTGGGAAGAGGGGTCACATTGTGGGGAACTGAATCGTGGTTGAAGAGCGATGGGTGCTGGAGGGGAGAGCAGACAGTGGGGACTACTTTGGGGTACCGTACTGGAACACGGAAGAAGGGTCGGACAGAGAGGGGTACTGAAATATGTACGGACAGGGTGATAAAGTGCACGGGATGAGCGTGAGGGAAGATTCAGGCGGCGGAGGGGGGATGGAAAGTGAAAGTAAGCAGCAGGCTTGCAGTGGAGACAGGAGATGGGTGTGCTCGTGCTGTCTGCGCACGGCCCGCGCCGATCCGATTCCTGAGCCTGCGCGTGCCCATCTCCTGTCTCTTGGGAAGCAGAGCCGGTAACAATAGGTCTCTGGCGAAACCGCGCTTTCGCGCGATAATCGCCACGAGACCTCAAAATGGAGGCATGGATTAGGATTCTATTTCTCCACTTTAATATATCCAGCAGCCATTAAACATCATGTAGATCTCAACATTAAACTTTATGTCCCATGAGTCATTGGGGCAAAAGAAACAAAAACAGTCTATCCAATCCAAATGCCGCAGTTTCTCTCAACATTCTCTGCAGACGCTCTATCCCCCTCTTTCTTCCTCTTAGGGGTGTTCAGCCCCAATTACTATGATCCTCAGTTCTATCATTTACTTAATGCTCGCCTCCATCAGAGGAGCGAGTTGCCACACATCTGCGGGAGAGATTTCAACTGTGTATTGAATACCAACTGTGATCGCTCAAGGGCCCCCTGGCTTTACTCTCATTAGGGATTAATTCTATGGGAGACTTCGTTCGGGATGGTTTAGTGCATAGTTGGGAGACAGTTCGGGAATGGCCTAGCACACCAACAGCCCTTACTCGATTCCACTATCAGAGTCAGGCACATGCTACAAGACTTGCCGGCGGATTACTTGTTTTAGCCCCTGGACGTGGCAGCATTGTCCCACCTAATGAAGGAGAATGCCCCACCGGACTAATAGCGGAACTTTATGCATTTGCGCAGGAGGCACGTAGGCCTGGACTGACGAGGCTGGAGCGGCAAAGGGATTTGGGCAGGAATATTAGGGAAAAACATTGGCAATATTGCTGTGCTGTAGTTGTCAGTCTCACTAAATGGAAGACATAGATTGATACATTTCAAATACATTAATTGAGTATATTACACCCCAGGACTCTTGCATAGGTATGGCTTCCGAGATTCCGCTGAATGCCATTGTTGCGGCAAAAGAGTGGCTGGATTCACGCACTTTGCCTGGTTTTGTGCCAGTGTGCCTGAGTTCTGGCATACAGTTTTTAACAAATTAGAAGCCATCACGGAACTCACCCCCATGTTGGCGTTGTTGATTTATGATAGAGAAATAGACAGGGAGATTAGGTGACTGGTCGCCATTTGACTATTATTAGCTAAGCGACAAGTTTTAACGCGCAATTGGATGTGTACAGCAAGCTACTTCCTCCCCAGAGTCGAACCAGGAACCATTTGGGTCCATATCAGACTTACCTGAACTGTACGGAAACAGGAGAGACTGAAGGTGAGATGAGGTAACTACAGAAGATGCGCGATGTGCTGGGAATGCATAAATCAAAGGTGATAGCTTTACTTCATTTGTTCATAATGATATCCATATGCCATGGGGGTTGTGACTTCTAACTTAAAACGTCAATCATAATTTGTTGTTATCTAATGAATACTTGTATTTCTATTACATAATATGTACGAGTTACTCTCAGAAGGCCTGAAACGCCGATCTTTATGTCATTCACCCTGACGTACACCATACTGTGCTTTGTTTTTTCATTGGCCTGTGGTGTATATTTTAAAACTGTAATTGTATAATGTATGCATAGCCCAGCCTGATTGTATGCTTTATATGATTTTTATTATAAATAAAATTTAAAAAAACAGACTCTGTTCCTACAACTGTATTATCCCCAAGGTTTATCAAACAATGTGCCAAAATACAATAACTTAGACATTTCTAGTAAGACAAGACATCATCAACTATTCATTGTTTGCATGAAACTACAGCTACATTATCTGAACTCATTCTTACTATACCATTATATTATGTCAGGTGGGCATACCAATGTAATCAGAAGAGTGTGGGTTAATCCTCGTCTCTTGTCCTTAATACAATTGAAAATTTCGGTTTCGATAGCTAGGAAATTTTTCATTCTATGTCAGGACTGGAGGTGAGGATTAGGCTAGTTTAAAGCTTTTTCAGATTTGAAATTGGTTTGAAATAAAATCTTTTAAAAGTAGAATCTGAGGACCAGTCTGCTGCATTGAAAATGTCCTCCAATCAAGCTCCAAATGAAAATGTTTTGGAGACCATGGCCCCTCACACAGAATAAGCTCAGAACTGGGAGATATGGATACCAGCTTCTTGCATGGTCCATCCGACCCACCTGGCAATGGTAGGGTAAGAAACCGCTTCATGAGGTTTAGTGAGAGCAATGAGTAATTGTTTTTCACCCCGAGAGCGAAGATCTTCTGTCATAGACTCATAAGCCTTTACCAACCTAGCAACACATAACTTTGAAACATCTGGTAAGACTGGGCATGACACAATTTTTGAATTACATTCGCCTGGAAATGTGAAAAGTCACTCCATCCGGAGTGAATATTCTACCTGTTAAATCCAGGGCTCTCATATCCGAGACTCTTCGACAGGAGATCAAACACAACAAGGTGGCTAACTTTGCAGACATCTGTTTCCTTGACAGGTACGTATTTGAAGGCCATAATTTGAACAGATGTTTAACCTTATTAATTTCCCATAATTTAGAATACCTGGTTTTTGATGGAACAGACAATCTAATACCCCTCAGAAGTTTACAGAACAAAGGATGCTCCCCAACTGTGTGCCCGTTTATCGGCGATTGGGCAACCGAAATGGCCAATCTAGAGGTATTAATGGACCTATAACCCAAGCCATCAGTAGTTAAGGCAGCCAGAAAATTCAAAATGTGGACAACGTATGCCCCAAGTGATCCTGTTGCCGTTGAGTACACCAACCCAACCATTGAGATCAGGCAGAGCGGTATCTTTTATTCAACCTATCTGTCCAGGCCTTGGCAAGCAATGAAGCAGTCTCTCGTGAAATGCCTGGTACTTTTCAAAGTTCCTGATAATCTTCCACGTCATGAAACAAAGGGAGCCTGCTAGAACTAGGTGATAAGGATTTCCTTGGCGATCCCAGAAGAGACCCAGAAACAGTAGAAGGATTGGAAACTCCCAAGAAAGTTCCATCAGAACTGGAAACCAGACTTGAGACCTTCAACTCGGGGTGATTATCATCAAATCCTCCCGTTGTCTCCAAATTGGGGAATTGGGGTGGACAATCTCATTTTCATCGTGAATGGTGGGAACTCATACCCTCTCTCTTCGCTCCAATCTTAGAGAAACGCATCGGTCAATTCTGCATTGGAATCCGGTCACCAACTGCAGTATCGGTCCAACTGATGATCCAGCTGAGAGGCAAACAGATCCATTGTGAAGGGACCCCACCTGGTTTGAATCTCTTGGAACACCAGTGGATGTAGTTTCCAGAGACCAAAATCTGATTGGCTAGGCAGTATTTCCAAAAGGTTCGAGACAACTCTGAAAGGGTCTTCAATCCTTTTCCCCCTAAATGGTTGTCCATTTTGAGAAGATCACAACATTCGGCCTTGTTTTTGTCCAACACTTCACTGGAAAGGAGCCTGCCATTGGCTCTGTGGATGACCATTTTCCTCCTGTGGAGTATTCCCTGCAGCGTGCTCCCCACCCCGAGACACTGGCTTTCGATTGTATCACAAGATTGCATTGGGAGCCAAAAATGGCATGGTCATTCCAGGCTTCCATATGGAAAACCCACCATTGCAGTTCTTTCTTTGCCTCTTTCTAGAGGGGAATGGATTGGAAATAGGTGAGACCCCATTGAAGAGGGAAGATCGTTATGTGTTGCAACTCCTGGTAGTAAGGTGGCCTGAAAAAATGGCCTGTATCGAGAATGGAAGAAGACCTTTGATGCGGGCCAGTTGATGCAGGGAGGTCAAAGGTCTAGACAGGGGTTTCCTCAGTGTGTGCTTTATTTTGTTGAGTTTGCGTGATGGAAATTTTGTTGAGTTTGCGTGATGGAAGGCTCAGGGGGGCTTTACTAGAGGCACCACAAACTCCAGAAATTGCAAGGTTTGGGATGGAATCAGGGAAGACTTCTTCTCGTTGACCACAAAACCGAGAGACACCAACAGATTGACAGTCATCTGTAAATGGTTTGACAAACGTTCTGGACATTGATCTAGATGGTTAGTCTGGCACCGCAGACTCTCAAGTCCCAAACCACAAGATTCAAAATCTTGGTAAAGCACCGTATAGTGGTTGATAGACCCAAAGGAAGAAAAGTGAATTTGAAAATCTGTGACTTCCATTGAAACTGCAGGAAGCGTCTGTGAGGGGTAAAGATAGGAATCATGAAATAGGCGTCCTTCAAATCCAAGCAGACCATCCAGTCATTTGCCTGCTATAAATCTCTGAGAAGATGGATACCCTCCATCTTGAAGTGGCGGTAAACCAACCACTTGTTGAACTCTCTCAGATTGATAATGGGACAATGGTCTCAGTCCCACTTTGTCACCATTAAAAGGTTACTGAGAATACCATAGGGATGTAAAATTGTTGGGACAATCGCACCCTTCTCCAACAGCTGAGCAATCTCTAAGCCTACTAACTCAGGTCGCACGAGAAGGATAAGGGTTTTGGTCTGTGCGGTTGGGTTGGAGAAACATAGAATTCTATTGGCAATCCCCTTCTGTTTTGAAGAACACAAGCATCTGAGGTAAGAGCCTCCCAGATGTACAAAATTCCACCAACCTGCCTCCAAGTCTGATCCCCTTGAATGTTTGTACACTCGTCTTGAGGGGTATTGTGGGTGCCATTGCCTGTGGAACCTCCTCTTGCACTCCGGCATCTGGCATAGCTCCTGGTTGGATAGAAATTGCTGATCCTGGATGAGTCCTCAATAGGTGTAGGAACCCATAGTGGAGGCTTGGTGGAAGAACGACCTCCAAGCGCCCACCACCACGACCGGCAAACACACAGGGCGTAAAAATCCTCTTAATAGATGTCTGGGCTTTTCTCAGATATTTACGAATTTGCCCAATTCACAGATAAATGGATCTCCAAAGACACTCCCCTGTGCTATGGGACCCGCTTCTGATGTTGATAACTGTGCCAGTTTAGGGTCTATTTTAATCAGGAGGGATCTACGCCTTTTCATAGAAATCGCACAGTTGGCTTTTCCCAGAAAGATTTTGGCTCTCTAAGCCCAGCTTTATAAGGCTTCCTGGGAATCTAGGGAACCGTATGCTTTGGCATCTTCAGCCATGTCCAGCATCTTGTATAGGGGCCCTGCTACATCCAGTAACGTATCCTGGCATGAGCGCCAGGAGGGAACTGTTCCCTTCTTGGGGTAACAAACGAAATTCGTCAAAAAACGTAGCCATCTTGGCATCCATTTTGGGAGTGAGGGCCACTTTGCCCTTCAAGGAAAATCTAGGACACTCGGTCCAGAGACAACTCAGTACTTCCCTGTGGTTTCCGTAACCGACCCATTATATAAAAGGCCACCTTAGCTTCTGGGGACCAGTCCGCAGAGCACAGATGTCCAACATGTCCAAATCTGGCTCTTGGGGAGATGCATCTGTAATGGGCTCTTTTTCTGAGGGAAAGGGATTACCAGAAGGACGCCAGGGTCTGCTGGAGTCGCCGTCTCCATCAGAGGCATTGGGAGACTTGGCCCTGTCTCCAGGATCTGGGTTGGGGGAGAGACTTACCGAAGACCTAGAAATCTGAGAGTCCATAGGGGGAGGTTGTGAGTCCATTAAGGCCTTCTGGAGGCATGCAAAGGCGTCTAGATCAACACCTGGGTCGTCTGCACACTTGCGCTTACGCAGTCCCCCTAGCAGCCGGATGACCGTACCGCACACTCAGAGCCTGTAAGTTAATGAACCGTCCGCGGAGTGAGCACGTTCCCGCGCTGTAAAGGAAAAGACAATTACGTTCAATAAGCGACACCAACGTTAGAGGCAAACTTCACAGTTTAATTATTGATAAGCAACGCATGTCTTAGCCACTAAATGGTACAGAAAACAACATTACAAACGCAGAGGTAAAAACACTTAGCTGAGTCTGCTGGAGCAGTGAAGAAAGAGGGGGCTAGAGCATCTGTACAGAATGTTGAGAGGAGCTGCAGCATACAGGTTGGATAGACTGTTTTCTGTTTCTTTTCCCCAGTGAATCATGGGAAATGAAGTTTAATGTTGGAACATACATAATGTTAAATGGCTGCTGTAAATAATGAAGTGAAGAAAGTTGAAGCCTAATCCTCACCTCCTGTCCGGACATACAATTGGTGTGCAGTCTACATCTCAATTCCTATGTTTTGGTCCACATTATTATAATCTTACAAGACCAAGAAATCTGTCTTTTCTATTTCCTGTGATCAATTATAGATAAAAAGTATTTCTTGTGGTAGAACATTCCATTTGCACGAGGGCCATCCTTTGAGGCTGCAGAGGGGTGTTTACACCTTTAGCCAGGTATGGCAGGAACTCAAACGGGATCAAAATGATAACTGAGTAGAGTGGGTTTCTCCAAAACTCTTTAGGATGGTAAAGTTAGCTGCAGAGGTACTGGCTTTTAGGGCAGGAGTATTCATTTAGTCTGTTGCTTACTCTGCTCTTCATCTACCACCTCCTGTGATCCAAAGGAGGCACTCCTCAGGCCAGCACAGCTCTTTACAATCACTTATAAAAGACTTTTGCCCAGACAAACCCAGTATCGGGGCCTCCTTCTCAGTGTCTAAGGAAAACCATTCCATTTGCCAACTTGTGGTATTGTTTGGTGTTTCTGCTCCTGTTACACCAGAAGGACACAGATCAAGACACAATCCACCAGGACAATGCCGACAGAACCAGTAGATTCAGGCTGGAGTCTTAAGCATTACATTAGTGTGCTTGTGTTGTTAAGAGAAGGTGGGCTCGTGGATTCACCTTCATAGCACTGTATCCATGCCAGTTGTCGACTACAAATGGGAATGCATGCTATCTGTTAGTTGGCTGAGGGCTGCAGAGAAGTGTGTGCACTATAGCAGAGTAGTAGGTTACAGGAAAAAGTATGGAAAGGCAAAATACAAACCCATCTTGTGTGTACCACTCTAGGTACCCTACACGTCCACTCTTCCAAGCCTTCTGTGACTCATTATGCAAAAATAGAATTTCATACTGTACTTATCGTTAAACTGCATAGCCAGGCCTCCCCTATGTGGTGCCAGCAATATACCATCAGACCCAGGAACTACATATCAATTTTCTGGCCACGCCTGCTGATTTCGGGGTGCGACTTTGACAGGGTCGCTTCTCTGAGCATACATGCCTTGCTGAAGAGGCCAGCTGGGCATTGTAAATGGAGATCTTGAGCAATAATAAAAAACAAAAAATGAATCCACAACACACCAGGACAAGGGGATGCAAAGGTGGAGCCTCAAGCACAATGCAGCGGACTCCTCCTCCTTTGACACTCATCTGTATCTCAAGACACCAGATAATAACCTAGTCCAGTGAGCAGTCAGCAGCCCCCACTCACATATATCCCCAGTTCAACTGAGATATGACATATAAATGTAGCAATTGGAGTGATTGTGCAATCGATCTATGGTTGTGGACTCTTTGAAGCGGTTTCTCTGGCTAGTGTGTCTTCCACTATGTATCACGCTCTTCAATTTTCTGTTGCAACTGGATTCCTCTCGTATTGACCCCTGAACCTCTCATACCATACCTAAGCCCCTCTCCTGTTCATTCCTGCCCTGACATGGTCCTTTCTTCATTACCCTTTCATAATCTCTCCCTATGTAACTGCACATCAGATGCCTGCAGCTAGCTACCCCAATGCACTATCAAACAGCCTTGTGAAACCCCAGTGTTCGGGGAAGACTGCTCCATCCACATGCTGGTTTCCCATTCCTTTCATCTTGCACCCTTTCAGTGATCTCAACTGATACTTTTCTGTCTCTTACCTGTCCGCTGTGAAATTTGAGAAATGTCATAATGCTATCAAAACTGCCAACATAAAGTGAGCATAATGGAATCTGCACGCACAAGTCACAGTCTGTGCTTCCTTCCTGGCATCCTCACAAAAAGGGCAGTGGTCTCTCCTGGCTTCTTTGAGGACATCATTGAGACAATTAATAATAGCACCATTCTTTTCAAAACCTGTAAGTACCATTATGATACATGAAAGTTGAGCAATGCCTTTGGTCATTCACGATTTTATAGTTCAGAGGCACTGATTTGTCCATTAAGCGGTTCAGGCTCAGCGCGTTGGTTGGATTATAGAATGATCACGTTTTAATGAATAGAGGTGCGTTTAAAAGCGCAACATCAATTGAATATTCAGCAGACTAATCACTGTGATTCCCTACCACCGTTATCGATCACAGATGGTTTCAACGTGAACTTATTCACCATAAGTACATAGAAAAACCCTTGGACATTGTGGATGTTAATTTGCTATCGCCGACCAGGTGAGAGTTTTAAAAGAAATCGTTTTCAAGGACTCTGCATCTCCAAGAAGTGCACCGAATAGCCAGGACAGGACATAGCCCCTGACGAAGGTAAAGTTAATTCCCGAAATGCATTGGGCATTGGGCGGTAATACGAGGTGGTGGCAGCATTCGTTACCCGCTCGTGAGTTGGGGCAGACTGTGAGTCATTCTCTAATGTGGATTTCTCTTCTACTTCTTACCTTTGCCGCCAGCTGATTTTTAAAATTCTAATTGCTTGCACTTTTTAAAATATCATTTTAAATCTTTGTGTGCTTGGTGACATTAACGTATCTTTGTAACGCTACTTCCGCCCCAGTCCACCACGGCTCTTTGTGCCGTTTGTTGTGGAGGGCAGGGCAGGACGCCATCTTGTGTGAGTCCCGGATCCCGGTGGGACCGTAGGCAGTGGTCTAGCTGGTGGAGGGGCTTGGGGCATAAATTGACAGGCAGCGTGGGGCCCGATGCTGTAATACGAGGTGGTTCAGAAAAGGGGGTGGTGATGGACAGAGTATCTGAATTAAACAGAACACTCATACCCAGTCAACAGATCAGGGCTTGATCCATCACCGTTTTTTAGCTCACTGCACCATCCCAGCTCAGAACCTGGCTATATGCAAATTAGTCTGTCCCTGGCCCAGTGCATCATGGGAACAGGGCAGACCAAACTACCAAGCCAATTCTTATACTGGGAAGGAAACAAGCTTCCGGGGACCGGTTTCTGGCATTACAGCCGTCTTCGGCCTGGCTTGCTTGAATCCTGATGGTGCAATGAGCAAGGGACTCACATCTGAGTATAACCTTCCACGCTTATGGTGGACAAAACGATTCAGAAAAGGGGGTGGTGATGGACAGAGTATCTGAATTAAACAGAACACTCATACCCAGTCAACAGATCATGGCTTGATCCATCACCGTTTTTTAGCTCACTGCACCATCCCAGCTCAGAACCTGGCTATATGCAAATTAGTCTGTCCCTGGCCCAGTGCATCATGGGAACAGGGCAGACCAAACTACCAAGCCAATTCTTATACTGGGAAGGAAACAAGCTTCCGGGGACCTGTTTCTGGCATTACAGCCATCTTCGGCCCGGCTTGCTTGAATCCTGATGGTGCAATGAGCAAGGGACTCACATCTGAGTATACCCTTCCACGCTTATGGTGGACAAAACGATTCAGAAAAGGGGGTGGTGATGGACAGAGTATCTGAATTAAACAAAACACTCATACCCAGTCAACAGATCAGGGCTTGATCCATCACCGTTTTTTAGCTCACTGCACCATCCCAGCTCAGAACCTGGCTATATTCAAATTAGTCTGTCCCTGGCCCAGTGCATCATGGGAACAGGGCAGACCAAACTACCAAACCAATTCTTATACTGGGAAGGAAACAAGCTTCCGGGGACCGGTTCCTGGCATAACAGCCGTATTCGGCCCGGCTTGCTTGAATCCTGATGGTGCAATGAGCAAGGGACTCACATCTGAGTATACCCTTCCACGCTTATGGTGGACAAAACGATCCAGAAAAGGGGGTGGTGATGGACAGAGTATCTGAATTAAACAGAACACTCATACCCAGTCAACAGATCAGGGCTTGATTCATCACAGTTTTTTAGCTCACTGCACCATCCCAGCTCAGAACCTGGCTATATGCAAATTAGTCTGTCCCTGGCCCAGTGCATCATGGGAACAGGGCAGACCAAACTACCAAGCCAATTCTTATACTGGGAAGGAAACAAGCTTCCGGGGACCGGTTTCTGGCATTACAGCCGTCTTCGGCCCGGCTTGCTTGAATCCTGATGGTGCAATGAGCAAGGGACTCACATCTGAGTATACGAGGTGGTGGCAGCTCCTCGTTACCTGCTCGTGAGTTGGGGCAGACTGCAAGTCATTCTCTAATGTGGATTTCTCTTCTACTTCTTACCTTTGCTGCCAGCTGATTTTTAAAATTCAAATTGCTTGCACTTTTTAAAATATCATTTTAAATCTGTGTGTGCTTGGTGACATTAACTTACCTTTGTAACGCTCCTTCCGCCCCGGCTCTTTGTGCCGTTTGTTGTGGAGGGCAGGGTGCCATCTTGTGTGAGTCCCGGATCCCGGCGGGACCGTAGGCAGCCGTCTAGCTGGGGGAGGGGCTTGGGGCATAAATTGCATATGCCCGCCCGGACGCGTGCAGCGAGAGCGCCGCTGGCGCGCCGAAGGAGTGCGAAAGGAGAGCCCGTCTGCGCCCGTCCTCGCTCAGGACGCGCCCAGCGCCAGTCTCCCTGCCCGTTTTTCTACTCAGCTGATGGCTGTTAAGATAGGGTACAGTCGTAATGAGCTAATGGTGCTAAATTCAGCTAAATGTCGAGGGGACAGACACTGGGAAGCTGCTGATTGCACCTCCAAGGGCTACCCTTCTTGCCGTTTTCGCTTCCACCCCGCCACAGCTGGCCCTGTCCCGCAAATTATCAACCATTCCACGATTTCAGCTGTGTTAATCAATGCCCGGTCCTTGGTTAAACATGCGGCTGATGTCTTTGAGCTTCTGGCAGATGTCCAACTTGATCTACCCTTTATCACGAGACATGGGTAAATGGTTCCTGTGCCCCGGTGGTGGAGCTCGCCATTCCCAGAGGCTTTAAAATTATGTGGGCGGACCGCTCTGTGGGGAGAGGAGGCGGAGTTGCTGTGGTATTTAGGGATAATTGGGCCTTTTCCTATGAGCCCTCAACAGATCTGGGTGAAGGGGAGGCTCTTCATTTCTCTCTTGCTCTCACCCCTCAATTTACGTTGGCAGGTACGCTGGTGTACTGGCCACCAGGATTTGCAGGGCCGTTTATTACTGCTTTGGAGGACGTGATTGTGCCTCTCTCACTGAGGTTTCCTAAGTTTCTCCTTCTTGGGGATTTTAATATCCATGCAGACGTTCTGGACTCTTCGGAATCAAGATGCTTAGCTGACTCCCTGAATCTTGCTCAGCTTAAACAATGGGTTAAGTTGTCTACGCATGTCGGGGGGCACCTACTTGATCTAGTCTGCTCCAATTTTAGCATTTCTCTGTCCTGCCCTGAAAGTGTGACATGGTCCGATCACAATTTGATCAGATTTTCCTGGCCACTAGATAAACCCGCTGGGGTCTGTGCTATCTCCCCTAGCGCTTACCCCTAGAGGATTATTCTATTTGCACTCTGGGATACTTTATCCGGGAGCCGACCACTCTTGGGCTCTGAGGTATCAGATGCAGTGCAGAGTTTTAATGCCTGGATTGGGAGGGGGCTGTGTCCTCTATGAATCAGGGCTCTGGTCATAGAGGGCATTCTACCCCCTCTAAGCCATGGTTTTCTCACGCTCTGCGCGAAATGAAATTGGGCTGTAAAAAACTTGAACGGTGTTGGAGACTTGGCTATCAGCCCGCTGCTAAGACAACTCTCTGTGCCGCCCAGAGAGAATATTATGCTGCCATTAGGACAGCAAAAGGCATCTATTATGCAGGAAGGATTGCCAAGGCTAATAATAACAGCAAATACATTTTTGCCATCGTTAGGAGTTTCCTCTCACCGTGTGCTGAGCAACCTCTGTTGCCTTTCTCTGAACAGTTGTGCGAGGATCTGTCCTCTTTCTTTACAGATAAAATAGTGAAGATCCAGGACAGCCTGCGCATAGCATGCCATAATCAGAGGACCTTGCCTTTGCTGCCCTCTTTGCCTTCCCTTAAGTTCCCCAACTATCAATTTGGGGAATTTTCTCCCTCCTGAAGCGGACATACTGGCCGTTTTGAGGTCCATGAAATCTGGGTCTCCCACCGATCCGTGTCCGGCCCGTGTGGTAGGAGGGGTGGCAGTAACGGTATGTGCAGAGGTTACTCAGATTGTTAACCTCTCCTTTACAACTGCTACAGTTCCCATTTGTTGGAAGCAAGCCAAACTATTGCCACTTTTAAAGAAATCAGATCTGGACCCATCAGTTCCGTCTAACTATCAACCTATTTCCCTGCTAGCCAAGGTTTGTGAAAAAATGGCGTTTCGCCAGTTGGACGCTTTTGTGGAGGCCTCAAATGTTTTGCACCCTGCTCAGTCGGGCTTCCGTGCTGCTTATAGCACTGAAGCAGCACTGGTAGAGATGGCAGAGGCTATTCGGGAGTGCCTGGACGGAGGCGGCAGAGGGGCATTGGTTTTGTTAGCCCTATCTGCCGCCTTCGACACGGTGCCCCAAATCCGCTTCTTCTCGCCAGGCTGTCTGCTATCGGCATCACTGGTTCCGCCTTACAGTGGCTGACATCATTCCTGAACAATCGGACCCAACATGTGTGGATGCCGCCATACACGTCCTCTGCCAGGGCACTTTCTACGGGGGTGCCTCAGGGGTCTACTCTTAGCCCCCTGTTGTTTAATATTTACTTGACCCCTTTGATTTTCCTGGCAGAGCAATTAGGTGCAACAATAATTGCCTATGCCGATGACACCCAGCTTTTGTTTACTTGGCCAAGTGATAATCTGGACACCTCCGGTGTCCACCTTTGTCTCTCATCGGTCTTTCGTTGGCTTGCATTTGCCCAACTGAAATGCAATGAGGAAAAATTAGAAGTCCTCCTCTATGGTGATTTTCCTACTAACTTTAGAGAACTGCTGTGGCCACCGACGCTCCTTGCCCTAACTCCATGGGTAGCCCGGCAAAAAATTTGGGAGTGTGGTTTAGTGAAAACCTTAAATTTGAGCACCACATAAAAAAATTAACAGGCGTCTGCTTTGGCACTCTCAAAGCCTTACGCAGATTCTTTCCCTTGCTCCCGAGGGAAGCCAAAGAGTCAGTGTCACATGCCCTTATCCTTTCTCGGCTAGACTACGCGAACGCTCTGTTCATTGGCATTCCAGCTTACCTGATCAAGTGTCTTCAGATCATCCAGAATGCAGTGGCTAGACTTCTTTTTAACATCTCGAGGAGGTCCAGCGTACGGCAATATTTGCGTAGTCTTCACTGGCTGCCTGTGGCTCAACGGATTCTATTTAAATCTCTGGTTCTTTCTTTCAGAGCCACGCATGGTCAAGGTCCTCATTACCTGAGAAAGCTGCCTTAGGTCGGCCAACTAGTGTCGGATGGCCCTTCCACGATTCCAGCGCACTCGGCTAGGCGGTCAATCTATCTCTGTAAAGGCAGCTAGAGCTTGGAACGCACTTCCACTGCACCATCGTGCCAAGATATTTTTGTCTTCAAAAAAGCACTAAAAAAACATCTCTTTACCATGGCATTCTAATATCCATTTCCACCCATTCTGCCTCTCTGCACGAGCTCGGTCCTGGATACTCTAGAGTAATTGAGCGCCCTATAAAACTGTTTATAACATAACAGGACAACAATCAATCAATCAATCAATTAAAATACTTGTAAAGCACTCTACTTACCCGTGATGGTCTCAAGGCAGTGTGGGGAGGGGGTGCCGCTACTACTCGAAGAGCCAGGTCTTGAGTAGGCTTCTGAAGGTGAGCAGGTCTTGGGCAAGCTGTAGGTGGGTGGGGAGGGAGTGCCAGGTCTTGGCAGTGAGGAATGAGAAGGATCTGCCGCCAGAGGTAGTTCGCTGGATGCGGGGGATGGCGGCGAGGGTGAGGCCGGTGGAGCAGAGCTGGCGGGTGGGGGTGTAAAAGCTGTCTGCTGTTCAGGTAGGCTGGTCCGGTGTTGTGGAATGCTTTGTGTGCGTGGGTGAGGAGCTTGAAGGTGATCCTCTTGTCGATGAGGAACCAGTGTAGGTCTCTCAGGTGGGGGGTGATATGGTTGCGGCGGGGGACATTGAGGATTAGTCGGGCGGAGGAGTTTTGGATGCATTGGAGTCGTTGTAGGTGTTTGGCCGGGATTCCTGCTTAAAGTTCGTTGCCGTAGTCCAGCCTGCTGCTGACAAGGGCCTGTGTCACTGTTTTTCTTGTTTCGGTTGGGATCCACTTGTAGATCCTGCAAAGCATGCGGAGGGTGTTGTAGCAGGAGGAGGAGATGGCGTTGACCTGCTTCGACATAAGGAGGAGTCGAGGATGAAGCCTAGGTTGCTTGCGATGTCCGTGGGTGTTGGTGCTGCTCCCAGCGTGGTCGGCCACCAGGAGTCATCCCAGGCGGAGGGGCTGGGTCCGAGGATGAGGACCTCCGTCTTGTCCGAGTTCAGCTCCAATCCGCGATGGCCTTCATTCCCTCGTGGAGGTTGGTTTTGGCGGTGTGCGGGTCCTTGGTGAGGGAGAGGATTAGCTGGGTGTTGTTGGCGTAGGAGATGATGTTGAGGTCGTGCAGGTGGGCCACTTGGGCGAGGGGGCCATCTAGATGTTGAGCAGCGTCGGGCTGAGGGATGATCCCCGGGGTACGCCGCAGACGATGTCGGTGGCTTTGGATCGGAAGGGAGGGAGGCGGACGCTCTGGTTTCTGCTGGAGAGGAAGGAAGTGGTCCAGTCGAGGGCCTTCTCTTGGATTCCGGCTTCTTGAAGGCGTGTCATTAGTGTGAGGTGGCATAATGTGCCGAAGGCGGCTGACAGATCCAGGAGGATGAGGGCTGATGTTTCGCCGTTGTCTAGCTGGCGCCTGATGTCATCTGTGGCGGCGATGAGGGCTGTCTCAGTGCTGTGGTTTTGTCTGAATCCGGACTGGGACGGGTCTAAGATGTTGTCCTCGAGGTGGTGGGCCAGTTGAGTATTGACAATTTTCTCGATGACCTTCGCCGGGAACGGGAGCAGGGAGATGGTCCGGACGTTTTTGAGGTCCGCGGGGTCCACCTTGGGCTTCTTGAGGAGGGCGCTGATCTCAACGTGCTTCCAGCTTTTCGGGAATGTCGCTGTCTCGAAGGAGATGTTGATGACCTTTTGTAGTTGGGATGCGATGGCTGCGTCTGCTTTGTTGAATACGTGGTGTGGGCAGGGGTCTGACGGTGAACCGGAGTGGATGGAGTTCATGATCTTGCGTGTCTCGTCGTAGTTAACGATGGACCAGGAGGTCAGGTGGTTGGTACGGTTGGTGTTCGCAGGGGGGGTTGTGGTGTCTGGCGTAGTCGGGGCAGTCGTGGTGTTGAGGCTGTCGTGGATGTTGGCGATTTTGAGGTGGAATAAAGTGGCCATTGAGTCACACAGTTCTTGTGAGGGCGGGATGTCATTGGCGTTGGGGTTGGAGAGTTCCTTCACGATGCTGAAGAGCTCTTTGCTGTCGTGTGCGTTGTTGTCCAGGCAGTCTTTGAAGGAAGATCTCTTGGCTAATTTGATGAGGTGGTGATGTCTGCGGGTGGCGTCCTTGTGGGCTGCGAGGCTGTTCGGTGTGCGTTCTTGGAGCCAGTTCTTTTCCAGTTTCCGGCATTCATGTTTGGAGGTCTGGAGCTCTTCGGTGAACCAGGTGGCTTTCTTGCTGCTGTGGTTGTTGGAGGGTTGCTTGAGTGGGGCGAGGGTGTTGGCGCAGTCGTTGATCCACTGTCTGAGGTTGAGGGCGGTGGCATCTGGGTCGGTGGGGTCGGTGGGCGGGCTCTGCGTGAGGGTGGCGGTCAGCTGGTCTTCGGTAACTTTGCTCCAGCAACGACGGGGTAGCTGTTGGGTGCAGTGGTGGGTGGTAGGTTTCTTGAAGGTAAAACGGATGCAGAGGTGGTCGGTCCAGTGGAGTTTGATGGTGTGGTTGAAGGTGGTGTGGGTGCTTGTGGAGAAGACTGGGTCAAGCGTGTGGCCAGCGACATGGGTGGGAGCGGTGATGAGTTGTCTGAGGCCGAGGTTGGCAAGGTTGTCGATCAGGGTGGCGGAGTTGGCGTCGTTGTTGTTCTCGAGGTCGAAGTCCAGGTCCCCCGTAGTTCGTGGAGGTGAGTGCGTGGGTGCTGGCCAGGTCGGCGATGGAGTCGGTGAACTGTGCCCGGGGTCTGGGAGGTCTGTAGACGAGGGTTCCTCTGAGGGTGGTGTGGGGGTCGGTGTGGATCTGGAAGTGCAGGTGTTCGGCGGTGTTGAGGGTGTCATCTGCGTGAGCGGAGACCTTGAGGGTGAACTTGTGGGCGATGGCTATTCCTCCTCCAACTACGTTGGTGCGATCTCTGCGAGTGATCTTGTAGCCGTACGGGATGGCTATATTGATGTCGTGCGCCGAGGAGTCCTTCCACCAGGTCTCAGTCAGGAAGACAACGTCTGGGGCGGAGATGTCAAGCAGGTCCCAGAGCTCAACGGTGTGTTCGCGTGCGGAGCGGGTGTTGAGGAGTATGCAGCGAAGGTGGTTGGGTTCAGTCCTTGGATGTTTGGTAGCTCTGTCCCAGGTGAAGCTGCAGATGCGGCAGGAAAAAGGTCAGTGGGTGCGTTTCGGGGCGGCCTGGAAGCAGCTGTGGTCTCATCCGGTGTTGAGTGGGAGGAGGGCGCTGGCGCCGTATCGGAGTCTGACGTCCGTGGGGTCCAGGGGTTCTGGCGCAGGACTCGTTCCAGGCGCGGACGGGCACAGATGGGCTTGCCTCTGGTGTGCCTCCGGCGCGCCAGCAGTGCAGCCGCACAGCGGCCGCCGTATACGGCGGGGAGAGAGGATCAGGAGGGAGCGCAGCGGCGAATGGACGGCGAGAGGGCGTGGCCGGAGGGGAGCAGTGGCGGGAACAGCAGAGGGATTACAGAAGAGAAGGGGAAGGGGGGGAGACGCGCTGGACGCAAAGGGAAAAACCACTAAAACACAATTACGAAATACAGAAGGCACAAAAGTTCAGAGTTACAGCAGCGAAAAAACGGGGCAACAGTGACCCACAACCAGGGGCACAGTGCAGCAGTCAGGCAGCAACGAGCAGGGGGCACAGCAGGCGCAAACTCACAGCGGAGCGGCAGCGAGAGGGGAGAGGTACTGGCACACAGGTGGAGCTGTGCGGCAGGAGGGGAACGACCTGGCCTGCAGGCAGGGCCAGGGGTCCTTTACCTATACGTACAGAAATCCGGGTTAGACTCTCAAGCGTCCACCCGAAATTATCAAAGAGACTCAAGTATAATAGGCGCGTGCTTGCATGCTAGTTAACTGATAAATGGCTTGTTCAGAAAGGACCACGTAAGGGATAATTGGACTTTTTACAACCCCAACAGCTTACTCGCTCAGCTGCTATATTATACATTTTTGCAACTTACAGATTCCTCTAGGGGGACCTGCCAAAGTGCTAAAAGTGTAACCACCTATTTAAAGAGATTCTGTGGTAAATCTACACAAGCATTTTTCAGCAAATGGGCATTCTTCTGATAAAGACGATTAAGTCCTAAGGAAGGCGTAAAGCAAGCAGAATACGTATCTATTAGTTAGTGTGGCCACCTATAAATATTGAGGGTAACATAGAGCAAGGTCAATAACTTGAATTTAGCAATAAGATCTCTAATGGTCTGACAGAACTCACAAAATCTTGCCGGAAATATGATTCAAGTGATTAAGAGTCTGTGAACCGCAAATCTCCATCAGTGGACACAAATTATTGAACCCCTCTTAGGGATACCAAATGTCATCAAGGACTCACAGATCCTGTCCAACGTGGGCGTTTCATTTAGAAATTTGATTTCAAGTATGTTAGTTCAGTTGGACTAGCTAAAGAGAACCAGCAGAAGAACTCCATTAATGTACTAGGTTGGTAACCAAAAACCTAGGACATGAGTACCGCGTGTTTGGGGGCAAGGGGTGATCTGGTGACCTTCACCAGTCTACCTTTCCATACGGATGCCAACCTGCCCAACTTTAATCAAATCTTCAAAACCCATATCTTCTTAATATTGGCTCTTTTAAAGAATTTTATGCTTTTTTGATATTGCCTTGACCTAGAGCCACGAATCCTTTAAAAAAGAATGGAAAACAAGATAGAAATCTGAGACGGGTGTTACCCATATTCAGTTCAGCTTATTTTCTAACACCCAACCACGCCCCTGCAGTGAGTCTGTGCTCAAACATCACCTTTGTCCACATTATTTACCTCACCTGTAATGCACTGAATAATTTTCAGATCTACTGCTCTACTTCATATTTTCATATTTAAAAGGATAATCTTAAACTTTCCTGTCAGCTGGGATTTCTCCTGTGAGTTTCTTCACGGCAGTACTGTCCAAAGGCAATGGGATTTCACATTTATAAAGCCTAAATGGAGGATTTCTGTGTTCAAAGTGGGTACTACTGCGGCCAGAAGAACAAGTCAGAAGATGACCCTCATTTGGAGTATGACAACTGCTTTTATCCACATTATGATGTACTCAAATGTGACATCTGACAAGGCTTCTCCTCTAGAGGCGAGAACAAGAACCAAGAAAGTCATATATTTCAAGTCCAAGCATGTTGGGGCTAACCAAGGAAACTGTTCGAGTCTTCTAAAGATTCATCTTCTGTAAAAGCTTCAGATCGATGTGGCCCGAGGGGATGGAAACTGCTAAAGTCTAGGTCCAACCAACCTCTACTTCATCATATGTTGGGGTACACTCCCACTCTGACCTTGAGTCCATGCACTGCTCGACCTTATCAAGGAATCCCCTTTGAGGCATTGGCAAATACCATGCCCCCAATTTTGAAGTCAGGGTCAAAATCTTAGGGGCAGATGTATCAACATCCAGATTTGCGATTCTCAAATAGTGATTTTTTAGAAATCGCTATTTGAGATTAGCAAATTGGTATGTATGAGGAAAATCGCATTTTTTTTGCGATTTCTTAAAATTCCTCAATTGAGATTAGCAAATTGCGAATCGCAATTAAGGAATAATTTCCCATTCATTCCTATGGGCCAGGAGGCACATAGGAATGAATGTGAAGTATTCTCAATTTGCGATTCACAATTTGAGAATCGCTAATTGAGAATCATTTTAAGGATCCAAGAGTGTCATAATGACACCCTGATGCACCTCTGAAAATCACATGTGTGCGCAAATGGCGCACATACGTGAGGGCATGTATGTGCGCCACATGGCACCTTCACAAATGCAAAAAAGTGCTTTTGTGAAAGAAATCGCAAATTACCACCAACTTCAAGTTGGTGGTAATTTGCGATTTCTTAATGAGAAATCTCACAACTTGGGTGCTTCATACATTGCATTTAAATTCCTTTAATGAAATCCCAAAATAAGGAATCGCAATTTTGCGATTCCTTATGTTGCACTCAAATTTCCTACATACATACCATTTAGCGAAAATGAGTTCGCAAACGCCGAAATAGCTTCATAAATATGGCCCTATGTCCCTTCTCGCCTAATAACAGCTTTAATGTTGGTTTTACTAGCTATGAGGGTATTTTGTTCCGTATTGATGCCTCGGACTCTCCTGCCATGGACATCAGACCTCTGATGTCATGCACTCATGTACAATTTTCTAAATAATATTGGTGTTTTTAGATGGCATGTTTTTCATTGATCCATGAATGTATGTGTTTTTTACTATTACTATCTAAATGTCTTTTTATTGTATGTCATGATGTTTATATGGTCATATTTGATGATGTATGTATTTGTTTTTAATATATATTTCTTTGCTGTAGCTCTTTTGAAGCTTTTATGATTTCAATTGAAATTGAATAAAGCTTACTAGTGAATGAACGATGTACTGCTCTCTAGATGTTAAGCTTGACTGGAGGAAGGAAAGATTATCCAAATCAGGTGATTTTCTTTTTATCCTTAACAGAGAATAGAAAATAAATAAATAACTCGAGGTTTAAAAAACATCTTAGAGAAAAGAAGGAGCAGAAGAGCGCAGTGAGCAGTAGGCATTGAAAAAGTATGCTGTCCTGAAAGAAGTGTAAATCTACTCAGCCATCACCCTTTATCTTCCACGGATATCTTTCAGGGCATGCTGATACATGTGATGGACTGCATACTGACCTCTAAGCAGGACATGAAGAAACCATTGATATATACCATTTGGGATCCCATGTTGTCAGTTTTTACCAGAATATGAGCCACTCTTTTCGGGAAAGAACCTTTACATAGCATGTCATTACAACACAGCCATTACATTGCATGTCACTACAACGCTTGTCACTACAACGCAGGCATTACAGCGCAAGTCATTACAATGCATACCATTACAACGCATAGTACCCTTGAACTATCCTACACTTTCCCTACTGTTGCACCCCCTGGAGTTAGAATAGTACTTTTTACCCCTACACTATCCAACACTTACCCTACTGTTGCACCCCCTGGAGTTAGAATAGTACTTTTTACCCCTACACTATCCATCACTTACCCTACTGTTGCACCCCCTGGAGTTAGAATAGTACTTTTTACCCTTACACTATCCAATACTTACCCTACTGTTGCACTCACTGGAGTTAAAATAGTAATTATTACCCCTATACTATCCAACACTTACCTTAAATGCAAAGTAATGTTATGCATTGTAATGGTATGCGTTGTAATGGTATGCGTTGTAAAGGTATAATGCAATGTAATGGAATGAGGTGTAAAGGTAGTTTCTGAAAATGCGATGTAATGGCATGTAATATAAAAGAATGTGTTGTAAAGGATGTTGCGATTTAAAAACTGTGTTGTAAAGGCTTGCATTGTAAATGTATGCGTTGTAGCGCCATACATTCCTGTTTTCATCTAAACATACAATTGAGAGGATCTGTTCAGCAAATAGATTGACAACAGCTTGAAATCAATTATATCAGATACAGTGAAACAACCAACCCACCTATGCCCTTTAAATACTAAAGTCAAATTTGTGCAAGAACAAAATTCACCCCTCTGTTGCTGTAGCCCCATTTGCTCCCCACTGCAGCATCCCTAGAGAGAGCAACAGAGGCTGAGATTAGATATTGAGGTGGAGTTAACTTTAAATCTCTCAACATCTCACAATTTTCCATGCAGTCTGAAACCTTTGGTAAGCAGGGCAGGTGACTCCTATTTTGTCTCAAATTGAGATGAAATATCATTGAATAAGTGGGGGATAGACACCTTGTCATCATAGCTCATTCTGGAATTTATGGTAAAGCTTCGACGACTACCACTGGCTCAACAAACTGAATCCACAATGCATCTTCAGCAATTGTAGATTGAGCGCTGCTCCCTGGTTACCAAGGAAACAACAGAGGCCTTCCCCAGAGAGAATCCATGGGTCTACTCCAGCTTTTCCCGATGGAGGGGGGCGCACAGGATCTCAGTCCCATTGTGAATTTAAGATTTGTTAATATATTTTTTATTTTAAACAGTCCTTCAAGAAGATCACCTTTTTGGAAGGGGAGCTACCTACCGGAAGTTAAGGTAATGCGACAGCTAGAATTAACAAGCATTTGCAATGCAATAGGTCTCGCAGTATTTAAGTTGGAGCTTTTGGTATTGCTTTTGATATTGTTTTTCACAATCTATTGTAGTACTCCTAAATAATTTTTCCGTTAAACAAGAAAAGGTAGTAGTGTCCAAAATGGAAAAGTCCGCAACATTCATTGGAATATTTTAGATAGTCATAAAGATGGAAACGCATTATATAAATAGACAAAGTCAAATTCTAAAATGGTATATACTGGGTGCTCCAGAAACTCAAGGCGCCTACTACCTGGAGGCGCTATATTGATGTACAAGAATGTACAGCCAAAAATAATGCTTTGTATAGGTGAGGTTCTAATTACAGCACTCCAAATAATTAAATTCTTTTAGTCTTTATCTGCGCATTGCACAAATGAATATATATACTATTGTCAACAGTAGGGTCAGAAGGTAGGGTAAGGATAGTGACTATATTCACATCAGCATGTAGGTCAGGTAGCTTGACCGGTGAGACCACTGAAATCAATGGTGATCAGGTTTTTTTTGGAAGGTATGATGGTGTTAAAGTCTGGGAGTCCCAGTGCTTAATTTGAGCCAGTGGTAGTGGAGCCCACCAGCACTCAACTATGGGCTCCAGAACTTATCTTCCCTCATTAGGTACTGACCAGGAGCCTGAGAGGGGAAACACAGAAAAGGATGTGAAAGACTGAAAAAACGGCAATAAAGGAAGAAAGCAAGAACCTGCAAGAGTGAAACAAAGGGGCAGAGAGTGGCTCAAAGAGGCGTGTGGTAAATTCAAGACTATGAAGCCTTGGTATCTGGCACGCCGACACTGAATTGCACTGACCGCGGACTTCTGAGCAGTGCTTCAGCACCGGCACACATTATTTACCAAATTAAACACTGACTATGGGATGCATTTCAATTGGTTGCAGGTTAGATGGGTCCAAGGAAGGTGACACCCTCCCACCCACACACACCTCCACATGTGGGTGAGTTTAAAGATATGTATTCGTGGACGATAACCAATCCGAAAACATGAGTCTGTCCCATGCATGCTAATAGACGCGATTCAGGCTGCAGACTCCGGATTTTTTTAAGCCAAAAATGGCTTTATTTTGGCAGTTTCATGCCTGAAATTGAAATTGTCGCTTCTTCAGTAGAAGTCAATATGGGCAATACATTCTCCCAATTTTTTTTTATCTCCAACTTTACTCTTCAAAAATGTTGCTGTCTCCTTGGCAGAGTTAAAAATTCTCCTTTTCACAGATGTTATCATAACTGAAGACACGTTGATTGGCTGTTTCCTTCTGAAATTGTCTCTTCTTCAGTAGAAATAAATTGGGGAAATACTTTCTCTCAAATATGTTTTCTTTATTTTTCAAATCTCCCACTTAACTCATCTACAATGCTGCCAGGCATGCTGTCCTTGGCAGAGTAAAAAAAATCCTTTTTGCCGATGATATCTAACTTAAGACTCATCGAAAAGTAAGGCGAAGGCAACTTCCAACACTTGGAAACACAGGCCGGTTCGTAGCAGCAGAGAGAGAAGCAGACAAAGCTGGCAGACATCGATCCGAGCTGCACAGCAAGGGGGGGGGGGGCGCGGGGAGGAAAATTAAGGGCCGAGCGAACACTTGTTGCAGTGTTTCAAAACCCGACAACAAACCTCTGGCTCTGGAGGCAGAGCATCCCGCCTCCCGGGTCCTTCTTTTACCACTACATGTCCCACCCCCCCAAACCCCCTTCTCGTACCCCCAGTCCACAGTGTGACTTTGAAAGGAAAATTACTAAATCTTTCCTAGCACTTGAGAAATGGCGGCCACAGACCCTCGACTCTTAAAGACCCGAACTGCACCCACACTCTCGCGGATCCCTGCAACGCCTCTACGCTCTTTAACACTCATTTGTCGCTATTCTACCAGCCCCAGAACTTGGGAATTCACAGCAGTTTCTCGCCCCCTCTTGTCCTCTGGAAGCCCCTAGACACGCCAGCCTCCTGCTGACGTAGGAAATCCCCTGGACCCCTCAGCCCATCAAAGCGCTGGACCTACAACAATATCCACACATCCATGGCACACGTCACAGGACGTGACCTCATGAAAGGTGGCTTGCACCATCTGACTCATTGCCTCCCCTCACTCACCCCTTAGATACGACTGCCTCAGAGAAGCCAGTGCATGAGCAGCGTTCTGTCTGGGATTCGATCTCGCCCCAGAGAGGCCAAAGAGTGAATGTGTAGCTCCTTTTGCTCCAGTTATAGCGCACCCAGTAAAATAAGTGGGGGGACGCCGTCCACCCGCGTGGTACCCCGGCTCAAGCCCTGCACACATTCCCTCAACTCTACTCCGTCATCCCCGGTAGCCCCTCAGATCTTTTAACAGCCCCTGGCCCCTTCACCTCTCCGATTCCACCCCCACATACGTCATCTCTTACCTGCCGCGACGAGAGCTTCAGACAGTAGAGACAAGTTCACCAGAAATGTGGGCATTGTCCGGATCCATGAACGGCAGCTCTCCGTGGTGGGGGGCTGAGAGGGGGGCACTGCTGAGGAGGGAAGGATACACCGGTTTTCAATCGATATTAAGAGGTAGTGAGAGATATATATAGCACTAGGCATCCAGGCATCCTTTCCTTCAGTTCGACGACGCAAGACATCCAGAACCCCAGTTTACCACGGCGCCCGTCTCTGCCTCGGTATGTATTGCGATTTAGCCCAGCATGCGGAACAACTATAGCCTAATAGAAGCCAGACTTTGACCATTCTCAAACCTTCCCTCCCCCCTCCCCTCAGTTTTAGCTTTTTCCTGGCATTTCTCACCCGGACTCTAACCTATGTTTTAGGTCTGCTATTGTCCCGAGGCCTTTCATCATTAAGGAAGGACACACTTCAACTACAGAATTCCAACTATACGCGGGCGCCTTATACCTATTAGGTATGTAGTGTTACTTAATTTAGGAATCAAAGTAATAGAATGATAGTAATAGCCGGGCGTCATTAAATATTTTCTCACCTGGTTGCCTCTATGAAAACCCCTCTTACCCCACCCTTTTCTATCTTTGCATTATTTTAGACTGCCATCGCCTATGGCACTACAAACAAACAAGATATGAGGCCATAGAAACCCAGACAATATTGGACTGTCATCGCGTTTCTTCATAATCTTTATACGAAGTTACAGCCACTCATTAAGAAGGTAAATAGGCTAACATACTATTTATGTCACCACTCTGGTAGATCTCTTATCCCCCCTACTGGTAAACATTCGACATGACCTCTTCTTTATTTCAGTGTTGTATATCCATTGGCACGAACTAAGTATCTCTGCAAATCCTTCAAGAATTGTATCAACAAATATACTACGGACAATAGCAAGGTACAGACATCATGATTAACATTGACATGTCTCCCTACATTAAGAATTTTTCTCTACCACCAAGTACTACTGATATCTGTTTGCAGTCGAGATGTAGAGTCTAATATAGAAAACCGTGCATTCAAACAATTACATCTATGCTGAATAAATAGGACGTTAGTCAAATAACTACTTAGTAAAAAACTGTCTTACAACATGAGAATATCAGGCAATGATATATTTAACTAAGAATTGAAATATCGCTTTAACATAGGTAACTTTTCAACCTATCGCTATTTTCTACCTGTCGTTTGGCGACTTCCATATCCTTTTACCATATCACGCTACATAATGGCTGTTCTTCTTATTTAGTGATGTGCAGAATACGGTGCCATCCAGTTGTTATAACTTCCCTACGAAATATATTCAAATAGGAGAATACCATTTTTCTATGTAAGTAATTACAATCAAGCTACTTACAACCGTTAGTGTGGTCAATATTCCAAATGTTTATTCTTACTTAATTTGGTGACATAAAATGACAATCTTAACTACAACCTAATTATAATTATCAGTGTAACAACCATTTAGGCGTTTCCTTTTCTTTTTCATTCTTCTATTTTTCTTTATATTCTTGCTAATCTCTATTATGTCTATGAATTCTATCATAGAGCTATTTCTTTGGTATGCCTTTGTTCACCCTTCAGTGCTATCAATACTCAAAGATATTTGGTGAAATACAACCAATACATACTAAGGATGTAACTGTCTCAAATCAATTATGTTTAGTACATCTATATATCAGACAATAGATCATCCTATGTAAACATAATAATGTTTTCTGTACAATATGTAACTGCTCTTTGATATAGTATTAGGAGACATCATTCGAATCAGAGTTTAGACAATTTATGTCTAGTATGTATTTATATGAATTAGACCTAGGCCCAAGGCTCCTACATGGTATTTATAATTATAGTATGACACCACTTATGTACCAGTTTGTGTGACTTGATTTTTATATGTTTTTCAGTGTATGTCCTTGTCCTAAATGCAAATGACGGACTCCTGAAGAAGGCAATAGCCGAAACGCGCGTAGAGTCTCCACCCACCGCTTTGCTTACTCCACTAGCCCAACCTATCATCCTAGTCATTTGTACTGTTTTCTGTTTTCCCCTTCTTTTTCGTGTTTTTGATTATATGTAGATACTTCTCTGGAATCACAATATGTATGTTATTGAATTTTTAAGTGATCATATGTATTTTTATAAATGAAAATTTTCAAGAAAAATGAAGAAAATATTTAAATAAACCACAAAAATAATTTTTATATATAGTATGCTTTGGTTCTATTAATTTGGTTTCATGTCACAACATTCATCTATTTAGTTCATTGGTTCTCTTGGGCTTTTTGGCTTAAATATTAAGTTCACTACTGTTCGTTCTTCCCCAAAAAAAAGAGGAGGGAAGGAGGGCCACAGACAAGGGAGTGAGAAAGAGGGAGGCAGTGCTGGCAGAGGGGGCCCTGATGATAGAGTGACGCGGAGGGGTCACTGCTCACGTCACGCGGAGAGGGGACGCTCTCGGGCTGGCCCTTCTGTGAGAGTGGCGCGAAGAGTGACAGTCCCAGCAGAGCAGCTCTCTTAAGGTGGCCGCGCTGCTGCGCCAGCCCCGCCTGCTATGGGATGTGCAAAGCCCATAGGATCCTGTGCCGAGAGAGGGAATGAGGGAGAGGGGAGGGGAAGTGTGCTACAACTTCTGGGAGGCAGGAAACATGTGTAACAACAACTGCAGGGGGAGGGGAGTGGTAACAACTTCAGCCACAGAGAGAGAAGCGAGTGATTCCAGAAAGTGCGTGACAACACCAAGCATAAGTGTGGGAAACAAAAACTCTAGATGCCGAGAAAGGGGCAATGCATGCTAAGCGGAGTAATGTCTACATACAATACGCCAGATAGAGAGGTTTGGAGAGTTTAACAGACTTACAAAAAAGGAATATTACACCATGGACTAAATCATGGGTACTCGCCAACATTTCCTGGGGGAGGGGGCGCGAAGTACTGTACAGCAAACGCGATCGCGTGCGCGTTTCAAATCGCCTTTAACAGACTTACAAAAAGCTCTGATGATGCACCTCAGGCACGGGCTCACAGCTGTTATTATTCACACTGGCCAATCCTAATAAGGCTGAGGATACCACAGAGCCCAAAGACTCAGTCTGTGCCACCCTATGAGGAAGAGGAATGGATTGGAAGGAGCAAGGTCTAGTGGAGAGCCCTACCGATACTCCCTGAGTAACATGTGAGTAAACAGCTGTGTACCGATTGGGTCATTGCCGGTGTGCATAAGCAATACGGCTTCCCCCATATGCAACGAGAGGGCCGTTGTGACTTGAACTGTATTGCGAGTACCATGTGGGAAGCACCAGGTCCACATCGCCGCGTTGCCGTCACCCGGTATACCAGACAGTGCCACCTCTGAGTTATTTGTTGCCAGGAGTGTCAAGACTTGTAATGTCCTTAATAGGCTACCCCATATGCCAGGAGCGGCAGCCGTGCTGAAGGCGACTGCAACAGAAAAGTGTGAGCTTCAGCAAAGAATATTGCATCAACCCCATATGCCAGAAGGGGCTGGCGGCACCTGACTGAACCACCAGGATCGCGAAGGGGTCTGCCTGAGATGTTGCAGTCTTGCTGGGCTCCATTCAGGAGCCAGAGGATCGAATTCGCCCTTAAGGGAAAGAGTTACATACCTTATCTTTGAGGAGAGGTCATCCTAACGGTGGGACAAGCCGGTAGCATGGCTTGAGGGGAGAGAGCCCACGTCTGCTGGCTCAATTTTCCGTGGGACGCCTGACTTTGCCAAACAGTATACAGGCTTGTGAGTGCCCGCGGAGAGGGCACTCGCCGCACCACTGGAAGTTTTTATACCACCAGAGCACACAACAAACGCATAGTTTTCAAAGACGGCGGCTGCCTCCGCAGGCCACGCAGAGCCCCGCTCCGTTTTCTATGTTCATTCCGGCCCGGCTGCTATGTATGGTAATGATAGAGGAAAGCAGGAAGTAATAGGCGGAGTCCCCGCTGCACGCTGGTCGATGGGATCGCTGGAGGTCCTCCCCCCCCCCCCCCCCCCCCCGGATGGGAGACAGCCGGGGTGAGCTGCGGCAGCGCGCAGGGCCATAATTTAAGGTATTTATTTTATGACTGTAAAGCAGGAACCATGCCAGGCGTCAGAGCACTTTTCATATTTATTCCAGCGTGGGGAGCTATGTGACCCCCTCAGGGGAAGGGGGAATGCCTGTATGTGTGCGTGTGTGTATGCGACAGCGGAGGGGTGGGGGGGACGTTTCCCCGTGCGTGTATGTGCGCTTGTGTATGTGTGTAATGCTGTGTGTGCATGCGTGCAGGGGGGGTGTGCCTGTGTATGTATGCTTCCCAGGAGACAGCCACGGCCAGCGCGTTCGCACGCGCGTGGGCTGCGCCGATCACCTTTTGCGAGATGCGCGCGGCCGGCACTGTCTCCTGGGAAGCACAGTCAGCAACAAAAGATCTCTGGCGAGACACAGCGCTGACGCGCTGTGTTTTCGCTACGAGACCTAAAAAGCAGGTTTTTTCACTTCTCAGTTCACGAAAGATCAACCGGTACCTGAATTTGAAGATGGTCCCCTCTGGGTTGCGATCTTCATTTATGGTTTTTACACCAGTGACATCTATCAGCCAGGAGCTCCACAACTAGCAATATTTGGAAGACTTGATAATGATCTCATAAAAAAGAAGCTGCGAAAGCTGTGCAAGCTTGTCCATTGCTCTCCTAGCAATTGCCTTCCAAACGTCAGCCAGATAAAGTATTTATTTCTAAAAGAAAATTATTTAAAAGGGGAGGGAGGGATGAGATTGCTTTTTGACTGTAGAGTCTGAACTAGGAATGTAGGAAAATAAGTTCTGACCTATGGATTGCACATTAAGTGCTGCACAGACCATTAAAATATTTTTTTTTCACAACTTGTAGCCAATGTAGGATACTTAGTGCAGGAACAAAGACTAAGACAATAAGTCTAGTGAAACTAGAGCAAAGGGGGCGTTATGTCTTCAAACCTGTGAGGAAATGGCTTCCGGATATCAAATGATTTCTACCTTGCTGCTTAGTCAGACAGCAGTCTTCTATTGCAATACCCTAATAGCTACTGTGGCCATCTCTACAAAGGTAATCGCGGATGTTGTTTCCAGTCCACACATTCATTTGAAAACCATGTTTATAATGGGTGTTGTTATCCTGCTCCCGCTGAACTGATTAGACAAACAGGCCTGAAAGAACAAGTTACTTACCTTCGGTAACGATATATCTGTAAGAAACAGTAGTTAGTATTAGATTCCTTACCTTAGAATATCCCCAGGCGTCAGTCTGGATCCGGAAACTTTTGCGTAGCAGTTCCCCTTGCGCGTCTGCAGGCGTCCCCTGCGGCTCCGCGTCCGTCATCGTGATGACGTCGCGGGAGTATATAGACGCCGCCTCCGCGCGCTGACGTCAGTTCTTTGTACACAGCTTTTCCGCGCCAGAACACGCAGAGCCATGTAAGAACCAACCCTGGTGCCAATTGAAACTAGGGCCCTGACAGGGATGTCCTTAACCCTAGGTATCAGTTCGCAGAACGGGGAGGATGGGTGGGGCGGTAAGGAATCTAATACTAACTACTGTTTCTTACAGATATATCTTTACCGAAGGTAAGTAACTTGTTCATCTGAAAGAAACAGGTTAGTATTAGATTCCTTACCTTAGAATAGATACCCCAGCAATACCAACCCCGGTGGTGGGTCTGCGAACCAATACAATCCTACACCAGAAAGTCCTGGAGGACAGAACGTCCAAAGAAGCCATCCCTCCGGACTTGACTGTCCAGGCAGTAGTGCCTCGCAAATGTGTGCAGCGAGGCCCGTAGCCGCCTGGCAAATGTCCTGCAAAGGGACTCCCCGGCCCAGGGCAGTAGTAGCCGCCGTGGCCCGAGTGGAATGGGCCCTCAGCCCAACAGGAGGCTCCTTCTGAGCCAAAGAATAGCACGCTTTGATGCACAGAACGACCCACCGAGAGATGGTCCGTTTATGCACCGCCCGTCCCTTCTTCGCACCCACGTAGCCAAAAAACAGTTGGTCATCCACCCGGAACTGGCGTGTGCGATCCATATAAAATGAGAGCGCACGTTTTGGGTCCAGACGATGGAGCCGATCTTCATCCTTTGAAGGATGCGGAGGCGGGAAGAAGGAGGGTAAGGTGATGGACTGCCCGATGTGAAAAGCAGAGACTACTTTGGGCAGGAAAGAAGGTCTAGTTCTCGGAACCACCTTGTCTGGATGAATGGACATGAAAGGAGGTTTGACAGAAAGAGCCTGGAGCTCACTCACTCTCCTGGCAGAGGTGATGGCAACCAGGAAGGCCGTCTTTAAAGTCAGGAGACGTAGAGGACAGGAATGAAGTGGCTCAAAGGGAGCACACATCAAGAAGGTTAGAACCAAGTTCAAGTCCTACTGAGGCATCACAAACGGAACAGGTGGATACATGTGTGTGATGCCCTTCAAGAATCTTGTTACAATAGGGGACTTGAACAAAGAAGGTTGATCAGGCAGCCTCAGAAAGGCCGAAAGGGCAGAAAGGTAGCCCTTGATAGTGCCCAGAGCAGAGCCCTGCTGGGCAAGAGAGAGAAGAAAGAGGAGAACCTCGGAAAGAGGGGCAGAAAGAGGGTCCACAGCCTTTGCTGTGCACCATGCCACAAATCTGTTCCACCGGCAGGCGTATACCGACTTAGTGGAGGGACGCCTGGCTGCCAGAATTACATCACAGACTTCAGGAGGCAAGTCAAATGGCCTCAACTGTCGCTGCTCAATCTCCACGCATGGAGGTGGAGGCTGGACAGGTTCGGGTGGAGGACCGTCCCCTGCTGCTGCGACAGAAGGTCCTCCTGAAGGGGCAGGCGGATCGGGGGACCGACTGACATGCTGAGTAGCTCGGGATACCAGTACCTTCGAGCCCAGTCCGGAGCCACAAGGATGACTTGGGCCAGGTCGCGCCTGATCTTCTTCAGCACTCTGGGCAGAAGTGGTATAGGCGGAAAGGCGTATAACAGACCGCAACTCCACCTGCGCCGAAAGGCGTCGCCGTCCGAGTGCCGTCTTGGAAACTCCAACGCGCCGAACTGATGACATTGCGCGTTCTCTTCTGTGGCAAATAGATATAACCAAGGCTCTCCCCATCGCAGAAAGAGGCCTTGCACCACATCCGAGTTCAGACGCCATTCGTGATCCATCGAGCACCGACGGCTGAGTTCGTCCGCCCTGGCGTTCAGAGAACCTGCCAGGTGTTGAACCATCAGAGTCACGCCCTGATGTTCCAGCCACTGCCAGAGGCGTAGAGCCTCCTGGCACAGGGTCCACGACCCCACCCCGCCCTGTTTGTTGCAGTACCACATGGCGGTGGTGTTGTCCGTGAACACCTGCACTACATTCCCGCTGACAAAGGGGAGGAATGCCTTCAGTGCCAGACGAATCGCCCGTAGCTCCAACAGGTTTATATGGAGCCGGGACTCCACCGGAGACCAGATGCCTCTGATCTCCGCCTCTCCCAAGTGGCCTCCCCAGCCCTGGAGGGACGCGTCCGTCACAACAACGTGCTCCGGTTGGGGAAGGGAGAGGGATCTGCCTCTGACCCAATCGCGGTCCGTAAGCCACCACTGCAGTTGTCTCGCAGTGCCCTCCGAGATCAGGACATGGTCGGACAAGTTGCCCTGATGCTGGGCCCACTGAAACTTCAGGTCCCACTGCAGAGCCCGCATCCGCCACCGGGCGTGATGCACCAGAAGGATGCAGGAAGCCATCAGTCCCAGCAGCCGCAGCGTCAACCTGACCGAAACCCGGGATAACGGCTGAAAGATGGGAATCAAAGCCTGTATATCCTGGACCCGCCGTTCCGGAGGATAAACCCGAAACTGCGCCGAGTCGAGAACCGCTCCGATGAAAAGGAGCTTTTGAGAGGGACACGGGTGTGATTTCGGCACATTGATGGAAAACACCAGCTCGTGCAGGAGGTCTGCCGTCATCTGAAGGTGGTGGACGACTGTCTGGGGCGAGCCCGCCTTCAACAACCAGTCGTCTAGGTAGGGGAAGACTGAAACCCCTAACCTTCGCAGATGGGCTGCGACCACCGCCATCACCTTTGTGAACACCCGTGGGGCGCTGGTAAGGCCGAAGGGGAGCACGATAAACTGAAAGTGCTCGTGGCCTACCGTGAACTGCAGGTAAAGCCGGTGGGCCGGCAGGACGGGGATGTGAAAATACGCATCCTGCAAGTCCAATGCTACCATCCAGTCTTGCGGGTCTAGAGCAGCCAAGACCTGAGCCAAAGTCAACATCTTGAACTTCTCCTTCTGGAGGAAGCCGTTGACGTTCCTTAGATCCAAGATAGGACGTAGGCCCCCTTTGTCCTTCTTGGGCACCAGAAAGTAGTGGGAATAGCAACCACGTCCTACTTCTGGCCCAGGAACGCGCTCGATGGCCCCCTTGGCCAAGAGGGCCGTAACTTCCTCCTGCAGAAGTGTCAAGTGGTCCCCCGACACACGGTGGTTCTGCGGTGGCATGGCTGGAGGAGTGGTCTCGAAGGGGAGGGAGTAGCCCCTTCGGACGAGCTGCAGCACCCACCTGTCCGATGTTATTGTGCGCCAGTGGGAGAGGTGATGGCGAACCCTGCCACCCACTGGCGTCACATGGGCCTGAAAGCACGGACTAGGAGGATTTAGTGGCGGATGCTGCGGGGGGAGGTGTGGTCTGACCTCGCCGCTGTCCCCGACCGCCACCACGGCGGTTTCCAAGGCCGCCTCCGCGTTGATAAGTCTGTTGCGGCGAGTGGCTGGCAGTACGTGTGGGACCGCCCCTTCCTTGGCCACGAAAGGAGCAAAACGAACCCGTTTGCTGGCGCTGGGTCGAGAGACCCAAGGACTTGGCCGTGACCCTGGAGTCCTTGAAGTGCTCCAGCGCGTGGTCCGCTTTGTCGCCAAACAGGCGACTGCCATCAAACGGCATGTCCATCAATGCATTCTGGACATCTGCCGAGAAGTTGGCGGATCTCAGCTAGGCGTGGCGACGAATCGCCACCGTCGTGGACATCGCTCTGCCCAGTGTGTCGGTCGTATCAAGACCACACCCGATGGAGTATCTTGCTGCGTCTCGGCCTTCAATCATAGCCTTGCCGAGCTTAGCCCGTACCTCCGGCGGGCATTCAGGCAGCAGGTCCGCGACCGTATCCCACAGAGAGTGGGTGTAGCGGCCCAAGAGGCATGCGGTGTTGCAAGACCGCAGTCCCAGACTCAGGGACGAGAAGACCTTCTTACCATACTGGTCGTACCTCTTAGATTCCCGGTCGGGTGGGGCCGACGGGAATGCGGTCTGGGAAGTCGAGGCCTGGATCACCAGACTCTCAGGGGTGGGATGGGTGGACAAGAACTTGGGGTCATCCGTACACGGACGTTGGCGTCTGGCCACGTTCCTATCAACAGGCGAACCTGAAGCGGGCCCGGACCACGTGCCCAAAAGAACGTCAGTCAAGGCCTCGTTGAACGGCAGCAGTGGCTCCTGTGGGCATGACTGCGGTTTGAGGACCTCAGTGAGGATTTTAGTCTTCACGGCCGCGACGGGGAGCTCAAGGTGTAAGGCCTTGGCAGCCCTCATCAACACCACTGAATAAGCTGCCCCCTCCTCCGAAGCCACGGAAAGAGACGAGACAAAGCCAGGGTTGGGGGAGTCATCCAGACCACTGGCGTCACCCAAGTCACCCGTCCAGTCCACTTGTACTGACACTCGCGGGTCAGAGGGTCCTCAGACCCCTCCCAATCCTCTCCGTATTCTACATCCTCACCATATTCGGAATCAACAATGTAGACCGGCTCCCCGGGGTCCACAGGCCCCATCGGCGTCGGACTCGGCGTCGGGCGACGCCGGTCCGACTCCGCGTCCGGAGTCGGAGAGGGAATGGGGGCGGCGCCGCCCGGCGCCGGGGAACCGACGCCGCGCGGGGGCGGCGCCTGGGGCAGCCCCGATGGAATCGGCGCCAGAGAGGCCGTTTGACCAGCCGGCGTCGATCCAGAAGGCCCCTGCAGTGCCGGGGCCAGAGCCGTCGGCGGCGCCGGGGCCGGAGCACCCGACGGCGTTGAGGCAGGAGCACCCGACCCGCTAGGGCCCCCGGACGGGACCACAGGGCCCGAAGGCGCCGTAGGCCCCGTTGGAGAAGACAGATTCCTCATGGCCATGAGGAACTCCTCTATCTCCTCAGGCGTCGCGCCTTGCCCAGGGACCGTAGGGTATGGAGCAGGCCGCGCCGGTGGCTCACGCGGAGCCGCGGGGGTGGGGCCACCCGAACCCCCGGCCGCATCGCGCGAGCGTCGGGGGAACGCGGGGGTACGATGACGCCCCGACTTCTTATGTTTCTTACCTGAGGAACCAGAGGAATGGTGACGACCCCCGGAGCGCTCGTGACGGCTCCGCGACCGCTCCCTCGAACGCTCCCTTGACCTCCGGCCGGACCGGGACCGCTCCCGACGCAGGGCCGACACCCAGAGCTCGAGCAGCTTGCGGGACCGCTCTAGCTTTATTCGTCAAGGCCCGGCAATCGACGCAGGCGTCCACATCGTGGTCGGGGCCCAGGCACCGGAAGCAGAGTCGGTGATGGTCCGTGACCGACATCGTGCGGTCACAGTCATCACAGTTCTTAAAACCAGGCATCCTACCGGCACCGTAGAAGAATCAAGGATTCAAGAATAAAAAACTTGGTCAAAGACCGGAGTACTGCACTTCTCGGATCTGCGCTAACTGGCGCGGAAAAAAGAAGAACTGACGTCAGCGCGCAGAGGCGGCGTCTATATACTCCAGCGACGTCATCATGGTGCAATGTCTCCAGATGTTAGTGAACCGGGAGGAAAGGACCAGAATTTCATATCAGAGTCCATTTCTTACCAGAATATGGACTAGACTCCATGGGCCGTATTACACATGGCTGCGCCGGCGCTAGTTGTCGCTGTGCGCTAGAGTATGTGCCCGACCGCATTACAGAGAATCGGTTTGTAATGCGCTGTGATGTTGGGCGCAGACTTTGAGCTCTGTGTTTATGTGCGTTTGCGTCTGTGCGCATATTGTACTAGCACGCAAACGCACATAAACACAAACATACTCTGGCGCACAGCGACAACTAGCGCCGGCGCAGCCATGTGTAATACGGCCCTAGGTGTCTGTTGCAGCTGCAGCAGACACCTCTTTCAGAGGAAACAGAACTTACCCGTAGAGCGTTCTCACTCCGGGTTCCGGGTTCCTGATCTTTAGCGGACTCTCTGCACCACAAAGAGGTTTTGCAGTCAAAGGCCACCAGCTGGTCCTCCAGGCCCATTGAGCAGGCAGTTACTCAACATAGAGCCCGATTACGAGTTTGGAGGTGCGCCAACCTCTCTGCACGTTCAAGTGGTCAGATTCGATGATGATTCCTGTTGCACCGCATGGGGTGACACATGTGGTATTCAGGTTTGTTACAATGATCTGCAGCATTTCTCATCAAACTTGCAACCAGAAGATATGCACATTTGATGGAGCCCAGTAGCAGGGGTTTTGCATCAAAGGCTGCGACTTGTTCTAGATGTTTTCAATTATGGACATTAGATTCGCCTTGCTGATGACATGGAAGCAGAAGCAGCAGCAAAAATGAGCACAGACATAATATACTGTTGACTTTCAAGAAATCATGCAGTATTTATGAAATTCTGGAGAAAAAATATAAAATGTAGTGTTACAAGTATACCTTGTTGCATTTCTATAGCACACAAATATGGGTTGGGATTATCCTTTTGAACAGCTGTCTTGAGTGGAGGAAAACGTCTTGCAGTGATGGTTGTAGGTTTGGATTTTTGTTTCTGACTGTACTGGGAACTCACCCTAGGCCCGAAGCCTGTCCTTGACGTGCTGTAGCAGCAATGAGACACACTCACACAGTATCATGGTGTGAGCTACAGACCAGGTACGGTCTATACCCGTTTATTACACAGCCTCCGGCCACGCCTGTCGAGAGGATGTACAGGTGCAGTTGCAGGGCATATCAGAATCGCTGGGGCGGTGCTTGCTGATTGTTACATCCCCCCCCCCCGAAGTTGGCATTGGACTTTGCTGTCATACTTGGCATGCAACGCTTCTGGGTCTTTGGCTCGGGTTGAGGTTGTACCGTTGAGGACAGGAGCAGTTGTTGCAGTTTTCAGACTCCTGGTTGCACTGGGAGGTGTCGATAACATTGTTTCTAGGCATGTTTGGCTCAGAAGTAAGAGTGCTGGCAGTTGGCTGTTTGGGGGCTGCCTGCTGGTACGAACCATCCCAATCACTCTCTTGCTCCTCAATTTCTGGAGTTGGCTGTGCTGGAAAATCCACTCTTGGAACCATGACACATTTATGGCGACTGTCTCTTGTCCCTTTTGAGTGGTGACCATGGTGCCATCTGAGCGGATGACTGTCCGTGCGCCTGGTTCGTATGGTGTTCAAAGCTTCCATCTGGGTCTCATGTCCCTTATCAGGACCTGGTCCCCGTGTGACGGCATCCTGGGCTTCAGCTGGGACATAGAGACGTCTATCCTGGAGAAACTGGAATGGTGTCACACCTATGTCCGTTGAGCATAAGGAATCACGGTGACTGTTGTGTGGTACAGTGGAGAGTTCCTCTGTATTCCATTAGGAACTTGTGCATGGTCAGCTCTGGATTGGCGCCTTCTGCAACAACGATTCTCAGTATTTTATTCAGGGTGCTCATGAAGCGCTCGACTTTGTCATTCGCTTGTGGCCGTTGAGGGGTCATTCAGCGGTGTCTGATCCTCATGTTGTCGAGTAGCTCTTTGAACTCTGACCCCTGGTACGGCAGGCCATTGTCTGCCTTTATTTCTTGCAGTAAGCAAAACAGTGCAAAAGGCCTTTCCAGCACTGGGGCTACGCTGGCAAGCCGTTGAGTCTCTCACTTCGACGATGGGGTACTTAGAGAAATTGTCGACCAATACTGCTGTAGTGTGTCCATCTGGGAAGCTTTCAAAGTCTAGGTTCACTTTAGACCACAGAGTAGTGCTCAGTTGCTCTGTGAGGATGGGCACCAGCAGTTCTTGGAAGCTTGTGATCTGACATAAGGGACAGCGTCTCGCGGCCTCATGTAGGCAAGCTTCCAGCCCAGGGAACCACACCTTTGCCCTCATCCTGGACTTCACTGGCACGGTCCTATGGTGGCCTCCATAAGCTAGTGCCGGTACCTTATCTTTCAGACTTTTGGAGATGACAATGCGTTCCCCTCATAGCACAAGACCTTCAGGTGTGGTGCTCAGTTCATCATGCACTCTCCACAGTTCTATCAGGCGCTACCTCTCTGGGCAATGCCAGCTGGTGGCATCTCTCAGGAAGTTCTGCCAAGAGTTTCATTGGAGAGCGTCTATGACTTTTACTACCACTGAGTCGGACGTTGGGCTTCACTGATTTCCTGGTGGCTAAGTGCCTGTAGGGACGCACCTTGCGTCACTATGCTGATGTATTCTTCAGCGGCATCCCAGCCGTTGTGATTGTTGTCAGCATGAGCGGGTGGATTGTGGCAGAGAAAATCAGTCAGGTTGTTAGCCCCAGGTTGCTAGATTACTTCCATGTAGTGGTGTTGCAGCTGGATGGCCCAGCATTCAATCCACAGGGAGCAATGCCCACTTGCTTGGTTCCACCTCTTGGATGAGTATGGCTCCAAGGCCAACTGGGCTGGCATCAACCATGAGTTCAGTCTATCTCTTAGGTTTGAAGTAGACTTTGTTTTTTTGCTGAGTAAGACTTCTTTCACTTTTCAGAATGCCTCTTCCTCCTTCTAGCCCCACTGCCATGGGGTGTCTGTCTTTGTCATGGCTTGTAGGGGCTCAGCGATGGCTGCCAGGTTTAAGAAGAACTGGCCACAGTAGGTGGCCATGCCTTTGAAGCTTTGTACCTCGAAGACTGTGGTCGGTCCTGGGGTTTGTGTGATGGTGTGTGACTTGCGGGAGTCAATCTGTACTCCCTGTTGGTTGAAGACGTATCTGAAAAATTTGGTTCAGAATGAAAGAACACTTTTCTCTGTGGAGGTTGATACCATGTTCTGAAAGTCTCTTTAGCGTCGTTCATAAGTGCCTATGGTGCTTTTCAGCGGTTGCAGAGTGGATTAGCTTATTGTCACTCACATTCATGACTCCTTGTAGACCTAACAGCTTCTCCCTGATGGTATTTTGGAAGACTTCTGCCGCCGAGGATGTCCCAAGGTTCAATCGTTTATTTCTGCGCAATCCTAGATGTGTTGAGAATGTGGTGATATACGGCGTTCTTCTGAAAGAAGTAGCTGTGGTATCCTTCATTTAGATCTAGTTTAGGAAACACCTCAACCCATTCAAGTCAGCAATGGTGTTGTCCATTGTCGGCGTGATGTGCCGTTCCTATTTGATGGCTTGGTAGGGAAGTCGCATATCAATGCAGAATTGTATCTTGCCAGGCTGCTTTGGCTTCTCTGCAATAACCACTGGGGACACCCCCAGTATTGGGTCCCATACTTTTTCGATCACTCCCAAGCTTTTGAGTTTGTTTAGTCCCTGTTCTACCAGTGGCCTCAGGTGGAAAGGCACATGCCTGTGGTGGAGGGTTATCAGACAAACAGATTTGTCGATGTGTAGCTTGATTGCTTGGGCCTTCAGGCACCCAAGCCCTTGGAGCAAGTTTGGAAAAACTAGTCCTGGGTCTTTTGCTATGTGGCTGCAAATGATGGTATCAGCTTCTTTGTCGACGACGTGGACAGTTGCTGTGACCTTCGGATTTTGCGATTTTATCGGTATCGTCATTTTTCCTTTTAACAGGATTGGGGATTGGCTTTCATACGTGAATATTCTAGTATTTGTTGATGCCAGTGGTGGTCTTGGTATAGGGTGCTGATACTGCTGGATACCCATTACATTCACTGATGTGCCAGTGTTGAGGAGGGCCTTGATGTTAGATCCTGCAATATCAGCAATGCAGGTGGGCTGAGGCCGTCTGTGTTATTTAAGGTCATTTGTGAATGAGATGAGGAATACATCATCCAGCGAGGAGTCCTCCTGACAGTGTCAATGCATGAGGACAGCTTGACGGAACTCAGGGATTCAGGGTTGTCGATGGATAGTTGTCTGATAGACGTAGTTTGAGTTTTTCTTCCCCATGTACCTCTTCCTTTAGAGCTCCCTCTGCAGACGATGGCAAAGTGGTTTAACTGGCTGCATTTGGCCCATTTGCAACCTTGTGCCGGGCATTCATCCAGGAGGGGTGCACCATGGCTACAGTATCCGCTGTCTGGCCATGACAGAGGGGGCATAGACATCTTGGCCTTCCTTGTCTTGGCATCAGTGTGCACGGTGTCTGCTCATTCCACCTTTATAGTGGGGGTACCCTTTGGTTGTTGTGTGATCGCAATGTCAATTTCAACAGCTCTCACTGCAGACAGACCGTGAGACCTAGCCAGGATCAGGATATCATCTAAGCTGATATTGGATTACTCATCCTCATCCCAAACTCTAAGCCTGGCCTTGTCGCTCTCCAGCAGCAATGAGACACACATACACAGTATCATGGTGTGAGGTAAAGACCACATGCGGTCTCTGCCTGTTTATTATATAGCCTCCGGCCATGCCTGGCCAGAGGAGGCACAGAGTGCAGTTCCTGGGCATATCACCAGAGGCAGTGCTTGGTGATTGTTACATTACCCAATTGATAGACTGGCAAAAGAGATGTTTATTAGCACAGTACATGTTGCAGTTCACCGAGAGGAAATAAAGTGAAAAACTATGTTTCCAAAGGAACAAAATAAGATGTTTTTATTTTAGGCAGATTGTTTTCAATCTTGGAAGTTGTTTCGCACAAAAAATTTAGGACAAATGAAATTTAAATAGCTTTTACTGCTTTTATTGAATGAAAGGGCAGTTTTAAATAAGGAAGGAAGTACTACTGCTTTTCTTACCAGAACTGTAATAATTTAAAAAACAAATGTAATTTTTTAACAAAAAAATTGGTAGTTATCAAATTCAGAACACATATATAATAGGCATAAACAGCAACACTTTATTTAAGAATTAACAGATTATTTAGTTTGTGGTGATCAAAATGCCCACTGTTACCTGGTATATTTTAATCATCGTTGTATAATATACTGAGAACACTGTTTGCTAAATATCCAATAACACAGATTATATGAACCGAATATGGTTTTATCTTTGGGAGTGGTTTTCTTATGGTGAAACAGTACCATGATAAAAAACAAAATTGATAAATGTAACTTTTTTTGTGAAAAATACTATTTTTCCATATGATACGTCCCAGTACAGGAGCTGCCACTGTACCGAAATTACGTCGGGCGGGAACGATTCTGCATAAGCGAGAATTTAAAACATACACATCCTGCTCCCAGTTTCCAGTTTCGGGACCTAACATGAACAGTTGGCAAGATGTAACTTTGGTCTGTAGAATTACATACTGACGGGTGATAGTTCACAAGGTATTGTGATTAGGTCTCCTCGGTTTTCTAGCATCATGAGGTGTTGGGCACCTCTGAAGAAGGAAACACAGCAGGCGTAGGCTTTAGAGGTAACTTGTTTTAATGTAGCTTCTTCCGTAGAGACCTCATCCTCCAAACAGCAGCAACAACTGACCAACTATTCAAGTGATACCATTCCTAATAAGAACATTCTGCTATGGAACAGGGAGCCTTGGAGGCAAGGATGAAACAGGATGACAAGCATGAAATGGGAGTAGGACACCACATCAACTGTTGGAAAAACGCTTTAACTTGAGCTCTTCTACCTTATGATGTAGATGTATCTTTGGTTCTGCTTCATTGAACACTGAAGTGGTCAGAAAGTTTGATGGATTTCTATTCAGGTGAAGCGGTTGTCTATCTCTTATCTGTTCAACATAAAAGTTTAACAGCATTTGTTTTTAACAAACAGGACAGGTAAACTATGGCCCTGTTTGGAGATGATCTGCACGAGACAACTTAGAACCCAATTCAGCAACTCTTATTGTTTATAATCAGAACTGGTCAACTACGTTTAGGAAAACTGATCAGGGGAATCTATCGTTTTTAGGGCGAGGCCTCCGCCACTGCCGCAGGCAGTGGGTGGAGTCCGATTCCCTCTTGTAAGGAGCAGAAAAGCGCTTGTAAAATGCCAAACATTCCATTCTTTTTTAGGTTTAAAGCATTTTTATTAAGACAAAAAAACATGGGGGAGGGGAATAGGAGGTTAAGGTTACATACAGCACAATAAAGGAAGAAGTGCATCTCGGGAGCGTTGGCGAGAAGTAGTCCGGTGGTCCAGAAGAAAAATACAGCAAATGTAAGGCAAATAAGCAATCTGTGTGACACTCGCGTGCACCTCAACACCCCATCTAAAGCCGAGCGCGGATAGCCATCAGTGACTCATCAAAGCACAACCCAGTCCCTTCGATCCCCCACCCCCAATAAAAGAAAGAGAAAGAAAACAACACCCCAACTCCCCCGTCCAGTGGCCCTGTACTAGTATAACCCGCCCCAATCAGCCCACCCCCCATCCCCTAAGATCCTGTCCCCGTGCAGTCTAATCCACCGGGGTCGTCGGTGGCGTCAGCCTAAGAAGTCGAAGGTACCTCGGGCAGGTGAGCTCCCGGAATTCCGTGGACAGTAGTGCTAGGAAGGGTTGCCATAGCTCCTCAAATTGATCTACATCCCCAGCCACTGTAAGCGACATCTTCTCCATTCCCAACACCTGCCAGAGCCTATGCAACCAACCCGTAATGGAGGGGACAGTGGTGGTGCGCAGTGGACAAGAATGTTCTGGACCGCTGAGCCCAGCGCAATTGCAATCTGTCTACCCCTGCGGGACTTCAACGGATACATTAGATCATTGGGAAGGCCTAACAAAACATACGCTGGGATGCGCGGCAGCTCAATCTCAAAGTGCTTATCCACCTCATCCAAAACCTCCTTCCAATAAGCGGTCAGCACCGGGCAAGCCCAAAGAATATGTGAGAGGGTTCCCTCCTGTCCGCATCCCCGCCAGCACCCCTTGTCAGTGTGTCTATGCATTTCATATAGCCTCTCCGGGGTGTAATACCAATAAGTAGACACCTTAGTAAAGGTCTCCGTAAGTCCCGTGTGATATGCAGAGTGCCGTGCCCGATATGCAATTTTGTCCCACTCCTTATGGCTGAGTGTCCTACCCAATTCTCTATGCCAGCGCTCCCTCCCCGGGTTATAATAGTGGAACGTCGGGGGCTGAAGGAATTTATACAAATCGGTAATCAGCTTGGCATCCGAGGTCCGAGTCACCAACCACCGCTCATACGGTGTGATTTGGCGAGCAGCGGTGTCGCGCACCTGGGGTTGGAGAGCCCAGTGCCGGACCTGCATATAGCGCAGTCTGTCCATCTCCGTCAGGCCGAATTCCTGCCGAAGTTGTTGAAACGGAATCACGCCTTCCGGCCCGTAGATCTGGAAGAGCGCCCTACAGCCCGCGCTCACCCAGTGGGAGAAGGCTCCCGGCTCCATCCCTGGGGAGAAGTCCGGGTTACCCACTATGGGTGTGAACGGCGAGGGGAAGGTGGTCAGGTCATGAGCCTCGCAAACTGCATCCCACACCCTCAGGGGGACCCGCGTAACAAAAGAGGCGTAGAGATTAGCAGGGCGATGCGCGCGGCGTAAGAACAAAACCTCTTGGAGGGTGCGGCCCGCCACCGCCTGGTCTTGAAAAAGCCAGTGTTTGTCAGACTCCCACCTGCTCCACTCCACCAAGTATCGCAGTTGCGCCGCCTGAAAATATTTACGGAGGTCCGGGATACCAAGACCCCCCGCCTCCGGAGCAAGCGTGGAGAGGACCCTCTTCATCCGCGGCTTGCGGCCTTGCCAAACGAAGCGGGAAATGTCAGCCTGCGTTTGTCTTATCCAACCCACAGGAGGTTGGAGAGGCAGAGCGCGAAAGAGGTACAGGATCTGGGGCAGCACCGTCATCTTGACCGCCGCGATGCGACCCAGCCAAGACAGAAGGCCCTTGTTCCAGCTGCCAAGTTCCTCCTTGATCTTCCTGCCGAGGGAAGTGTAATTGGCTGTCACCATCTCAGGCAGTGTGGGCGCCAGCAGGATCCCCAGGTATGGCACCGTAGACGAGGACCACTGCATGGGGAAAAGGCGCTGAAGGTCCCTCCTGGTATCCGCCGCCAGGGACACATCCAACGCCACCGACTTGCTCATATTCATTTTGAAGCCCGCCACACGCGCAAAGGCGTCCAGTTCCTGGACGCAAGCAGGGAGCGACCTCCTGGGGTCGTCTAGGGTCAGCAGGACATCGTCCGCGTAGAGGCTGACCGTGTGGACATATTGGCCCATCTTGACCCCAATAGCGTCCGGGTTGTCGCGAATCCTCTGAGCAAACGGCTCCATGTAGAGGGCAAACAGAAGCGGCGATAGGGGGCAACCCTGTCTCGTGCCGCGTTCGATAGCAAAACTACCGGAGCTACACCCATTGACCCGCACCGACGCCGAAGGACGTTTGTAACAGTTGAAGACCATGGTGCGGAACTTCTCACCGATACCCAGTTTCCTGAGAACCAGCTCGAGGTACGGCCAATGAACTCTGTCGAAGGCCTTCTCCGCATCAACTGATAGCAGCATCCTCTCCCCCGGGATCCGCGAGGCCTTCTCTAGTACATGCGTCACACTCTTGGTGTTGTCAACCGTCTGTCTACCGGGTACGAAGCCAGCCTGGTCCGCCTCCACCAGTCCCGGTAGGTGTAGACCAAGCCTGGACGCTAGAATCCCCGTATATAACTTGAGGTCGACATTTAAGAGCGAGATGGGCCTGTACGAACCACACAAGGCTCGGTCCTTCCCGGGTTTCGGGATGACCGATACCGTTGCGTTCAGGAGGTCCGGTGGGATGGCGCCAGGCTCGGAGAATGAATTAAACAGTCGAGCCAGGATTGGGGCGACAGTGTTGCAAAAGGTCTTATAAAATAAGGATGTGTAGCCATCCGGGCCCGGGGCCTTACCATGCTTCAGTCGCGCTATAGCGGAGATTACTTCCTCAACATGGATGTACCTCTCCAGATGGTTCGCCTGGGCGGGATCCAGCACCGGGAGGGCCACTGACTCCAGATAGTCCTCGGCGTCTCGCGGCGATGAGGGCTCCCCAGCATACAGCGCTTCGTAGAAGCTGCGAAAAGCTTCCGCCACCTCTGCGTCACCAGAAACAACAACCCCATCCGTGCCCACCAGTTCCTTCACGACACTACGCTGCTGTGCGACCCGGAGCCGGTGGGCTAGGAGCTTACCACACCTGTCCCCCCCCGAGTAGAAGGCATGCTTCAGGCGAAGAGCGGCATACTCCGCCCTATCAAGATCCAGTGCCGACAGGAGCTTCCTCGCCGCTTTCAATTGCCTCCAAACTCTCAGAGCCCCTGTGCGGCGATGGACCTGCTCAAGCTCCCGGACCTGCGCGGTCAGTTCGTCCCTCTTACGTTGCCGTTCCTTATTTTCGGCTGAGGAGATGGAAATAAATTCCCCCCGGAGGACCGCCTTCAAAGCCGCCCACTGCGTTGCTTGGGACGTGTCGGAGTTGCCATTATGAAGCAGATAATCCTGTATGACCTCCCCTATGCGCTTCACAACAGACTTTTTATGTAAAAGGGTATCGCGAAGACGCCACGTCCCCCGAGAGGGAGAGGCCACCGGCCACTTGAAAACGCCGGAAACTGGCGCATGGTCGGACAGAGACAGGACCCCAATGTCCGCCGCTGTGGCGGCAGTGCACATTGGCCCACTCATCAGGAGGTAATCCAGCCGCGAGTAGGTGCGGTGCGCATGGGAAAAGTAGGAGTAGTCCCTATCAGTGGGGTGTATAGAGCGCCAGAGGTCGTGCAGATCCATCTCCACAATCCGATCCTTCACCGCACGGGAAAGTTCCCCCGTCTGCGGGGAGCGTTGAGCCGACCTGTTCATAGCAGAGTCGAAAACAATGTTAAGGTCTCCCCCCCAGGATAACATGGCGGTCGGGAGAGGCAGTGACGTCTACCAACACTGAGTCCAAGAAACGATCCTGGTGATCATTCGGGCTATAAACTAAGCCAACCGTAAAAGCTATCCCCCCTAGGCGCATGCGATATGCAAGGAGCCTCCCCTTCTGTTCAGCATGCTTGTACAGAACCTCCCCTCTAAAGGAGCTCGCTAAAAGAATGGCTACTCCCGCAGTCTTGTTCGCCGCCGAGGAGAAGAACTGAGTGGGGAACTTGGCAGAGCGCAGCCTATGGCAATCCCGGGACAGCAAATGAGTCTCCTGCAGGAGGCATATATCCGCCTGTGTCCCCTCCAGCAATGAGAGGATCGCCCTTCGCTTCACGGGGTTATTCAGACCCTTGACATTAAGGGTCACTACCTTTAAGGGCAGCATTCCACCCGGGGATCAGAAACGCTATGTAGCAAGCAAGGGATCAGCAGGCGGGGCGCATGGGTCAGGCGCGCGGGAAAGGCCAGGACAGGCCAAGCGTGGGCATGGACAACATCGGGCGGTACCTCCCCAACAGCAAAACAACCTTTACACCCTCCCAAAACACACCCATGGCAACTAGCCAAATACAAACTTAAACACCCCATTGTCTCAGTCAAGCCCCAAAACGGGCAAGTCCGTAGAAAACAGCAAAGTGGACGTTCAGCCACTCACCTCCATCCGCTTCCCCCCCGACCCCCGGCCCCAAACCCAGCATCGTGAAGGCTAAGAACATCTCCCCCCGGAGTGAATTTAGGCCGTCAAGGCCACGCCGTTGGAGTCGGCCCAGTCCCTGGCCGCCGCCCTCAAAGCATCAGCCATGTCCGCCCTGATAGTAGGGGAATCAGGACGCCCTGCACTCGCTGGCGACTGTCTCCTCGTTGACCTCCGTCGGCTCCGTCTCTCTGGGCGCCTCCACGACGGTGTAGCTCCGTCCTCCTCTGTAGCCGTGAGCCCCAGGACCCCACAGATGTCTTGTAGGGAGCGTAGCTGGTGCAGCACCCCGTTCCACCTAAAGATCAGACGGAAAGGGTGTCCCCAGGAGTAAGGCGTCTCGTGTTCGCGCAGAAAGTCAGTGGCAATCCTGAAGGACCTGCGCTTCTGCAGCGTGATGGCGGACAGGTCTTGGTAGAGCGCTACAGGCCGCTCCCTGAAAGTTAGAGGCTGCTTCTTTCGGGCCTCCGCCATGATGCGTTCTTTCAGCGGGAAGTCGGGCAAGAATGCCAAAATGTCCGGTGGGGGCGCCGATGACTGGCGCTGTCGACCAACCCTATGCGCTCTGTCAATGCGGACAGGAAAGTCTGCATCTTCCCCCAGGATCTCTCGGAACAGGTCCTGCAGATAGGCCACCAAGTCGGCCCCCTCGTCCGCGGATGGGACCCCACGCACCCGGATGTTGTTCCGCCGGGACCTGTTCTCAAGGTCTTCAGAGTGGGCCTGGAGCTCAACACATTGCTCCCGGAGGCGGAGAACGTCCTGTTGAAGATGGACTATCTCTTCGTCCCGGCGCTGGGCCGCCGTCTCTACTGTTTCAACTCGCTCGCCGAGGCCCTCCACCTCCCTGCGCACTTCACGGACCTCACTGGCCACTTCCCTCTTCAGCGTTTAAAAGTCTTCCTTGAGGGAGCTAAACAGTTCCTCCATAAAGGACCTCGTGACCGGCGGCTCGCCCCCAGTCGCATCCGCCGAGGCCCGGGAGGACCCCGGCGACGGCTGTGCTCTGTCCCGCAGCTGCTGGGCCCTGCCAAGCATATCCGGCAGGGTACGGTCCCCCTTCCTCGAGCCGCCCCTCCCAGTCATCGTAGTCGCTGCAGTGGACGAGCGGGCTCAGGTCCGGCCGCCTCAGGGTTGCCCGGTCTCCGGCGAGCGCCAGATGCGGGGACCGCTCCGCAAGCAGGGGTGCTGCGTCACAAGCGACAAAATGGCGGACCAGTCCGGGCACTGCCAGTCGCGGCGTCCAGCCAGGGCGGCGACCGGGAGCCAAAGCAGGGGTCACCCTTCAGCACGTCCCACAGGAAGTTAGTATAGTAGCGGAGGCGACTGCAAGCACCCGCCAGCCAAGGGCACCGATGGAGGCTACCAACACCAGTCCCTCGGGGACAAGATGGCGGCAGGGCGGGGCCGGGTAGAGCGGCCCGGGCTGGCGACACCGCCGGTGCCCCCCCGGAACACAGCAATCAGAGAAGTTCCGCAGCCAATGTCACACAGTTTCACAGAAGGGCCTGAGTGGGCCGATCCCAGCATTGAGGCCCCCGGTCGTCGTTCACGGGGCCGGGGCCTGCACAGCGCAGTGTGTCGCCGTCGCTAGTCGGGGGGCCAAAGCGCAAATCTCAAATCCAAAGTCTTCCGTGCCGCCAAGACCCCGCTTGTAGGGCTCCGCAATCCTCCGACACGCGGCGGGTCCGATCCTCTCCGGGTCGTCAGCTTTCAGCACCAGGCCCAGCTGAGGCGTCTGGACAGCACTGCAGTTCGCTCCGCCTCCCAGGCTCTCCTCCGTTCCACGATCTTTGACCAAACTTTTGAGGTGCTTCCTCCGAGGCGATTAGGGCCGAAGTGACATCAATGTGCGCGCCAAGTACTCCGCCACCCTCCTCTCACTCGCTGAGCATCAGCGGGGGGAGAGAAGCGCAAGAAAGGGGCTCGAGCTGAGCCGGGCCGGAGGAGCTACGGGAGGAAGCGTCCGCTCACCCCGCCATCTTGGCCACGCCCCCTCCATTCTTTTTTTGCCATCTGGATGGCAATTGGGCCTCGCATGCCTGTCTTTTTAGAAGACAGCACGCATAGGCCATTTGATGTAGAGTTGGTTAACGTCCTGCATTTTCTGTTCGTGCACGAGCAGCAGAAGGCCATATATCTTCAATTATCTCGTAGTCAAGGCCGAGATAATTGAAAACATGCCTGCAGTGGCGCGCCGCGCGAGGCCGAGGCTTTTTTTTTATGATGTGCGTTCACAGGCAGCTTTGGGGAGGTGCGATTGAAGTGCAAAAACAAAGCACCCATATCTGATGCAAGGCCTGAAGCAGGGATCGCTGCTGCCACGTGGCAGTCTTTGCACTGCAAACAACCACAGAACGAACAGAGAGGAGGTAGATGACTGCAAACCTTCTCAAGACATTCAGGTGACAGCAAGTTATGATTCCCTCATGAAGAGCTCTCGTATAAGCTGAATGACCGGTGCACTGACCTGCTGCTTGTACACTGAGCTCTGTCCCTTGCTGCTTTCATGGAGACGGTGCGGAGGGGAAGGCTGAAAGGCATTATGAGTGCAGCTGACCCCGCCTTGTGCTACTCACACACAGGGCCATGAAGAGAAGGATTCAGGGCTCAGAAGCATCTGCAGCAGAACTGTCCAAATGTGCCCAAACCCCCAAGTGTAGTGCGAGCGAGTGAAGCATGCATTTAAGGAAGAGCGGGGAAAGGTTAGTTCGGTATCTTCGTCCTGGAAAGGAGCTTCTCTAGGTTTAGTAACAGGTCACACATTGGTCACCAAACAGATAACAGAAGTGATGAATGCATTGTATTGTAATTGGTTTTGTTTGTAGTGTTTACTACCCCTGAAAAGCTCTACACGTGTGTAGCATGCTACAGAGGAGCTTAAGGCGAGTGATTGCAGTCTGGTGAAAATAAACATAATTTTTTTTATTTTTATACATTGCTAGCAACAAAAAAAGCCACATATATAAATGCTAAAATGATTTTGGGTATTATTTGGGGAAAAGCTCCTTTATATCTTAATACTTGAGCTTTTTAAAAAATAACAAAAAACTTCATAACTGCTGATTGACTGCAGTGGCCAGTCAGCCATAAGAAAGCCATCTTTCATGATTTCGAGGACCTGCTTATTTCAGAAAGTCCTCATTGTGTAAGGCAGAGGCATTGTGGACATGGGCAGGAAAAACAAACAGCATTCGTGTGCAGAAAGAAAAAAAACTTCCTGCTGGTCAGGGTTGTTGACTTTTTTTTGTTTTGAAGAAAAAAATGACTTTAAGGGTTTCTTTCTGCAAAGGAAATTGATAATGAAGACCGGCCAGGGCAGCTAGCTGGCATTTGAGTTTTGCTAAAAGTACAACCATTGTACCTTGTATGTCATAGTATGGGCATCTGTCTTTCAATGGAGGGTATAGCCTCCGTCAACATGGAGGGCTGGCGGGTTCATCATATTAACTCTTTCAGAAATGTCCTTTATTGAAGTTTGCAATACTAGAAGTAAAACCTTTCAAAATACACTTTTCATGTAAGAGGCAACCATACACAGCACAAAAGGGGCCATGTTCGAATTGTATCGAAGTCTGTGAAATACTGTTTAGGGGGTTTCCAGAAAATAGAAACTCTTGGTCGTGAAAGGTTGGGTTTTGGGAATTAAAATGTTGTGATGATTCATTATGTTAGGTCTAAGCTGATTATTGCATACGGTCAGTCGGTCACATCATCCACCTTTCATTCCCGCCAGGCAGAACAGATAATTGAAATGATTTCACTAACAACAAAAATATATTATTGTTTCAATTCCAACCTTGACTCCAGTGATGTCTTCTTTAGGTGAAGAAGCTCTCCATGAATACCTCAAGACTAAAGCTGTAACAGTGGAGTACTAAGTCAACTCTCCAATATGCACATTGTCTTTCACAGACCATGATCGAGATGATTGAGATTTTTATTTCACTCCAGTCAGCGCTTAACATGATCCCCGGGATTTTGTTGCCTGAAAAAATGCAGCAGTGGTGAATCGGACTGCAGAATGGAGTGACAGTGAGTGCAGAGTGACAGTGAGTGACAGTGAGTGCAGAGTGACAGTGAGTGCAGAGTGACAGTGAGTGACAGTGAGTGCAGAGTGACAGTGAGTGCAGAGTGACAGTGAGTGCAGTGAGTGCAGAGTGACAGTGAGTGACAGTGAGTGCAGAGTGACAGCGAGTGCAGAGTGACAGCGAGTGCAGAGTGACAGTGAGTGCAGAGTGACAGTGAGTGCAGAGAGTGCAGAGTGACAGTGAGTGCAGAGTGACAGTGAGTGCAGAGTGACAGTGAGTGACAGTGAGTGCAGAGTGACAGTGAGTGCAGAGTGACAGTGAGTGCAGAGTGACAGTGAGTGCAGAGTGACAGTGAGTGACAGTGAGTGACAGTGAGTGCAGAGTGACGAGTGACAGTGAGTGCAGAGTGACAGTGAGTGCAGAGTGACAGTGAGTGCAGAGTGACAGTGAGTGCAGAGTGACAGTGAGTGACAGTGAGTGCAGAGTGACAGTGAGTGCAGAGTGATGAGTGACAGTGAGTGCAGAGTGACAGTGAGTGCAGAGTGACAGTGAGTGACAGTGAGTGCAGAGTGACAGTGAGTGCAGAGTGACAGTGAGCGCAGAGTGACAGTGAGTGCAGAGTGACAGTGAGCGCAGAGTGACAGTGAGTGCAGTGACAGTGAGCGCAGAGTGACAGTGAGCGCAGAGTGACAGTGAGTGCAGAGTGACAGTGATCGCAGAGTGACAGTGTGCGCAGAGTGACAGTGAGTGCAGAGTGACAGTGAGTGCAGAGTGGCAGTGAGTGCAGAGTGACAGTGAGTGCAGAGAGTGCAGAGAGTGCAGAGAGTGCAGAGAGTGCAGAGAGTGCAGAGTGCAGTGAGTGCAGAGTGACAGTGAGTGACACTGCGTGCAGAGTGACAGTGAGTGCAGAGTGACAGTGAGTGCAGGGAGTGCAGAGTGACAGTGAGTGCAGAGAGTGCAGAGTGACAGTGAGTGGCAGTGAGTGCAGAGTGACAGTGAGTGCAGAGTGACAGTGAGTGACAGTGAGTGCAGAGTGACAGTGAGTGCAGAGTGACGAGTGACAGTGAGTGACAGTGAGTGACAGTGAGCGCAGAGTGACAGTGAGCGCAGAGACAGTGAGCGCAGAGACAGTGAGCGCAGAGTGACAGTGAGCGCAGAGTGAGTGAGTGCAGAGTGACAGTGAGTGACAGTGAGTGCAGAGTGACAGTGAGTGCAGAGTGACAGTGAGTGCAGAGTGACAGTGAGTGACAGTGAGTGCAGAGTGACAGTGAGTGCAGAGTGACAATGAGTGCAGTGAGTGCAGAGTGACAGTGAGTGACAGTGAGTGCAGAGTGAGTGCAGAGTGACAGTGAGTGCAGAGTGACAGTGAGTGCAGTGAGCGCAGAGTGACAGTGAGTGCAGTGACAGTGAGTGCAGAGTGGCAGTGAGTTCAGAGTGACAGTGAGTGCAGAGTGACAGTGAGTGACAGTGAGTGACAGTGAGTGCAGAGTGACAGTGAGTGCAGAGTGACAGTGAGTGCAGAGAGTGCAGAGTGACAGTGAGTGCAGAGTGACTGAGTGCAGAGTGACTGAGTGCAGAGGGACAGTGAGTGCAGAGTGACAGTGAGTGACAGTGAGTGCAGAGTGACAGTGAGTGCAGAGTGACAGTGAGTGCAGAGTGACAGTGAGTGACAGTGAGTGCAGAGTGAGTGACAGTGAGTGTAGAGTGACAGTGAGTGCAGAGTGAGTGCAGAGTGACAGTGAGTGCAGAGTGACAGTGAGTGCAGAGGGACAGTGAGTGCAGAGTGACAATGAGTGCAGAGTGACAGTGAGTGCAGAGAGTGCAGAGTGACAGTGAATGCAGAGAGTGCAGAGTGACAGTGAGTGACAGTGAGTGCAGAGTGACAGTGAGTGACAGTGAGTGCAGAGTGACAGTGAGTGCAGAGTGACAGTGAGTGACAGTGAGTGACAGTGAGTGCAGAGTGACGAGTGACAGTGAGTGCAGAGTGACAGTGAGTGCAGAGTGACAGTGAGTGACAGTGAGCGCAGAGTGACAGTGAGCGCAGAGTGAGTGAGTGCAGAGTGACAGTGAGTGCAGAGTGATAGTGAGTGACAGTGAGTGCAGAGTGACAGTGAGTGACAGTGAGTGCAGAGTGACAGTGAGTGCAGAGTGACAGTGAGTGCAGAGTGAGTGCAGAGTGACAGTGAGTGCAGAGTGACAGTGAGTGCAGAGTGACAGTGAGTGCAGAGGCAGAGTGACAGTGAGTGCAGAGTGACAGTGAGTGCAGAGTGACAGTGAGTGCAGATGCAGAGTGACAGTGAGTGCAGAGTGACAGTGAGTGCAGAGTGACTGCAGAGACAGTGTGTAAGGGTGCACATTGTGTGAGTGTGCAGAATGAGTGTGCAGGATAAACAGTGTGTGACTATGCAGGGTGACATTGGGAGTGTGCGGGTGAGCAGTGTGTGAATGTGTAGGGGCAGTGTGTGAGTGTGCAGAAAACACCACACACACATAACACACACACAAACCACACACCTCACTCTCTCAACACCACACACTCGTCACCACTCACCACAACACACTCACCACCACACTCACTCCCCAGGCTCACCCCCACAGACTCACCACCACACACTCACCACTACACAGAAAACAAGACACACAACAACACACCCCCAGCCGTCAATGAATGCTTTCACCAGGCACAAACACCAACAACCATCAATGTACGCTTTCACCAAAAACAAACACGACCATGCATCAGTGCCGCTAAACACCGACGCACACAACAAACAATGTCAGTGCAACTTTCACTAAACACACACAAACACCAACAGCTGACAGTGCACCAGCCACTCTTTCAATTGGCACAATCATCAGCAGCTGTCAGTGCACATTACCATTTACAATGCCATTATCTCAAACTCAAACAAACCCGAGCCCTAATGCATTCCTAATGCTTGTTGCTTTCTAGTTTTCAGCAGTCCATAAAAGTACTGTGTGGAGACTCTAACCTAGGTTAGCCTAATGTTTTTCAATTGCTTATTAATTTAACTAACCAAAGGAACAAAATAAGATGTTTTCATTTTAGGCAGATTGTTTTCAAGCTTGGAAGTTGTTTCGCACAAAAAATTTAGGACAAATGAAATTTAAATATCTTTTATTGCTTTTGTTAAATGAAAGGGCAGTTTTAAATAAGGAAGGAAGTACTACTGCTTTTCTTACCTGAACTGTAATAATTTAGAAAACAAATGTAATTTTTTAATAAAACAACTTGTAGTCATCAAATTCAGAACACATATATAATACGCATAAACAGCAACACCTTATTTAAGAATTAACAGATTATTTAGTTTGTGGTGATCAAAATGCCCACTGTTACCTGGTATATTTTAATCATCGTTGTATAATATACTGAGAACACTGTTTGCTAAATATCCAATAACACAGATTATATGAACCGAATATGGGGCATATTATCAAGGGGGTTTATCTCCGCTTTATGACTTTAAAAGCCAAGAAAGCGGAGATAAAATTATCTCCCTATTACCTAGCTGTTGCTAACACCAGTTAGCGACAGCTAGTAGGAGATAGCGACCATCTTGGGCCCCACTTTGCATGTCAGTGATATTTATCACTAATGACATGCAAAGTGGCGTGCCAAGATGTTAGCGACTGGAAACAGTCGCTAACATCGCTATCTCCTATTACCAACTTTTGGAGATATTCGCGCTAAGCACGAATATCTCCAAAAACTAACGCCTGCCCCTGAGCAGTTCTTAGCCATGTTATCCAATGGTAGGTGGATAACATGGCTAAGAGCATTAGCTCGGTAATGCATGAATATCGCTGACTTTTCAGCTATATTCATGCATTTTGGCCGATTTTTATCGCTTAGGAGATAAACCTTGATAATAGCAAGGTTCCTAAGCGATCAAAATCGCCGCAGCTCGGCGATAAAAATATTGCTGCTAAGCCAACATAGCGATAATTATCGCTAGTTGTTGGTAATATGCCCCATGGTTTTATCTTTGGGAGTGGTTTTCTTATGGTGAAACAGTACCATAATAAAAAACAAAATTGATAAATTTAACTTTTTTTGCGAAAAATACTATTTTTCCATATGATACGTCCCAGTACAGGAGCTGCCACTGTACCTAAATTACGTCGGGCGGGAATGATTCTGCATAAGCGAGAATTTAAAACATACACATCCTGCTCCTAGTTTCCAGTTTCGGGACCTAACATGAACAGTTGGCAAGATGTAACTTTGGTCTGTAGAATTACATTCTGACGGGTGATAGTTCACAAGGTATTGTGATTAGGTCTCCTCGGTTTTCTAGCATCATGAGGTGTTGGGCACCTCTGAAGAAGGAAACACAGCAGGCGTAGGCTTTAGAGGTAACTTGTTTTAATGTAGCTTCTTCCGTAGAGACCTCATCCTCCAAACAGCAGCAACAACTGACCAACTATTCAAGTGATACCATTCCTAATAAGAACATTCTGCTATGGAACAGGGAGCCTTGGAGGCAAGGATGAAACAGGATGACAAGCATGAAATGGGAGTAGGACACCACATCAACTGTTGGAAAAACGCTTTAACTTGAGCTCTTCTACCTTATGATGTAGATGTATCTTTGGTTCTGCTTCATTGAACACTGAAGTGGTCAGAAAGTTTGATGGATTTCTATTCAGGTGAAGCTGTTGTCTGTCTCTTATCTGTTCAACGTAAAAGTTTAACGGCATTTGTTTTTAACAAACAGGACAGGTAAACTATGGCCCTGTTTGGAGATGATCTGCACGAGACAACTTAGAACCCAATTCAGCAACTCTTATTGTTAATAATCAGAACTGGTCAACTACGTTTAGGAAAACTGATCAGGGGAATCTATCGTTTTTGCTTTCTAGTTTTCAGAAGTCCATAAATGTATTGTGTGGAGACTCTAACCTAGGTTAGCCTAATGTTTTTTAATCGCTAACCAGTACGTTGAACACTGAGATTAGTTCATTTAAAGCGGTTTCTGGGACTGTCCTGTCTATTCCTTAGTGTTGAAATAGCATAAACATTGCAAGTAATTTAACCCCTTCCATGCTCATGAGGAACCCCAGCCGTCATGCACTACGGTGCTCGTGTGCTGATGACGGCTGGGGTTCGTCACGGCCCGCCCCTGTTCGTGCTGTTTACAGCACAGCAGGGACATCGCGGCCGCATCGTAGGGGTTAAGACCAGAATGACACTTAGCTTACATGTTGGTCTGTTGGCTGTGTAGAAACCACTTTTCTTCTCACCGAAGATGAGACGGACCAAATTGAAATTAAATTAGAAAAAAAGAGGGACACATTGGTGCCCTCAAATTCCCAAGAGGAGCATGTTACAATATGGAAACTTGATCATAACCATCATCTGTGTATGGAAGGAAAGGCATAGCTGATAGGTGTAGAGTAGAACGCAAATAACCCAACAGGCATGCCGCTTTGTGCACCATCGATGTGAATGGCTCTTTTTTCTTTACCATACGCCATTAAAAGAGAAATGTGACAAGAAAGAAGTAACAGGGAAAGCCTCCAACTCTTCAATGCTATCTCATGAAAGACTAAGGACACGTACCAGTTGTGACCTTGCTGACATCGATCATTAGTCAGAGAAGAAAATATATTATGTTGCGCTTATTAAAACATGAATTCCTTCTAGGTGTGTCAAACACCCACTGCTGACACTGATGGGTAATCTGCAGTTCATAAATTTAAACCCTAGTGAGACCAAGTCAGCCTTTCATCCACCTGAGACAGAAACACTTCAGACCTTGAAACTGGGTAACAGGACATCTTCTCTCAGGTATTACAATCACTTTACAAAAACAAGCAGACCGAAAACAAGGTACTTTTGCAACATTGTCTTCCTAACTTTTGTAACACAAAATCACCTAACTAAACCGCATAGCTTGGTGTGACAGTGCAACCTTGTCAGAGTCAGGCAAACTACCCGCAGATATTTCTCAACAACATATTAGGATTCACTTTACAACAGATGGCTGCACAACTCCGATCTGGTGTGTTGAGGTTGATGTAGAGCTTGGTGGTAATAGAAAAAACATTCTATATGCAGAGGAAGTGCTGAATACTTTGTTGGATTTTCTCAATTTGCAGAAATAGTCATTAAAATCCCTTAATATAGCAGGTTGTAAGCAACAAAATATATTACAAATATATTACACCTATCAAAATAAAATACGTGTGTTAACTATGTTGCACCCATCCTGTTTCGTTACAACAAACATTTTTCTTCCTTTCTTCTTAACAAATTTACATAACACCACACATACAATTTAAGCAGGGACAGGTACATTCCCAATTCTTAAAATAAAATACAGTTTTCCTCAAAGTCTCTTCATTAAACTTTGCAATTACATTTTCGCGGAGTCGAACAGCGTCATTTTCTAAACACTTTTCAAAGTACCAGTTCATAATTTAGTAACAGATCCAGAGATGGGTGTGGGAATCAGGTTCTTGCTTCTTTGATTTACCCACTGCTTGGTGAGTGTAGGACCTCCAGGCAGACTGTCGGCTCCACAGTCTCCAGAGGCCCCTACTACTGCACTTTTGCCCCACATTAACAGTTCAGATGCATCCTTCCTTTCCACGTCTCCTATACAAGTGCCTATAATGTGCACAAGAGCCTAGTCAAGAAGAAGCAGCGCGGAGAAAGAGTTGCAGTATCACAGAGGGGGTACTAAATTATGAAAATGCTGTCCCAAGCTCATACCCGTGGCATGCATCTCTTTTGCGGAGAAGTCGGCTGATATGTATCGAGCTAGTCCTCTTACGTAAGTGCAAAAATTAGTTAGAGAAGTCGCGAATGTGGTCTGTTTGTTCTCCTTTAAAAAACTCTATTTGCGCCGGATGATGTCTGGGTTTTGGAGACGCCTTGAGATGATTCACTTTGCAGTGCAGCAATAAACAAGGCAATTTATTCATTCAAGTTATTAACCCCAGAGCACTGCCTTACTTCCTACCACGTTTGTTGCAGCCTATTAAACCACAACCTTAAATGATAGCTCCAGAGGGAATGAGTGATGTGGTGAGGGTAAAAATTGGATTATTACTTGGGGTACGCGACTACCCACCTCAAATAATAATCACAACTCTTGTTAGAGTGAACCCTTAAAGTCGCTAAATTAACCTGAGCTTAACCCCCGGTAGGTAGGACACAGAGCAGATAGGCTTAACTTTGGACAATTAGAAAAAAAGTAAACAATTTAATGAGCAAAATGACACCAAAATGACAAAAATCCAATAGGGGGAAACGGAGATATGATTTTTTTCAAATGTAACTCTAATAGCGCCACAAAGTGCCAATAATAGCCAATGGTCGCAGTAGACTGGAACCTATGAGGCATTACAATGGAACCCTGGTCAGATACACCCAGTAGCTTGGTCCCAGTGAAAGTCTGGAAGTCAAAAAAGACACTGCCACAACTTATTGTGATAATAGTTACGCCTATGAGCTAATGGATTTTTTTGTTATCATGAACAGGGCTTCTAGTAGAAATAATTTGTTTCACAAAAGACTGTATTTTTTAAATTATGGCAATTAAATTAAATAAGGGTTAACAGAGCCAAAAAATTGGGGAAAAAAATCAAAGTCCTAACCCAAAAAGGGACGTAGTCATTTTTTTGAGGAAAAAGCTGACTCTGTGGGACAAATCTGAAACTGAAGCCACCGCTGTTGAACTGCTGGTCAGATACAGGCTGGTCCCACTGACACCCTAGAGATTTTAAAGTTTTATCTTGAAAAAGTTTCTAAGTCCCATACAGAAAGGGGCTTTGTCATTTTTCTGAGAACTGGAGCCTTTCAAGGGGGTGAATCTGAAATTTCATCCCAACCAGTGGAAATGCTGGGCAGGTGCTTGTCAGAGTAGGCCCCCTTCCCTCTGGCTAAGACATTTTCAAACTTTTCCAAACTTTTTCTTTGTGCCCAAGCAACTACAGAAACACACTTCAAAGCCTCCCGTCCTGTCCTAACCCAGACCTAAGGGATGACACCTAGAAACACTAAGAGTGCCAGGCAAAGTGCACCTGCAAAGTCCAGGCCAAGTTTCAATTGCCACTGGTCAACTGGGAAATGCAGGGAACAGGACTCATGCAACTTTTTGTGTCCCTGCGGTCTCACTGGAAGCCAGCCAACGGGCCCTTGGAGCCCACTTCTTTGCCCATGACAAGATGCGCTGCAGGTTTTGCATTGCAGCAGTCAGGCTACTCAGGGTAGGCTGATACCATGTTTGCATTTCCTCTATTGTGGATGGAGTAATCAGTGCAGCAAAAAGAGGGTCCAGCAAACAGAAAAGGCGGATTTCCTACTGTCTGGAATTAAGATAACATGCACTGCCCATGCAAGCACCACTAGAAAAGGAAACACCAGGTGCTGATTCATGAGACTATTGTATGTTGTCAGATCAAACAGAAAAACAAGGGTTAAACCCTCCTGAAATTAGGAGTTTTCTTTCTCAGTTTAAAATAATAAACAATCTTTTTAAGGTACCCTGGGTATGGTGTGATATAGAATAAACTACAATAAATGCTTGACATAATATCCTCATATGTTTTTGTGGTCATTATGCTAGCCACCTCACTGCAGTTGAAACACTACCAAAATATTTTGTAAGTCCTCAGCCAAAGCCCCTCATAGCCCTGCATATCAATCCGCTCTGCATGTCTGTGGGGGACAATGAACTTCACCATGAGGCAATGGCAGTAGTGAGCTACATACCTTCAATGACAAAGATCGTGTGCCACATTCCATAGATTAAAATAAGTTACAAGGACTGGCAAAGCCAACAGGTCTCTCGTTTGGGACCGATTAGCTTTGCCACTGCCTTTTGGCGATGCGGCACAGTACTGGGGAAAAGGAGCCTTTCTTGCTGATGCACATACCTCACCATGCATGCACGCCTCTACGAAATTGCTGGGGCACCATTTTTTTAAATCTACCAATCTGAGATTGCTCTGTGAATAAGAACAGCATGAAAATGAAGCAGCACAAAGGTGCTTCAATTTAATTTTTTTAAGCAGAGCAGTAGGCAGAAATTTGATGCCTGGCTCTAGAAAAAAAATATTATTAAAAAAACAAAAAGACAGTGTGGCTTTAGGGGCATCAGCGGAGGAGCTAGTCGGAAGAGCAGATTGGGTGAGGAAGGTAAAAACAAAGGCAGGGTCGGGAGGAGGGGAAAAGCAGCGCACAAAGATGGGAGCAACACGGAAGGCAGGGGGAGACGCACACGAGGGCGAGAACAACACAGGAGCAGGTGGCAAAGCACACCAGGAAGAATGCAATAAGGAGAAGCACAAAGATTGGAGAGAGAGAAACACGGAGTATGACGGAAAAGAAACACATAAGGGAGACCGGTGGACACATACACTCGCATAGAGAACCTAACCAAAAAGAAAAAAGTAGCACCATAAACGCGAGCAATGGAAGGGCACAAGTCAACCCAATCAAGAGGGGTCTAAAGAGGCTATATATAGTGGAGGGACAAATACAAGATTGACAAGTAAAACCAACAAATAAGAAGCAAGAAAAGGAGAGGAGCAATAAAGCCAATCAACGGAAATGAATGATCGGACTCTAAAGCTCAATTAGGGCTGGGTCCGCTCCGCCCACCGGCGCACTGCCAAAGCAGTGGTTGGGCCACCCACCAAATTAGGAGTTTCCTCCTGTCTGGCGGTCTTTATTTTGGCATTCCTATAGTGGTACCTCTAAAAACAGGCACTGCAATGGGAATGCCAAAAACAGTTCCTGCATGGCACGAACTGAAAAGTTCATGCCGTGCAAGAACTGGGGTGCATGCACACAGGGGGCACATGTGTCCCGATGCATGCACCGCAGGGCGCAGACCACATGGGGGTTCCTGCAGGGCCCCCTTTGTTATCACAGCTCCAGGATTTTCATGGAGGAAGAATCACCATGATAACCATGGCTGAGAGGAAACTTGTAATATGCTTGGCACAATCACACGTGTCCCGCCAAATATATAGCTTCCCCTGACTGCTGCAACACTGCCAGGGAACGTCAGTTCCCTGGCAGCTGCAGTGGGGCAATGACAGTCCGACCGCCCTAATTGTTATAGGGCGGGCGGGAGACTGCCGCAACCATGCCCCCATGAAAATGGCTGTCCATGGACCGCCAAACTCATAATCGACCCCTTAGTTCTTGGTAAGCACACTCATAGGTCTTCTCCAATCAGCCATCTTGCGTTGTCTGGCAGGCTAGGCCCAAAAAGCAGGTCACACTTTAACCTGGCGATGAAAAGCAAAGTAATTCAAAATTCTTAAATAAGAACGCAACCATCTTCATTATGTGCTGCTAAAATGCTTCCCCAAAGGAATGGTGTAATTGACATAATTCTCAATATGCTGATTTCAGATAACAAGGCTTTGACAACTAGAGCTATTGTCTTCAATAATTTCAAAAGTGTGAGACTAAACCAAATAATAGTTTGTTGACCTCAACTCAGTTGTTACCCTGCCTTATAGGAATATAAATAATATAGGGTGCTAGCTACAGTAGGTTTGCTCGCAATAAATAAATACTAGCAGTACAAAAACATTTTTAGAAAAAAGTGTAAAAACAAACATACAACTTCATTTTTTTTACATAAAAATGGTTTAAACACTGATGAAACATGATGTTCAACATTTTGGAAATAGGAAAAATTACTATCCCAAAAAATAATACAGATAACAATACTCATTGAACACTTCTTTTGATTTCAGGCTTCCTGGCTATGAAAAAAATATGCACAGCTCCAGAAGCCACGCTTCCCAAACCGGCTATATGGATGCTCCAGTCAGGAAAAGACAAAGTTATCCCAACCTTCCATCTACAGACCCCAAAGAAGATTTTGCCACTGCCAATGTGGGAACTATATCAAAATGTTAAATGTGCAGACACCCATTTTTCCCTTCGTGTGGCATTAATACAAACGAGTGAAACATAATAATTGTGTTAGTTTCTACGGAGGGAAAAGAGAGACATCACAGTTACCTGAATATCAACTGTATCATTAAAGAATATAGCTTTCATTCCTCTCTTTCTGATCCCTTAGTATTTACATCTACACTGACACTACTTGTTTAACCCGTTGCTTGCTTATGACGGAACAACGCCGTCATGAGCCACAGGCGGCCTGTGCTCATGACGGCGTGGTTCCGTCATGCGGCTGCCGCTCCTCCCACGCAGCATTAATTCCCCGCCTGTAGAGGTGAATTAATGAGTGGGCGGGGCTGTGACGGAACCACGCCGTCATGAGCACATGCCGCCTGTGACTCATGCCGGCGTGGTTCCGTCACAATTCGCGCCGCAGCGAAGGGGTTAACCCGAGCCCAAAGCACAAACCCACCACCTGACTATTAGGCACACACAGGTAAGCAAACGCAGGTATGAGCTGGGAGGGTACCAAAGGCTAAATTGTTCAACAAGCTATACCCACAGATACACTAAGATGATTCTTAATTGATATGCAGTGTGTAAAGAAAAACTCTCATGGAAGGATAGGTGACAGAATACATTTAAATCCAAAAGAAAGTAACTAAGTGCAGCAACAGCAGGGAGGTTGGATCCATGGCTGGTTGTCGACTTCAAAACAGTACATTTCTTTCTCTTTTTCATCCAGTTGATGCTGGCTGCAGACAACAGAAGTTCTGGTTACCATTTCTGAAGTCTAGGGATCCAGCTGTAAGGGGCTGTCCTCCCCCCTCTTCCAACTGAGTAAGATGAACAGAGCTTGAAAGAAAAGTAAAGAAAGTAAGTGTAAGGACAGAGAAGACAATAAGTTCAAGAGTTAAATTAGGAACGTTTGCCAATGGGACACACGGATCATTCACTATTCAGCTTCCTTTGCATGCTACTAAATGATAGCCTTGAATCCTAGACTACACGAACCTTCTTTCTTAGAATAACGTGGGCCGTTGACAAAAGTCAATGTGGAACTGATTGCTGAAGTTCATCTAATGTCTACTTGTCTATGTAAGCTGAAAGTTATGATACAGTAAGTGGACTGTGTGCGATAACAGCATTCTAGGCCAAGGATTGGCATTACTAGTTATATTTAGGCTGTCCGGTTTTAGGTTTACACCTATAATAACTGATAAAACCCCACCGGAAGGGAAATAACCCTCACCAGTGTAATGATATAAACACTGAAAAAACTCCTGCACAACCACAAACTAAATGCCATTTAAAGGAAGGACAAGTAGAGGGAAAGAGTCATTTGTATTTCTTCCTGAAGAGGCCAATACAATGTAACTTTGTTATAATAGGTAGCAGTAAGAAAGACTAGGCAAGCATTATTCTGTTTGTGTTTTGTTATTTAGGGATGTCTCTAAAATATTGTTTCTTCTTCCTTTTTTCAGTTTTGTGGTTTTTGGTCTAAGGATACAGGGGTTAGAAGCCTGTTTTAGGTGTTGTTTATTTATTTTATAAACTGTAGAGAATCAGGAAATATCAAAATCATATTTGATTTTTTGGCTACATTTGAGTCTTTCACTGATAGGAAAAAATTAGGTTTCATGAGAATCTTTACCAATATGTACCATCACATTTACCCAAAGAGAATGGGTAAAATCTTTCATTCATGAGCCCCCTTTTCAAGTGAGTCAGTATTGATAGTAGGTGAGTTGCCAAACACCCCAGGCTTTAAACATTCAATGCAAGGTATAGAGACAAGTATATGTGAAAAGAGTGCAATCACAGCATCTGGGATACTGGTGAAAATATGGCATCAAACTTTTGGAAAACATGGAAAGCAGTGTCACTTGGAATGTTGCTGCAAACAGTTCAAACAAAGTTCAACAAAGATTGGAGTGATTTTGTTGTTATTTGCAGTGACTCAGCTACGCCCATGAAAAAGTTGTGTGATAACCTGTCACAATCGATACCTGAGCTTAAGTGCTTCCCTGTAAGAGATCCTTGCCACTTGGTAGATGTTATGCTGAAAGCATCTTTACAATCTTCAGAGTTAATGAAGAATGCTATTGACTTTTTAGTCCATTCTGGTGCACTGTTTTGTTATGCACAGAAACTAAAATGCTAATATTTCAAAATTTTGCGCTTTGTCTGGCATCAAAGAAAGAGTCATCCCAACTGTGTCACTTAGCTGGTGGTTCTCATTCCTAGAGGCCATGAATGCTACATTATCCATGTGGCAACTGTTTACAGAACATTTTGCTGAGTAATGATGACAAAGGCAAGAAATGTGAGGATCTTCGATCACATATGGATAGTGATTTGAAACAAAGTACACTCTACTGCATTCTTAGATTTTCACAGGAAAGCATGACTGCTGTAGTGGACATAATACAAAAACTAGAGTCTGAAAACACCCTTGTCTACCAAGTGTTCAGCATAATTGGTGTAGATGTGAAACATCTCCTTGAGAGTAGGCTAGGCGACATTTTAGTGGCTTAGGCACTGCAACATATTCCATGTTAGAGTGCTTGCCACTTGGTAAGCATAGAAATGTTGAGGAGCAATTCAGAAACTTTTATTTTACAATGTATGAAAAATAGCCCTTCACCAACCATGGCATTTGAAGTCATTAAAGCCTCATTGTAGTACTCTGCACAAGTTATAGAACCCTTCTGTAAAGGGAAATTTTCTCAGGAGTTTTCAAAAGTGCTGCCTCATTTTTTACCTCAGGTAGTTACAATAGCAATGGTCAGAGTCTATCGATTCACTGGAACATCAAATGTTAAACAAGCAATTAATCAGGTATGGAACAAAAAATTGTTACACCCAAAGTGTGCTACAATATTTATTCATTACTTTAGCACAATATTAATCGAGTACCCAGCTCAAATCAATGGGTACCTAGATTTAAGAAGTATCAATACATTCAAACATCAAAAATACATCATTCAATTACGTCATTGAATCATATATATGCCTGTGGGCATTGCTCTCATATAGATATAACACTTTAGAGCTTCATATGGAGGAAAGAAACAAACATTTTTCACCAAATATTGACATTTGCGACGCGCTCAAAGTGATAGAAATAGGGAAACAGTTAAGTGGGATAGGTGTGATGGGAAAAACGTGAGGACTGGGTAAAGGTGGTTGTGACTTTGAAACAATCACAGTGGTATAAAATAGGCCCTTTACAGTCTGTAGTTCGATCTGTAGTTCCAATATGCTCATATACATAGGATCCGTTTTACTCCGTTAATTAGTCCTATGATTAGAGAGTGGATGTAACCTGGTCTACGTTTCGACCCCCTGGTTAAAGGGTAGATTTTGTCCTCATGCTGGGGTCTTCTTCAGGACAAGGAGGAACAGGAGCGCCTATGGATAGTAATTCTTAATGAGTGTATCATGTTGTAAAGGGACTTAAAAGCACACTAAAGGAACATATCAAGGTTGAAGATTGCTTACTTTATCAGAGGCCCTTAGGTGGCCATTGTGGTGGGACCGTCAAGGGTTCCTTTCTTTTCAAGTAGTGATCCCGCAATCATCTGAAAGGGGAGTATTAATTACTAACAGAGATTGTTTTGGCGTGTATACGCGTTAATTATCTAAAGATCCTAAAGGGGTGCTTACTGGGATAGAAAGCCTTCCATCCAAACGGTTGTTTCTTCTCTTTCAATGGTCACAACTAGACCGACGTTTGTGCGGTAATGATTCACGCACCCCACGCGGTTCTAGAGGGGAATGAAAGGAAAAGTAGCCAGGTATTAATGGCAAGTGCCTAGGTAATTGGGATGCACAATGTTATGCCAATGGTGGTAAATATACAATGTTAGCCCATTTTTAAAAAATCAATGGGGAACCCCATAGGTTGTGCATATAAGCCCTGACAAACAGCGTTGGTCATGAAATAAACAATGGGAGGCAAAGTTACGACCGCCGCGGTCATGTAATCGTGAAAAATGGAGACCGAGTGGTGTCTCCGTGAACACTGTTACAACGGCGAGCGTTGATTGTACAACCGGGTCCTGGAATAGCTCACCGTTAGATTTGACAGACGTTGGTTCCTACACGATGCTTCATCCTCGCTCGAAGGGCCGTGTGTGATCAGCCGCGAGGTGCAGCCGCCGGATACTTCCTAGGGGCTCGTCTGCGTCCAACCAATCAGAGGGCATTACCGTTAGGGAGCGTGTGGAAACCTCCGCTGCTCGCTGATTGTGTTAGGGACTGTCGGAAGGGATTAGTGTCGACTTTACTGACAGAGTGTCAGTTGCTGGTTTGGAATAGTTATGCTAAAACGGTACATAGAGTATTTAGGGTGTATTGACACAAAGAGATTCCTGATTACTGTTTACTGGAGTGAAGCAAGGCATCACCACGTTGGGATGCATGTGCCTCAGTGGACAGATTCTTATAGGAGTTGTACAGTAGTTGTCTTAGGTAAGAAATATGAAAAAGTGAAGCATCACCTCGTTAAATGCATAAAATCAAATGCTTGTAGGAGTGGTCATACCATATACTTTGTACAGTAACAGTCTTAAGCAAGAAATAACAGGTAACATTATACAGTGTGTCTCTATCGCAAAAGTTAAGCGGTAACTTAAGCTCTTACAAGTAGGGAACCCAAGTATGAGAACAAGTAAACAAAGTTATTTCCACATCCCTGCATGTATTATACCTTTCAGCTGAGTAGTGCCATTTGTGAAAAATTGGCATCCTGTTCATTAAGGCCATTTTGGACAGAGTCAAAGGACTGCATCCACTTGCATTCACGTAAATTCATGATTGAATCCAGGTCACCACCCCGGGCCCCAAGTGTGATCTTCTCAATGACAACCCATTTGAGAGATTCAGGTGTGTGTGCCATTGTCATAAAATGTTCCACTAAGGGTGCTCCTGTAGTTTGACACCTTATCCTACTGCAGTGTTGTAGTATCCGTTTTTTTTACCTTTTGTTTAGTCTGTCCTATGTAAATGTGCCCACATGGGCAGAAAATGGCATAAATCACTCCCTGGCTGTTGCAGTTGGTCAGTGTCTTCAGATTGGTAGTTAGATTATTGTGCGTAATCGCCTTAGTTTCTATACACATAGCGCAGGCTTTACATTTGGTGCACTTGTAGTTGCCCACTACAATGGGGAGATTCCACATGGTTTGTATACTTGGTACCGGAGGGGTGTCAAGCAATGAACGGACAACGTAGACCCGGATGCTTTTTGCTCTTTTGAATGCATGCATCGGAGGGTCCGGTGTTTCTATTGTCTCTGCTACAATGTGCCAATGTTTATTGATTATTTTGCGAAATTCATTACTCTTACTACATTATGTAGTGACACAGATCATCTTGTCTTCAGGTGGTGCACGGTCTTTGGGTATCAATAGGGTTGCTCTATCACTGAACCAAGCTCTCTTGCGGGCTCTCTTGACCAGTCTCTTGGGATATCCTCTATCCATTAATCGAGAGATAAGTTCATCACACTCAGCAAAGTAGTCATCCTTCAAGGTACAGTTCCTCCGGATACGGAGGAACTGTCCGAAGGGAAGGTTGTCTCTTAAAGCCCTGGTATGATGGCTTGAGTATCTTAGTAATGTGTTACGTTCTGACTGCTTCCTATAAAGTGTGGTATATAGTAGTCCTTCCTGTTCCTTAATACTAAAGTCCAAGAAATCAATAGAGTGGTTGCTGTTACTACTGGTGAATTGGATATCTTGTGATTGTGTATTCAACCATCGGATGAATTCATCAAGGTCTTCCTCCTGTCCACTCCAGATCATCAAGATGTCATCGATGTATCTACGATATTCCATGATTTTGTTGGCAAACGGATTATGGGGTGAGAGAATATGGTCCTGCTCAAAATCACTCATGTATATAATTGCTAGGTCCGGGGCGAATGCTGCCCCCATCGCCACTCCCTTGCATTGCATGAAATACTTGTCCTGGAATATAAAAAAGTTTTTGGTCATTGCGATCTCCAAAAGATCAATCAAAAATTCTGTAGGTACCTCCGCTGGTTGTGGCCTAGTAGACAATGCTCTTCGTATAGTTGTTAATGCTGGTATCTGTGGGATACTCGTGTAGAGTGACACGATGTCCATTGTTACAAGGAGTTGGGTGTTCCTATCAAAGGGTCGTTGATCCATAAGGTTGATGACCTGCATTGTATCCCTCAAATAGGTGGGGGTTGCCTCCGCCAAGGGTTTAAAAAAAATGTCTACATATTTACAGAGTGGTTCCAGGAGGGATCCACACCCTGAAATGATCGGTCTTCCCGGTGGTTTGGTAGGGTTTTTGTGAACCTTTGGTAGCACATAGATGGTAGGGGTGCGGGGTTGATCCACATTTAAAAAGGCATATTCTTTTTCAGTCAGAAAACCAACATCCTTAGCTTTTTCAGTCAACAATTGAATTTGACGCCGGATCTCCATTGTGGGATTCATGGCTATCGGCCGATAGCTAGCCCCATCACATAATTGGGAGTGAATTTCTTGTCTGTAGTCATCAACATCCATGATGACTACTGCTCCCCCCTTGTCGGCTGGCTTAATAACCAATGTTTTGTTCTCCTTGAGTTCTTCAAGGGCCGCTCGCTCATTTTTAGTGATGTTATGTTTCACGTATTGCTTAGTAGTGCAAGTCTTGAGCACATCCCTGAGTACCAGACTCTCATAGGTCAAGATCCGATGATCGGTCATTGCAGTGTGAGGAGTGAAGGTAGAGGGTGGTCTTAGGTCAGTGAATGATCTATTAGCGAAGGGAGTTTTATGCATGAAGAAGCTTTTAAGTCTTATCTTGCGAAAGAATTTTGTTAGTTCAGTTTTGAGGTTGAACAAATTCGCATGGATGTGGGGACGAATGATAAGCCTTTACTTAGGATCTTCATCTGGTCTTCTGACAGTGTTTGGTTGGACAGATTCATGATAGGATTCTCTTTAATCACCAACGGTAGGTTTTTCTCCTGGTGTTTATCTCTCCGTGGTTGTCCTGCTGGAATCTCACCTGCTTGTTGCTGTATCCCTGTTGTCTCGAATCGTCCCAATTCCGAGGGTTTTTGGGATTTTGGCCTCTGGTCGGGCGTCTGTTCCATCCGCCTCCTCTCCCACGGGGGGGCCTCCAAGAGCTGTCCTCTAAAAAAGGCTGTTGTTGCCTGCTCTGTGGGTCCTGGGGCGGTTGATACCACTGGTCTTGATTCTGATAGTTCCCACTGGTTCCTGCTCCCTCGTTGTCACTACTTCCACTGTAAGAAGAATCTGTGAAATTCGTATACCTTCTGCCCCCACGTTGGCCACCTCTATATCCTCCTCTTCCCCTATTGAAAAAGCGGCCCTGATTGTCTTGCTTGAAGTAGTCTTCAGCCAAGTATGGATATGTTTTTTTCTTATTATAATATTGAATATCTTTCGCCAATTTTTCAAGTTTCTTGTTTTGTGATTCAACGTCAAAGTCCTTGAGAGTTTTGTTCAATCTCTCAAGTGTTTCCTTGGCACTTGCAAAGGCTGAATGGCTCGTTATTTCGGCTCTTAGGTCAGTGATTTCTTTGGTTAACTGTTCAACCTGGTCCCGTGCTGTCTCTACCCCTAGCACCATCCAGTGGCGAGAACAGTTATTCGCTACAAAGCTGAACCCCTCTTTAAATTTCGGATTGTCCACAAATATTGCTGGTTCATTACGAACCTGTAGGCCTGTTGGTATTACATTCGCTCTGAGGTACCCTGTGAGGAGATGGCCATATAGTTTGGTACGCACAAGCTTCTTTTCTAGCCGTTCTAATTTGTTGATTTTCTCGTTGAGCGAGAAATCAACAGTGGTGGTATTTGTTGAAAGGAAAGCAGACCCAGTGTCACCCCCAATAAGGTCTCTGATATGGTCTTCACTATAAGAAAGGGTTTCAGACTCAAACATGATATAGCCCTCAATCTAAACAAAAATGCATGAATGCAAAAATTAAATATGAAAAAAACCCTCGCAAGACAGCTCTTGCACATAGAGTGATGAGTTACAATGGGGTACACCCTAAGAACTCTCTGACCCGGGTCAGTAAAGGTAGTTACAATAGCAATGGTCAGAGTCTATCGATTCACTGGAACATCAAATGTTAAACAAGCAATTAATCAGGTATGGAACAAAAAATTGTTACACCCAAAGTGTGCTACAATATTTATTCATTACTTTAGCACAATATTAATCGAGTACCCAGCTCAAATCAATGGGTACCTAGATTTAAGAAGTATCAATACATTCAAACATCAAAAATACATCATTCAATTACGTCATTGAATCATATATATGCCTGTGGGCATTGCTCTCATATAGATATAACACTTTAGAGCTTCATATGGAGGAAAGAAACAAACATTTTTCACCAAATATTGACATTTGCGACGCGCTCAAAGTGATAGAAATAGGGAAACAGTTAAGTGGGATAGGTGTGATGGGAAAAACGTGAGGACTGGGTAAAGGTGGTTGTGACTTTGAAACAATCACAGTGGTATAAAATAGGCCCTTTACAGTCTGTAGTTCGATCTGTAGTTCCAATATGCTCATATACATAGGATCCGTTTTACTCCGTTAATTAGTCCTATGATTAGAGAGTGGATGTAATCTGGTCTACGTTTCGACCCCCTGGTTAAAGGGTAGATTTTGTCTTCATGCTGGGGTCTTCTTCAGGACAAGGAGGAACAGGAGCGCCTATGGATAGTAATTCTTAATGAGTGTATCATGTTGTAAAGGGACTTAAAAGCACACTAAAGGAACATGTCAAGGTTGAAGATTGCTTACTTTATCAGAGGCCCTTAGGTAGCCATTGTGGTGGGACCGTCAAGGGTTCCTTTCTTTTCAAGTACCGTATTTTCCGGCGTATAAGACGACTTTTTAACCCCGTAAAATTTTCTGGAAAGTCGGGGGTCGTCTTATACGCCGGGTACCAAATTTTATGGTATGTTTTCATGCGCTTTTTCATAGCGAGGACTTCACTCGAAGGTGTCAGACCGCTTCACAATAGGAAATAACAAGAAACAACACACCTTATGTTAAAAAATACAGCCACCGGCACTGGCAACGTCCACACCCAGCCCCCGCGCCATGAATTGTGCAAGTATCGAAAGCGAGCGTTTTTTTTCATAGCGAGGACTTCACTCGAAGGTGTCAGACCGCTTCACAATAGGAAATACCGTATGTAACAAGAAACAACACACCTTATGTTAAAAAATACAGCCACCGGCCCTGGCAACGTCCACACCCAGGCCCCGCGCCATGAACTGTGCAAGTATCGAAAGCGAGCGTGTTTTTCATAGCGAGGACTTCACTCGAAGGTGTCAAACTGCTTCACAAGCGAGCAAATGGCGCCATGAGTCTTACCTCGACTGCCGCTGCCGCTGTACACGCGCCTCCAACCGCTTGCACATCCCCAGGCAGACGAGGCAGCAGGACGAGGCAGCAGGACGTCAGAAATACGGTATATGGTAACGGGCAGCCAGCGCCGAAGACGGCAGCGGCCGGTGTGTTGACACGTTTGGCACGCGCTCCTCTCTCCTTGACATGGGCGTGGGCATAGAAAGGGGACTGTAGAATGTTCCCGAATGTTCCCGAAGGCAGTAGAGCACTTGCCGTGATTGGCTGGTTGTTGCGAAGAGGAAAGGCAGTCTGGTGAGCAGATACCGTATTTGCCGTACTGTACATGTGGTGTTGAAGACAGTTTCTGCACCTGTTCATACTGTACAGCACCAGTACATCCAGTGCAAATGGGTGACAGTCAAGAACCCGGCAAGGCTCCAGCAGCACATCTAGTGCAAATGGCAGACAGTGAAGAACCCGGCAAGGCTCCAGCAGTACCGGTACATCCAGTGCAAATGGCTGGCAGTCAAGAACCCAGCAAGGCTCCAGCAGTGGCAAGAAGAAGGAAATATGAAGCCAGTTACAAACTTAAAGTTGTGGATTTTGCCACGGAACATAATAACTGTGCTGCTGCAAGACAATATGGAGTGACAGAAAAGATGGTTCGGGCCTGGAGAGCAAATGAGAAAGCATTACGGAGTATGCCAAGGGGTAAGTGTGCATTAAGAAGAGGCACCCCACATTGGCTAGAACTCGAAAAGCATGTAGCAGACATGGTGGCCGAGCATCGGCAAAGCGGTTATGTCGTGACCCGAAATAAAATCCGATTGGTTGCACTTCAGTGGGCCAAATCTAACCCAGATCTCTGCAACAGATTTAAGGCCACTGTATCCTGGTGTACCAGATTCTTGGGAAGGCACAATCTGGTATTGCGGCAAAAGACAAAAATTGCCCAAAAATTACCTGCGGATCTTGATGCCAAAATGCATAGCTTCCATCGCTACGTTATTAGGCTGCGCAATGAACATGGCTATGCGCTAAGTAGCATCGGAAATATGGATGAAACTCCAATGAATTTCGATATGATTGCCAACAAAACTGTCCATCAAAAAGGTGAAAAGACAATTTTAATAAAAACAACAGGACATGAGAAGTCCAGTTTCACAGTGGTACTAGCATGCACAGCTGATGGCGCAAAGCTGAGACCAATGGTTATTTTCAAAAGAAAAACAATGCCGAAACTCAAGTTTCCTGTTGGTTGTTTTGTGCATGTGAATGAGAAAGGATGGATGGATGAAGAAGGGGTAAAGCTATGGCTTGATAATGTATGGAGCAGGCAACCAGGTGGACTTCTACAAAGACGTAGTCTACTGGTGTGGGATATGTTCAGGGCTCATTTAACTCCAAGCACCAAGCAAAGGCTGGCAAGACTAAAAACAGATGCTGCAGTTATACCTGGAGGATTGACATCGTTGGTGCAGCCACTGGATGTGTGCCTAAACAAGCCATTTAAAGATCGCATCCGAGAACAGTGGAATGAGTGGATGGTTAGCGGTGAAAAAACATTCACAAAAGGAGGAAACATGCGTGCTCCACAGTTGGATGTTTTGTGCACCTTTGTTATAAAGGCCTGGAACGACATTGATGCAGAAACTGTAATAAAGTCTTTCAAGAAGTGTGGCATATCAAATTCATTAGATGGTATGGAGGACGACTATTTGTGGCAAGGTGAAGAGGATGCCGAAGAAGAGACCACATCATCTGATACGGAATTGGTACCAGATCCATACGATGACTGCCTTACAGATGTACCACAAGATCTCATTGACTTACTTATGAGATCAGATGACGAAGAGGAGGATTTTGAAGGCTTTTAAAGGGAACGTTGTAAATCCTGTAGAAATCGCTTGGATTTATGAAAAGTTATGGAAAGTTTAATCCACTTGCACTGTTTCATGCACTAATTTATGTTTACTGTACCGTACATGTTTCATGACAAACAGGTAAATTCAGAAGTGAAAGTTTTTCATATGGTTCTAATTAAAAATATTGCGAGTAAAGCAAGATTGTTTATACAACCAATTTGTTTGAGTTCAGTCTTTGAGTTTGTAAAATAAACGCTTACCATAGGTAACACTGTCCACTGATAAAGCCTTACTGCTCACCCACAGGGAGGAGGACTAGAATCACTAATACGGTAAGTTCAAAATACCGGTACATTCTCGGAATGGCTATGCAGGACTGCGTTGGACTGCGCTGGAAGTGGGGGTCGTCTTATACGGCGAGTATAGCACAAAACCTAAATTTTATCAAGCAAAGTAGGGGGTCGTCTTATACGCCGGGTCATCTTATACGCCGGAAAATACGTGATCCCGCAATCATCTGAAAGGGGAGTATTAACACCTTGGCTGCTAGGCGTTTTCCCCTCCGGTGCTGACTTTTGATTATTTCCATTCTTTCATGACGAGCTCAGCTCGTCATCAGCACAGCTCAACTGTGCATCATGACGAGCTGAGCTAGTCATGAGCATCGAAAGGGTTAATTACTAACAGAGATTGTTTTGGCGTGTATACGCGTTAATTATCTAAAGATCCTAAAGGGGTACTTACTGGGATAGAAAGCCTTCCATCCAAACGGTTGTTTCTTCTCTTTCAATGGTCACAACTAGACCGACGTTTGTGCGGTAATGATTCACGCACCCCACGCGGTTCTAGAGGGGAATGAAAGGAAAAGTAGCCAGGTATTAATGGCAAGTGCCTAGGTAATTGGGATGCACAATGTTATGCCAATGGTGGTAAATATACAATTTTAGCCCATTTTTAAAAAATCAATGGGGAACCCCATAGGTTGTGCATATAAGCGCTGACAAACAGTGTTGGTCATGAAATAAACAATGGGAGGCAAAGTTACGACCGCCGCGGTCATGTAATCGTGAAAAATGGAGACCGAGTGGTGTCTCCGTGAACACTGTTACAACGGCGAGGGTTGATTGTACAACCCGGGTCCTGGAATAGCTCACCGTTAGATTTGACAGACGTTGGTTCCTACACGATGCTTCATCCTCGCTCGAAGGGCCGTGTGTGATCAGCCGCGAGGTGCAGCCGCCGGATACTTCCTAGGGGCTCGTCTGCGTCCAACCAATCAGAGGGCATTACTGTTAGGGAGCGTGTGGAAACCTCCGCTGCTCGCTGATTGTGTTAGGGACTGTCGGAAGGGATTAGTGTCGACTTTACTGGACAGAGTGTCAGTTGCTGGTTTGGAATAGTTATGCTAAAACGGTACAGAGAGTATTTAGGGTGTATTGACACAAAGAGATTCCTGATTACTGTTTACTGGAGTGAAGCAAGGCATCACCACGTTGGGATGCATGTGCCTCAGTGGACAGATTCTTATAGGAGTTGTACAGTAGTTGTCTTAGGTAAGAAACATGAAAAAGTGAAGCATCACCTCGTTAAATGCATAAAATCAAATGCTTGTAGGAGTGGTCATACCATATACTTTGTACAGTAACAGTCTTAAGCAAGAAATAACAGGTAACATTATACAGTGTGTCTCTATCGCAAAAGTTAAGCGGTAACTTAAGCTCCTACAAGTAGGGAACCCAAGTATGAGAACAAGTAAACAAAGTTATTTCCACATCCCTGCATGTATTATACCTTTCAGCTGAGTAGTGCCATTTGTGAAAAAGTGGCATCCTGTTCATTAAGGCCATTTTGGACAGAGTCAAAGGACTGCATCCACTTGCATTCACGTAAATTCAGGATTGAATCCAGGTCACCACCCCGGGCCCCAAGTGTGATCTTCTCAATGACAACCCATTTGAGAGATTCAGGTGTGTGTGCCATTGTCATAAAATGTTCCACTAAGGGTTCTCCTGTAGTTTGACACCTTATCCTACTGCAGTGTTGTAGTATCCGTTTTTTTACCTTTTGTTTAGTCTGTCCTATGTAAATGTGCCCACATGGGCAGAAAATGGCATAAATCACTCCCTGGCTGTTGCAGTTGGTCAGTGTCTTCAGATTGGTAGTTAGATTATTGTGCGTAATCGCCTTAGTTTCTATACACATAGCGCAGGCTTTACATTTGGTGCACTTGTAGTTGCCCACTACAATGGGGAGATTCCACATGGTTTGTATACTTGGTACCGGAGGGGTGTCAAGCAATGAACGGACAACGTAGTCCCGGATGCTTTTTGCTCTTTTGAATGCATGCATCGGAGGGTCCGGTGTTTCTATTGTCTCTGCTACAATGTGCCAATGTTTATTGATTATTTTGCGAATCTCATTACTCTTACTACAGTATGTAGTGACACAGATCATCTTGTCTTCAGGTGGTGCACGGTCTTTGGGTATCAATAGGGTTGCTCTATCACTGAACCAAGCTCTCTTGCGGGCTCTCTTGACCAGTCTCTTGGGATATCCTCTATCCATTAATCGAGAGATAAGTTCATCAGACTCAGCAAAGTAGTCATCCTTCAAGGTACAGTTCCTCTGGATACGGAGGAACTGTCCGAAGGGAAGGCTGTCTCTTAAAGCCCTGGTATGATGGCTTGAGTATCTTAGTAATGTGTTACGTTCTGACTGCTTCCTATAAAGTGTGGTATACAGTAGTCCTTCCTGTTCCTTAATACTAATGTCCAAGAAATCAATAGAGTGGTTGCTGTTACTACTGGTGAATTGGATATCTTGTGATTGTGTATTCAACCATCGGATGAATTCATCAAGGTCTTCCTCCTGTCCACTCCAGATCATCAAGATGTCATCGATGTATCTATGATATTCCATGATTTTGTTGGCAAACGGATTATGGGGTGAGAGAATATGGTTCTGCTCAAAATCACTCATGTATATAATTGCTAGGTCCGGGGCGAATGCTGCCCCCATCGCCACTCCCTTGCATTGCATGAAATACTTGTCCTGGAATATAAAAAAGTTTTTGGTCATTGCGATCTCCAAAAGATCAATCAAAAATTCTGTAGGTACCTCCGCTGGTTGTGGCCTAGTAGACAATGCTCTTCGTATAGTTGTTAATGCTGGTATCTAAGGGATACTCGTGTAGAGTGACACGATGTCCATTGTTACAAACAGTTGGGCAGGGATGTGGAATTCCTATAGCCCGACGCCCAGGACATATTGTTTGGGGTCAAGGGCAACAAGTTTTAATGTGTATTTTGTCCTTGGGACAAGTAGGTCCAACCTCTTACAGCACAAACCCTTTGGCTGCCAGTTTGCAGTACCACATTAAGAGTCAGGGAAGGGCACTGCCTGCAGTTAGGTTAATGTTTGTGTGCATATGTTAATGCTGTTCAAACTTTTATTTATGGTTCATTAATTGAAAGCCTTTAATATTAGGGTGAGCGCTCTAAGTAAATGTAAGTTCTTACTGCACTACTGACAGTGATTCTAGTATAATAAAAATGTGTACACACGGTTTCAAAGTTTAGCAATATGAGGCTATGCATAATGCTCTGATTAGATGCGCATATTAGCAGAAGCTTGAAAGCAACATTAATGATTCTTTGCTTTCAATATAAAATGTTCCTAAAAAAATGAAAGTAGGGGAAAAAATATTTAGCTAAACTGCTGTAAAATTTCAGGTACCCTTTCTTTGCAGAATCATTTAGCAAAATGTGTTGATGCATGCTAGTATTTCCCCCAAAAATTCATATTGCAAAATCAGTGTAACCAGTTTCAATAAGGTTATGGGAAACAAAAGTAAATCAGCATTGGCAAAGCCAGTAGGTCTGAAATTGGTGGTCGGCCTTTTAGTTTTGGCAATGTGTGACTTGTTTTGGCATGGTTTTTGTAAAACCTTATTGATGTGATAGCTTCCAGGCCCTCACAATTATAACAAACATTGGCAAAAGCAAAAAATAGTTTTTGTTCTCAAAAAAGCACACACTGCCATATTAGTTATTGGCACTGAACAAAACTACTCTGTGTGCTGATATGCTCCTTGTAAAAGAAAGAATGCTGTCACCACAGTGAAGCCAGCCGATACAGAGAGAGAATTTTGATAAACACAAACGGTCATGGTTAACACCAGACCAAATTAGGGGCCCAATTATTAAAGAAAGTCTCAAAAGAGCACCCTTGAATTAAGTGCAGCTATGTCTTTCGTTACTTCACAAGAATTTACAGAAGTAGGGCAAGAAATTGTACTCCTAGAAAATATTTGTGAACTGCATTTTAGCATGAGCAAATATGCATGTATAGATTTGCTAAGGCAAAAACCTGAGTGTTTGCAACTTCATTTTCCCTCCAACCACTTTTTTCCCAACTCTGAAAAAAGGTTTACCTCTGCCATTGTCAGGAGTAAATTTCCAACATTTCTCAGTATGGGAAAATATTAGAGAAGAGTTGTTGAAAACCCTAAAACATGCAAGTTAGTAGGTTTGCATAAACTCAAAAGGACATTCCAACCCTGGATCTATTGCTTGCCACTACCTTCAGTCCCAGTATGTAGATCTGCGGAAACATGGCAATATAAAGGGAATGCTAGTATTCAAACACTACTATGGTATGAGCCCTGCATAATCGGAGAGGCTATATGAGAGCTCTTATAAATTGAGATTGGTGCCATAATGTGTTGCTGGCTCTACATGGCAACAGAGGAACAAGTGGATTTTGTTACAGGACAAGTAGATTCATGAAGCAACTTGCCCCATGGACAAGTAGATATTTTACTAAATTCCACACCACTGGTTGGGTGTTCCTATCAAAGGGTCGTTGATCCATAAGGTTGATGACCTGCATTGTATCCCTCAAATAGGTGGGGGTTGCCTCCGCCAAGGGTTTCAAAAAAATGTCTACATATTTACAGAGTGGTTCCAGGAGGGATCCACACCCTGAAATGATCGGTCTTCCCGGTGGTTTGGTAGGGTTTTTGTGAACCTTTGGTAGCACATAGATGGTAGGGGTGCGGGGTTGATCCACATTTAAAAAGGCATATTCTTTTTCAGTCAGAAAACCAACATCCTTAGCTTTTTCAGTCAACAATTGAATTTGACGCCGGATCTCCATTGTGGGATTCATGGCTATCGGCCGATAGCTAGCCCCATCACATAATTGGGAGTGAATTTCTTGTCTGTAGTCATCGACATCCATGATGACTACTGCTCCCCCCTTGTCGGCTGGCTTAATAACCAATGTTTTGTTTTCCTTGAGTTCTTCAAGGGCCGCTCACTCATTTTCTAGTGATGTTATGTTTCACGTATTGCTTAGTAGTGCAAGTCTTGAGCACATCCCTGAGTACCAGACTCTCATAGGTCAAGATCCGATGATCGGTCATTGCAGTGTGAGGAGTGAAGGTAGAGGGTGGTCTTAGGTCGGTGAATGATCTATTAGCGAAGGGAGTTTTATGCATGAAGAAGCTTTTAAGTCTTATCTTGCGAAAGAATTTTGTTCGCTCAGTTTTGAGGTTGAACAAATTCGCATGGGATGTGGGGACGAATGATAAGCCTTTACTTAGGATCTTCATCTGGTCTTCTGACAGTGTTTGGTTGGACAGATTCATGATAGGATTCTCTTTAATCACCAACGGTAGGTTTTTCTCCTGGTGTTTATCTCTCCGTGGTTGTCCTGCTGGAATCTCACCTGCTTGTTGCTGTATCCCTGTTGTCTCGAATCGTCCCAATTCCGAGGGTTTTCGGGATTTTGGCCTCTGGTCGGGCGTCTGTTCCATCCGCCTCCTCTCCCACGGGGGGGCCTCCAAGAGCTGTCCTCTAAAAAAGGCTGTTGTTGCCTGCTCTGTGGGTCCTGGGGCGGTTGATACCACTGGTCTTGATTCTGATAGTTCCCACTGGTTCCTGCTACCTCGTTGTCACTACTTCCACTGTAGGAAGAATCTGTGAAATTCGTATACCTTCTGCCCCCACGTTGGCCACCTCTATATCCTCCTCTTCCCCTATTGAAAAAGCGGCCCTGATTGTCTTGCTTGAAGTAGTCTTCAGCCAAGTATGGATATGTTTTTTTCTTATTATAATATTGAATATCTTTCGCCAATTTTTCAAGTTTCTTGTTTTGTGATTCAACGTCAAAGTCCTTGAGAGTTTTGTTCAATCTCTCAAGTGTTTCCTTGGCACTTGCAAAGGCTGAATGGCTCGTTATTTCAGCTCTTAGGTCAGTGATTTCTTTGGTTAACTGTTCAACCTGGTCCCGTGCTGTCTCTACCCCTAGCACCATCCAGTGGCGAGAACAGTTATTCGCTACAAAGCTGAACCCCTCTTTAAATTTCGGATTGTCCACAAATATTGCTGGTTCATTACGAACCTGTAGGCCTGTTGGTATTACATTCGCTCTGAGGTACCCTGTGAGGAGATGGCCATATAGTTTGGTACGCACAAGCTTCTTTTCTAGCCGTTCTAATTAGTTGATTTTCTCGTTGAGCGAGAAATCAACAGTGGTGGTATTTGTTGAAAGGAAAGCAGACCCAGTGTCACCCCCAATAAGGTCTCTGATATGGTCTTCACTATAAGAGAGGGTTTCAGACTCAAACATGATATAGCCCTCAATCTAAACAAAAATGCATGAATGCAAAAATTAAATATGAAAAAAACCCTCGCAAGACAGCTCTTGCACATAGAGTGATGAGTTACAATGGGGTACACCCTAAGAACTCTCTGACCCGGGTCAGTAAAGGTAGTTACAATAGCAATGGTCAGAGTCTATCGATTCACTGGAACATCAAATGTTAAACAAGCAATTAATCAGGTATGGAACAAAAAAATGTTACACCCAAAGTGTGCTACAATATTTATTCATTACTTTAGCACAATATTAATCGTGTACCCAGCTCAAATCAATGGGCACCTAGATTTCAGAAGTATCAATACATTCAAACATCAAAAATACATCATTCAATTACGTCATTGAATCATATATATGCCTGTGGGCATTGCTCTCATATAGATATAACACTTTAGAGCTTCATATGGAGGAAAGAAACAAACATTTTTCACCAAATATTGACATTTGCGACGCGCTCAAAGTGATAGAAATAGGGAAAGAGTTAAGTGGGATAGGTGTGATGGGAAAAACGTGAGGACTGGGTAAAGGTGGTTGTGACTTTGAAACAATCACAGTGGTATAAAATAGGCCCTTTACAGTCTGTAGTTCGATCTGTAGTTCCAATATGCTCATATACATAGGATCCGTTTTACTCCGTTAATTAGTCCTATGATTAGAGAGTGGATGTAATCTGGTCTACGTTTCGACCCCCTGGTTAAAGGGTAGATTTTGTCCTCATGCTGGGGTCTTCTTCAGGACAAGGAGGAACAGGAGCGCCTATGGATAGTAATTCTTAATGAGTGTATCATGTTGTAAAGGGACTTAAAAGCACACTAAAGGAACATGTCAAGGTTGAAGATTGCTTACTTTATCAGAGGCCCTTAGGTGGCCATTGTGGTGGGACCGTCAAGGGTTCCTTTCTTTTCAAGTACCGTATTTTCCGGCGTATAAGACGACTTTTTAACCCCGTAAAATTTTCTGGAAAGTCGGGGGTCGTCTTATACGCCGGGTACCAAATTTTATGGTATGTTTTCATGCGCTTTTTCATAGTGAGGACTTCACTCGAAGGTGTCAGACCGCTTCACAATAGGAAATAACAAGAAACAACACACCTTATGTTAAAAAATACAGCCACCGGCACTGGCAACGTCCACACCCAGCCCCCGCGCCATGAATTGTGCAAGTATCGAAAGCGAGCGTTTTTTTTCATAGCGAGGACTTCACTCGAAGGTGTCAGACCGCTTCACAATAGGAAATACCGTATGTAACAAGAAACAACACACCTTATGTTAAAAAATACAGCCACCGGCCCTGGCAACGTCCACACCCAGGCCCCGCGCTATGAACTGTGCAAGTATCGAAAGCGAGCGTGTTTTTCATAGCGAGGACTTCACTCGAAGGTGTCAAACTGCTTCACAAGCGAGCAAATGGCACCATGAGTCTTACCTCGACTGCCGCTGCCGCTGTACACGCGCCTCCAACCGCTTGCACATCCCCAGGCAGACGAGGCAGCAGGACGAGGCAGCAGGACGTCAGAAATACGGTATATGGTAACGGGCAGCCAGCGCCGAAGACAGCAGCGCCCGGTGTGTTGACACGTTTGGCACGCGCTCCTCTCTCCTTGACATGGGCGTGGGCATAGAAAGGGGACTGTAGAATGTTCCCGAAGGCAGTAGAGCACTTGCCGTGATTGGCTGGTTGTTGCGAAGAGGAAAGGCAGTCTGGTGAGCAGATACCGTATTTGCCGTACCGTACATGTGGTGTTGAAGACAGTTTCTGCACCTGTTCATACTGTACAGCACCAGTACATCCAGTGCAAATGGGTGACAGTCAAGAACCCGGCAAGGCTCCAGCAGCACATCTAGTGCAAATGGCAGACAGTGAAGAACCCGGCAAGGCTCCAGCAGTACCGGTACATCCAGTGCAAATGGCTGGCAGTCAAGAACCCAGCAAGGCTCCAGCAGTGGCAAGAAGAAGGAAATATGAAGCCAGTTACAAACTTAAAGTTGTGGATTTTGCCACGGAACATAATAACTGTGCTGCTGCAAGACAATATGGAGTGACAGAAAAGATGGTTCGGGCCTGGAGAGCAAATGAGAAAGCATTACGGAGTATGCCAAGGGGTAAGTGTGCATTAGGAAGAGGCACCCCACACTGGCTAGAACTCGAAAAGCATGTAGCAGACGTGGTGGCCGAGCATCGGCAAAGCGGTTATGTCGTGACCCGAAATAAAATCCGATTGGTTGCACTTCAGTGGGCCAAATCTAACCCAGATCTCTGCAACAGATTTAAGGCCACTGTATCCTGGTGTACCAGATTCTTGGGAAGGCATAATCTGGTATTGCGGCAAAAGACAAAAATTGCCCAAAAATTACCTGCGGATCTTGATGCCAAAATGCATAGCTTCCATCGCTACGTTATTAGGCTGCGCAATGAACATGGCAATGCGCTAAGTAGCATCGGAAATATGGATGAAACTCCAATGAATTTCAATATGATTGCCAACAAAACTGTCCATCAAAAAGGTGAAAAGACAATTTTAATAAAAACAACAGGACATGAGAAGTCCAGTTTCACAGTGGTACTAGCATGCACAGCTGATGGTGCAAAGCTGAGACCAATGGTTATTTTCAAAAGAAAAACAATGCCGAAACTCAAGTTTCCTGTTGGTTGTTTTGTGCATGTGAATGAGAAAGGATGGATGGATGAAGAAGGGGTAAAGCTATGGCTTGATAATGTATGGAGCAGGCGACCAGGTGGACTTCTACAAAGACGTAGTCTACTAGTGTGGGATATGTTCAGGGCTCATTTAACTCCAAGCACCAAGCAAAGGCTGGCAAGACTAAAAACAGATGCTGCAGTTATACCTGGAGGATTGACATCGTTGGTGCAGCCACTGGATGTGTGCCTAAACAAGCCATTTAAAGATCGCATCCGAGAACAGTGGAATGAGTGGATGGTTAGCGGTGAAAAAACATTCACAAAAGGAGGAAACATGCGTGCTCCACAGTTGGATGTTTTGTGCACCTTTGTTATAAAGGCCTGGAACGACATTGATGCAGAAACTGTAATAAAGTCTTTCAAGAAGTGTGGCATATCAAATTCATTAGATGGTATGGAGGACGACTATTTGTGGCAAGGTGAAGAGGATGCCGAAGAAGAGACCACATCATCTGATACGGAATTGGTACCAGATCCATACGATGACTGCCTTACAGATGTACCACAAGATCTCATTGACTTACTTATGAGATCAGATGACGAAGAGGAGGATTTTGAAGGCTTTTAAAGGGAACGTTGTAAATCCTGTAGAAATCGCTTGGATTTATGAAAAGTTATGGAAAGTTTAATCCACTTGCACTGTTTCATGCACTAATTTATGTTTACTGTACCGTACATGTTTCATGACAAACAGGTATATTCAGAAGTGACAGTTTTTCATATGGTTCTAAAAAAAAATATTGCGAGTAAAGCAAGATTGTTTATACAACCAATTTGTTTGAGTTCAGTCTTTGAGTTTGTAAAATAAACGCTTACCATAGGTAACACTGTCCACTGATAAAGCCTTACTGCTCACCCACAGGGAGGAGGACTAGAATCACTAATACGGTAAGTTCAAAATACCGGTACATTCTCGGAATGGCTATGCAGGACTGCGTTGGACTGCGCTGGAAGTGGGGGTCGTCTTATACGGCGAGTATAGCACAAAACCTAAATTTTATCAAGCAAAGTAGGGGGTCGTCTTATACGCCGGGTCGTCTTATACGCCGGAAAATGCGTGATCCCGCAATCATCTGAAAGGGGAGTATTAACACCTTGGCTGCTAGGCGTTTTCCCCTCCGGTGCTGACTTTTGATTATTTCCATTCTTTCATGACGAGCTCAGCTCGTCATCAGCACAGCTCAACTGTGCATCATGACGAGCTGAGCTCGTCATGAGCATCGAAAGGGTTAATTACTAACAGAGATTGTTTTGGCGTGTATACGCGTTAATTATCTAAAGATCCTAAAGGGGTACTTACTGGGATAGAAAGCCTTCCATCCAAACGGTTGCTTCTTCTCTTTCAATGGTCACAACTAGACCAACGTTTGTGCGGTAATGATTCACGCACCCCACGCGGTTCTAGAGGGGAATGAAAGGAAAAGTAGCCAGGTATTAATGGCAAGTGCCTAGGTAATTGGGATGCACAATGTTATGCCAATGGTGGTAAATATACAATGTTAGCCCATTTTTAAAACATCAATGGGGAACCCCATAGGTTGTGCATATAAGCGCTGACAAACAGCGTTGGTCATGAAATAAACAATGGGAGGCAAAGTTACGACCGCCGCGGTCATGTAATCGTGAAAAATGCAGACCGAGTGGTGTCTCCGTGAACACTGTTACAACGGCGAGGGTTGATTGTACAACCCGGGTCCTGGAATAGCTCACCGTTAGATTTGACAGACGTTGGTTCCTACACGATGCTTCATCCTCGCTCGAAGGGCCGTGTGTGATCAGCCGCGAGGTGCAGCCGCCGGATACTTCCTAGGGGCTCGTCTGCGTCCAACCAATCAGAGGGCATTACCGTTAGGGAGCGTGTGGAAACCTCCGCTGCTCGCTGATTGTGTTAGGGACTGTTGGAAGGGATTAGTGTCGACTTTACTGGACAGAGTGTCAGTTGCTGGTTTGGAATAGTTATGCTAAAACGGTACATAGAGTATTTAGGGTGTATTGACACAAAGAGATTCCTGATTACTGTTTACTGGAGTGAAGCAAGGCATCACCACGTTGGGATGCATGTGCCTCAGTGGACAGATTCTTATAGGAGTTGTACAGTAGTTGTCTTAGGTAAGAAACATGAAAAAGTGAAGCATCACCTCGTTAAATGCATAAAATCAAATGCTTGTAGGAGTGGTCATACCATATACTTTGTACAGTAACAGTCTTAAGCAAGAAATAACAGGTAACATTATACAGTGTGTCTCTATCGCAAAAGTTAAGCGGTAACTTAAGCTCCTACAAGTAGGGAACCCAAGTATGAGAACAAGTAAACAAAGTTATTTCCACATCCCTGCATGTATTATACCTTTCAGCTGAGTAGTGCCATTTGTGAAAAAGTGGCATCCTGTTCATTAAGCGGTACAAAAGGGGGTGGTGATGGATGGAGCATCTGAACCAATCAAACACTCACACCCAGTCAACAGATCTGGGTTTAATCCATCACCGTTCTTTAGCCCACTCTGCCACTCTGTTCATTAAGGCCATTTTGGACAGAGTCAAAGGACTGCATCCACTTGCATTCACGTAAATTCAGGATTGAATCCAGGTCACCACCCCGGGCCCCAAGTGTGATCTTCTCAATGACAACCCATTTGAGAGATTCAGGTGTGTGTGCCATTGTCATAAAATGTTCCACTAAGGGTGCTCCTGTAGTTTGACACCTTATCCTACTGCAGTGTTGTAGTATCCGTTTTTTTACCTTTTGTTTAGTCTGTCCTATGTAAATGTGCCCACATGGGCAGAAAATGGCATAAATCACTCCCTGGCTGTTGCAGTTGGTCAGTGTCTTCAGATTGGTAGTTAGATTATTGTGCGTAATCGCCTTAGTTTCTATACACATAGCGCAGGCTTTACATTTGGTGCACTTGTAGTTGCCCACTACAATGGGGAGATTCCACATGGTTTGTATACTTGGTACCGGAGGGGTGTCAAGCAATGAACGGACAACGTAGTCCCGGATGCTTTTTGCTCTTTTGAATGCATGCATCGGAGGGTCCGGTGTTTCTATTGTCTCTGCTACAATGTGCCAATGTTTATTGATTATTTTGCGAATCTCATTACTCTTACTACAGTATGTAGTGACACAGATCATCTTGTCTTCAGGTGGTGCACGGTCTTTGGGTATCAATAGGGTTGCTCTATCACTGAACCAAGCTCTCTTGCGGGCTCTCTTGACCAGTCTCTTGGGATATCCTCTATCCATTAATCGAGAGATAAGTTCATCAGACTCAGCAAAGTAGTCATCCTTCAAGGTACAGTTCCTCTGGATACGGAGGAACTGTCCGAAGGGAAGGTTGTCTCTTAAAGCCCTGGTATGATGGCTTGAGTATCTTAGTAATGTGTTACGTTCTGACTGCTTCCTATAAAGTGTGGTATACAGTAGTCCTTCCTGTTCCTTAATACTAATGTCCAAGAAATCAATAGAGTGGTTGCTGTTACTACTGGTGAATTGGATATCTTGTGATTGTGTATTCAACCATCAGATGAATTCATCAAGGTCTTCCTCCTGTCCACTCCAGATCATCAAGATGTCATCGATGTATCTACGATATTCCATGATTTTGTTGGCAAACGGATTATGGGGTGAGAGAATATGGTTCTGCTCAAAATCACTCATGTATATAATTGCTAGGTCCGGGGCGAATGCTGCCCCCATCGCCACTCCCTTGCATTGCATGAAATACTTGTCCTGGAATATAAAAAAGTTTTTGGTCATTGCGATCTCCAAAAGATCAATCAAAAATTCTGTAGGTACCTCCGCTGGTTGTGGCCTAGTAGACAATGCTCTTCGTATAGTTGTTAATGCTGGTATCTGTGGGATACTCGTGTAGAGTGACACGATGTCCATTGTTACAAGGAGTTGGGTGTTCCTATCAAAGGGTCGTTGATCCATAAGGTTGATGACCTGCATTGTATCCCTCAAATAGGTGGGGGTTGCCTCCGCCAAGGGTTTCAAAAAAATGTCTACATATTTACAGAGTGGTTCCAGGAGGGATCCACACCCTGAAATGATCGGTCTTCCCGGTGGTTTGGTAGGGTTTTTGTGAACCTTTGGTAGCACATAGATGGTAGGGGTGCGGGGTTGATCCACATTTAAAAAGGCATATTCTTTTTCAGTCAGAAAACCAACATCCTTAGCTTTTTCAGTCAACAATTGAATTTGACGCCGGATCTCCATTGTGGGATTCATGGCTATCGGCCGATAGCTAGCCCCATCACATAATTGGGAGTGAATTTCTTGTCTGTAGTCATCGACATCCATGATGACTACTGCTCCCCCCTTGTCGGCTGGCTTAATAACCAATGTTTTGTTCTCCTTGAGTTCTTCAAGGGCCGCTCGCTCATTTTTAGTGATGTTATGTTTCACGTATTGCTTGACGGTCCCACCACAATGGCCACCTAAGGGCCTCTGATAAAGTAAGCAATCTTCAACCTTGATATGTTCCTTTAGTGTGCTTTTAAGTCCCTTTACAACATGATACACTCATTAAGAATTACTATCCATAGGCGCTCCTGTTCCTCCTTGTCCTGAAGAAGACCCCAGCATGAGGACAAAATCTACCCTTTAACCAGGGGGTCGAAACGTAGACCAGATTACATCCACTCTCTAATCATAGGAAAAATTAACGGAGTAAAACGGATCCTATGTATATGAGCATATTGGAACTACAGATCGAACTACAGACTGTAAAGGCCCTATTTTATACCACTGTGATTGTTTCAAAGTCACAACCACCTTTACCCAGTCCTCACGTTTTTCCCATCACACCTATCCCACTTAACTGTTTCCCTATTTCTATCACTTTGAGCGCGTCGCAAATGTCAATATTTGGTGAAAAATGTTTGTTTCTTTCCTCCATATGAAGCTCTAAAGTGTTATATCTATATGAGAGCAATGCCCACAGGCATATATATGATTCAATGACGTAATTGAATGATGTATTTTTGATGTTTGAATGTATTGATACTTCTTAAATCTAGGTACCCATTGATTTGAGCTGGGTACTCGATTAATATTGTGCTAAAGTAATGAATAAATATTGTAGCACACTTTGGGTATAACAATTTTTTGTTCCATACCTGATTAATTGCTTGTTTAACATTTGATGTTCCAGTGAATCGATAGACTCTGACCATTGCTATTGTAACTACCTTTACTGACCCGGGTCAGAGAGTTCTTAGGGTGTACCCCATTGTAACTCATCATTTTTTACATCTTCAATAACTCTGGGTGCATATGCACCCAGTTCAACGTATATATCGCAGAACCTGTCGCAGAGAATCACAATCTTCAGGTGCACCAGTATTGGCATGGAAAGCTATGTCAGTGGCCAGAGTTAGAAAATGGTATACTTGCTAATTTGGCGTGGCCGGTCTCAAGGGCCTTTTCACAGATAAAAGTTTACATGGGAAGGAAAGAGTGAGTGTGCACGACCAAAGACTCACTGAAGCATTGCATGGTATACTATGATGTTTGTTTTTTAAACATGTATTTGGACCTCATTTACACTGTACATACATGGTCTATATACCATGCACTATCAGTGCAGAAAGAAAGTAATAGTAAAAGCAAAAAGTTCCATAAACACAGAAAAACACTGTTTCTGTAGTTTTTAATGGCACGAAAATGTGTAACCACTGATAACCACTGTTTTTTTAAGGTATTGAAATAAAAAAAAAAGAAAACACAGAACCCCCCCCCCCCCAGAATTTACCAAAAATAGAAACTGAAAACAGGAAAGCCTAGTTATATTTGAGAGAATAGCAGTCATTCTTCCAGCTTATGATTAAAACACTCAACAAATTGGTCCCTCTCCCTGGCTGTTTTTGACCCCGGGGATCGTCAACTCCCGGGGCAGGCACAGCAAGAACGGAGGATGGGAGACGCCGGCCCACCCTCATGGAACAATTAATGGCACTAGGACCACCACCACCCAGGGCCGGATCCCTATATCCCGAGGTGCCCACTCTCCGGAAAAAGTTGTTTACTGTTGCTTGCCGGGAGCTTTGACAGCTCCCACCAAGTGACAGCAATCAGTAAGTTTGCTCCCAGCAGGCGAGAGCAGGAAAACTGCTACCACTGTCAACAGATAAAAAGATTGCTCACGCACACAGGGAGCAGCATTTTTTGCTCCTCCCTCCGTGCATGAGCAATGTCGGCTCCCACTGGATTCAGGGAGCTGGCAGGGACTGTGGAGGCATTAAGGCTCCCCTAGCAGTACCTAACACTGCACATCTATGATGCATTTCAAGCACATGCATTTTGTAAACAGTTACACCCATTAGCTGGACACCAGGTGTGCAAAACTTGGTAGAAACGTAATATGGTACTTGCCCGCCACTATGCTAACTATAAAACAAACTAGCACACTCATTGGATGATGTCATCAGTGATGTCATTTGAGATGTTAAGAGTGATGTCATAAATAATGTCATAGAACATGTAATGAGGTATGTAACATGTGAGGTCATAAGCAGTGCATGGCGGAGGTGCAAGTTATAGGTAGCTCTGCTAACTATAACTAGTGAGTTTATGTGTTTTGTGCTTTACTGGAGAGAACTCAGGGCACAAAGTATCTCTGGAATTCAGGGAGTGGGCGCTGCTCTTTTCTGGATTTCACCTTTTAACACCCGTCTGCATTAGGTTAACGGAACAAGCAAATGTACCCATGAATCAACAACGAAGGACCCGTGAATATTTTGCAGCATCAAATAAGCCATTTATTCTAGGATTAAATGTGATATTGAGTGTAAAGATGTGGAATGTAGCTAGAAGTCTGACCAACAAGCCGAAAGCAAGTGCTCTAATCCCAGCTTCCATAATTAACTAAAATACTGTGTGTTCCTCGACAATTCATTGTATCTTCATATGCAAAAAGTTGTAAATATGTGCAGTGCAGATGCGCAAAAATAACTGAACTGATTGTAGAGTGAAGCTCTCTGATGTTAACTTGTTATTTGTAATATTTCCCTGCTTTAATTATTTTTTCTAAAAATGTTTTACATACATGTGCTTTTAAGGTTTGGATTTATGAACTGAATAAAGAGTTAAAGAAAGACTACAGTCAATTAACTACCTGAACTCAGCCGTGCCACGTTTCTGGCACCCTCCAGCTTCAGTCAAGTCTGTCTATCTCTCTCCATTCCCTACTTCGTGAACACCTTGAGCTGGGACAGGGCAGCAGCAAAGACTGCTGATGTGTTTGTGGTATTACCAGGAGCTTCCTCTCAGAAGGAGGACATTTAATACCAGCATCACACTGGCAAAATGGAGCGCTATGGACATAAATCACACGTTACAGTGGTCATTCAAATACGTGAATATGTATATCGCCGCTCATAGACTGCTTGCTGCTGACATAGGACATATATGTGAGCCAAAGGTGACAAACTCCAGACAGCTTCTGTCTCAGCAATTCATTCTTCAGGCGTTGATAAGCGGGCCTTCATTTTGTTTTTGTTTTTTCGATCCCGCGAGAGTCTCACGCGATCGCTGTATTTTTTTGCTGGGCTGTTTTTTTTTATTTTGGACCCAAAGGGGGTCGCTCTGGGTCCCCTCCATGGCAACCTAGGGGGGCAGGGTATTTGCAACCTGCCCGCTTTTATTATTTTGTTTGATAACAGTTCAGAACAGGGGACTAAATCTTCGGGTCCTGTAATGGCTGTCAGCAACATTTTTCTCATGTTGCTGGAAGCCAATCAGAGCACTCACTCTCAAGGAAGTCTGACTCCCACTGGAGCAAGGGGGCCCAAAGGTAATAAAGCTCCTGGGGCCAATCTGAATGGTCCACTTTTAAATTGGTGCTCCTGCAAGACTTTCTCGAGATTCCTGTGGACCCAACTGTCTAAATATACAATTATTTTTTACCCTACATTTCTCAAAAACTACTGAACGGATTTACACCAATTCACAAAAAGTACAATTAGTGGTGAAAGGCCTGTTACACTAAAAGCAGTGCGACTCTCTCAAAATGTGAATTTCTGCCTTGTACAGAACACACACACATACATCTAGCCTCTTGAAATGCTCCAAACAGTGCTAACCATCCTTCATCGCAGTTTATAACCTGCACTAAGTGTATCATGGACCGATGTGTGAATAAGTGTACTCTTCCTACTATCCTCGCACCAAATATTGGAAGTGAAGAGAAACAAGGGGAGTGTGTATGCTGAAACAGCAATCAGCTTTCAGAGCCAGGCCAGGGTACCCTCAAAGTCTGCAAATAGCGAAGAGGAGCAACTTGATTGCCTTCTTACCACTGGCCTCGTTATGGAGGATGGTGCCATCTGCACTTTTGACTTGACAGGAGAGGAAGATCTTCTTCCCTTCAGTTTTTTCTATCTTGCCTTCTACCACGATCACAGAGCCTAGAGGGATCGGGCTGGGAAAAAAGGAAATAAGAGGTTATCAAAAGACACATGGAAAGAAGGCCACAAAAAATAAATGTAAGAAGCAGGCGAATTGCCTTTCGTCTTCAAGCAGTCAATTTGTGGCCACATTTTTATTTGTGATGCACATGTATTACATTGATATTGTTACATTATTCTGGAATACAACATCTGTCAATAGATGATTTGCATGATTAAGAGACAAAGTGCATGTCCTGCCTGGAATCCATAATGCTACCATACCTCAAACAACTAGATGAGAACAAGCAACCAGGGTATTGAAGAATCAAGAAACACGTGGCAGCTTTTTGGAGATGGATAAGATCCTTTCCAGCCCATTTGTTACTCAGTAAGGGCAAAATCACAGGATTTGCCATTACAAAATGATTTTTAGATTTACTAAAACACTTTGCAATTTGGTAACATGTTACTGAATCATAAAATGGGCTTAGAACAGCATACCAAATCACTATTTGGAAGGTGCGTGCTCAGAGTATTCTTTCCATTCAAAAACATCTTATGGTATGTTTCAATTTCTTGGCACGGAGTTGAGTGTGTAGCACAATCGCAAAAGAGAAGAAATCCTTTGGGGACCACTTTCCCTTAGCGGATGTATTTTAAAGTTTTTGGGGGACCAGGCAGTGGTTCAATGGACCACTGCAAACTCTCAAATAAATTTTAAAGAAAGTATAAACTTTTCTTTTTATATGCAGCTTCTGTATCTGCCATGGGTTGAATTCTGAAAAAAGTTTACTTTATTGAAACGCAAACATGGGCATGTTTGTCTGCTGACCCATGGAGACCACCATCCCTGTGATGCCATCCAATCACCCTGAGTCTCATTTTGCAAAATACTGTTGAGCCATCATTCAAACTTGATGTCACTTTCCTTAGTGAAGTCCCTCTTAGAATGTAAGCGCCTGTATTTAGAGTGAGGTAACTGAATGTTAAGACTGAGTAGACTCAGAAGCTTAAATGGAGCATGGTTACACTGAGCCCAGTATTCAATAAAGAATGAAACAACCTGCCTGCAGTCTTGGATTCACTGCTGCACCAACACTACAAGCGTTTGGGAACGAGCTTGACGAAGCTGAATACTGGGCTGATTCCCACATTGGATTACCTGCAGTTAGTGGTTGCTGTGTGCCACATCAACTTCATCACCATTTTGGAGCCCTATGGTACTTTAATCTTGAATTGATTGGTTGTGAAGGAGGAAGGTTTGGCAGACATGCTTTGCGGGTGTTGTGTGAGTTTTGTTGTGAGGTGCTCCTACACAGGTCACACAGCAAGACCCCCTGAAGGAGGCCATTTTAATGACAGTTTCCTCTTATTCAGACAGATCAGGCAGACTTCCTTTACCATTAATTGAAGTCGCTAAGGATTCATGGGATGAATTTAATGTTGCATGGATGAGTGTTGCAGGGAGGGGCGCTATTACCGAGAAGACGTGGTGTGTAGCCAATTAGTCTGATGAAGATCTTAAACTGGTCAAGTTAGGAGCCATGAATGGGTGGCTGGAGAAAGATTCATTAAAAAGAAATGTGTGTAACTTATGGGGTGAATGAATGAAATGTTGATGAGAGGTTCTAGAATTATTCAACCAAAGGATTTGAGGACTAGGTGTGTACAATTATGTGGCAAGGGTCATCTTGGTATTGTCAAGAGTATGAGAAGAGTTAAGGATGTTTGCTGGTGGCCCGGAATGGATACTGAAATTGAAAGGGTGGTGAGATAATCCTTTAATTGTTCTAATGTAGGTAAGTCACAGATCACCTTAAAGCCTCCTTTATGTCCCGTTCCTGATACTGAGATGGCCTGGGATGTGTTAGGTATAAATATCATAGGACCGATTGTGGATAAAGATGGAAAGTGCATTTATATTTTGGTTGTTATGGATTGTCCTTCCAAGATCCAAAAATACATTTTGTGCGGTGTTGTGATGCAAGTGCTGTGGTTTTATGGATGGGAACTTCTTAAGAGAAGATTTACTTAATAAGAAGATGATAATGAATAGCGGTGCCCAATTTAAAGCAGAAGGAGTAGAACAATGTTAATGCACAATGGAATTCAGCCCAAATTCACGTCAGTTTAACATCCCGAAGGAAACGCTGAAGTGGAGAGATTTAACAGTGTCATGGAAGGTGTTTTACAGATGGCGAGAAGTAGAAGGAAAGATTGGAGAATGGAGGTAGGAAAAATGTTATGAATGTCCAGCATCACTTGTACGGTCACAGTGTATAAGTATTTACTATCATTAGAGGACAAGTTCCATTGACAAATTATAACTTGGATTGTTTGTCAGGGTCAAGGTTTATTTATTTTATTTTTATTCATAAAGTTTTACATAGCGCGAACAAGATCTCGAAGGATATCAGAGCGCTTTACAAAAAGGGTGGAAGGAAGGACATAAAAGCAATGCCAACATCAAGTAAAAATACAAAAACAGGAAAAATCGCATAATTACAAGGCAAATTAGACAGCAAGAGTAATACAGTAAACAGGTATATAGCAGCATCAAGTGTTGGTACAATGGATGTAGGATCAATAGCTTCGAGCAGGTGAACCTAGCCCAATTAAGGTAAGAATGTATTCATTAGGAATCTTTTGGCTTCCAGTTTGAAAGCAGTAGTTGAGGAGATTTTGCGTACTTCCAGTGTAAGAGAGGTCCAGATCTTTGGGGGAGCGCCAGAGAAGGCTCGGTGACAAGTTCTCTTTTTGCTAAGGATGAGTTGTTGCAGGAGGAAAGTGTTAGCGCTTCTTGAGGCTCTACCACCACAGGATAATTCAAGCTTTTGCGCTAGGTACCTGGGAGTTTTGAGATGCAGAGCTTTGGGCGCCAGAACAGCAATATTTAACTGAATTTGAACTTCGTAGGGCACCATTTAAGAGATTTTAGGACTGGGGATATGTGTTCATTTTGTTTGGTACCAGTCACCAATCTAGCCGCAGCGTTCAGTGATGCCCTTAGTGGAGCCAGGATGTATTTGGGAAGGCCACAGAGCGTAGCGCTGCCGTAGTCAAGCCTCGGCAAGACAAGCGCTTGGACCACCTGCTTGAAATCGGTTTGTGGAAGGAATGGTTTGATATTTCTAAGTGTCCTCATCAAGTGATTAGATTGAAAGAGTGATAACCATATGTGGTGATTGGAAATATTGGTAAGGCACAGGAAAGTTATAAACAAACCCATGGGGCAGGAGATGGTTCAAAGAGTGCATTTTTGGAGGTTAGTGAATGGGTAAGTGTAAAGAAACGGGGAAGGACTAGAAAAGGTGGCAATGCCATTTCTAAACCATTACAGGTTAGGGAAATGTTTCTTAAATCCTCTAAGCTCAGTGGTGAGCTTTCGACACACGAGCAGCATTGCAAAGTGCAGGAAGCAGTCAGTGTGTGTTGAACATAGTCTGTTGGATTCAGATTGCAGTGGTAAGCGAAGGTAAACTTGGTTGGGTGAAGAGGAAAAGAAGTGTGTGGATGAAGTAGAGAGAAGCTGAAAGATATAAACTGGTGAAAGGATGAGAGATGAGTGGTCAAGTTCACCTAGAGATGTGGTGGTTCAAAATACATGTGCCCACAATATTAAGTGTCTGGGTATCTGAATTATTTAATTGGTTAGGAATCTAAGATCTCAAAGAGAACAACTCCAAACTTATATTATGGTAACAATTTAATGGTCTGACCTAATGTTTGATATTCACATTCTGTAATACTATGCATGTGTTAATTAATGTTTTAGTTTTAGCTAGCTGCATAGTTTATTCAGGGGAAATATTAGTTGTTCAACGTAAAAGGAAAAGATGTGATGTGTCGATCATACTTAGTTGATGTCACCATTCTTGGTGATGTCACTCTTAGAATGCAGACGCATGTATTCTATGAGATAATTAAATGCTAAGGCAATTTAGATTAAAAACGTAGGTGGAGCATGTCTGCACTGTACCCAGGTTTCATTAAAGGATGAGGTAACTTGCCTGCAGTCTTGAGTTTATTGCTGCACCAACACTATACATACCTCATGAATATTGATGAGTTAGATTGGATTGTGACCCACTACAATTCAGAATGTTGTGAACAGACCCATTAGTACATGGGGGCGTGGCTTGGACGCCGATCGGGATGGCGGCGTGAGCTCGTAGCTCCGCGCGGATTCCCGCTAATTCTCCTGTTTTTCGGGACCCCAGGCGACCCGGAGAAGACGTTCCTGCCCTCTGAAGTGTAGGGGGACATCTGGACATAATCGGTTGATTGCTGGGGGACTGCTGGCCCCGAGGAGATCGAGGAAGAGGCGGCCGAGGTGTAGACCAGGGTGTGAAGAAAATGGCGGCGAGGAAATCGGATGGTCCCGAACTACAGCCCTGAGTCCGGCTGTCGCCAAGCAGAGAGGGACCCTGCACCCGACTGCCCGACGCACTGGGATTGGCGGCGCGAAGCCTTGAGACCGGGGGACGCTGCCCGATTCACCCAGGGGACCCGGGGCCCTCGTCGGCTGCCGTCCCGTGACTCATCCTCCCCCCACCGGACTAGTGGGGGTGACGGACCGGAGCTCATCCGCCTGGTCATTGCTCCTGAGACCATTGGCGGTGACATTGTGCTGCCTGGTGCCCGGTGCTCGGCACGGGCCCACGAGAGCGCCCCACAGACAGGGTGGCCGGACTTGTGACGCAGCGCCCTGACATGGCGGCGATCGGAGGGCCGACACCCGGGAGCCGCGAAGGGGACTCGGCGACATCGACCCGGTTGAGTGAGAGTCCCTCCCCGGAGCTTGACCAAGAACAGCGGCTGAACCGGCGCTTGGATGCCATCCTTGAGGCGATCACCTCCACCAAGGAGGCGTTACATAACGACATTGCCCAAGTGGCCACGGGCCTGGGGCTGCTACGTGCGGATCACGCGAAGCTGGCGGATCGGGTCAAGGATCATGACCAACTGTTGCTGGACCTGAAGCCCTCGGTGGTGACCGCGGAGCACAGGATTACAGACATTTTGGCCCGGCTGGACACTCTGGAACGGAGGGCGGAGGATGCCGAAGGCCGCAATAGGCGGAACAACGTGCGGGTCGTAGGCCTGCCGGAACGGATTGAGGGGGAGGATGCGGTGGCCTATATGGAGAACTGGTTCCGCACTGTGGTGGCGCCGGAGGGGCTTACTCCATTTTTCACTCTGGAGCGAGCCCACCGGGTGCCCGCTCGCCCGCCGGGGCTTGGCCGCCCCCCCCGTCCAATGGTGGTGCGGCTCCTCCATTACAAAGACCGAGACCTTCTCATCCAGCGGGCCAGGATGTCGGGTCCTTATGGGGTGGAGAACAGCAAGGTGACGATATTTCCGGACTACACGCAGGCGGTCCAGAAGGACAGGGCATCGTTCCTTGCTGTGAAGAAGGAGCTCAGGGAGGAAGGCATTCAGTACTCCTTGCTCTACCCGGCCAAGCTGCGGATTATCTTGGATGGCACCACACACTTTTTCCAAACTCCGGACGAAGTTTGGCACTGGCTTGAGTTGTACAGAGCGGGGACGGACAGGACACACCAAAGTAGGCGAGACCAGCCCAAGCAGCCCCGGGTGCGGCAGTCACAACGTATCAGGTCCCGCAACAGGCGCCAGCGGGAGAAGCGGGAGGCCCAAATGGTGGCGGAGAAGAGGGACGCACTCGCGGCGACGGCGGCCATTACAGGGTCGCAACAGAATAGTGAACGAGCCGAAACGGACTCGGGAGGAGAGGGCAGCAGAACAGGAGAGGAACTTTCGGAGGCAGAGAGCCAGAAGGGGCCGTCAGTGACCCCACAGACTTCGGATAATATTATCTGCGGCTAAGACGGACTTTGGTCTTGATCGGGACTTCATGGTAGGGTGATATCCTGTTGCCGGGTGGGGGTACGGAGTGTATCTGAGGGGATGAAGGGCGGACGCGGGCTCCGCTGGCTGGGGTCGGCGGCGACTCACCCCCCCTAGGCCCTTAAGGCCGACTGTGGTGGAGACCACAGGGTAAGTGTGCGAGTAGTTGGTTCAAGGTTTGGATGGGGGCGGCCATTGGGTTCGTATGCTCTGTCCTGGGGAGTGGGGGTTGGGGAATGTTTCAGTTTTGGGGTTGTTGTTGGGGGGGGGGCAACTGCATTGGGGGGGTCATGGACCGTTGGAGTGTGAACTGGACTGTACGGACTTGGAATGGGGACATTACCTAATTTGAAATGCCTAACGTGGAATGTCCGGGGGCTGCGGACTATGGTGAAACGTCGCAAAGTGCATGCATACCTGGTACGCAGGGGGGTTCAGATAGCTATGCTCCAGGAGACTCACCTCACTAAAAAAGAGTGCGCTGCCTTGCAGAAAAGATGGCGGGGCCAGGTTTTTGGCACCACTTATTCAGCGTATGCCAGGGGGGTCTTGATCTGGGTGAGGGCGGGGATCCCCTTCCAGGTCCTGAATCAGGTAATAGATCCGGATGGCAGGTTTGTAGCGGTGGAGGGGAGACTGTATGGACGGGATGTGGTTTTATGTTGTGTTTATGCACCTAACACTGACCAAGGCCGATACTTTGATGGCCTCTCGGGGTCCTTGGCCTCTTTCCTGGCGGGTCCGATAGTATTAGGGGGGGACTTCAATTCGATTACGGATGTGGCTCTGGATAGGTCCCATCCCCCCCTGGTAGACTCTCCTGTGCGCAGGCTGGCCGCGCACAGGAAGGACTGGCAAGAACGGTGGGGGTTGCTGGATGTCTGGAGGGAGAGGCACAGGGGAACCAGGGATTACTCCTTTTATTCTGCCTTACATGATTTACATGTTAGGATTGATTCGGTGCTTTGTGGGGGCTCCCTAGCACCATTGATCACCCATGCTGAGTACCTTGCTAGGACGATATCTGATCATAACCCCCTGTTGGTGCATATTCAATGGCAGAGGGAGCGCTCAGTAATTCCAACATGGCGGCTTCGGCCGGAGACGCTAGAGGATTCTGTGTTCGACGATGCGGTCCGGCAGGGCATTGATAGTTATTTTGGTGTGAACGACGGAACGGCGACGAGCAGGTCTGTTGAATGGGATGCAATGAAAGTGGTGGTGAGAGGGGTGTGCCTGGGTAGGTTCTCGAATGCTCGAACGACTGTGCTGAATGACCTAATGAAAGCGGAGGAGACTTTGAGGGACCTGGAACGCCGCAGGCCAACTAGGCCAGATTTACAGGCCCAGTTACTGGACGCGAAGGAAGTGGTAGCCGCGGAGACGGAACGCTTGAGATGCTATGATTACAGGCAGTACATGATTAGGGCGCACGCAGAAAGGGACAAGGTGGGTACCCTCTTGGCCAGATTAGCTAGCCCGGAACTTAGGGGTTGCCCGATCCTCAGCATTATTGACGCACAGGGAGAGATGGTGTACTCTCAGGCAGCTGTAGTGGACCGCTTTCGGGGTTACTATGAGGAATTGTACCGGAGTCAGCTGGGAGTGGGGGTGCAGGACATCGTGGAGTACCTGGGGGAGAGGCCGCTTTCGGTCTTGGACGAGGGCGACGCGAAGGACCTGGGTAGCCCGATCACGCTAACGGAAATTCGAGTGGCTATCAAACATATGGCCCGTAACAAGACACCGGGGGTGGACGGACTCCCAATCGAGTTCTATCAGCACTATGTAGACGCTCTGGCGCCCAGGCTGCTGGTGGTATATACGGAGGCCTTCGAGAAGGGGGTGTTGCCTGCCTCCATGCGGGAGGCCTTGATAGTACCACTCCTCAAGCCTGGCCGGGATGCCGCGGACGTGAGGTCTTATCGCCCACTGTCCATGCTGACGGTGGATTACAAGATCCTGAGTCGCATCCTAGCCACTAGACTGGCTCCGCACATGACGGGCCTGGTGCACAGGGACCAGGCCGGGTTTATACCCACGAGGAGCACGGCGATGAATATCCGCCGCCTAGTGGGAATAATGGACGCCATCTTGGAAGGGGAGGGGTCGCCAGCGGTACTGTCCGTGGATATTGAGAAGGCCTTCGATAGTTTGGAATGGCCTTTCCTGGATGGAGTGCTGGAGCGGTTTGGCATGGGCGATGGGTTTAGGAGGTGGACGAGGGTCTTGTATAACTCGGCGACGGCGAGGGTACGATTGGGCGGCCTGGTATCCGCCGCGTATCCGGTGGGCAGGGGAACACGACAGGGATGCTCTCTCTCCCCTCTATTGTTTGCCCTGGCGATGGAACCCTTGGCGGTCCATGCGAGGTCCGGCGACCGTTACGCGGGAGTAGTGGGGGATGGGCAATGGCATTATATATCGCTTTATGCGGATGACCTGCTCCTGTACCTAGCAGACACCTCGGGGGCATTGGTCGGAGCGATGGCTCTGCTGTCCGAGTTCGGCCGATTGTCGGGCCTTAAGGTCAATTGGGCAAAGACCTGCGTGTTTCCGCTGAGAGCGGGATCGCCAGCCCCTAGCAGCGACCTGGGTGTGACGTGGGAGCCCTCTTGCATCGTCTACTTGGGTGTCCGCATCTACCACTCGGCCGCCGACCTCCTGGAGGGCAACATTGGCCGTTGTGTCCGGTCACTGCGGGGTAGCTTGTCTTTCTGGTCGACCCTACCGCTGACAGTCCTGGGCAGGATAGCATTGTTGAAAATGGTGGCGCTCCCGCGCTTCCTTTATTATTTCCGAACGCTACCGGTTTGGATTCCCCAGGGGGTGTTTAGGGACCTGCGGTCAATGATTATTGGCTTTCTGTGGGGGCATGGTCGTCGCAGGGTAGCCTTGAGCACGCTCCTTCGCCCCAAGCTGGAGGGGGGCATGGCTGTACCCGATCTTGAGCTATATTACTTAGCGGCGCAGTTGCAGGTCCTAACGCAGAATGTAGCCAGGGTGTTCCGGGGGCCGGAGGAAGACCGGGGTCGGGGGATACAGCGCCACGTGCTGTCGTACATCATTATGCAGCAACGGCTCGAATTACGGGCCCTCACCATGGAGGAGCGGACGCTCCGGCTGTGCTGGCAGAGGAGCCTTCGGAGAGCGAGAGCATCGCGGCCTTATGCCCCGGAGATCCCGATCGGGATGTTGACAGCTTTGCCGCACGGAGGGGACTGGTCCCCGCTGATGGATTGGGAGGACGCAGGGTTGCAGGTGGTGGGTGACTTGTATATAGATGGGGCGTTGGCACCGTTCGACGTGCTCCGGGACCAGTTCGGACTGCCTGAAGGGGGCTTCCTACTGCACGCGGCTATAGTGGCTGCCGTGCAAAAGCACTGGAAGGAGGGGCTCCTGGAACCCGCGACGACTATGGCATGCCAATATGTGGTGATGGCGGCTGGTACATTCAAAGCTGTGACGTGCCTCCATAACAGGATGCTGAACGATGGGCTGGAACCACTCCATGGGCTCAAGGCTAAGTGGGAGGAGAGCGTTGGCCGGCCCATACCGGATACGGCATGGGGCCATATCCTGCGACGCACGTGGAAGGGCACTAGGAATGCGCGCTTTCAGCAGGTCCATTTTTATGTGCTCCATAGGGCCTACCTGACCCCAGAAAAACTACAGCGGCACTTTAGGGTGCCGGATGCCTGTTGCCCCCGGTGCTCGTCCCTAGGGGCGGACATGGACCACTTGTTTTGGGGGTGCCCGCAACTGGGAACTTATTGGGCGGAGGTAGGGGACCTCCTGAATGAAGTGACTGACAGGGAGGTAGACTTCGACATGGCGACGTGTCTATTGCTCTGGTTCCCACATACTAAGCACACCAAGGTGACCAGTAAATTTATAGATCTGGGTCTGATATTGGCTCAAAGGGAAATATCGTGGCACTGGAAGGCCAGGGGGGGTCCCTCACTGCGTAGGTGGAAGAATGAGTTGCTGCGATGGTCTGACTGCGAGAGCGTGCTCCGGATGAAGCAAGCAGTGAAGCTGGGGAATGAGAAGGCTCTGGATGCAGCGCGTGCGTGGGAGTTAGTGGTACAGGCTCTGCGGGATGCTTTGGTTGAGGATGAAGACGGCGAGGACTAAGCCGCTGGACACCGCGGGGCGAACACAGGAGTATGACATCACGCACTGTAGTGGAACCATCCAGTTCATTAGAGCGAAACACGCACCTTAGCAGTTGCCAGGGGGGGGGGGGGCGTTGGGGGGGTTAGTTGTAGGGGGGGTTGGGGAGGGCCGGAAGCCGTTGGAGGGTTGCTGGTGGAGGCCTGGATCCACTGGGACTGGGGGTATTGAGTGGCGGGCGGATTGAGTGGTTGGAACGGCCTGGCACGAAGGCCCGAATAGCCTAGAGCAGGCCCCGATGGGGGCGATTACGTTGATATCTCGGAGTTGGCTGACGGGACTGTTGTTGCGGGTGGGGGGGTAAAAGCAGATACTTAAAACGACCTTTCGCCAGGGTCCCAATGGGACGTACACTGTGTTGTGCTCCTCCGGAGCGATCTGATATGCCGCCCGGCCTCCGGGATGCGGGCTGACTGGCTGTGTACAATTGTGAACTGTTACTAGTGGGAGGGGCCCACAAATGTACTGGCTGATTACTTTCTCCTGCTGTTTATAACTCTGCAATAAAAATATATTTAAAAAAAAAAAAAAACAGACCCATTAGTACATAATCTGGTTTGCAATATTGATTTCCATGAGCAAAAAAAAATAGAAAAAATAAATACATTTGGTGAACAATATGTTACCATTATTGAGTATGGAAATTCCTTACATCAGGCCCTTGGTGGGAAGCCTAGAAGAGCAGAATCTATTTATAAAAGTTATTCTACAGTGGTATAAGACAGCTTGGACAGTCTATTAATGTAACTTCTAAAGTGATCAGAGCTTCAACAACTATTTCCAAACCTCCTGGTGTGAGCTGTACAGATCAAACGTACCCCAAATTTCAAAGTCAAGTTGAGGCTTGCTGGCAGTCTCATAGTTTCATTATAATCATCAAGGCAAGGTCTAGAACTAGGTGCTTGACTGACGAGCAGCTCAAAGTCCAGGGTCCCTTTCTTTCCTGACAGCTGCAAAATCCACCGAATGTAGAAATGTCACTACACCCCAAACAGATCAATGTTTCTAGGGGTAGTTATGATGAAACTGTCAGGAGTGCAGAAAGAAAACGATCACTGGAACTTGAATCACTTTCAAAATTCTTTCACATTTTAAGGACATAGGTCAAGCACCAAAAGTAAAGAATATGCACATCACTAGTCCTCCCATGTCCCTTCATCCTGTTATATATATAACAACTTGCAGTTTCCAGGGCCAAAGTCCTTTTGATGAAAGGTATTTTGAAAGCAAAAATAAAGCGGTTGTTTACACCAGAAACATTTAATGACTTATCAGCTACTTCAGGAACAAATAATCTCTGACGAGGACTCAATTTTGTTATTGGACAGTTTTCATGTTAAGTTCTGGTGTTAGAAGAAATACTTTTGTCTAAGGAGTGGGCAGAGTAGGACAACTAGACAAGTAAAGTAGAAGATGTGCTGCCACGGTCGGTTTTAATAGTATAAACTAGTTAATTTGATTCAATTTTCATCTGCTCAGTACATAGCAGAAACACAAATGTTGGTTAGTCAGTTGTCAACTGGCTAATTGCTTCATCAGGGCTTCAATAGATATGGAAGAGGGAGCCAGTAGACTCATAGGCCATGGTGCAGCTCCAGCAAGATATATTATGTTTGACAAGGGAGGGTCATCAAAGAGCATCAAGGTATTGTGAGCCTCAGTTTTCTGGTTCCATCTTTTTGGTTCCCATACCCAAGAAAAAATGGAAAAAGAAAGTGCCACTGGCAAGTCAATTGGCTAAGAATAGATAAAGACTTTGAGGTTCTCAAGCGTGAAGACAATGTTCTATTCAACAGTGGCCTCAATTACCTGTCAGAGTGAGGTGACCTTGGGAGAACAGTACAGGTAAGGAGACGGGTGCTTCTCAGACGCGGCCTCCACAAGGTGCATTTCTTCTCCTAAGCGACTACAATTGATCTAAAATTCCTTCAGTACACAGCTTTCAAGTTTGCGTGGAGTAAATGTCCACAACCTTTGGAATACCTAACTAACGACAAGTGGGCCACAGCCACAGATACAAACTCTACAACCTGTTTAAAAAAGGTAATTAAAGAAAAATAACTTCTCCTCATCCACCTTCCTGCCCCAGCAAATCTCCGACTCCGATATGCAGAGCTAACTTACAACTGGGTTCCTCCAAGAGGATCTTCAACCACCATTGCACAAAATAACTATACAGGAAAGGATATGGATTTACTTGTGGGTCGCATGCAGTTGCATTTCTTAAAAAATAGTGGAAAATGAAAAAGTGACCCTTTAATCTGTAAACATGTTGAATTAGTAGGGGTCATATTCTGTCCTCTCTAGAATTGGAAATTGTGTATTTTCACATTTCAACAATGCAACTACACTGTAAGTCTCAGATTTAAAATACAGGCAGCCGGCTGTTATTCTGTGCAATATCATCCTGGTTGAAATCAGTGGCAAATGTATTCAACAAAAATATAGCCGGTGTGGTCACTGTAAGAAATTGGGTTCTTCCCCCAGGTAGCTTGGCACAGAGCAGTCAGGCTTAACTTTGAGGCAATGTGCAAAGTTCTTGTGCAACACTTCAAACAGTAACACAGTGAAAACACACCACAAAAGGATTGCACTCCAAGCTAAAAAAATAGTCATTTTTAATTAATAAAACAAGACCAAAACAACACAAATCCAATTAGTAGAACCGAAGACAAGCTATTTTAAAGATTTTAGGGAAAATAGAGCCAAAAAGCATAAGGTGCCAAATGTAGATCTCTGGTCACAACAGACCGGGACATAGTCATAAGTACAGGCTGATTGCGATGGAGCAGGACCAGCTACAGGGACCCAGCTATGCCTGCTGAACAAAGTTCTGGTCTGCAGAGTGTTGCGAGGATCCTCGTTGTAGATGCGTTGAGCAGCTAATATAACAGTTTTGAGGTGTGGCCAGGCTACAATGCGAGGTGCAGCGTTGTCATTGAGGATCCCATTTAGTGCTTGCTATGTGAAGTCCAGCTTCGAGGGTGCGTTGCACAGTTGGGCGATGTGTTGGTTCCGAGGAGCTGCAAGACTTTGTAGGAGTTTGGTATTGACGCCGAGGCAGCAGTCATCGAAGGATGTGAGGAACTGCAGCAAGAAAGTATCGTACAGCGGTGGCTCCGAAGAAGCTGTGGAGGCGTTCCAGGTCTTTGCAATGAGTGCAATCCACGCAGCAGCGGAGATGCATCAGTTCTGCCTGGGGTTGTGCCGCACAGCAAAGGAGAACCTTTGGTCCTTCTGGGTGCACAAAGGCTGGTAAATCACACTAGGCCCACTTTGAAAGGTCCAGAACGGGTGTGGCATCACTTTGCAAGGTAGACTCACTTATTGCACAGTCCAGGTGCAGCGTTGCTGGAAGCCTGTTATGGCCCAGAGGCTTCAGATCAGGAGGCCAGTCTACTAGCTCTTGGAGTCACTCTGGGGTTCTCTGTTCAAGAGATGCAGGTCCAGGCCTTCTCAGCCAGGCAGGCAGGAGGGAGAGTCGCAGGTCAGCACAGCAGGGCAGCAGTTCCTTCAGGTCAGCTATTCAGCAGAATGGCAGTCCTTTCTGCAGCACAACAGTCCTTCTTTCTGGCAGAGTATCCACAGTTCCAGAAGTGTACTGAAGTGTTTATGTCTAAGGTTCAATATTTATACCAAATTCTCCCTTTAGAGTAGGAAAAAAGTGCGCAGGTGGCCTGGCTTTCGTGCCCAGGCTGCAGCCTTTTGTGTGAAGCAAAGACAATAAGGTGATGGACGGAGCGATGAAACATTTCACACACTCACCCCCAGTCACTATTAGATTTGGGTTAAATCCTTTATCCTTCTTCTGCTCACTTCACCACCCCAGTTCAGGCCCAGTCATATGCAAATCAGTCTTAACCCTGTTCCCATGGGAACAGTCCAGCCCGAACTGCAAGGCCAGTTCCTCCCTGAACCAGGCTAGATTGAATCCAGTGGCAAAGTGGGCAAGGAACCCACGTCTGGGCATACCCTGCCAACTTACGGCGAACAAAGCCAATGCAATAAGATGATGGAGGGAGCAATGAAACTTTTCAGACACTCACCCCCAGTCACTATTAGATCTGGGTTAAACCAATCATTGTTCTTCTGCTCACTTTGTCACCCAAGTTCAGACCCAACCATATGCAAATCAGTCTTGACCCTGTTCCTCATGGGAAGAGCCCAGCCCAAACTGTCAGGCCAGGTTCCCCCTGGACCGGAAACAAGCATCCTGGGACAGGATTGGGGTAACACCCCTCATCAGCCAGTCTAGCTTGAATCCAGTGGCAATGTGAGCACGGAAGCCAAGTCTGGGCATACACTGCCGCAGATTCATTACCTTAGAATTATCCCCAGGCAACAGACTGGATCTGACAACAAGAAGCTGCTGAAAAGTTGCGACAAACTGATAAGAAAACTGATGATAAGAAAAAGTTTGAAAATGCATTAGCTGTTGTCGATAATGGCATGACCACATTGTTTACTCGTATTTATTCATTGAATTACATTGCGTCATCTGCATTTGATAATATACAAAATGACATGTCTGCCCTTTTATATAGTCAAAGTCAGTTAAGATCAATTCTGCAATTGAGTTGGACATTGCATTGTTTAAAACCAAACCGAGTGCTATGGAAATATCTAAATGCAACAGAACTGTTTTTTCCTTATAACTTGTCACGTATGCCAAAGGGCATAGTAAAGAAACAGGCAACTTATCCTATGCTCAATATGCAATGTTTACAGAAACTGCCTTAAACTGTTGCTGAAACACCTTCAGATATATGGTTAATCCATGGTTTCATTTCTTTCAGGATTTCTGCGTTTCATTTCTTGTCTTGTCTGAAACACTTTTAAGTAGGTAGATCTGAACGGTTGGGCTGTAACTTTCTGCAGGACACCTGGTTTCTTCCTTTCGCTTATAAATTGTAGGAAAGCAGGATCTGCTTCTTATGGTTACCCCCACTTTTTGTTTGATGTTACACTGTTTTTGACTAGTCTGACTGGGATCCTGCTAATCAAGACCCCAGTCTATCTGCTTTCTCCTTTAAAATGTTATGCATGTACTTTGGTACACTCCAGATTGGATACTGGGGTAACCTTGTCAGTCCCTTGTATATGGTACACATGTACCCATGGGCTGAAGGATGTATTATGCCACCCATGAGAGGTCATTCAAAATGGAACTAAAGGCCTGCCATTACAGCCCGTGTAAGCTGGTGCTTGCACCTCGTACTTTAGATATAGGTTTACTATATCTATAGGTCACTACACTTAAAACCTATCAGTCACCCCTCTAGCACGCCTTGACATACTGAAGGCAGGATGCTGGGTTTTTCGTGAGAGGGTGCCCCTGCATGAGCAAAGCCCCTCTGCAGCCTTCGGAGACCATTCTCCCGGGTTGTCGGTGATGCAGCCCGACATATAGGTAGAGGCGCATTATAGGCTCCCATAAAATGCTACCTAATAAACCGCTGCAACAAAACATGTCGTGATTGGTGTCAAACACCTTGGAATCATACCTCCAAAAGGGTTAACCGATGTGGGAGGTATGATTTCACCCCTCTGAAGCGACCTTCTTGGGGTCACCGGTCTTTCGGGTACCAGCCTTCTCGACCCAGGCAGCACAAAAAGGTTTCTGTCGACCAGAGACACATTTCTGCCCTCCTGCTGCTGAGTCAAGCTCGAGCAGAAGAAGACAGGACAATAGGCATCCTGTTTGTGTGACAACCTCCCAGACAAGATTTAGTGTATTGGGGCTGGGTGGGTGCACTTCCAAAGTGCCTGAAACGCTGCACCTGGGGCACACTTGGTTCCCTGTGCATAGACCAGTTCAAACCAGTCCTAGGAGCGGTTGGCTCCTGCTCTGGCACGAAAGTGGAAAAAGGACATGGGAGTATTCTCCCCACTGTCCTGACCATCCCCCGGTAGGGTTCGCTGAATCTGTCTAACCCTCTCCCGTGGGTAAAAAAGGGCTTGCATATCTGTAGGATCCTAGATGCGATGTGGAAAAGATTCTGAACAAGAAACCACTGAACTTCGACTGTCTGGACACACTGGACTTCGCTGTACTTCGACTAGGCCCAACTTAGTCTTTCTCTCCGTCCAAAGCATCGTCTGTGCCCGTGCGCCATCCAGGCTTTGTGCAGATCCTGTGGAGCATCAAAGACATCTGAAGTATCTCCCTTGGGGCGAAGGAGTCACTCACCTGTATTTGCAGGCATTGTAACACAACTAACCGGTCTGCTGATCATGAGCTCCTACGGACTCCGAAGGCTCCAGCAACACAGGAGGTGGATTCCTACATTCTTGGAGGTCGAGTTGGCCGCTCACCGAGTTTGAGGCCAGTATCCCTTGTGGGGACCGCATAACCCGAACCCTTGTCCACTGCGTACTTTTGCCATTGCACACGCTTGGTGGCATTCCCAAACTAAGTGCATTGGACTATTGATAGTCACAACCTCTGCGCACATTTCTTACAAAGGACTTCGGCCTCCTCGCACTCTGTGCCCTACAAGCTATGACTTTATGAAACTGCTAGAGGTCCCCTCTCGACTCCTATGCCTTCAACCTGTGGGTCCATTTGAGGGACAACACTTATTTTCTTGGGCTCCAGGCCTGCCCTGACTCCCCTTGCTGTGCTGAATCTCCTGGTCGATGCTGGGCAAGACCATGACCTTTCTCGACCTTCTTTGTGGGTTGCCGCTGCCAAGGCTTGTTGGTGCTCCTGCCGGACCCGACCCCTCAGCATTCAACATCCTTCGTGGTACACCTCGTATCCAGCTCCTGGTCGTCCTCGACGTCTCCCGGTCCCCATGGCAGAGTCAAGGTCTTCTTCACACCTGAAGCATCCGACATCGGTGGGAATTCGTCTACCGAGCCCCTGGTCACTCCTGAGTGACACAGACTTTGTCCCCTCTGCTTTCAGGTTCCTTCCTTCAAGAATCCGCCTGTGGGTGCCACTGTACACGTTTCTTCTTTCAAGCAGTGCATTTCTTTGAAGGCTCCCATTGAGAATGACAGAGGGTTCCAAAGCCACTTCGACCCTATGCAGCCGGCTACCCTGGGATAGGTAACTGGTACTTCGGTATCCACGGGTGGGGTGGCTCTCCAACCTTATATGTTCTAAAGGGTTTCTTCGTAATCCACTGGGAAGGGTCCTTAAACACTAAAACTGCAACTGCGACCCTCCCATTTAATTGTACGTAGCACACGGTCGTGGTCTCCCACTGCACCCGTCCTCTGTGGGGTCCCTACTTACTCACCTTGGGTGGTTCCTTGGGGTCCCCTCAATTCTACACTCTCTAGACACTGTCTTGAATCGGGTCGTGGTTTTTATACCACTATTTTAGTATATGGTTTGGGCTCCCCATGGAGCCCACTGTGTATTAGTGCTACTTACGTTTGTTTCTGTGCTACAGTATTGTGTCCTTTCTGTTTATCTGCATGTAGCCGATACTGGGCCCAATGTAGGTCAACATTTACCGACCGGTAAATGGCTATTCTAGATGTAGATGGCCTATTTTACCGACTCGGTAAAATACCGAATCGGTATTTTTACCGATTCGGTAAATTGGAGATGTAGGTGGGACTCTACTGAGTCCCACAGGCCTTACCGAATCGGTATTTTACCACCCAATCCAATTGGGTGGTAAAATACCGAATCCAGGTGTGCATGCACATGTGTGCATGCACACCAGTGCCATGTGACACACAGACATGCCCTTAGGGCATGTCTGTGTGCCACATGGCACACGTGCCTGAATTCAGGGTGCTAGAGGGTGTCAAAGTGACACCCCCTGCACCCCTACGCAAAAATCGGTATTTACTGAATCGGTAAATACCGATTTGGTAATGACCATTGATTCCTTTGGGCTGCAATGCCCGTAGGAATCAATGGGCTTTACCGATTCGGTATTTACAGAATCGGTAAATACCGAATCTTTACGATTCGGTATTTACCGAATCTGAAATACCTACATTTCCCCCCTTCTAATTTACCACTTCTTAAATACCGAATCGGTATGATTCGGTATTTTAGAAGTGGTAATTTAGAATTACCTACATCGGGCCCACTGTGAGGTATTCAAAGTGTGTTATAATAAATACATATTTTTATGACTACTCTGGTTCTCCTTTCATTTAACCAATACATTAAGGTTGCATTCAGGTAAAACAAGCTGCTTAACATTCCTTCAAGACTAAGCCTGAATGCTGCTCTGCACAGCTACCACTTGGATAGCTTTTTAAGGTTATCTTTGACCTCTTAAATCACGATAAGGGTTGCTTGGACTGGTGCAAGGTGCCCACTTTAATTAGTGGACATCATATACCAGGCCAACTTCTCACAGAAATGTATGAATGGTGACAAGAGTGTTTTTTAGTGGGGATCAACTTGGATTTCCTTGAGCCATTCATTACTTGGTAAAAAGACAGCACTGCATGGAGCATGAATTGCGTCCAAGGCCAATTTGACATGTTATTTGAAGGGAGTTCCCATCCCCTTGATCAAGCTACTTTGTTAGTTACTTTCTGATGGAAGTTTCTTGATTCTGAGCAACCAAGGTTGCCGTCGATTGAAGCTAGGTGTTCCTTACAATGTTTCCAAGGTCATGACTTGCTGTATGAATGTATTATATCCACCTACACACACAGCTGAGGAACTTATCTTGTGGCCAACAGTCCTTATTTCTAAAATTAACTTTAATAGGTTAAGCCGGCTAAAAGCCTTATTGTTTTAAAAAAAGTGACACTAACATTTGACTGAGAAACTGTTTGACCCCCCAAGTTGCGCTGTGTTCCTCAGAAGTACAATCATTGTTGGCACTTTGCCACTACATTTTGGTGAACTTGTGCATCGCATTTTGAATGTTCCAAACAGTGCTGGAGTTGTGCACTTTTTAAAAACGATGGGATCTGGATTTGTTTCGGCATTTCAGACTGTACTTGGAGTGATTCTGTCTTTTATACACTCACTCTTTTCAAGCATGTTTTGGAGGCATGCTAATGGTATGATTCCTGTTGATTGCTGTTTTGGTTCTATTTGTCTTGTCCCGCAATAGATGTTCCACAACAAGGCCAAATGGTGATGGAATTGCCACATGTCCGTCTGTGCCATGAATGCATTGTGCAGTAGTTTAGATTCTTTTTGTTGCTGGAATTAACCGACAATTGGTCTTTGTCTTTCTGGCTCGTGTGGTTTCAGAGTGTACAGTCTGTGTTTAGCTGCATCTGGTGCTCCTTGAAATGAGCACTAGACACCTGCCTTGTAATGCAATTGGTGGAAACTATGGACATGAATTTGCTGGTGGATCCATTGAGGGTGCACCCCTGGTGCTGTCCTATGTTGCTGCCAAAATGCCTATTATGAGGTACTCGTGCAAGATTGGATGGATGCTTCTGCTTCAGGATCTATGGCATCTAGCTTCTCGTCTGCGGCTACACTTCGGGAACCCCTGCCTTTGGCTTTTGCTGACGAGGCTGGTACTGACCAAGTTGGTTCTGTGGAAGATGCCTTCAGGCTAATGTAGATCGGTCGACTGCAGATACAAGTTCCTTTCGGGACCCAAATGACTTTCTGGACTTGGTGGACCTTTCCGGGATAGCGTTCTGTAGTACGGATGCCTCATAGACCCTTTGAAGTTGGCTTTTTTTATTGATTTTATTTTTTGTAGTTTGCAGGATTTTTAATTGCCATTTTTTATAGCTTTCTATTGTGCTTACATTATTAAAGTTTTACATTTTATAATGCTATGCCTTTTAAATGCCTTTTGATTAACTAGCATTTAGTGAATACGACTTCTTTCAGACCAAGGGGAGGGTGTGGCATGGCGCACATGTATTCTCCATTTTAGATTCAACTCCTTAGGTTGATATCTCTTTCTTGTGGTGCACTTTTCCACACCTTTCTGCTAATGCGTGAATGTGCTGTTTGTCCATCCGGGAATAGACACTGATGCCCTGTAGGCTGTACAGATAGTTCCAGAATCATACATGAAGAGCACAATGCAGTTGTTTTCCTTTCTTTCTGTGCTCGCTAGGAGACAGTTAATTTTAGCTAGACAAAACCAAATGAGCTGCTATGAACCTCTGCATTGTTGGATAAAACAGCGTTTTACGATATAAAAGGCTTCGGTGCTACGGCTCATTGAGAGGAACATTTCCATGCAAAGATTATCATGAAACAGCTGCAGACTGTGACTGAACTGCAGCCCTTCTGACTCTCACCTCCATCCTACTAAGGAAGATAACCTGTGCACTGCAGCTGTCTTCTTGATACCTGAGACCAAGGTATGAGGTTTAGGCTATGCCAATTGATGTGGCAGAATGGTGCTCTCTTTAGTATAGTATTAGATACAGATACGAGTAAGCAAACTGTAGTAAGATTACTTTTCCAGTTCGGTCTTTGCTCCGTCATTAGCAACAATTAACATGGTTGAATTGTTCATATTGTTTACCATTCTACTGAAGATGATTACAGTAACATTTCTCACGCCTCCAATAATTGCAGCTCATGCTTTTTATGCAAGAATACAATTATTTCAATAAATCTTTGAAAATGTATTGTGGTATCTTTACGGTGTTTACCTTGGGCATACAAGAGGGGCTAAACGAAAGGGTTGGATCTGTTTCCACACATTCTTTGAAAATCAGAGTATCATGTTCGAGGTTGCCAACAACATCTGAGAGGTGTGGCGCAGCGGCTGACTCCGGAGCATGGGTTAACTGTTCGATCGCCGATGGCAGCTCAGCTCAGCATCATAGGACTCTGGGCAATAGCTGACTTAATCACTCCAACGGCCATCTAGCACCTTGAAACCCTTAAGGGAGTGATATGTTTGTGTTTTACAAATAGAATTTATTTATATTATTACCCTGGTTGGTTAAGGGGTTGGGTGTGGTACTGTGAACTAGCCTAAACCCCTCCATTCTCACTGATGGTATATGTGGGCTAAGATTCTATACTATAAAGTTCGTTTTGGTGTAATACACCGACCTACTATATTTGTAGGAATGGTATAACAATTCTCACTCAAGTCCTGTCTGCCATGGACCCAGGAGACTGGATGATGGTGCTGGACTTGCAGGATGCATATTTCCACATTCCCGTCCTGTCTTCCCACAGACCTTACCTGCAGTTCACAGTGAGCCAAGAGTACTTTCAGTTTGCCATGGTCTCATTTGGCCTTACCAGTGTCGCACAGTGGTGGATGCAGCTCATCTGCGGAGATCAGGGGCACCAGTTTTCCCCTATCTTGATGACTGGCTGTTGAAGGCGGGCTCGCCGCAGGCAGTCGTCCCCCACCAACAGACTACGGCGGACCTCATACACTTGCTAGGGTTCCCTATCAAGGTGCCAAAGTCACACATACCTCCCTCTCAGAGGCTCTCATTCATCAGAGCTCTTCTGGACACGGTGCAGTTTCAGGCTCATCCTCCTGAACGACAAGTCCTGAATATTCAGGCTATGGTACCAATATTTCAGCTACTATCCTGGGTTTTGGTGAGACTGACTCAGAGGTTGTTGGGCCTCATGGCCCCCTGTATCCTGCTTGTGGCACAAGCCCACTGGCGTATGCGGGCTCTGCTGTAGGACATGAAGTTCCAGTGGGCACAGTATCGGGGGAATCCCTCCGACATAGTCTAGAATTCGAAGGGAACTGCAAAAGATCTGCAGTGGTCTTTAGCGAACTGCAATTGGGTCAGCGGCAGACCCCTATCCCTTCCCCAACCAGATCTGACAGAGTTGACAGATGCATTACTCCTGGGATGGGGCAGCTGTCTGGGAGAGATGGAGATCAGAGGCCTCTGGTCTCCGGCGGAATTCGGACTCTACATCAACCTACTGTTGCCCTGGACAATCCAGCAGACATTGAAAGCCTTTCTACCCTCCATCAACAGAAGGCTAGTGCAGGTGTTCACGGACAACACCACTGCCATGTGGTACTGCAACAAACAGGGAGGGGTGGGTTTGTGTAACCTTTATCAAGAGGCCCTGTGCCTCTGGACATGGCTGGAACATCACAGCATTTTCCTGGTGGCTCCACACCTGGCGGGCTCTCTGAACACCATGGTGGATTAACTCAGCTGGAGGTGCCTAGTAGATCATGAATGGCATCTCCATCGGGAGGGGGTGCAAGGCATCTTTCAGCAGTTGCAAGACCCTTGGTTAGATCTGTTTACCACTGCATAGAACGAGCAATCTCAGCAGTTCTGCACGTTAGAGTTTCCAAGGCGGTTCATGCTGGGAGACTCTTTTTGTCTTGAGTCGAGCTCAGGCCTCCTGCATGCCTTTACACTCATTCCACTCCTGTCCAGAGTTCTCAAGAGGATCAGGAATGACAAGGCCCAAGTCCTACTTATGGCTTCAGAGTTGGCTCAGAGAGCTTGGTATCACAAGCTGTTGAGCATGGCCATCGGTCCACTCTCTTTCAGCTGCTACACAACTGTCCCCTCAGGCTTCTTACTATCAAGACGGCTTTCCTAGTGGCGATAACATCTACCCAGAGGGTGAGTGAGCGCCAGGTCTTTTAATCTAAGCCTCTGTACCTAACCATCTTCCCAGACTAGCTGTTTCTTCGCACAAGAGTTCCTTTCTCTCGAAAGTTGTCACTCCCTTTCATGTAGGCCAGTCCATCACCCTGCATACCTTTTATGCTCCACCACATCCCTCTAAGGAAGAGGAGCAACTCCATCAACTGGACCCAAAAAGAGCATTGTTGCTCTACCTTGACTGCACAAAAGATTTCTTGGTGGATGAACAACTCTTCGTGGGGTATGTCGGAGCCAAGAAGGGGAATGCTGTGCAGTAACGGCCCATCTCCTGATCGAGCTCTGCATTAAAATCTGGCATGCACTGGCCAAGAAGCAACCCCCTGAGGGTTTGCATGTCCTGGAAATCTGCCTGCAAGCAATGTGGGCTTCTCTGTGATTCACCAAGCACTACTGGCTGGATGTTCAGGTCCATCGAGATGGGCAATTTGCCCGTTCGGTCATGCAGGACTTTCTAGAGTGAATTAGTTCCCCAGGCCCACTTCCGGGGAGGTATTGCTTGGGTATCTATTCTAAGGTAAGGAATCTGCAGCTAGAAGTCTCTATCTGATGATAAAGTTGCTTACTTTCGGTAATGCCTTGATTTATTGGCAACTGAACTTCCACAATGAGCCATACCACTTACATTGGCTGTAGATTCAAATGTATTTTGGATGGTACAAGGTTAAAAACATTGAAGGAATTTTAAATAATAGACAATCCATCAACAGATTAATGGACATATATGATTTTGTTGACTGCTGGCATTCTCTAAATCCCGATGACTAGAGCTCCACCATCTACTCTTATCCACATACAAAATATTCCTGAATCTATTTATTTCTTACTTTTAAGCTTACAGTCCATTGATTCCGACATATCATAAAACTCTCTGAAATCAAAATCCCCTTGTACCCCAACTCAGTCTGAGGATTCCACAGAGAGTAGCTCCCAAATGGACCTTTGAGAGACCCTTGCTATTAGGGCCACAGTATGTAAATAATGCAAGATTGGATTCCACATTTTTTTTACAACAATGTTGAATTGGCTGATCCACATTTTGGGGGTCATTAGGATCGCGGACGGACTTGAGTCCGTCCGCGACCCCAGAGCATGAGGGAACGTCCGCATGGGCTGCGGCGTTCCCTCTGTGCAGATTAGGATGTGACCGCCAGGGTGGCGGTCACATCCTCTATTTTTAACATTGCGGCGGGTGGAGCTTCAAGCTGCACCCGCAGCAATGTTAAAAATGCATGCACAGCATTTACGTGCACAAAGCGGCAGGCACCGCGCGGTGCCTGCTGCATTGTGCACGCAAATGCAGGGTGGTACCATAGGTACCCCCCATGTGCACCCCCCACTACACCTAGGGGGCCCACAACGGGCCCCCGCAGTGCAGTTACACATGCTTTTCCACGGCGGAAAAGCCGCCGCGGAAAAGCATGTTCCCAAGCACATCCTAATCTGGCTGACGGTGTCTGAGAGACACCTTCACCATTTTAGTGCTTTTTCGCCGCGGTTGTAAGCCAGCCGCGGCGGAAAAGCTGCGGACCTAAACCATGACCCACCAGCCATCCTAATGTGGCGGTGGGTCCTGGTGGGTCCGCAGAGGATTTTTAGCATCCTCCGGGCCGGCGGTGGCTTCCGCCGGCCCGGAGGATGCGGAAAATCCTCCATCCTAATGACCCCCCATGTCTGGAATGCTGTCAAAGCCGGCATTCGAAGAGACTAGTTTGAGCAACCAATCAGAAAACAAAAGGTTGTCCAAGCAAATTTCCTGTTCGGTGCTTGGGCTAAACCTGAAACAGGGTTCCCTGTAGATCGCTCTATTTCTCACGGATATCACTCGGCCCAGGAGGATCCATCCTGGCTTCTTAGACATCCATCTAATCAGAGAATTATGGTACAGCCGGCTTTAGCCTTGCAAAATATTGATTTTATCCCACTGAAAAGAGGCCAGGAAACTTAACGCTTGTGGTAGGCATATTTCTCTTCTTTTAGATCTGCCCTGTGATCTCTGAACACGACTTGTGTCCTCGCCAGCGTCTCCCACACCTTGTGGGACTCAGTGGCATGCCTCTTCTCCTTCCTTCCAGAAGAAGCCCTGAATGCTCTTGTTCTATTGGTACAAGATGGGCAACAACCTACCAAACTTAGAATCCGCTGTGGTATGGATGCCAAGGATTCTGTTGGTCGGGCTATGACCTCTTCCATAGGTCTACATCAGCGTGCATGGTTGCGTACCTCCAGGTTTTCGGAATTCTGTGCAAATTACTTTGATTGACATTCCTTTTAAAGGCACCTCCCTTTTAGGTGTGCATGCTGATTCGGCTTTACGTCAGTTCAGGGATCGCGGTACTGAGTCTTAACTCCGTTGTTTGTACTAGGTTTTTCAGGAACAATTTGTTTCCCCTTGTTAGTGTCCTATCAGCCTTCATAGGGCAGACTACTTCTTTCCCTTCCAGGGTTACAACCAGGATGGTGTTCCTGCTCGCTGCAGGTGCTTTTCTACTATTTTATGCTGTCAGTGACAGGTTTAGTTTCTAGCCATCTGAAGCATATCTTACTTTGCTGCCTCCTGGGAGCCTGTTTTTACAAGTTTGCTGCTTGACTTTTTTCCTACCTGAGTCCTTACTCTATGGCGGGTATTCTGTTTATGTTGTGCTGATGCACTGGAGTCCTGTTCCCTGTTTTTTGGGGGCCTTATTTTGTATGGTTTATGGGCATTTTGTGAGCTATCTATATACTTAGTATCCCTTATATCGATTTCAACGTCATTGTTTCCCTAGTCCTTACCTCCATATGGGCCATAGTGGTACCACAGAAAGGCAGACTCTTTGCCCTGGGTTGCTTTCGTTCCGGTCTACGACCTTCTTTGTGCTGGACCTTCTCTTTGTTCTGGTTTGCTCGGTGGGACACACCGATTTTCTGCTACTTATCTTCTGTGTTCCTATTGGATCAGGTCTAAGGTTCCACAAGTCCACTTCCACCTTACGGTGTATTCACTTTCTCCAATGCCCTTGTGGTGAAGTGGGTATCCTAGTACTTTTAAGATACTTCTTTGAAATCTGTTCACTGTTTATGCTAGCACATCTAGCATTGGTGCGGTTTTATCCCAGATCCATGGTGGAATTGAGAAGAATGTAGCCTTTTCATCGTGCTCTCGAACGTAAACTGAGAAGAAGTGCTCAGTTACTGAGCACGAGCATTGGCAGCAGCTTGGGTGGCGGAATATTTCAGGACATATCTGTGGGGTGTGAACATCATAATGATGAAAGATCATGAACCATTGATGAAAGTCTTAACTCCTGGTGAGGCCAGAAAAGGGTCAGCCAGATTCGCAGCTCATTTATAAGAAATCATGTATTCAGTACAACACATTCTTGAGTGGCGTAATGCTCAAGCTGATGCCCTTTCATCTTTATCAGTGGATTGGAAGCTGGTTGATGGTGAGGCAGTACGCAATTCCAAGGAGGGAGACGTTGCATGCTATGGAGTAAAATGGTAAAATGGGTTAGAGAAATGATAGAAATGAAGTTTTGCAGGATGTTCTTTATGATTGTGGGGACTAGAGATCGGAGGGAGCCCACTGTTGCAGTGTCGGTGGGACCATTTGTCAAGTTAATGGATGAATTATCTGTCTGCGAAAGGAGTGCTTTAATGAGGGGGACAGATTTATACCACCTGAGAATCTTCGAAAGAAAATTATCCAGTTGGCACATAAGGGACATCTGGGACAGACTGTCTCAGAGAAGAGTGGAGAATGTTTGGTGGCCGGGGGTGGACATACAAACCTCTTAATGGGTGGAAAGGTGTCCGGTGTGCACGGCAAATGAAAAACTACTTAAAGCTGGTGTGCAGTCTGAAATGGGTCATATTCAGGATCCAAAAGAGGTATGCATACTGTTTGTCTGGATTTTAATGGCCCTCTGGCAGGTGTGAGCCAAGATCGGAGGTTTGCTTTGGTGCTAGTGGATATTTATTCCAAATAGTTGGAGGTAATTTCCATGAAGAATATTTCTACAAGAAGTACCATTGCCAATTTATGCAAGATTTCTAGGAGGGGTGGTTTCCCTCATACTTTGATGACCGATAATGGCATCCAACTTCTTCTGAATATAAGGATTTGAATTTACGGAGTTTGTATCCGCTCATGGTATTAACCATTACCGTACCACCTTTTATAACCCGCAAGGCAATGATATTACAGAAAGAATGAATCGCATGGTCAGGGGTACCGTACAGTTGGCAATGCATGGTGGTATGGATCTTTCTGTAGCAGTCCAGGAAGATGTATTGGCTCATCATACCACTCTCAATATGGGTCTCAACAGATCCCCATTTGAGGTTATAAGAGGAAGCAATGCAAGGATTAATAGGTTCTGTGTTGTTGGAATGCAGGGAGGAATGATGCGTACCTCGAAAAGGGTTTTTAGAATCTAAGATTCTTAAAGGTGATTGGGTGAAGGTCAAGGATGGTTATGTTGGCAGAGATATATTTAAGTTTAGGGGTTCGTTCAAGGTCAAGAATGTGTGCGAGTGGTATGGGGTGTTGGAGAATGGAAGCAAGTGGAACTGACGCAGAGCAGCTTTGTACCAGAAGGGAGGTGAATGTAGCAGATCGGAGGTGGAAAGTGATGAGGGTTGTAGTGGCTTTTTGCTGGCAGGAGAGAGAGTAACTAGTTCTATCAACAGAGAAGGACAGTGGACTGATGGGGCTAATGGTATTGTATGAGCTATGCAATATAAGAGAATGGATTGTCGTTGTGCGAAGAGACAGAAAGAGTCATTCATATCTGCAGGATTATGAGTTGGGTTCAGCTTGAGTCTTGAACACTGTTCTTTTGGTTTGTACTTTTTATACTTTATTTGAATATTCCACAGCCTTGTTTTCTTCCTGTACACTTCTTTCAATTCTTTTGAGAAAATGCTTATGTTTATAATTTGTTTAGTTATCTTTGTTGCATTTATTTACAGCTCTATGCACTTATTGTTTATTGTAAAATGAAAAGGGTCAGATGTGTTATAATTGAGATGTCAGAACAGAACCTTGATTTCAAAGTTCTGTAAGAATATTATACTATGAAGTATAAGCAGTTTGTGCGGAGGCTGGCGTGGATGAAGTTCCACTTCAGTGGCCTGAAATAAAGAGCTTTAAAGGGTTTCATGTGTGTGGCCCGGCTTAATTTTCACATTAACATCTTCCTGGTCACCACTAAAGCTGCCAAACAGTAAGGGATGCTTCTAAGGTTTAGGCCACAATTTAACAGTGGGAGGCACGCTCAACCAAGCACCCCAACTAGGGCTCCAGCACAGTACAATAGTCAAAGGCAGTTTCAACCTCACTCACCTTGCCAGTACTCCGGTTGTCCATTCCCAATTGGTCAATTGGTTCTGTTACACATAGGAAACTCTATCAGCTTTTTCTGCTTCTCAAAATAAAAAGGACACCAACTGTTCTGGACCCTGATGCCACTTCCAAAGCAAGAGTAGAAGGGAAAGCAGAGGCAGCAGAACTTACACTTCTTATTGTACTTGCGTCTTCCTAAGTCCAGATGCACACTAAAGATGGTGGTGGTGGGGTGTAATGTGAAGTCAGTTCAATAATACACAGCAGTGACTGGTGGCATCCTCTAACCAAATCCCAAAATTATTCCCAAAGACAAGCCTGCCGACTACTTTTCAGCAGTTCCTGCTCGTCTTCCTACATAAATCCCAAAGTATCCAGTGCTCGTAAACTCCACCCAAAGCCTGCCCTGTTGAAATGAGGATCTTCCCCACCAAACCTCCCCTGATGGGTTTTAGAAAGGAATTCTTCCCAACTGTATGCAGTGACAGGAGGGTTGAGAAGGGTCCTAGTTTAAAAAGCTTAAACATTTCAACGCTATTCTCACACTAGTACCTACTTAGAGCAATAATAATCCACATTTGTAAAGCGCGAACAATCACCCGTAAGGGTCTCTAGGTGCTTGGGGCCGTTGGGAAGATTAAGCAAGCTATTGCCCAGAGTCACATGGTGCTGGGCTAACCTGCCGCCGGAGCCGGGGATCGAACCGTGATCCCCAGATTCCAGTAGACATCTGAGCAGAGGCCGGACATCCTGATCCTACCTAGAGCAAACATCTGAGCTGAGGCGACCCATCCTGATTATCTGTGGTGCCATCTGTGTATCTCGCCACTCCCTACTCCTAAATTTAAGGGCAAGTGTCCAGTGATTACTCCCCCAGTGGTCCTTCTAGGAGAACCACCTCTATTATGTCTGATCAGAGAGGGTCTTTTCACCTCATCAGCATACAGAATACTGGCACTTGAGGCAAAGGAAGCCAGCTGCACAAAATTGGCTTTTATAACATCACCCGTCCATTAAATTTTGCAAAAATCTACATTAGCTAATGGAATAGATTTTTAGTGAATAGTAAACAAACTTTTAATTAACTTTCCTGTAATTTCCTACACGGAATTGTAAAAAAGTGGCTTTTGATCACAAGTAGGCTTTGTGCGTATGTGTTCAATTTTTAAGTATAGAATGTCTCATCTGATATTAATGCAGGGGTTGCTTAAATCGGGCCAGAGCTTTAATAATTAAATTCACAACCATGTTTCCAATGATATAAGGGTCTGATGGTGAGCTTTACTATGGCATTAGCACAATTTTGTGCAGGCTTTTAGCACCGGCACTCATTTTTGTACACCGGGGTTTATTTTTCATTATCACTTTGACACAGAGTAATAGACAGAAAGAGAAACTGAAGGCAGGGGTTGCAGGAAAAAAGGTGACGAAGCGAGATAGCAGGGATGAAAAAGAGCCAGCAAGGTTGAAATATAGAGAAAGGGAGTGTAGGGTTGTGGAGATCCCTTGACTGAAGTTTGTAGGGGTGGGGTGTGCAGCTTGTTCACTTGCAGCCAGTGCAAAAATCATAAACATTTCACCGGACCTATAGGTCTAGTGACTTGAATATTCTACTCGAAATAACTACTATACTTGACCCGTAAACAGGTCTCAAATTGTGTGATCCTAAGCAAATGTTTTTTATAGAACCACCTTTTGTTCAATACAGGAGAGCGCCTTCAAATATGTCACTTTGGTATTTATGTTATACAAATAACCCTTTGGCTTGATTTAACAGACAGAACATTTGCTCGAAGTATAATAAAAATCTAGTCCACATACAGGATACACATGACCCCTGGCTTGCCTCTTTTTCACCAATTGCATTGTCTCGATGGCGGAGGTAGGAATGTTTCTGAGTTCATGTTTAAAATCTCACTAACAATAAATGTATAACTAAAGCGTGATGTGATTGCACACTAACATTTACAAACAGTACATTTTCCATTGAAATGGCCACAAACTTTCCCAATAGCAGGCGGTTTTACTGATAAAACTATATAGAGTATGTATATACATTAATCTGTAGCAATAGGGTTTCAGCAAAAATATTTATCATTTATTTTACATTCATCATGTAACGTATTTGGATTTGTTTTCATCCTATTACATTTTCTTTAATCATGACACAGAATTATAGAAAATGTGCTTTCATAACTACTGAAATATATTTTGAAATGTGTGTACAGTTCATTTACAAGCAATTTAAATGTTTCGTGTTAGAAGAAAAACTGTCATTCTTTTTGTACGCCATGACAGTCAGACAGTTTACTTTACAAATTGTCCAACTTTACTGTAGGTGATAGAAAAGTAAAAACCAAACCTCCAGGAAAAAATAAGCAGCAAATTGTAAGACATGAGCTGACATTTGACCTTTGTGTCTGAATGCAGAGAAACTGTGACAAGATAAAAACAAGACTTAAAGACTTATCTATTGTTCATTCAGTTTCTGAGTGAACCGATCATCTGTTGTGTGTCATCTCACCAGAACAGTCCAGTAAAAACCTGACTTGCTGTAGGGAGGGGCCAAGTAGATTTCTTGAGGCCTGACTTGGTGGAATTGCACCTGTGCTCTTCACAATGTCATAGTTCCATGCCTTCTGCATCTGTTGGCCAAGGAACTACTTATAGAAAAGGGATGGGCACATTGATCTCAAAGGTGTAATGTATGAGTGAATGTGTTAGAGAAAGAGGGCTGGGGTCACATTGATCCCAAATGCATGGATCAATGTAAAAATGCAAGAGGGAAGGAGAAAAGCATACTTTTGTAGGGATTCTATTATGGTGTAAATGTAAATGTACATGTATTTATATAGCGCAAATCACTGACCGAGGTCGGTATCTAAGCGCTTGCTTTGGGAACCCGTCCTGGTATTCCCCTGTGAGAAAACCCCGGCAGGGTATCCGCAAGGTGAAAGCCAGGCATCCCGCCGCGAGGGGCAGTTGTGGAGATTAAGCAAGCTATTGCCCAGAGTCGCAGAGTGTGAACCCGTGAGTCGAGAAGGCACCGGAGCGAGAATTATCGAATCAGTGGAATTTTTTAGCCCAAGACCCGCCGAGGCGGGGAATTGAACCCTGGTCCAGGGCCGATCTCAGCTTCCGGGTCTGCCGCCTCTAACCCCTGAGCCACACTTCTCCTGACGCATAACTGCATATGCTGACTTGTGTTCTACAAAGTGCAAGCATTTGTTAGGGTTTTAATGACTGTAGCAAAACAGACTTCGGTATGCTGTGACATACCGAAATTGGACATGTGTCTCACTCCTGACTTGCTGTTCGTCAGTTTTATTTCATATCTCCTTGACCCACTATCTGTTCCCATCCTACTGACCCTCTGTGATTTTATGAAATATCTGCTCTAACCCCTACCACTTCCCGCTTTCCACCCCAGCCTTAGCTATCCTACCTCACGTGTAGCTTCTATGGATGGTGCATGAACTTAATTTTCTTGTAAATAATTGAATTACTCAAGGAGAGACAGCGTTGTATGGCAAAACTTTAAAATGTATAGATACACTTACTTTTTGTAGTTAATGTTGAGGTTGGCTGTCATCACTTTGCCATGGATTATGAGAGCACATGTGCCAGCTACTATATCTATAACTGTTGCAATGCAGCCACCGTGCATCATGCTGAAGGGATGGAAGAAAACAGCAAAAATCAACACAGATCCATTTTTAAGTGAAAACTCAATGCACACTTCAACTACTGTTCTTCTAATTTCATCCCTATCCTTTAGTCCCACAAATGAAGTTTTGGCTTTAAGATCCTCACTCCCCAGCCTCTCACATTTACCCCTTGAATCATTTTGGAGTCAGCAAATAGGTTCCGCTTGAATCGATTTTCTGCTTCTTAAATACATCAATCATGACCCAGGCAATCAAATTTTATTTTTTTTGACTCTGTGAACGATCCCTGCTGTCTATCAAATAGAGTACCAACTCCTATAACAAAATGGATGAGGGCAAGAAAGGACGGACTTCACAATCTAAAATGGTTGTGCACACACCGGAGGGCTATACACCGGATGCTGCAGACAACGACAAACGTAAAGATGAAACAAGGTCAATGATAAAATATGCAGGATTGATCGGCTTGGTTGCCCAAATCTACTGTCAAATTTTACTTTTCTCACTGACCTGTCAGACCAGCACTTGCTCGACCTGTAATTTTAAATGCAGTTCTGATAATCAGACCAGGCTATGAGAATCCACATTTCTAATAGCCGGTGCCAAGAACAGACAGAGGTAGAGAACACAACTGCCTAAACTACCCCAGTATCTTGAAACTAAAGGTTAAATCCCATGACAGTTAGATGAAGCCTACCAAATATATTTCTTGCTCCACATTAAGACACCGGTCTCAAAACTTTTTTAGACAGTTGATAAACATACGGAAGCATAGTGAACCTACAAATACAGGAACCATCTCCAGAAAAAGTATGCCTCTCTCATACCATAACAAGCAGAAACGGATCAAGGATACAACTTAAATTGGTCTGATTAACAGCCCGCTATGTCTGGCTCACAATCCCCACACCTCACCCGTTCAAACTACCCTTCTTTTCCCAACTCGCCACGTTTGCACCATCATCAGGAGTACTTGCTATGCCCAGAAGTCGAATTAATTCTTTATCTAATGGAGCATACTACTTACTTCTGAAGAAGGTACACCTGAAGTGATCCAGCAGTTAGAAGCACCTTTATATAATGAAAATGGCTTGCTTGGCTGGAAATACATGCTGAGACAAAATCAATAATAGCATCAACTTCAAGGATGTTTTGAGAGATTCCTTCATGGGAGGGAACCTTCCTCATCCATATGTAAACAATGTGGAAGATAACTATTGAATCTACTGACTAATGTATTAGCAAGGATCTTGGATCGATAGATTTCTCTTAATTGAAAATCATCACACGTTTCAATCCCTGCGATTAAGTATAGATGGCCTAGCCCACTTTTTCAATAGAAAATTGATAAACGCACACACTTTATTTGTCTTCAGGTGATAGGATTACCATTCAATGAATGGGACCTAATAATGCTAAGCTTAGAAAAAGAAAATACCAATGCAGCTTGTCATCTCTGACAGCATTGACATAAGAGGATGGATTAACGATTCGATGGATCTTCTTTTGCTGGAAGATATATTTCCTTCTGATCCTCAAACCTTTAATTGCTTTATGATCTCACTTTCTTGCTTTGTGTAAAATCCGTTAACAACCCAGGCAATAAAATTAAGAATTCACCACCAAGGAGGAAGCAGAGCCGGGGTAGGTCTCAAGGCAGACGCTGCTTCGCGTCTGAGACACTAATAGGTGTTTCGTTCTGCCGTATCCTCTTGGGGTCCGATTCGGCCCTATTGAGGGTTGTTTTCGAGGTCAATGTACAAGTGCACTTAGTTACCCGATGTTTGTGAGCTCACTTTAGCACTAAACACAAACTACTGAATCAAGTCACTGAGTAGTGTAGGTTAATGATATTAGGTCCTGAAAAAGTGCCATTTGATCAATTTTGGACAGGCATTGGCAAGAAACATGTTGACCTCATTATAAAACGAATCACTCACCTTGCTCATTAGGAACATTGTATCCTAAATTGAGCACCACATCTTTTAAATAGGGTACTGAGGTTTATTATTACATTTTTCTTATATTGAGCATCACTATACCTATTTTAATACACTTTTGGTCACCACACTACACACACAACATAACCCACATACCTACACCTCATCATACGGCAAAAAAAAAGATCTCCGGCAAAAAGACCCCTAGTGAGTGCCCTTTGGGCATTGCAGTACCGGCCCAACGAGAAGCTTGCCCAAGTGATGAACCATGACACCTCTCGGTGTGTGAGGCCACTTGCTTCTACCTAAGCCTACTATTTTAATCTGAAACACTACAATGTCCCCCTTCTTCCAAGAGGAACTGCACACCCCTGTTTATGAAAAGAATCTTAGGATCCAGCTTTAAGGCGTAGACATATGTGTACAATCGGTCCACAAGTCAAGAACACATTATTAGTGAGGGTGTGGCCTGCACTAGAGAGCATGCTTGCATCCTAGCAGTGGAGCTCTGTTCTCAGCAGAGGCCCATGCATAAGATGTTGGCGGTACAGAAGTCCCCTATGGGCCCGGACTACCAACACTGACACTGAGGCTGGGATGTTTGGGGTGACCCCAGGTAGGAGGACCAAGCTGCTAAACTAGATCTGCGGCATCATGCGTAAGATAGCGGCAGTGCAGAAGTCCATCAGCAACATGGGCTACTTGTGAGCCATATGGGTAGATCATGCTCCTGCTGTCGTGACGGCAGAGTAGCCTGCCAGTTCGGCGAACCATACACGCTCCTAGGGTAGAAGGTTTACCTGAGACCCCACCCTCCTCCTCCCTCCAGAAGTGGACCTGAAACAAAGCTACACCATTTTAGGAACATGCAGCGCCTGCGATGGAAGAGGAGGTAACCATAAATACATGGCAGCCAACTCCAGCAGTAGCAGTGAGACCCATATAGCCTGAAAACCGTATTGCTTGCTTGATGAGACCCTGATTAAAAAGGCACTCACCCGTACTACCAACCATTTATTTTAGGTTCTGGATGGAAGATCGGTTCGAGGCATGGGAGCATCTTTTGGAGATGTCATCACATGCAGAGAGGGTGAACGCTGTGACTGTTAAGAGGCACAACAGGGAAATGCACAATACTACATTATAATTACATATTTTAAACATGACATCTTTTTCTAAAAGATTACTTTCTATTTCTTACATGCCTTGCACTTACACTATAACTTACTTCATTCTGCAGGGAGGACACTTCTTAGGAAGCATAGTATCAAATAATTTGTATATTTTGTACAAGGCTAAGGAACACTGTGCACGATGCCCTTCATTTAATTGCACGGTTAGAGACAGCTCTGAGTCTCAAGACAACAGTTTCAGCATATTGCACCTTTGCAATTGGGTACAGTGTTTTTGTTATACATCTGGGCTAACTTTGGCAGAGGAGTACTTCAGCGTATATTATCCTGAAATGAAGTGCCAGAGATACCGCCTGCTGACTTTAGCCTCCCGCTGATGCCGGTAGCCTGTTGTACACCAGACAGGCTTCCCGAAACATCATACACAAGGGGTTTGACAGAGGGTACTCCCACTATGCTCTCAAAAGTATATGTAGGAATAGGATAGAAGTATACAAATGAATGCATATTAATATAATTATACTAAAACGTTATAATGTTTGAACTATTTATCTTTTTCACAATTCTGGTTACCTTGCTTTGTTTGATCCTGTTATTAATTGTAGCTCACACATTTTACAGAAGAATACAATTGCTTCAATAAATGTTTGAAAACCAACTTGTATCTTTCTTGTGTCATCCTTTGGGCATGTCTGAGTAACAATGAAAGGGTAAATCTGTTTGCACGATTTCCTTGGCGAATTAAAGTGGTCATGTTCCGAGGTTGCAGATCCCACCTGGTACGCTGGTCAGTTTAGGGGTCCAGATGGCGCACTGAGAGTTAGCTAGGAATTAGGCCGCAGACTCTGATAATATGTGTGAAATCATTACCCATATTTTGACGGTTATATTGTCCAGATATACAGTCCTACTTAACTTGTTGGAACCATATAAAATTACTAGGCACCAGGCAGATGCAGCTCTTATACGTGCTGCACCATAAAGCACCTACATTCATTAAGGCACACTGAAGATATTTTTGAGGAAGGGAAGGTGCCTGCATTGCCAAACACGTGCAGGGAGAAATTGCAGGGCTGTGGATGCACTGCCATATGGGAAAGGAGAACCAGAGCGGAAATATAGGGATAACAAATGCCAAGCATAGCAAATTGCCCTTCGATACACAGAAACCCGGAGAAACAAGACAGGAGGTGGAGGCTGTGTTTCACTGCAGTGGAATGCAGGGAACTCCATGCGTTCTGGGGAATATGCATGGGATGCCTTAAAAAATGTATCTCATTATTTTCTGATGACTTGGTGTTCCATATTAAACATTCAGACACAAATATTTCTCCACTAATCAGAGAAGTTTTGAGAAATGGCAATATGTCCGGTCTTAATGTAAAAACTAGAGCAATAAATATTCCTGCTGACACCACATCCCACAAGACCCCAGCTGAATTATCCTCTGCTTTTTAGAAATGACTCGGTGTGACACCTGTGGATTAGAATCCACAGAAACCATGAGGTAGTCGTAAGGGAGAATTATGGCACCAAGTTTATCGGAGTGTTCGAGCAAATAGAAAAAAAATTACCAATATCAATGGCCAGCAGAATAGCCCTAATAAAGATGATTGTCATACCCTGGTTGCTGTTCTGTAATACACGCCTTCAACCTTCCTCAAACAAATAAGGTGTGCCCTGATCATGCTCACCTGGGCGGGCAAATAGCACAGAGTATGGTGTCATATATTAAGATTGCTTTATGAAAATATCCGATATAGGTCTTTTTTAGTATGTCGCATCAGGGCAACATAACAAATATTAGTTTGGAACTGGGAGGATTCTCCCATATATACAAGTTGAAAGTGAATTAGTAGACCTAGTCCCACAAGAAAAAACAATTTTGGGGAATCGAAATAGATCCACTGAACAGATGAACCCTGAAGACTGATCGGTGGGGGATTGGTACAAATTAGTGTTATACTATAAAGTGGACAATATATACTCACCTGAAATTCTATTAATTTGTAACCCTAAGAGATAGGCAACATTGGAGATTGAGGCAATCACAGTATGATAAGCTTGAGACCACAAAACTTGGGCAGTTATATCAGAATAGTAGTTTACTGTCTCTTCACAAGTTGAAATCCATTATGGAGGTGACAAGCCTTGATATATTGTAATATATATTGTATACTACATAAACTTAAATAAGACGCTCAATGATGAAACAAACCAAAAGAAGTTAATGCTGGCGCAGGGAGCATGAAAGTGAGTTTCAAAGTTATACAGAGATGCTTGTAACTTTGGGAGACAAGTCACTGTCGATAAATAAGGAATATTGCGTCTACGAATATGGAAAGTGAACGAGGAGAGAAATTCCAAAACTGCTGGGCCTACGGCTAGAGATAGGAGCCTGTAGTTCATGACCTGAATACCTATTTTATTACTGTCTAAAAACAAAATAAAGTGTGAAAAAAAGGCAGAGAACATTATTGACTCAAAGACAACCCCAATGCAGTGAAGAATGGCCATAGGCCATAAATGGAGTCTGCCTGATGGTTCTGCTAATAGGGTTCTGGATTCACATCATATGCCTCCGAAGGTGTAAGAAGTTGGCCTGGTATATGCTGTCCACTAATTAAAATGGGCACCGTGCCCCAGTATAAACGACCCTTATGTATGAGGTCAAAGATAACCTTTAGAAACTTATCCTAGTGGTAGCTATGGAGAGCAGCCTTCAGGCTTAATCTTGAAGGAATGTAAAGCTGCTTATTTTACCAGAATATCAAATCCTGAATTAATAAAATGAAAGGAGAACCACACAGTAGTTATATAAAAATATGTATTTATTAATATAACACTCTCTAGTATCCTCTACCAGAGGATAGAGCACTGAGAACACAATACGAGATCAATAGAACAGTTGGAAGTAGCACAATACACAGTGGGCTCCAGGGGGAGACCAAACCATATACTAAAATAGTGGTATAACAATCATGACTAGAGCACGTAGAATCGCTGGGACCCTAAGGAACCACCCGAGGTGAGTAAATAGGGACCCCCCCGGAGGACGGGTGCAGTGTGCTGACACGACCATGGGCTCCGTCCAATTCTATAGGGAAGTCACGGTTGTAATTTTACAGTGTAAGGACCCTTCCAGGAGGACTTGGAGAAAACCCTTCAGAACATAAGAGGTTGGAGATCCACTCCACCCGTGGATACCATAGTACCAGAGTTACCTATCCCAGAGGAGCCGGGTGCACAGGGCTGCAGTGGGGTCGGAAACCGCAGTCATTCTCTATGGAAGGCTTCATAGAAGTGCTGCTGCCGTGAAGGTGAAAAGGGTCAGTGGGAATCCAAGCCTGAATTCTGAAAGGAAGGAACCTAAAAGCAGTGGTGACAGAGTCTGGGTCACTCAAGAGTGACAAGGGGCTGGGTAGACAAATGCCCACCAATGTAGGGTGCTTCAGGTGCGAAGGAGGGATGCTGGACTCTGCAGCCACAAGGACCAGGAGACGTCGACGAAGACCAGGAGTCAGATGGGAGCTGTACCACAAAGGATGTTGAGTGCTGCGGGGGTTCGGTGTCCGGCTGGCGCACCAACAAGCCTTGGCAAAAGCAACCCACACAGGAAGGTCGAGCAGGTTACAGTGTGGACCAGCAAGGTCCAGGGGACTCACCAACCAATGGGGAGTCAGGGCACGTCTGGAGCAACCAGGAAAGCCCAACAGGAATCAAGATGACCCTCAGGCCGAATGACCAGGAGTCGCAAAGGGATTGCAAAGTACCAGCCGTCGGAGCACTCAGTGCGAGGAGGCCGGAGTTCTTTGGTGCAAATACTGCTCAGGGTCAGGACTACACGGAGTCCAACGCACAAGCTCGGGAATCGCCAACAAGCATATGCAACTGCAAATAGACGCATTGCACAGGGGTTCGGGTTATGCAGTCCCCACGAGGGATACTGGCCTCAAACTTGCTAAAAGGGCAGCTCGACCTCAGGGACCTCTGTAACCTACCTCCTGTGTTGCTGGAATCTTTGGAGTCCGCCGGAGATCAGGAGCAGCAGACCGGTCAGTTGCGTTCAGGTGCCTTCGTTTGCAGGGCAGTGACTCCTTCATCCCAAGTGAGATTCTTTAGTTGTCCTCAGTGCACCACAGGTCTTGCACAGAGCCTGTATGGAGCAAGGGCACAGACAAAGCTTTGGACGGAGAGGGGGACGAACTCTGTCTGAGTCGAAGTCCAGAGTGTCCAGACGGTCGAAGGTCAGTGGTTTCTTCTTGTAGAATCTTGTCCATGTAAAATCTAAAGAGCTACAGTCAGGTAAGCCCTTTTGTACCCACAGGAGAGGGTTGGATAGATTCAGGGGACCCTCCTGGGGGAGGGACAGGACAGGGGGGAGGTTACTCCCATGTCCTTTGTCCAGTTTCGCGCCAGAGTGGGAGCCAATGGTTCCCAGAACTAGTTTGAGTTGGAATATGCATAGGGACACCAAATGTGCCCCATGTGCAGACTTTCAGGCACTCTCAGAGTGCACCCACCCAGCCCCAATACACTAAATCCTGTCTGGGAGGTGGTCACACCACCCTGTGAAAGGATGCCTATTGTGCTGTCTTTCTCTGCTCGAGCTTGGCTCAGCAGCAGGAGGGCAGAAATGTCTCTGGTCGGCACCATCCATTTTGTGCGGTCTGGGTTGAGAAGGCTGGCACTGAATGGACCAGTGACCCCACAAAGCTTGCTTCAGAAGGGTGGAATCATACCTCCTACACTGGTTACTGGTGTGGAGGTTTGATTCCAAGGTGTTTCTATGCAGCCATTTTTGAGATAGCATTTACCGTGAGGTTATAATGCACCTCCGCCTAAATGTCCAACTGAGTCACAGACGACCCGGGAGAATGGTCTCCGAAGGCTGCAGAGAGGCTCTACTCATGCAGGGGCACCCTCTCACATAAAACCCAGCACCCTGCCTTCAGGGTTGATAAGGCCTGCTATAGGGGTGACTTATAAGTCTTAAGTGTAGAGACCTATAGATATAGTGAACCTATATCTAAATAAGTGGTACAAGCACCAGCTTTCACAGGTTGTAGGAGCAGACCTGTAATTCCATTTTGTATGGCCTCTCATGGGTGGCATAATACATGCTTCAGCCCATGCAAGGCCTCTGGGGTACCTATGCCCTGGGTACATGGGTACCATATACTAGGGACTTATAAGGGTACCCCAGTATTCAATCTGGAGTGTACCAAAGTACATGCATAGAAATGTAAAGGGGAAAGCAGATAGACTGGGGTCCTGACTAGCAGGCTCTCATTCAGACTAGTCAAAAACCAGCAAAACCATACAAAAAAGTGGGGGTACCCATGCAGTCAGATCCTACCTTCCAACATAACACCCCCCCCCCCCCCCCCCACGGATGGAGTTAAGGCCCACTTGCCCAGTTGAGAGTATATTTTCTAATTGGCCATATAGGCCATATAAGGAAGGTCCTGCACTAGCCTGGATACTTCCTGTCTTATGGACCACTAAGGAGTCAGGGTTTTAAATTCTCTCCAAAATATGTATTAACTGCCAGTAATTTGGTTTGGCAAAAATAGGCTGGTGGGGTGCCTGAGTATGGAAGTAAGGCAATAACAGGGTTGTTCTCAGCTTCCTTAGAGCACTGGGCACCATAGAGGCCTTTCTTTCCATGACGGAGATATCTGGCCCTAGGGGTCAACCTCTGGCTGCCTAATGCTGGGGGTTGAGTCCCTCTGGTTGGAGCACTGGGGGGCCACGGAAGGTTTGGAACAACTTTGTCCCAGGTTTTCCTTTGCACATCAGAGTCCATCTGGGGGATGTCACTACCTAAGGGTAAGAGAGATCCCTCAGAATGTTGAGGAATATTCACCTGGCAAGTGCTACTAGACTGGGTGTCCCTAATCTGATGATGAGGGGGTTCCTCTGGGCAGGGGGGGCCTTAGGGGTCCACTGACACCCCTGACCTCTGCAGTCCAAGGCTGACTGAGGCTGGGTAGAGAGGGGCAGGATACCTGCTCCAGACTGGGCTCCTCCATGGAAGGGTCCCCTGCCCTTGGTAGTTCTGCCGGGACAGGCCTGACCACCTCCGGGGCAGTTCCTTCACAAGGGGTATGATCTGTTCCCTGAGGAAGTTGACCCTTGCCTATAGTCTGGGGGAAGAAGCCTGATCTTCATTTCCTGTGCTCTCTGGTGGACCAGTGTGGACCATTATTTCAAGCTCCACTACTCCAAAAGTTTGCTGGGTTTGGACTGAGGCCCTAGGGGTGCCACCAACTCTCTCAGGGGGGGCTTTCATCTGTAGATGAGCCTTCAGCTCTTCTTCAGCCCAAGTTGAAGTTTCTAGATCCTTACCAATAGGCAATCTACAGGCAAGTTTGGGGACAATGTCACTCTCTTTGGACCAGTGACCCCTCCCCAGCTGAGATTGACTATGACCAGGGGACGATCTGTCCTCACACCATCAGCATTAGTCCCCTGGTACTTAAATTCATGTAAAAGCTGACCTGGGGGCACCCGGGTTCCTGTCACCATGATGACACTAGCCCCTGTATCCCTATAGGCAACAGCTTTCTGGCCATTGATCAGAGGCTCGTGTCTATACTTGCCCAAGGAAATGGGACTGACAGTAAAAGTGGCACACCCCATGCCACCATCACAGACTAAAGTGGTCTGTGTGGGGAACCTGGCTAGACCAGGTTCCACCCCAGTTCCCCAAGAAAACCCAACTAAGATTTTGGGTGCACTACCACCACTTGGGGGATTACTGCCTGTAGTACCAGGAAGTGTAGAAGTAGTGTTTGGAGGAATATTTTCCTTATTGCTGACCTTAGGACAAATGGCATCATTTTCCTGTGGCCTGGCTTCTTACAGAAAAAGCAATAAGGTTTCTTTTCAGGGGAAGAATGAGTTTGGGACCCACTCCCAGAAGAGGATTTTTGGAGTTCTTCAGAGGACTTAGATTTTGACTTATCCCCACCTTTCTCTTGGGTCTTGGAATAATCTTTCTTCTGGTCACCCCCTGTTTCTTTTGGTTCACCCTGGTTCTGCCCCATTTATCTGCCTTCTTTCCCAATTCTTGGGAAGAAGTCAGATCCGAGTCCACAAGGTACTGGTACAAAACCTGGTTTTGACAATTATTAAGGACATGCTCCCACATAATCAAGTTGCACAATCTTAAATAGTCATGCACTTTGCTGCCAAGTATCCAACCTTCCAGAGCCTTTGTAGCACAATCTACAATATCTACCCAGTCATGAGTCTGTGCTTTCTGGGTGTCCATGTACTTAATCCTGTACTGTTCAGTGGTTAAGCCAAACCCATCAATTAGAGAACTCTTCGGGAATTAATATTTTTCAGCATCCTCTTCTCTACCTTTGTCAGCAAAGGAGAGCCACAAGATAGCTGCCCACTGCTCTTGAAGGACCATCTGTACTTTACAGGCCCTCTCCAAAGCAGTTATCCATTTATGGATGTCATCCCCAACATGGTAGGGAGGGACAATCTTGCTCAGGTTCCTATGACCATGCGTATACTCCTTAATCCTAGGACACTGTTGTTGCCACCATGGGACTGTAGTCCCAATCTTTTCCTAGCTGATATAGAACTAGAAATACTCCTTCAATTTCCACAGCACCCAAAATAAATTAAAAGAAAACATAGTGAACATTAAGATGAGATTTACAGATTAGAATAAAGAGTACTTAAACCTTTCAGATGAATGTGTAGTAAAAGAACACAGAACAGAAAGCAATTTGTAATTAATCACCAGGACCCAAGACATAGCATGAATCAGATTCTACTTACGAGGGTGGCCCTTCCAAGTACGGGCCTATCTGGAACACTCCGACTACTCTTTTTTCTTCACGGTTCAGAAACATGGCATATTCCAAGCCAGCTCCTTCTAAATCCAGGTTTCTGGTGTAGAGACGTGTGTTCCGTACCTCGGTTGGCTTAGTACCTGAATAGAGAAAGTGAAATGAGTCATGAGTATGTGGCTTGTATGGAAGAAAATGGGAGTAGTTGCCTAATCTGACTAATTTGGGGTTTTAATAGTGTACAATTGCTAATGATTCACAGATTTTGAGATTGTAAACTATTTGTTTTATCGGAGGTAATTGTGTGATTCTGTAATATTTAGTTTTTCTTTTTATGTATTTATTATTTTAAGAATATGAATGTATTTTAGGATTGTATTTGTATGTCTCTTTTATGGTCTCTTTTTAAAGAAATAAAGTGTTTAACTGAGCCGAAGTGATTACAGCGCACAACAGTCATCAATTGGAGCTATTTTTTACTTCTGAAAACTAGGTTGCACGTGATTTAAACAATTCTTTTGATTTTTATAGAGTGGAGAGAATTGTCACCCTCACCCTTTCCAACCTCTTTAGAGGGTGTTGTGATTTTGTGACCAGTTGGGAAAGGATGCGGCAGGAGGGAAGCCAAGGAATCGAGTTTGCGCAAACTCAACTTTTTGTGAGGCCGCTTCCTGCTCGTTAGTCTGATTGGGAATGGTCGTGGTCTGGACGCCATTATATGAACACTAGGTTGAGGCAGTCAGACACACAATATACTGATAGCACTGCAGGTTGCTGTCGGCATCAGGACTTGTGGACGTGGTGTGCGGTGTTCACCAGGTAAGGCAAAAAATAAATTGACAGCTGCAGGGCCCAGGCAGGCCAATTTTATACTTGTAATTAGGCCAGTTTGGGGTCTTATCACATGGATGGATGTCAGGGAGGGTGGCAGTCGGGCATGTATTAATTTAAGTGTGTTAAGTGGCCCCGAACAATGTCGCCCTGTGCGTCATGCTGCACCTAAGGCTACTAGAGACCCATATCACTCCTAAGGCAAATGGCCGAAGGACACTCCCACCCCCTCTCCGCGTGCAGGCCTGTAATGTACATGAATAACGTGCCTGATGCATGGTGTACCATATATGTAGCGAAAGGCACATGTTCAGGCATGGTGCAATTTGGCAGCAGTCTAAACTTCTTGGTCCCACCAGCATGGGATGAGCTCATGTGTACACTTATTGGTCGCAGCTGCATGAGGTGACATGGCCACACTTCTTGGTCACAGCAGCACACGATGAGTTATACTCACACTTCTCTTGTCACAGCGGCAGAAAGAAATGCAAAAAGAACAATTGATGGACGGAATGCTGAACAATGTCAACATTCATCCCCAGTACAGTGATCTGGGCCTAATGTTTTTTGCTCACCATGCCAATCCAGTTTGGACCCAGCATATGCAAATCAATCTTGAGCCTGTTCCCCATGGGAACAGTTAAGCCCGAACTGCCAGGCCAGGTCCTCCCCCTCATCAGCCAGGCTAACATGAATCCAGTGGCACATTGAGTACGGGACCCACGTCTGGGGATACCCTTCCCACTTTGGGTGACAAAAGCCAAAACAAATGATGGGTTGGCGTGGTAAGCAAAAAAACTATGGATTTAAACCAGATCTTTATGACTGGGGTAAATGTTTAAATTGTTCAGGATTCTGTCCATCATTTGTTCTTTTTGCTTCTCTCGTCCCAAGTGGGAAGGATATGCCCAGAGGTGGGTTCCATGCTCACTGAGACACTGGATTCAGGGTAGCTTGGCTGATGATGGGTAATACCCCGAAACCAGTCCCAGGATGCTTATTTCAGGTCGAGGGAGGACCTGGCTTGGCAGTTCGGGATGGACTGTTCCCATGAAGAGCAGGATCAAGACTGATTTGCATATGGGTGGGTCCAGAGGGGAGTGGGGAGCAAAAAAAAAACAGATCTTTGTGAATGGGGGTGAATGTTTACATTGTTCAGCATTCCGTCCATCATGTGTTCTTTTTACTGACAGCAGCAGAAACAGCTGCAATTCTGTAGTTCCAGACTGGAACCACCACTCGGAGAGTCTGATGCCCACTGATACCAGGGCAAACAGACTGTTCTCCTCAGCCCCCCAACCACCCACCCCAGAGCCAGGGTCTTTCTACTTCTAACTCTTCCTGCAAATTTACACCTTCTGAAGGGATGGCATGCTGAGTTGGCTAGGAGCCAGGCTGCTTGCTGAAGGAGAGCGGGCTCGTCTTAGCCAACTCAGGGCAGTTAAACAAATTCTTCCAGCAAGGCAATATTTCAGGTGATATCCCCACACCAGTGGGAAGTTGGTGATCAGACAGACACCAACTCTAGTTGCACAGTAGTTCTCTGAGTATGCTGTGGCGCACTCCCTTCCTTGGTCATAGAGGACTTGTAACGGGGACTACAAAGGGGACACTGGCTCCCACTTGTATAGAGTAAAGGCAAACAGGAAATGCTGATCCACTGCCGTCAACTTCAGAACACGCTTTGGACGGATCTGTTTTCAAGTATCCTTTTCAGGCAGTTCTCCGGATATAGTCTTTGCGTTAAGCGACGCTCCTCACAACAAGGTAGTCTCCAGCCTGGATCATCCATAACAGAATCACAAAGAAGTGTGAGCCTTCTGCACCTGGCCAACATCAGCCATAAAGATCTGTTCTCACCTATAGTGTTCTTTTCACTTTGAACAGCAGACTAAAGTCCCACTTTTCTCCCCCGCAATCTACTACATGGCAGTGCTATGGAAGGACTGATCACCAGCTCCTCTGAGGCAAAGGCCTAATTGCATCTCTAATGAAGCCCTGTCTCCTCTCTCCGCGCTTCAGGAATGTTAACAATACACTTCCACTATCTGGGAAATCAACTTCCCCACCTACTTGTGCGCAGGGCCAAGGCAGGCCAGTGCATTCAAAATGGATAATAAAAGCCACCATTTCTGTGGCTCAATCACACATGCAATGTATGTACCATGCAGACCACAAATGCAACATGTGCAAATTGCATTTTGGAAGTTAGTCCTAGCATGTTGGTTAACACAAAGAAGCCAAACTTTACATGAGTGAGTCTGTAGTCCTCCACTCCAGGGATACAGATAAAAAAAACTCAGACCACAACTACGGAGTCACAAAACAAGGTACGCTGCAGCAATATTTTTATGTACTTAACCCATAACAGGGGCAGTAGTTCACTCTCAGTGCAATAAGGGCCCACTTGATGCACCCCTACAGGTCGGGGGAAGTCCAGAACACTAATTGTGACAAGAAAAATGCCTGGGCCTATGCAAACACATTGGATATGTGTGAGGCTAGGGCCAAAACCAAAAACTAGGATACTAATACTCGTGGCCAGGCACTCATGGCAGGGGAACATGACGGTGTATCATGCTTGAGAAATGTCCATCCCAACACTACCCACAGGCGTAGTCCAGTCATTCAGGAAAAAATACTGATTTTGTCCAATTTTATGGCAAAACCAAAATTATTCCCAAACACTCCAAACATGGAAAGAACCTTGCAAGAGTCCCATCGATATTTATCATACAGAGGAACACTTCCTCCACATTTATGCACTGATCCCATGTCCCCCTCAGTCCCTTTGACCAGCACATTTAACACACCAGGGGCTTTATCACTACGGCAAAATACAATGGGCCCTGTTGAGCTGAAATAGGGCACACAATTCTGTTGACTGGAATTCTAGCTAATGGGTTGATATAGAGCTGCACAACCCAGAAGAGGACATTTGGGTTAGAATGTACAGAGATTCTATTAAATCAAATTCTTGTTCAGCCCCAGGAATACTAATAATTTAATTCCGTAAGTGTTTTGAGGTTTGACATGCTATTATAGAGCTGTTGATCAATTGTCCAAAACCCTTGCAAGGATCTCCGTCACGATTATACCATGGGTGATTAGTCTATAGGAAGCACAGTCATCCACTGGTTTACCAAATTTGTGAATAAGCACATAAATGTCAGTACATAAGTCTTTCAGTATACAGTATTCTTTAGGCGCTCAAATAAGTTTAGAAAGTGTCCAGATTTTTTACTAGGGAGTCTATCAAATAGTTCTGCTGGTGTCCATTTGACCTTGGATGCCTCCCGCCTTTCAAGTAGGAATTAGGTGCTGGTATCTCTTTTTTTTAAAACATATTTTTATTAGAAAGTATCAATAAAGCACATCGCTGGGTGTATTATCCATTTCATCCATAATACAACGATACATATCATATATCAAACAAAAGTGTACGCATTACAGCAATACGTGATTTACAGCATGTACCGCACATTAGCATGTGTACAAACTTGGATATACCCAGTATTATACCTCCTATTTGTAAAAAAATAAAAACCTGCGGGTCATGCCCATTCTTCGTACAGGGCTGTAAGGATATACCTCAGGCTAAGCGCCCAGAACCGAAAAATACTACATTAGCGTGTTACATAGCATAAAACTTTTGAGATAAACAAAAACTCACTGATATCCCCACCCACTCCCTCCACCCGTAGGCTCAGCAACAAGAAATTGTCCAATCATATATTTAGTCCAGCTCAGCGTAGTATTTGATATATATACATTTTAGTATTCTGGCCCCCGGCAGCTACCCATTATAGTTCACAGGACTCTATTGCAGCCCAAGTGCTGTACAACTTATGCTCCATCAGATCACGCTCTAAGGGCAGTACTCTAGTATGTCTACAGCGTCAAATTCCTCCATCAACAAATTCCATTCCATAGATATAGGTGTCTTACGCAACCCGCGTTGTTCCTCTCTTTTCAATTCTGCACATTCCGACCTGCCCCAACACATTAGTTCTTCATACCAATCTTTCAGTGTCGGTGGTCTAGCAGCTTTCCATTTCATTGTGATATTACGTTTGGCCAAAATGAGTGCTAAATTATTAAATTTAGTGACCGGTCTACCTTTCTTCCCTTTGGGGCCCAGCCCCAACAAATAGTATTCCATCTTGTTGTTATTCCTCAATGGAGCTATATTTGTTAAAATCTCCCAGACTGTCACCCAGTAGTGTCTTAGTCGTGGGCAGTTCCACAACATGTGTAGCAGATCCGCCGCTGGAAATTGACAACGGGTTTCTCGACACCTTTCTAGGGTATTCCAACATCGCACCCCATTCCTTGTCACTGAGCGCACGGTCTATGTCCACGTCCCACTTAGCACGAAGAGGTTGGAGAGACGCGACTGCACGGATGCCTTTGTATAGCCTTTTCGTTAAGTGTCGACAATTACCCATCAAATGTTGAATTGTGATCAATGTGTGCGTGGCTGTTTCCACACCCCCAGGGCCCATTTAGTACGTATGTAGTGAGAAAGACGTGCGTGTAAAATAAACAGCATGTCAGGTGCTCCGTGTTCTTGTATGAACACATTGTGAGACATCAGGTTACCCTCTCTGAAGAAATCACCCACTGTGGTCACTCCCACATCTTCCCATGAGTGGGGCTCCCCAAAAGAGGTACAGTTGGGGCGTACGGGGTTACTATCTTGGCGTATCTAAGGGAATTTCTCCAATACAACAACGCAATGTTCAAAAGATGTGGCGCCGTTGGTGGAATCTTCCTATTAGGCAACATCAGTGTATGTATCTCACCCCTCTGCCAGTCTAACTGTGTCATGTCTATTTCCTGCAGATTCCGCCCCGACAGCCAGTATGCCAGCCACTGCAACTGACTCGCGTAGCAGTAGGCCTGCAGGTCAGGGACCCCCATTCCCCCTTGTTTAGTATCTAGATGCAATTTTGTAATTCCTATACACCGTCTGCCCCTACCCCAGATTAACTCAATCAATAGAGAGGATAGCAATTTAAACGTCTTGGATGGCACCATTATGGGTAAATTGGTGAAAACGTACAATAACCTAGGGAGCACCACCATTTTGGCAATTGCCAATTTGCCTGCCACTGATACGGGTAGGGTGATACAGAATTTTATTTAGGACCTAAGTGATGTAATAGCACAATTTAGATTGCCTTCTAGAAGGTCCGTTGTATCACTATATATATGTATTCCTAAATATTTGAAAGTGCTAGGTGCGATCTGAAACGACCAGGTCACAAAGTCCTGCGAACCATCCGCAAAAAAGTAAACATAGGATTTGCTCTTGTTGATAGATAGGCCAGATAGTGCTTGGAATGCGGCAAATGCAGAAGGCACTAAGTTCCTGAAATATAATATTAAATCATCTGCATATGCAGTTACAATATGTGTAGTAGGACCCAATACTATTCCCCTGTGACCTGCAATAGAGCGCAATTTCTGTAGTAGGGGTTCTAACGCCAGGATAAACAGTAGAGGTGACAGTGGGCATCCCTGTCTGGTTCCCCGTGCAATCTCATATTGCTGCGAAATGTCTTCCTGTTCACGTCCGCGCCGTAGGGTTCATATACAACGACCTCACCCATTTTATGTATTCTTCTGGTATGTCAAATTTGGACAGAACGTGGAACATATACTCCCATTTCAGGGAATCAAAGGCCTGAAGTAGGTCCAATGAAATACAACCTACTGCATCTGCTCGCTGAAGTGTATGGGTCATTATTTGATGTAGCCTTCTAATGTTAAGAGCTGTGTTCCTGCCTGGGACGAACCTGCACGGATCGCTGTGTATCAACTGCAGTATGTACTGACAAAGCCTAACAGCCAGTATCTTGCTCAGAATTTTATAATCTACATTTAATAATGAGAGGGCCTATACCCTGTCATGTCAGTGCTATCCCGACCCGGCTTTAACAGTGAAACCACTGTCGCCTGCAGCGTGGTATGGGGAAGGGTGCCAACTTCTAAGGACAACTGATACAATCGCTGCAGGTGGGGCACTAACAGATCAACGAATGTTGCATAAAATTCAATGGGCAGTCCATCCCCACCAGGTGACTTATTACGAGGCAGGCTATGAATCGCTCTTTTTATTTCCATAATGGTCACTGGGTGTCCCAGCTCCTCTTTGTGTGCCTGCATCAGCTGTGGGAGTTATAGACTATCAAAAAATGCATCAAGTTCTGTGTCCACAATGGCATCCGGTCGGATGTACACACTTTCATATTATTCCCTGAAGGCCTCATTTATGTCTAGTTGCGTACATACCAGAACACCCTTTGTATTCTTAACCTCTAGAACGGGAACAACTGGTGGAGAATGTTTAATAATTCTAGCCAGTAGCCGTCCTGCCCCGTCTGCCACTGCATGTTGTTTCTGCACATAAAGCTTATAGTCGAAAAGCCTTAAATCTTCCAATAGTTCTGCATGTCGTATGTGAGCTTCTTGCAGCTGCCCCCTATGTGCCTCGTCTAATGTAGCCATCCGTTCCAACCTCCCCAAAGTATTTTCTATGTTAGTAAGCTGCTCCTACTCTTGTACTGATCGCTACTCCTCTCATTACGGTCTTGAAGGCGTCCCACTCTATCTGTCTGGAGGAAGCTGTATTCGCATTTTTTGAGAAGTAATGAGGTATTTTGCCCCATTGCAGCATAACCTCCACCGGATTATGATCCGATAATGTTTTCCCCAGGTGAGCAGGGTCACTAGCTGTGTCCAGTAACACAGCAGTGCAAAATATCCTGTCAATTTGAGTATCTAATTTGTGCATTGGGGAGTAGAATGAATATTCCCTGTCCCTCGGATGTGTTGCCCTCCAGGTATCCACTATCCCCCGCCCGATTGCCCAGTTTTGTGGTACCTCCGCTAGTTTTCTACTGGTTGTGTTATGCAACAGCGGGTGTGACCTGTCTAGCTCTATATTTAGTACCACATTAAAAACACCCCCTATCACCCATGGATAGCCCTCCCAACCTATCAAAAGTATATTTAAAACCTCTAAGAACTTGTCTTGCTCTGTGTTCGGAGTGTAAACAATTCCCAATACAATGTGTTTCCCATCAAGTAACCCATGTATTAGAACGTATCTGCCTTCTTTAGCAATCTTCTGCTCTATTAGTTTAAAAAGGCGTACCATTTTTTAGCCATATCGCGGCCCCCGAGCGAAGGCCGAATATGATGTGAAGAATAATTGCCCTCTCCATTTCTTGCTTAGTTTCACTGCCTCATCGCGATTTAAATGAGTCTCCTGGAGAAACGCCACATTCACTTTCCGTCTTTTCAATTGGGCTAGCAGTCTATGTCTTTTCTCGACTGAGCCAAGTCCCCGAACAGTCCAGGAATTGTACTTATAGCTATCAGGGCGTGCCTTTAGGGCTTGTGCAAGGTGGCCACCTAGGACCACAATAACTACCGAGTTGGAACAGTGTCATATTAGCTAAAGCTGAGCCCACTAAAACAATAAAACACCCCAATACTCGGGTCCCCCTATGAACAGCAGAGGACCAAACCATAACTAACAGCTCAACCGGAACTCTACTGAAACAGTGCCATAGTGCGGTCGCCAAGAGGGAGGGGGGGGCAACCACCACAGTAGTATTGGTCATATACCTTGGTCATGTACTGTACCTTGTTCTTGTTCTCTCCTTTATAGTGTCCAAGTACAGCTAAGACATGTCCTACAGCCCAAGAATGGATACCCTCAGGTCTTTCACAAAATCAGAAAGGTCCACAGACCCTTCATACATTCTTGAGCTATCCAAGGACATACAATAATGAATACTGGGCTGTGCAATATCTCCCTCAATGGTCAGACATCAGCCAAGCAAATCATTGATCCATAGTGTCCATCAATTCTCCTGTCCCCTTTTCTAAAGCAAGGAAATGATTTAACCTGCTCTGCTTCCAACTTCATATAGTTACTAATGAGAGATGATATAATGAGCCTTAGCCTCCAACTCTATCACTGCCTTTTATTCTGCCACCAATGCCTAAAACAGTTGGTTCAAATCTGTCACTCTGCTGCGTCCCTATCTGTCCTAATCAGGAATTCTTTCAAGACTATGGCTTTTGCAAATCAGACTTCTTTCACAAAGATGTTCTGGTCTGATTTTCTTCTCAGTACACTTTTGTGTGCATTCTCATAACACAGCCAAACATTCCACTGAGCCAAAATTATATACAAAGTAATATGCATTCATTTTTTCAAGCCACCCATTAATTTCTCATCTCTCAATTACCATGTATCAAGATGCAATTCTTCTCGTCTTCTAGTTTTTAGGTCTGAATTGTCAACACCAAAGGTGAGTGATCGGATATCCCTTTTTAAATATCTACCAAACCCAGCACACTAATATATTGCTCTCATTTTATCAGCCCTCCAAACATGGGTGAATCCTAAAGGTCTTCCTAGCCTTTCCTTCATCCATGCCTGGATGAAAGTTCCCGCCAATGTCAGTCCTCTCCGATATTTCAAGCAACAAAGATTTTGGCCTCTCTAAAATCTGACCCTGTAATTCGGGAAACGACAGATACTGTTATTACATACTTCCCATCACCTTGTACCACTCTGAGAATCAGTTCACGCTTTGCCCATTGGGCACACCACAAAACTACAAAGGAGAATTGAAACACGAGATAAGCCTGTGTTAGAAACAGGGGTCTCTAGTTTGGCAGTGGTATGCACCATGTCCAAGTAGGGACCCTTCCTTCTAGTCAGTGTAAGTGAGTTACACACCCAGGATAACCCCTGCTCACCCACTTGGTAGCTTGGCACGAGAGCAGGACTATCTCAGAGGCAATGTGTAAAGCATTTGAACACAAAGCACACAATAACAGTGAAAACATTACAGATGGACACCATACCAGTTCAGAGAAATAACCAATCTTTATCTAAACCAAACAAGACCAATAGTGCAAAAATCCAACATACATAAGCAAAGATATCACTTTTGAAAAGGTTTAAGCACATTTTCCAAAGAACTCTATGGGTGCGTCGATTTTAGCACAAAGTACCTTTGATGCAGCAAAATCCAGGATGAAAAACAGCCGCAGAGGAGGGAAGCTTTGGAAAACAGAAGCAATGTGTCGATTCTTCACTCCCAGGGCAATGGAGCGTCAGTTCTGCTGCACACAGGAGAAGCATTGCGTCGATTTCTTACTGTGAGGAGAATCAATGTGTCGAATTCCAAACAGCAAGCCTCAGCTCTTTATGGTGTTGCGGAGACTTGGTGCACAGGAGCAATGCATGGAAAAATCAAGCCATGCTGGGCCGATGCGGCTGCGAAAAAGGTGCTGTGTCAATTTTCACAGCAGCGGAATGGTGGTGCATCAAATTCCTTCAGCCGCAGAGCAGGGCCTTCATCGAAGTCTGAGCGGGGGTCTCGGATGTTGGAAACGAGGTGCTCAGGACTCGGGCTGCGGTGATTTCTCAGCCACATGCCAGGCACTGCATTGATTTTTTGGCTGCACAGAGGCGAAGCGTTGCTTTTTCAACCGCACAGCAAGCTTGCGGCGGGAAAAACAAGCGCAGAAGGGTGGTGCCTGGATTTACAGTCTTTTAAGCAGCAAAACCACCTCCAAGGGCCCAGAACTGGAATTGACACGACTTGGCAGATCAGAACTCCCAGCAGAGGAGTTCAAGGGCACTGCAAATGAAGTCTTTGATGGCCCTGAGACTTTCATCAGGAGGGAAGCACACACAAGTCCTTGGATAATCTTGATATCAGAATAAGACAGTACAGTCCAGTCCTTCCTGCGCCCTAGACAGAAGCAGCAAGCATCAGGCCAGCACAACACAGTAACAAGCAGAGTGGCAGTTCTCCTGCTACAGCTTTTCCAGCACTTCTTCTTGGCAGAATCGTCTCTTGATCCAAAAGTGTTCAAAACGTGGGGTTACATATCCAATACTTATACCCCTTTCCGCCTTTGAAGTAGGCATACGTCAAAGGATAGTCTTTGCACAAATCCTGCCTTGCCCTGACCTGGCTCCAGACCCCTACAGGGGTTGGAGACAGCACAACCCTATTCAGGTGTCAGTGACAACTCCTCCCACCACTCTAGCTTAGGAAGGCCCAACAGCATGGTGATGGGCAAACAGGATATGCAGGGCACACCTCAGCTCCCTTTGTGTGACTGTCTAGAGTGAAAACACAAACAGCCCACTGTCATTCTAAACCAGACGTGGATTCCACAGGTCGGCAGAGGCGCAGGATGGTAAAGCAAGACATTCTAAAATTCTAAAAGTGGCATTTTCAAACACACAATTTGAAAACCACTTTCACAGAAAGATGTGTCTTTAAATCCTAAGTTCAGGGAACCAAACCTCCAAATCTCTAGTTCTTCCCAATTGACAGTTACACTTGTAAGAGGTTACCAAGGACATTCAATGATAACCTAGGGGAGAGATAGTCCTTACAATAGTAAAAAACGAATTTAGCAGTATTTCACTATCATGACATGTAAAATACACCAGGACATGTCCTACCTTTCACATACACTGCACCCTGCCCATGGGGCTACATTGGGCCTACCTTAGTGGTGTCTTACATGCGATAAAAGGGAAGGTTTGGGACTGGCAAGTGGCTGCACTTGCCATGTTGACATGGCAGGTTAAAACTGCACTTGCAGACACTGCAATAGCAGGCCTGAGACATGTGGGTAGCACAATCAGTGCTGCAGGTCCACTACTAGCATTTGATTTACAGGCCCTGGGCACAGACAGTGCACTTTACTAGGGACTTACCAGTAAACCAAATATGCCAATCATGGATAACCAATCACAATCATATTTTACGAAAGGAGGCATTTGCACTTTAGTGCTGATCAGCAGTTGAAAAGTCCAGTCAAAAATACAGGAGGCAGAAGCAAAAACCATGCCAAGGATGCCAGACCGAACAGCCTTTTTTTGCCAGAATTTGGTATTATCTACCTCCAAAGAAATTACAGATGAATCCCACTAAATGAGTTTCCTTTACTAGACCTACATCAATGTCTTTGCAAACTAAGCATGTATAACCACGCTCTACTTTATCCAGCGTAAAAGGGCTTTCACGTTCCAAGATTCCAGTTTTAACTCTTTCATCTTACAGGTCACAGGTGTTATTTCAGGGGATGACCCACCAGTTCAAGTCATATTATATGCAGGCACAAGGTATCCAATAACCCAGCCCTGACCTAAGCCAGCCCATGTTCTCCCTACAGTATAGCACAGTGCTGTTTGTTGTTGATTTCAAACTACCCTTGAACACAATGCCCTTAGTGCACTTAAAACATTTCAACCTTAGATAAAGAGAAGCATGATTAAAAGTCAATTTTATCAATCAATTGGAGAAAGAGGATCAGAAATAAAGGAGGAGAGGTAAGACCTTTATCCTGCTAGCCACTACAAGTCCCAAAACATGTCAGTGCACAGTGGTCATAGCATTGGTGAGTTCGCGTAAACTGTCACCTGCTTACAGTCCTCAATCCATAGAAAGATTTGGACACTATCCCACCCAGGTGGAGAAGTGTGGCTCACTGGTTAGAGCAGGCAGACCCTGAAGCAGAGGTCAGACCCGGGACCAGGGTTCAATTCCCGACGCGGCAGGGTCTTGAGCTCAAATGTCCATGGACTCGATAATTCTCGCTTCGGTGCCTGACCTAATCTTGGGTTCACACTCTGCAACTCTGGGCATTAAGCTTGCTTAATCTCCACAACGGCCCCCCCGCGGCGGGATGCCTGGCTTTCACCTTGGGGATGCCCTGTAGGGGCTATCTCACAGGGAAAAGCCAGGACGGGTTCCCAAGGCAAGCGCGGAGATACCCCTTCGGGGGTCGATTCAGGCGCTATATAAGAAACATAATAATAATAATAATAAAAGCATCACGCTTCTGAGATCATTAATCTCACCCCCCCCCCCCCCCATTTGATCTAGAATTTCCCAGTACTGTGGGGGTTGAGAGCAAGCAAAGTCATCAAAGTTGGTACAGATAGTACAGTAGAAGTTGGCCTCCTCTCCACTGATCCCTTGGATTGCACCTCTTGGAGACTGGATTTAATATCAGTACGTAATCTCACCCTTTGCTAAGTATGGCGCTTACCCAATTAGCCCCTCTCCGCGGTTTACAAAACCTCAAGCCAGTCCCAAACTTTATTAGATTTCACAAAGTGCTATGTTTCACCATCAAGAAGTATCCATAGGGAGGAGGAGCTACGCCAGCAACCAAGATGGCCGCATAAACTCCCGGCTCCGCCGACCTCCGCCAGCAGCTCGTATATCCTGCAAATTATCCTGATTCCACACCGAACTCCCGTATGTATGAGGAGTAACTGACTCTGAAGGCGCAATCCCGAACTTTCTATCATATCGGGTGACAGAGATACGCCGGGTTTTATTCTCGGCCTACTCCGGAGCGGAAGCCGGGGCCTCGATTTCCAACCCATCCGGGCTGGAATTGAACAACATCGGCTTTGAACTCTGGGCTTTGTCCGGTCTCCCGAACGGAGATATAATCTTCCTGTTTTTGACGGCGATTTCATATCCTGCCTGCAACACACACGCTACGGCGTGTCATATCGTTTGCTGCGGCCCCATATCCTACGTCCGGAGACACAGTGAGCTTGTCGTGGGATTAAAGACGGGAGCCCTGATCAGCGGCAATGGAGTAACGTTGTGAGGTGAGAGCGCCCGTTGCTGGTGTCCGCTCCAGATTTGCTTGCTACCCCGGAGAAGCCGGCCTCCGGGGCCTGCATCCTGATCTGTGGCCTGCGAGGGGAGATGGAGGAGACGGAAGACTCGCCCCCGCTGCACGCCGTAATGGCGGCCATTAGAGCACTCCACTCACAGATCACCGTCAACTACCAGGCGCTGTCGGTAACAATGGAGGATCTTTTCCGGAGACCGGACAGTGGCTTTTTGCCACCATTGCAGCCAGCGTTGGCGCCAACGGAATATCGTATATCCGACTTCGAGGTCCCCGTGCAGACGCAGGATCCCTTTGGCGCTGCGGATTCCTATCCTACGGATCGCACGCCCATGAAAATTGTCTGCGTCCCCTGCTTGAACCCTGTCTCATCGAATTTCACTATGGACAACCTTGACTGCCTTACCAAGATCAGCTGTGACTATTGGAGAGTTTTATCATTCTGCCACGCTTTTCCTCGCCTGCTTTGTGTGGATCGTGAACACTTATCCTTTACTTGGATTGTTCGTACTGACTTGAATCTTCATGCAAGCATTATCGCTCTCACTGTTGCTGGGGCCTGGGTTATAAGTGCTTCAGTGAACATTCGTACTGGCCAGGGTTAACTTGTGGGGCTTTTCAGGATACGGGACAACAATTTACTCTGCTGTTGGGATTGTGACCTGTTAACTGCGGGAGTCGGGTGGTATGTTTGGCGCTTCCCCGGATTGATAGTGTATTTCGCTGCATTTATTTTGAACTTGTTTCCGGGGGTCGCATCTGGTGGGGGATAGGGGAGTCCGGGAGTGTGTTTTTCTGTTTTTCCTCCTCCGCCACTTTCTTCTTTTAGGGATGCGTTTGGGTGACAGGCACGCTGCTAGTGGGTTCGGCCGTAGCCATTGCAGGGGTGCAGGGTGGTGGGGGGATTTGTTACTTTGCCTTTGTTTTGTTCTATGGCCCCTTTTTCTTCTTTTTCTTCTCTCTTTCTCTCTTTCCGGTATTCCTCTGGGCGACAGGCGCACTGCTAGTGGGGTAGGCCGTAGCCATTGCGGGGCAGCAGGGTGGGGGGTGTGAGGGGGGTTTGTTATTTTGCCTTTGTTGTGTTCTATGGCCCCTTTTCTTTTTCTTTTTCTTGCAGGGCCCGGTAGCGATGACTTTCGGTTTCATCCTGAAGTAGATGAGTGGGCGGGGTCTGGGGTGGGTGGCTGCGATGATAGATAGGTAGCTCTGTTCTTTACTCTTAGTGAACTAACTGGCGCTTGCATTTATATTGTTGGTCTATTTTGATTCACGACCACTTTTAACACCTACCCACATTTTTGTACCTCCGAGTGTGTAGCTCCGGATATCCTGTATTTTCTTCTTTATCTCATTCTTGGGAGGGAGGGGGGGGGGGGGGGGGGTTAAATATAAAATGAAACCTTATTCATATCCTTGATTCGAAATGTTTCCGATACACCGCCTATCCTTTAACGCTGCCGGACCCATGGGTTGTCGGCTGAATAGCTGTGTTATTGGCATTACTGATCCGTGTTGCATACATGTGGTACCGGCCCCTGCTGTTGCAGGGCTACTTTTGTATCTTGTGTTGAACGGTATAATAAAGGTTTAAAAAAAAAAAAAAAGAAGTATCCATAGGTATGCGGGAACTATGTGATATACTTCATTCCTCTGTCTACCTATTTCCAATTAAGTACATCATAAGTCCTCCACTAGTGCTTACTGCCTGTGTAAAGTTTGGAAAAATGAAGTTACACATTTTTTGGGATGAACGGGCCTGCTGATTACCTTGCCTTCATCCCAATCGATGAAATTGAGGAGGCATGCTCTGAAGGCCCTCGCGAGGGGCAAGTGGTTTTGAGGCAGCACCAGGGCTTAATGTATCCCCTCGATCTAAGACAAAAAGCAAAAAGACTTCTTGGTATTAAGTATTTGGTGGAGCGGAGACACAGCAGACCTGCCCCAGATAACGACCCCCTCACAGCAAGTGCTGCCGTCCAAAAAACCTCCCTATATTCTGATGGTGACCATGGCTGATATATGAGCAGATTTACTGTTGGTGTGGGGACCTCAGGAGCAGAGCCTTACACCCCAGTAGCATCTCTTTCTTGTGGGTCCTCAGAGGGACTCAAATGGCGCACCCCTTGATTCCATGCCCACTCAAATTAGTTGTTTTAGCTCTATGTTGCCTGGTTCTGGATATTTAACAGAGATCCTCACGATATCACTCTCCTCTACTCAGAACGAGTAGGGTCACACCTATCTGGAAGGGCATGGGGGGGGGGGGGGGTGGACAACTGATAACATATGCGCAGGGCTGTCTAAATTTTTTTTTTTAAACATAGTTTTGTACCACTACCGCCAACGACTGCCAAAAGTTCTGTATTGATCAGTTTAAGTTAGAAATAGATAATGGAACCATGAGTCAATGTAATAAGTCTGTAATACATTAATGTTTATTTGGATAGTGACTACGGATAAGTGCTCGGTTGTTTATGGGCGAGATTATCTATGTCAACATGTGATCTGTATTATGTTTTATAAGTGATATATCGACCAGAAACGTTATACATTTAACACCCATGTAAAGTACCCAGGGAGCGATGACGTGTACCACAAATTTGCTATCCTCCTCGGGCAAATGCCAATGATTTATACTGTATATGTGCTTGCAGAAATGTCCTTAATATCAAATGGTCAAAAAAAAGTATTTGGTTGTCAACTTTTCCACAAATAACTCTTTCCACAGACCCTACAGCACTCCCAAAATCTACACACAATTTTGTCCAGACCGTTGTTCTGCATCTAGCTCTTAAGCATCAAGGTATTTACAAGGAGTGATGTTACAGTCGCAGGTTAACATCCTCCACACTTTACACTTCTTCCTTTCCACTGTGTCCACTCGTGAGATTTTCTCGAAATCTCTGCTTAGCACTTTGACGTTGATAGCCATTGTATCAACCTTCTGTTCAAGCACATTATGAGTATCATGCACAGCAAGCAATACATCATGGAGAAAAGGTTCTGGGTCTTCTTATCTGACATTCTGCCCAGAGGCCAATCAGCAAACCTTAGTCGATAGCCTGTCTGGTAAGAGTACAAAAAAAGGCACATTGGTTGTGTGTTCTGATAGTGTGAATACATGTTCCTTTAGCGTCAGATTCATCTATTTGGTGCGGTGGGCAATAGTACAGGTTTAGGGGCGTGATCGCTCCATGCCTGAGAGAATTGCCACTGCTGTTTATCACTCACCCAAGCCAGAGTCAGTGAGGTGGAAGGATCTCTCTATCAAGTGGCTCATCACCTACCCGGTCCGCTGCTGCCTGCACGTTCCCTGAGGTCACATCTTGTATGGTAACCCACCTACACCAGCGTAGCAGACCTCCTACTCCACTACAATAATGTCCTCATGTTCCACATTACCCTCTTTGATGTCACTGCTCGGATTGGTGTCAGTACAACGCAAAATATTACATCGCATTCCGTTAAAACTGAATTTTTACAACGCAGGATCCATTACATCGGATGCCATTACAACGCATGGCATTACATCGTAAGTATAGGTAAGTATACCTTTTTTTTTTAAATGTTATTAAGTTAATTTAATTAATTTAATTAAATTAAATTAAATACATTTTAAAATAGCCATTAATTTAATTTAATAAAATAATATCTATTTAATAAATGTAATTTTAATAAAAAATGGGAATAATTAAATTTAATTAAAGTAATAAAATTAACTTAAAGTACATATTTTTATAATTTATAATAAATTAAATTAATTGAAATAATTTATTTAATTTAATTAATTTAATTTAAAAATGTAATTAATGAAATAAAATTAATTTAATTTATTAAATATATTTTAATTAATTTAAAAATGGTAAATAAAATTTAATTAACCCAAAACACAAACCCCTGTACCCCAAAACCCAAACCCTGCCCTAAAACCTAAAAACACCCCGTACCCCAAAACCCAAACCCTGCCCTAAAACCTAAAAACACCCCTGTACCCCAAAACCCAAACCCTGCCCTAAAACCTAAAAACACCCCTGTACCCCAAAACCCAAACCCTGCCCTAAAACCTAAAAACACCCCTGTACCCCAAAACCCAAACCCTGCCCTAAAACCTAAAAACACCCCTGTACCCCAAAACCCAAACCCTGCCCTAAAACCTAAAAACACCCCTGTACCCCAAAACCCAAACCTTGCCCTAAAACCTAAAAACACCCCTGTACCCCAAAACCCAAACCTTGCCCTAAAACCTAAAAACACCCCTGTACCCCAAAACCCAAACCCTGCCCTAAAACCTAAAAACACCCCTGTACCCCAAAACCCAAACCCTGCCCTAAAACCTAAAAACACCCCTGTACCCCAAAACCCAAACCCTGCCCTAAAACACCCCTGTACCCCAAAACCCAAACCCTGCCCTAAAACCTAAAAACACCCCTGTACCCCAAAACCCAAACCTTGCCCTAAAACCTAAAAACACCCCTGTACCCCAAAACCCAAACCCTGCCCTAAAACCTAAAAACACCCCTGTACCCCAAAACCCAAACCCAGCCCTAAAACCTAAAAACACCCCTGTACCCCAAAACCCAAACCCTGCCCTAAAACCTAAAAATACCCAAACACCCCAAAACATATACATCAGTACCCCAAAACTTATACTCCTATACTCATACTTATTTAAAAAATTACTTACACGAAATAAATATTTTTATTTATAATTAATAATAATTAAATCAATTATATAATATTAAATAAAATAAAAAAAATTATATACTTACCAATACTTACGATGTAATGGTATGCGTTGTAATAGCATCTGCTATGTAATGCCATGCGTTGTAATGGCATCCGATGTAATGGATCCTGCGTTGTAATAGCTGCGTTGTAACAGCATTACGTTGTAATAGTTGCGTTGTAAGAGTAACATACCCACTGCTCACTTCTGGGGCAGGACTATCACTGGAGATCTCACCCCACTCTCTGCCTGTCCTGCTGTGTTCAAGGTTACCCCTCATCCCCCAGCCACAGATCCTTATCCCACCATCATGATGTAATACCTCTGCGTCCATCTTGTTCTCTGTAGTCCAATGGCAGCGAGACAAGGATGCTAAGGAGGGACGTATGAGCCCATCCATAGCCAGGAAGATTATTAGCAGCCACTGGGCTGTAGTACCACTGCCAGCCGCAGACTCCTAGGCAAATTGTAGATGCTCCTGCGTCCCAATCACAGTCTCCAATCCGGCTACTCAAAGAGCCAGCCAACATCACAAAACCCAGCACAGGCCCTAGCACTTGGTGCAGATGTGCAAGACTCATAAACTTGTTTCCCCAAAGGTCTCCCCAGGTCGGAAGGGTGTCTTCCACTGAGTAATGTTTGATTAGGAGTAATGTTTGATTAAATAAACATAATAATTCTATTTTAGCGTTGGGTACAGTTTAAATCCTGGCTTTGTTATACCTAAGCACCAAAATCCAGATTAAGGAGGAGACTGGAACTTGTTTGTACTGATAATTTGGTAACAAAAAAAAATATTGAAGGCTAGTTTTGGTATTGCTGTGGTCCACACATTTGAGATCAGGAAAAAATTATTTCTTATAATAATGCAGCACCAGAATGATTTCTTTGAGTCAATCAAAAATTTGGCCTTGACAGATATTCTACCTTGTTTAAGCTATTCTATGAAAGAACACTTGTAAAAATCAAAGCACCATTTTCTACGTACCCGGCATATGGAGGACAGTAGCGTTGTACGACGGAATCCTTTCCCATGACCCACTCTTTGTCATCTCCATAAACTTGCTATAGAGGGCCATCAGTTCCTTTTTCCAGCTGGAGTTGGGGAGGGAAAAATCCCTGCGAGGGTCTGCGTATGCCGATGAAGACTAAAAGTAAAAACAATGATTTACTGTCTTACCAATTTACAGCTGTGGGTAAGCTACCTCATTCCATTAGCTCTAGGCTCTACATCAACCAGTTTCCAACATGGCCCTATTTCCTTAGGGACTAAAAATCCTTTGCAGTCATGTTTACAAATCCATTTTGATATATCACTCTGTGTCAGTCTTTCTCTACAAGTGCAACAATTATTATCATTTAACCCTGTACAAGGTCAGTGTTGGGATGGAAAAGTCCTCTGGTGGCGATGGACATGCATCGTGAGGCACAACTGTACTGCTATCTTGATCCGTCAGGGTGATTTTTGTAGTCGTAGGCAAACACGGATCATGCGTTTGACAAATAAACAAAGGCATGTGTCACAGATTGCGATCTTGTTGGACTGGGAAGGGCACAGAAAGCACTACCCTCATAGATTTGGAAGGTTAATACCTTCACCAAGAGTTAAGCAGCACGCCTGAGGTGGTGGCAAGATACAGTGTAGTGATCAGTAAGAGTGAACAGGTCCTTTTTAAGCTGTGTCAATAGAGTGAGGCCTACAGGCCCACTCACTTTTTGAAGTTCCGCTGCTCTGTGCTTAGCTCACCCTTTGGCCTAATTTAGTTACATGTGAAGTGCTATGCAGCGCAGGAGTGGTGACTCTGAGTTAGATGTAGGTGTGCCTTGAAAGGAGAAAAAGACAGAGATAAAGCAATGCCGTGCGTGCATGGTGAGTGCATGTACTGGGTCTATGTGTACTTGTGAGGAGTACAGTATATGAGGGGTACAGTCGTGTCCAGAGTACGCATGGTGAAGGAGTGCGCTGGGTGCATGCAGGCCCGGACTGCCCATAGCGGGCACCGGGCATTTCCCCGGTGTGCCGCAAGGGTGGGGGCCGGTTTTAGATTTTGTTACAGGGCCGTGTAACATAATCGGCCACCCTTTGAATGTGACTTTGGAGGTATCATTCCATTTTGCTAGAACAGTTTTGACTGCTGTAGTTAATAGGAAGTCCAGGAGGTATCTGTCCTGTTGTGTGGCTACGTCAGTTGTGATATGGGCCGTGGTAGTTGTGGCGAATGTTCAGTCTAGAGTGCAACCTACAGTTTTGTTGATGAAGTTGAGCACCTTCCCCCAGAATTTGCTGACCTTACTGCAGTGATTGATGAGGTGTGCAAGGTCACCTTTTTCTGTGTCACAGTTCCAGCATCTGTCATTATCTCTCAGACCTATCGATGCTAGACGCGCTGGTGTCCAGTATGCTTGGTGTAGTAGCCAGAATTTCGTTTGTGCCAAGACCGGCGATATCATGTTTTTCGAGGGGGCTGCCCAAAAGGATTGTAGTTATTGTTCAGTGAGTTTGGTACCTAGCTGTGTTTCCCAGTAGTTGGTGTTTTTGGCGTTGAGTCTGGTGGATATAGGGCGGAGGAGTTTGTACAGTTGTGAGACCTGGTGGCCCGTCTTGTTTATAGTTTCCATGTAATGGAAGATTGAGGGTTTGTGCTTGGTTAGCTTTGACTTGGATAGGGCTGTTTTGATTGCCGGAAAATTGATAGTTCTATGTCTGGAAGAGCGTGTTGTGCTTTCAGGTAGTTGAAAGTGTGGGGAGACTCTACTGTTTCCAACTGCGCTGGAAAAGAGAAACTAGGCTTCTCCATGACTTTATGTCCAGGGGCTTGCCTCTGTATTTGATCTTGGAGTTTGCTCAGAGTGTATCCCATTGCGAGTTTCTGATGCTGTGCTCAAGCTTCTGATCTACTTTGAGCAGCGCTTGTCTTGTGATTCTAAAGATAGGGTTGTTTTTTTGTGCCGGCTTGTTGGCAGTGAGGAGAGTTAAGGGGTAAGTGTTATTTAGAATGGCTCTCTCAATAGAGAGCCAAGTTGGTGTTTATGGCTGGTTTGGGAGAACCCAGTGCATTCCTTGTCTGGCTATAAAGGCTGTCTGGAAGGTTCTCAGGTCTGCTACGTTGAGTCCCCCAAGCTTTTTCTCTAGTCTGAGTTTTTGGAGGCCTATTCTAGGTTTCTTATCTCTCCATATGAATTTGTTTAACATGCGGTCTATCTTTATGGGGAATTCATCTGTGAAAGCCATGGGAAGCATTCCTGTAAGATAGTTTACAATGGGCGTGATCATCATCTTCACTGTATTCACGAGGTGATGAACTTGGGTGACCAGGATTCTAGTAGACCTTTGATCTTATCTAGTGTTGCCTTCTCATTTTGCTCCAGGGTGATTCTCAGGCTTTTCCCGAATTGGATGCCTAGATATTTGGCAAAGCTGGGTTGCCAGGCCAGCCCTGAGGTTCCTAATATCTCTTTAGTCGTGTGGATGTTTAGGGGCATGCATTCTGATTTATCTCTATTGAGCTTATATCCTGAGTTTTTAGTGTACGTTTCGATGGTGTGCATGAGTGCTGGTATGGATTGGGTGGGGTTTTCCGTTATTATGAGTAGGTCATCCGCGTAGGCTGCAAGTTTGGCTGTAGTATTGTTAATGGTTACGCCCGCTATATTTCTGTTTGCTAGAATGTCCCTAATCAGGGGTTCGAGTGCTAAAAGGAACAGCAGTAGGGATAGCGGGCAACCCTGTCTCGTTCCCCTTTCAAGGTTAAATTGGGCCGATGTTGTACCATTTATAACTATCTGTGCTTTGGGGCACTTGTACAGAGCCATGAATTTCTTTGTGAAGCTATCTCCTAGGTTGAATGCACGCATGCTCTTTTCTAGAAACTGCCAGGATACCCTGTCAAAAGCCTTTTCTGCATCTAGCGTAATTGCTACCGCAGAGTTATATGAATTGGAGGAGTGCTCTATTATCTGGCAGAGGAGTCTTGTGTTGTCGTGCGACATGTGTGTTTTCAGGTATCCTACCTGAGTGCTGCCAATCAGCTGAGGGAGCACTTTGTTAAGTCTTGTGGCTAGGATTTTGGCGTATAATTTGCAATCTAAGTTTATCAGTGATATGGGTCGGTAGTTTTTGGGCCATTGTGCGTCTTTGCCTTCTTTGGGTATTACAATTATGTTGGCTTGTGACATCGATTCGGTTACTACCCCTTCTGTGCCACAGTGGTTGAAAACTTTCGTCAAGACTGGCAGTAGCTGGTCTTGAACCGTTTTGTAGAAGGGCGTTTCCCCCTGCTGAAAAAGAGGTTATTCAGATTTGTCCTGTGGGGAAGCGTGAGTGTAGATGTCAATAGCAATGTCGCTTTGGATAAGGTCTAGAGCATGGCTTGTAGGTTTGGTTTGCAAGATATTCTTGAGGAGGGCATCCTCAGTGATGACATTAAAATTGCGCCAGGATTATTTGGATTTGCATATCTCATGTTGGGTTGGATGTGCATCATGATCAATGAGCGATTTAACTTTTGCATCAAAGAATCGTACACATTCATCTGCTTTCTTTGGAGGGTCATCAGATTTGAAGGTTGAAGATGTGGGGGGCTTCTGGTGGTTTTAATTAGGTCAAAGAGTGTCTCTGGTCTGTTCTTGGCAGAATTGAGGAGGGTTCTAAAGTGATTTGACTTTTCACTAATGATATGTTTGTGGTAACGTTATCTTGCATATCGGAGGTATGCAAGATAATTGAAAGAGTGTGATTGTCTCCATTTCTTCTCCAGGATTCTTAGACCTCTGCTTTTGTTTTTTTGTTTTTTATAATATGTTTATTGGTATTTACATGATACAGAGAACAAAGTGACATACACAAAAAAACATGTTTTCGGGCATTCACATCGGACAATCCGGCTTTTGGTGGTAATATTGTTCGAGTCAAGTTCATCGGTTGGTTTTAAGGTCTTCACATGACTGCACCTCCTTCTTTCGCACATATAACATTGAACATTTAAGTTATCTCTGATGGTTGCGTGTATAGATGATACATAAAACGTACACAGAACATAAAGTTGGTGGGTTGCTTGTGTAGTGACAGGTCGTTAGGTGGGCCTGGAATTGTGTATAGCTGATTAGGTTCAGGATTTTTGTTCTTCATGGTGGTTTGTATGGGCTTAGAAATGGGTCTAGTTTCGACCACATTGCTCTGTTGGGGTTCTTCCATGGTGTGTGTCTGAGAGCAGGGTTGTCCGCTCCTCTGAGAAATGTCACCCAGTTCAGCCACCATTTAAATGTGACTTTGGAGGTATCTTTCCATTTAGCTAGAACAGTTTTGACTGCCGTTGTTAATAGGAAATCCAGGAGGTATCTGTCCTGTTGTGTGGCTACGTCAGTTGTGATAGGTTGCCGTGGTAGTTGTGGCGAATGTTCGGTCTAGAGTGCAGCCTACAGTTTTGTTGATGAAGTTGAGCACCTTCCCCCAGAATTTACTGACCTTACTGCAGTGATAGAGGAGGTGTGCGAGGTCACCTTTTTCTGTGTCACAGTTCCAGCATCTGTCATTATCTCTCAGACCTATCGATGCTAGACGCGCTGGTGTCCGGTATGCTTGGTGTAGTAGCCAGAATTTCTTTTGTGCCAAAACCGGCGATATCATGTTTTTCGAGCTACTCTTTTTCAGCCAAGGATCCGTTTCTGATGCCCTCAAAACTGGTCAGGCAATCCAATTACTTAAGAAACCCTCCACTAATGTGAATGACCTTAACAACTTCCACCCTATCACCAATCTACCTTTCCTCGCCAAAATCATTGAAAGATGTGTAGGCGAGCAACTCACCCAACACATCAAGGACAACAAAGACAGCTGTGGAAAGAGCAACTGAATGTATTTATGCGATGTGTAAAATGGCAACTATGAAATGAGCAACCTTTAGATTACTATCTATTAAATCCTTCTGGCTGTCAGGCCGATGTAGGTGGGTATGAACTTGGGTCTCGTCAAGGGATAACCGAGTTAATAGGAGAAAACATGATTGGTGGCTTACTTGGAATAGCCTCTGTCCAGTGCAGTGTCCCATTTGTGGAATAAACACCTTGGTCCACATACCTGCATGTATGCAGACGCATCGAGAGTCGGAGAGGGCTTCAGAGTTTGACTCATCCTAAGCCACTAGAGTGACCACTGGAGCACTCACTGTTCCTAGATGCCACCTACTGCTTTGGCAGTTTTTGGCACATCGATTGCGGAGGATGGATACAGAGGGGTGGTAGGGGATTAAAGAGTACAGGCTTTGTGCTTTGAATGATGAGGTGAGCAAATACTGGTTGCCTCCAATAGACAATGTAAATTCAAATACAGTGACAAGAACTCAATAAAAAGATTTTATCGGGGGCGTGGCCAAGATGGCGGGGTGAGCGGACGCTTCCTCCCGTAGCTCCTCCGGCCCGGCTCAGCTCGAGCCCCTTTCTGGCGCTTCTCTCCCCCCGCTGATGCTCAGCGAGTGAGAGGAGTGTGGCGGAGTACTTGGCGCGCACATTGCTGTCACTTTGGCCCTAATCGCCTCGGAGGAAGCACTTCAAAAGTTTGGTCAAAGATCGAGGAACGGAGGAGAGCCCGGGAGGCGGAGCGAACTGCGGTGCTGTCCAGACGCCTCGGCTGGGCCTAGTGCTGAAAGCTGACGATCCGGAGGGGATCGGACCCGCCGCGTGCCGGAGGATAGCGGAGCCCTACGGGTGGGGTCTTGGCGGCACGGAAGACTTTGGATTTGAGACTTGCGCTTGGGCCCCCGGCTAGCGACGGCGACACACTGCGCTGTGCGGGCCCCGGCCCCGTGAACGACAACCGGGGGCCTCAACGCTGGGATCGGCCCACTCGGACCCTTCTGTGAAACTGGGTGACATTGGCTGTGGAACTTCTCTGATTGCTGTGTTCCGGGGGGGCACCGGCGGTGTCGCCAGCCCGGGCCGCTCTGCCCGGCCCCGCCCTACCGCCATCTTGTCCCCGAAGGACTGGGGTTGGTAGCCTCCATCGGTGCCCTTGGCTGGCGGGTTCTTGCAGTTGCCTCCGCTACTATACTAACTTCCTGTGAGACGTGCTGGAGGGGGACCCCTGCTTTGGCTCCCGATTGCCGCCCTGGCTGGGCGCCGCGCCTGGAGGTGCCCGGACTGGTCCACCATTTTGTCGCTTGTGACGCAGCACCCCTGCTTGCAGAGCGGTCCCCACATCTGGCGCTCGCCGGCGACTGGGCAACCCTGAGGCGGCCGGACCTGAACCCGCTCGTCCACTGCAGCGACTACGATGACTGGGAGGGGCGGCTCGAGGAAGGGGGACCGTACCCTGCCGGATATGCTTGGCAGGGCCCAGCAGCTGCGGGACAGAACACAGCCGTCGCCGGGGTCCTCCCGGGCCTCGGCGGATGCGACTGGGGGCGAGCCGCCGGTCACGAGGTCCTTTATGGAGGAACTGTTTAGCTCCCTCAAGGAAGACTTTCAAACGCTGAAGAGGGAAGTGGCCAGTGAGGTCCGTGAAGTACGCAGCGAGGTGGAGGGCCTCGGCGAGCGAGTTGAAACAGTAGAGACGGCGGCCCAGCGCCGGGATGACGAGATAGTCCATCTTCAACATGACGTTCTCCGCCTCCGGGAGCAATGTGTTGAGCTCCAGGCCCACTCTGAAGACCTTGAGAACAGGTCCCGGCAGAACAACATCCGGGTGCGTGGTGTCCCATCCGCGGACGAGGGGACCGACTTGGTGGCCTATCTGCAGGACCTGTTCCGAGAGATCCTGGGGGAAGATGCAGACTTCCCTGTCCACATTGACAGAGTGCATAGGGTTGGTCGACAGCGCCAGTCATCGGCGCCCCCACCGGACATTTTGGCATTCTTGCCCGACTTCCTGCTGAAAGAACGCATCATGGCGGAGGCCCGAAAGAAGCAGCCTCTAACTTTCAGGGAGCGGCCTGTAGCGCTCTACCAAGACCTGTCCGCCATCACGCTGCAGAAGCGCAGGTCCTTCAGGATTGCCACAGACTTTCTGCGTGAACACGAGACGCCTTACTCCTGGGGACACCCTTTCCGTCTGATCTTTAGGTGGAACGGGGTGCTGCACCAGCTGCGCTCCCTACAAGACATCTGTGGGGTCCTGGGACTCACGGCTACAGAGGAGGACGGAGCTACACCGTCGTGGAGGCGCCCAGAGAGACGGAGCCGACGGAGGTCAACGAGGAGACAGTCGCCAGCGAGTGCAGGGCGTCCTGATTCCCCTACTATCAGGGCGGACATGGCTGATGCTTTGAGGGCGGCGGCCAGGGACTTGGCCGACTCCAACGGCGTGGCCTTGACGGCCTAAATTCACTCCGGGGGGAGATGTTCTTAGCTTTCACGATGCTGGGTTTGGGGCCGGGGGGGGGAGCGGATGGAGGTGAGTGGCTGAACGTCCACTTTGCTTTTTTCTACGGACTTGCCCGTTTTTGGGGCTTGACTGAGACAATGGGGTGTTTAAGTTTGCATTTGGCTAGTTGCCATGGGTGTGTTTTGGGAGGGTGTAAGGGTTGTTTTGTTGTTGGGGAAGTCCCGTCCGATGTTGTCCATGCCCACGCTTGGCCTGTTCTGGCCTTTCCCGCGCGCCTGCCCCATGCGCCCCACCGGCTGATCCCTTGCTTGCTACATAGCGTTTCTGATCCCCGGGAGGAATGTCGTCCTTAAGGGTGGTGACCCTTAATGTTAAGGGTCTGAATAACCATGTGAAGCGAAGGGCGATCCTATCATTGCTGGAGGGGACGCAGGCGGACATATGCCTCCTGCAGGGGACCCATTTACTGTCCAGGGATTGCCATAGGCTGCGCTCTGCTAAGTTCCCCACCCAGTTCTTCTCCTCGGCAGCGAACAAGACCGCGGGGGTAGCCATTCTTCTAGTGAGCTCCTTTAGGGGGGAGGTTTTGTATAAGTATGCTGAACAGAAGGGGAGGCTCCTTGCATATCGCATGCGCCTAGGGGGAATAGCTTTTACGGTTGGCTCAGTTTATAGCCCGAATGATCACCAGGATCGTTTTTTGGACTCAGTGTTGGTAGACGTCACTGCCTCCCCCGACCGCCATGTTATCCTGGGGGGAGACCTTAACATTGTTTTCGACTCTGCTATGGACAGGTCGGCGCAACGCTCCCCGCAGACGGGGGAACTTTCCCGCGCGGTGAAGGATCGGATTGTGGAGATGGATTTGCACGACCTCTGGCGCTCTATGCACCCCACTGATAGGGACTACTCTTACTTTTCCCATGCGCACCGCACCTACTCGCGGCTGGACTACCTCCTGGTAAGTGGGCCAATGTGCACCGCCGCCACGGCGGAGGACATTGGGGTCCTGTCTCTGTCCGACCATGCGCCAGTTTCCGGCGTTTTCAAGTGGCCGGTGGCCTCTCCCTCTCGGGGGACATGGCGTCTTCGCGATACCCTTTTACATAAAAAGTCTGTTGTGAAGCGCATAGGGGAGGTCATACAGGATTATCTGATTTATAATGGCAACTCCGACACGTCCCAAGCAAAGCAGTGGGCGGCTTTGAAGGCGGTCCTCCGGGGGGAATTTATTTCTATCTCCTCAGCCGAAAATAAGGAACGGCAACGTAAGAGGGACGAACTGACCGCGCAGGTCCGGGAGCTTGAGCAGGTCCACCGCCGCACAGGGGCTCCGAGAGTTTGGAGGCAATTGAAAGCGGCGAGGAAGCTCCTGTCGGCACTAGATCTTGATAGGGCAGAGTATGCCGCTTTACGCCTGAAGCATGCCTTCTACTCAGGGGGGGACAGGTGTGGTAAGCTCCTAGCCCACCGGCTCCGGGTCGCACAGCAGCGTAGTGTCGTGAAGGAACTGGTGGGCACGGACGGGGTTGTTGTTTCTGGTGACGCAGAGGTGGCGGAATCCTTTCGCAGCTTCTACGAAGCGCTGTATGCTGGGGAGCCCTTCTCGCCGCGAGACGCCGAGGACTATTTGGAGTCAGTGGCCCTCCCGGTGCTGGATCCCGCCCAGGCAGATCATCTGGAGAGGGACATCCATGTTGAGGAAGTAATCTCCGCTATAGCGCGACTGAAGCATGGTAAGGCCCCGGGCCCGGATGGCTACACATCCTTGTTTTATAAGACCTTTTGCACCGCTGTGGCCCAAATCCTGGCTCGACTGTTTAATTCATTCTCCGAGCTTGGCGCCATCCCACCGGACCTCCTGAACGCAACGGTAACGGTCATCCCGAAACCCGGGAAAGACCGGGCCTTGTGTGGTTCGTACAGGCCCATTTCGCTCTTAAATGTCGACCTCAAGTTATATACGGGGATTCTAGCGTCCAGGCTTGGTCTGCACCTGCCAGGACTGGTGGAGGTAGACCAGGCTGGCTTCGTACCCGGTAGACAGACGGTTGACAACACTAAGAGGGTGACGCATGTACTAGAGAAGGCCTCGCGGATCCTGGGGGAAAGGATGCTGCTATCAGTTGATGCGGAGAAGGCCTTCGACAGAGTTCATTGGCCGTACCTCGAGCTGGTTCTCAGGAAACTGGGTATCGGTGAGAAGTTTCGCACCATGGTCTTCAACTGTTACAAACGTCCTTCGGCGTCGGTGCGGGTCAATGGGTGTAGCTCCGGTAGTTTTGCCATCGAACGCGGTACGAGACAGGGTTGCCCCCTCTCGCCGCTTCTGTTTGCCCTCTACATGGAGCCGTTTGCTCAGAGGATTCGCAACAACCCGGACGCTATTGGGGTCAAGATGGGCCAATATGTCCACACGGTTAGCCTCTATGCGGACGATGTCCTGCTGACCCTAGACGACCCAAGGAGGTCTCTCCCTGCTTGCGTCCAGGCACTGGACGCCTTTGCGCGTGTGGCCGGCTTCAAAATGAATATGAGCAAGTCGGTGGCGTTGGATGTGTCCCTGGCGGCGGATACCAGGAGGGACCTTCAGCGCCTTTTCCCCATGCAGTGGTCCTCGTCTACGGTGCCATACCTGGGGATCCTGCTGGCGCCCACACTGCCTGAGATGGTGACAGCCAATTACACTTCCCTCGGCAGGAAGATCAAGGAGGAACTTGGCCGCTGGAGCAAGGGCCTTCTGTCTTGGCTGGGTCGCATCGCGGCGGTTAAGATGACGGTGCTGCCCCAGATTCTGTACCTCTTTCGCGCTCTGCCTCTCCAACCCCCTGTGGGTTGGATAAGACAAACGCAGGCTGACATCTCCCGCTTCGTTTGGCAAGGCCGCAAGCCGCGGATGAAGAGGGTCCTCTCCACGCTTGCCCCGGAGGCGGGAGGTCTTGGTATCCCAGACCTCCGTAAATATTTTCAGGCGGCGCAACTGCGATACTTGGTGGAGTGGAGCAGGTGGGAGTCCAACAAACACTGGCTTTTTCAAGACCAGGCGGTGGCGGGCCGCACCCTCCAAGAGGTTCCGTTCTTACGCCTCGCGCATCGCCCTGCTAATCTCTACGCCTCTTTTGTTACGCGGGTCCCCCTGAGGGTGTGGGATGCAGTTTGTGAGGCTCATGACCTGACCACCTTCCCCTCGCCGTTCACACCCATAGTGGGTAACTCGGACTTCTCCCCAGGGATGGAGCCGGGAGCCTTCTCCCATTGGGTGAGCGCGGGCTGTAGGGCGCTTTTCCAGATCTACAGACCGGAATTAGTGCTTCCTTTTCATCAACTTCGGCAGGAATTTGGCCTGACGGAGATGGACAGACTGCGCTATATGCAGGTCCGACACTGGGCTCTCCAACCCCAGTTACGCGATACCGCTGCTCGCCACATCACACCGTATGAGCGGTGGTTGGTGACTCGGACCTCGGATGCCAAGCTGATTACCGATTTGTATAAATTCCTTCAGTCCCCGACGTTCCACTATTATAACCCGGGAAGGGAGCGCTGGCACAGAGAACTGGGTAGAACACTCAGCCATAAGGAGTGGGACAAAATTGCATATCGGGCGCGGCACTCTGCATATCACACGGGACTTACGGAGACCTTTACTAAGGTGTCTACTAATTGGTACTACACCCCGGAGAGGCTGTATGAAATGCATAGACACACTGACAAGGGGTGCTGGCGGGGATGCGGACAGGAGGGTACCCTCTCACACATTCTTTGGGCTTGCCCGGTGCTGACCGCTTATTGGAAGGAGGTTTTGGATGAGGTGGATAAGCACTTTGAGATTGAACTGCTGCGCTTCCCAGCGTATGTTTTGTTAGGCCTTCCCAATGATCTAATGTATCCGTTGAGGTCCCGCAGGGGTAGACAGATTGCAATTGCGCTGGGCTCAGCGGTCCAGAACATCCTTGTCCACTGGCGCACCACCACTGTCCCCTCCATTACGGGTTGGCTGCATAGGCTCTGGCAGGTGTTGGGAATGGAGAAGATGTCGCTTACGGTAGCTGGGGATGTAGATCAATTTGAGGAGCTATGGCAGCCCTTCCTAGCACTACTGTCCACGGAATTCCGGGAGCTCACCTGCCCGAGGTACCTTCGACTTCTTAGGCTGACGCCACCGACGACCCCGGTGGATTAGACTGCACGGGGGACAGGATCTTGGGAGATGGGGTGTGGGCTGATTGGGGCGGGTTATCCTAGTACAGGGCCATTGGACGGGGGAGTTGGGGTGTTGTTTTCTTTCTCTTTTTTCTATTGGGGGTGGGGGGATCGGAGGGACTGGGTTGTGCTTTGATGAGTCGCTGATGGCTACTCGCGCTCGGCTTTAGATGGGGTGTTGAGGTGCACGCGAGGGTCACACAGATTGCTTATTTGCCTTACATTTGCTGTATTTTTCTTTTGGACCACTGGACTACTTTTCGCCAACGCTCCTGAGATGCACTTCTTCCTTTATTATGCTGTATGTAACCTTAACCTCCTATTCCCCTCCCCCATGTTTTTTGTCTTAATAAAAATGCTTTAAACCTAAAAAGATTTTATAAAAAAAAAATACAGTGAAAAAACTGAAAAGGGTGTCATTTAATGCTGTGGCACGTGGTGATTAGGGGGTTCAGGGAATTTTTGTTTTGGGCTTGATGTCCTAAAAGTGGCTAGAGGGAAAAGTTGTTGCTGCTAGTGATAGATAATACAGTGCAGTTGTGTTTGCAAGAGGTGGGTAACTTAATGAGGAAGAGATCTCTATCTGATGTAGTAGTCTAGCCTAAAATAATACTAAGACGTCTAGGGTTGGAAGGTGTGAGATCGTGCTTGATGACAAAACAGAGGGCTTGGTGAGGTGCAGTAAGAATTTGAGAAAGGGACAAGAAAATATAAATATTACTGTAAATCGCTTATATTGGGACAATAATGGAGAAGGTTTAGCTGGGTGCTTGGCAGAAGTATGTGGTAGTACATCTAGGTAGTTTTCAAATTGTTTATGAGAAGAAAGATAGTGGGTTTTGCAGACAAATGGGGAAAAAAGATGGAGATAGATTTGTTGGGTCATATATTGGCATAGTGTTGCATTCACTGAAAACATCGTGTTCCACAAACAAATGTATGTCTCTTTAGGATGTAGTCTGATGCAATGTGTATATAAACGCTCACTGGTGAATCTGGCAAAGCACATATTCACTCTGTGTGACCCAGCAATGGTGGAAAAGTACCATGTTCAATTTCGGGCATTTAATTATTGGTGCATGAAGTTGTAAAAGAGTTATGCAGTGAAGCTGTAAAGCATTTCGAAAAGGGATTCATAGGCTTTTAGTGCAGACACCTTTAGAATTATGATACGCCACCTGAATGAATTGGTCTTTTAATGTAATACTTAATCTGAGCATTAGATTGCTTACTAAATGTAATTATATTTACCACATATGTAACTCATGCAACTGCTACTTTGACAACTATGCAAAGCTCTCCGATACCTTCGGGTCAAGTTCGTGCTATATAAAACTCAATAATTGAATTAAATAAATAATCTTCGAGGCAAAGTCAAGATTGCATCACCGAAACAGCACTGCTACAGGTTATTGACAATGCTTTGCAAGACTTGGAAACATCCTGCTCTATCCTTGCTAATCTCTACATTGAACAGCTAGGAGCTTAATTAAAAGAGGCCGGTTTCCTTTATCACCTCTATGCGGAGGACACTCAACTCTACCTCACAGCGTCCTCTGCAAACAACATCTCACTACTTGCCGCCACCCTCAACAAGTTGGGTGACGTCTCATCACCTAAAATGGAATCCCTCTAAAACTGAATTCCTTCTCATCTCTTCCTCAAAAGCTCAACCTCCAGTTCAATCATAAATGGATAATCTAAACAGTAAACCAACCATCATGGACAGTGCCAAATCCCTAGGTGTTATCCTCGACAACGGACTACACCTCCAAATCAACACCATTGCCAAGAATGCACGCTTCCAACTACACCTTCTCCTGGGGCGCCTGCGTTACATTCCTGAGCAAGACCTGAAAACTCTTGTCCAATCTTTGGTTCTGTCCAGACAGGAATACTGCAATTCTCTCCTTGCAAGCCTCCCCAAGATCCAACTATCTCCTTTGAATTCCATCTACCACTCGGCTTCATGTTTCGTCTACCGGGCCAAAAGAAATGACCTTATCACACCTATGCTGCTAACTCTAATCTGGCTTCCTAATTACAATCGAATTATATATAAGACTGCTTGCATAAGCCCTAAAGCCATTCACACTTCCACCCGACGCTGTCTAGCAAACAAACTCAAGGCATTGGGAGGGTCTAAGCCTTCATGTAATGCTGAAAATCTGCTGCTCAACCTCCAATTTTCAAAAGGGAAAGGCTTATGGTGCAATCTTTCTCAGGTAGTGTGATTAGAATTTGGAACTTGCTACCTACAAACTTCACACCACAACCTCTTTCCAGATCTTCAAAAATGACCTTAAAACTCTTCTCTTACAAAGACATTTTTCTCAATAAGACTCCTCGCTGAGCTGTCCACCACGCATATGCCCTCACATTCAATGGTGTGACACTGACTGTCTCATGACACCCTCCAGAGCTATAACGACCTTCCGCTTCAACTATGGAAATTTATAATATGTTATAAATCGTTTTAACTTTTCTAAAGATGTTATTTGTAATGAATGTCATTCTTAAATGAATAACTCTCACCATGAGGAACCATAGCAGCTATACATATTGTCACCTACTATTTTGTTACTCTAAATTCCTCATGTAACGCTCATTCGCTCCACTGTAAAGCGTTCTGACACCTCTGGGTAATGTTTGTGCTATATCAAAACACTTAAACAAATAAAGCCGGGTCCCGCCGAGCCCCTAGCAGCAGATACACCAATGAAGCCAGGCTTACATGAGCTGTCAGAAGCTCCTGGGCTAGGAAGCAGCAGCTATTAGACACCAGCCCATTAAATGCTGCAGAGCATCGTAAAATTGAGATTCCTCACCATAAGAGACCCACCAAGACAACCCACCTAAAGACATGCTGGCCCGTCAAACAAGGGGTACATGATCCCTCAGACAAGTGTACAAGCCATACAGACTGCAGGTGCCTTCAGGAATCCTGCAGGTGGCTGACAGCGATCTCTGGGCCAGGGGATGAAAACCTTTGTTGACACAGTGAGTCTCCGCCCATCCAGGCTCCTCCACTGTCGAGAAAGAACAAAAAGAGTCTTAAGAATTTATATAAAAACAAGGGTAAAAATGATCCAGAAATCTTCTAAGTTAACTGATGTAACTATGTAACAATGTTCTGAAACTGCATCCATTCTCGTGTGAAGTGCTCTGATACCTCCGGGTCTAGCCAGCACTATATAAAACTTTTCAAATAAATAAATAAGTGCCAGTTGTATAAGAAAATTTCTTTCCAGCTGCGGCACCTAAGCAAACGGCTCCACCTACACAGAAGAATAACTTGGGAAAAAATACGGCTAACAAGGAACCAATTCTTGAAGGCTACACCAGAGTGTCTTCCGATAAGACAGACGCCACGAAAAGGACTAGCCTCAAATTTGCCCCGACACCTACCACACAGCCCCCCCCCCCCAGGAATTTAGCGTCCATTCGTCTAACAATAAGCAGGTAGTCGTTACTCAAACAACAATAATCGAAGGTTACGCCAGGGGCACGTCCCTATAATATAGATGCTTCAAACAGGTCTACCTTCACATTTGAGCTTGCACCCACTATTCGTTCAGCCCAGGAAACTATTGTCAGTCCTCCTGATGACAAGCAGCGAGTCAGCACCCAAACAGCATTTGAAGCACCCCCGGCAGTTTGCCGAGTTGAGACCGCCGCGCAAGCAGCAAATACAATCACAGGCAGCGGACACAGGCCTAACAACAATACCAATAACGATGATAATGAAACAAGCTCAAACGGGATCCAACCGAGGCAGAGTCTGGCCCCTCCTGTCCATAAACTAGAGGCCCCAGAGCCATCTAAAAAATCTGCAAGATTCCAGACAATATAGCATACTGTCTACCAGCAACTTCTTGACCTATGCTTACCTCTCCAAATGGGATCTATTTAACAGAGGGAATGGGATTTGTTGGACAGGCCTCGTGAAGGGGGCAGCTCCCTCCCTGCATGATAAGGACCGAACACCGGCTCTCCCGGTGTCACCAGAAGAACAACCCCGGCAACCCACAGAAGCAACCCGCAACCCGTCCCCAACGGGACGCCTGCTCCCGAACACCCCGACATCGGCCGGCCCGGGCCGCCCTCAGCAGCATTGCCCCGGCCCAGCCGCCATCTTGGACACTGCACCACGAGGCCGCGTGGCCTCCGCTCGACCCCAACCCTGGGCCTGGCCAGGCCCCGACATTGAGGCACCACCATCCACCCAGGAGGTGAAGAGACCACTTGGCAGGTCAATGGGAGAAAGGAGTGTCGATGGCTCTCCCCCGCCAGGTGCCGATCGCCCCCAGCCTCCCCGGGCGCTGGCTCCACCCCCCTGCTGGGTGTCTGGACTCCCTCATCCCGGACCTCCCGACCTCCAAGAGCGAGGGTCCGGACATCAAAGGAGGCCAGACCTATAACTGGGACAGCTCCAGAGCAGGAAGGCAGTTGTATCCTGGAGTCGAGAGACACGTTGAAGAACTCATCCTTGACGGACTGCTGGCGCTGCCACAGCCCTGCCCTGTGAATCATCGTTCCTGCCTGCTGGCGCTGCCGCTGCCCTCTGCAACCTACACCTTCGTCGGGACCTGCTGGCGCTGCCGCGGCCCATCCTTGTGAACCATCGCTCCTGCCTGCTGGCGCTGCCGCGGCCCTCTGCAACCTACACCTTCATAGGGACCTGCTGGCGCTGCCGCGGCCCATCCTTGTGAACCATCGCTCCTGCCTGCTGGCGCTGCCGCGGCCCTCTGCAACCTACACCTTAGTCGGGACCTGCTGGCGCTGCCGCGGCCCATCCTTGAGTGAACCATCGCCTTGCCTGCTGGCGCTGCCGCGGCCCTTCTCCAACAAGACTTATCATCCTAGCCTGCCGGCGCTGCCGCGGCCCGACCGTCCAGAACTCCGAGCTCGAGGATTGTGAGCTACCCATCTTGCCACCCCCCGTACCAGACGGTACCAAGACTGTCCCGCTACCCTTTCCCCTTCAGAGACTAGAATTGAGAGGACCCTCGTGTCCTGGCCTCACTGTATCGCTGATAACCTTGCTTCAAGAATCGTATATAAAAAGTGTTGACCTCATCCTTGTGTGGTGTCCATCTGTGGGGGGGAAGTTACTCGTCTGTACGATCGCTGGAGACGGCCCTCACTGGAGGCCTCTCCCCCTGTCCTCGGCCGACCCTCCGGGTCCCCGTCTAACATTGGTGGCCAGCGGCGCGATCCGAACCAACGCGTAATCGTACAGAGAGTAACTCACCCCACGACTCAACCACAATTACAACAAAAGAGAGCGGATCCACAGAAAAATTCCAGATGGAGAAACTAGAAGAGTACAACCACAGAGAGCTAAAACAATTTTGCATAGAACTAGGCATTGCTACCACAGGACTGAGCACGAAAGAAGACTTCAAAAAGGCCCTAGAATCTTGGGCAGAGACGGGTACGACCGTACCCCAAAACCAAAACCTCGAGGCGCCAGAAACGAGCACCACTCCGACAGAAGGAAGGAGATCGGGTCTCTCCCCGGAGGAGATCCGAGAACGAGAGAAAAGCAGACTCCATGAATTAGAGCTGGCACGACTTCGGTTGGACGGAGAACTGAAATTGGCGGAACAAAAGATAACATTGGAACACTTGCGGCTCCGAGAGGAGCGGGAAGAGAAGCAAAGACAAAGGGAGTTAGAAGAGAAAAAAATGGCCTACGAACATGAGCGCAATCTAGCAGAAATAGAGCTTCAGAAACAGAATAAAGATCTCAGGGTGCCCGAACACTCCTGGCACTACAGACCCTAAAGTCCACATCCCCAAGGATGTCATCAGAGAATATTATCGGAACGACGATATCCAGCAATGGTTCAAAGCCTACGAGATAGCCATGACCTCCCACCGGATTTCTCGAAGTGACTGGGGAGCCGGGTTATGGGGGAGGTTCGTCAACGAAGGGCGCAACGCCCTGCTACAACTCCCGGACCATCAGATGACCTCCTATGACCACATGAAGGCTGCCCTCCTCACTCGATACGGACTCACGCCCGAGATGTACCGCCAGCGGTTCCGCGACTGCAAACGGATCCCGGGTACAACTTGGGTGGAGTACGTGAACTTTTTCAGCAGAGCATTCGAGGGGTGGATCAAGGGCAGCCAGGTAACCACCTACGAACAACTCTTTAACCTCATTGTGTGGGAGCACCTCTCCAACAATTGCTTCGTCGAGCTCAGACAGCACCTCCTCGACAGTAAACTGACTGAACCTCGGCAACTCGCCGCCGAAGCTGACCGATGGGAAAGCACTCGAGTTGCCCGAAGCGGGCCCAGCGAGCCAAACAGAACCAACCAAGGTCCCCATCGCCCCCGAGGAGGAGGAGGCCAGGGTCGGGGCAGAGACGCCGTCCCGGCAGCTCCCGCCAGCAACACCCCGCCCCCGGCCGGCAGGGGAAACCCCCCGATGCGTCCAGGGTTCCGAGCCAACGTTACTTGCCACCGGTGCCAGCGGACCGGTCACTATGCCAACGACCCTAATTGCCCGAAGAATCAGAATCTTATACCCCGCCAGGTCGCTGCCGCCACCCTGGGAGAAGAGCCAGCCCCAGAGGATTATGAAGAATACGAACAGGAACAGCCCGAGTGGGAACCAGCCGCCATGTCCCTGGTCTGCCTAGGGGAAAGAGACATGATTCCACAGGCTCCCCTACCCGCCAATACGAGAAAATACAGCCAGTGGGTAAACATAAATGGGCGCAAGGCTGAAGCCCTACGCGACACCGGGGCCAGTGTGACGGCAGTCCGCTGTCACCTGGTCACCCCGGAGCAGATCTTGCCAAACGTCCTTTGCCCCGTCCGATCAGCCGACAACTCAGAGAGCCTGTGTCGGATGGCCTGCGTCCCCTTCGAGTGGGGAGGAGTGTCCGGTATGCTGAAGGTGACTGTCCGCGATGATGCCCCAGTGGACTGCCTCCTGGGAAACGACCTCGAAAGTTCCCCCTGGGCAGCCGTTGAAAGAAGGGAGCACCTGGGGATGTTGGGCCTCCCTGAGTGGGCCTGCGTAACGACCCGGTCCATGGTCGCCCGCGCCATCTCCAGTCCCGAAGAACCCAAGTGGCCAGAACCTCCTCCCCCGATCGTCCCGGAGGGAGTCGCCCTAAGCACCAATCCCCCAGAACAAAACGACGAAGGGTCCGTTCAACTCCAGGACCTTCCCGAACTGGCCCAGTGGCGTCAAGAGGGTGGTCCCACCCAGGAACAATTCCGACAAGAACAGAAGACCTGTCCCTCCCTCGGGGGACTCCGGCAGCAAGCCCTCGCCCAGAGCGCAGGAGACACCGCAGGGGCCCACTGGATTTATTGGGACAATGACCTGCTCTACAGCGAACAAAGAATTGCTGAGCTGGGGGCCAGTCGGGTGCTGGTGGTGCCCCTCCGCTTCAGAGACTTCCTTTTGAACTTAGCGCACGATGTCTCCCTTGCTGGACACTTGGGACAAGACAAAACCTACAACCGCCTGGTAACACACTTTTACTGGCCCAAAATGCGAAATGATGTCTCCAACCACTGCCGGGCCTGCCCCACCTGCCAGGCCAGCGGGAAGAGCGGCCGAAAGATCAAAGCACCCTTGCAACCCTTTCCCGTCGTCACCACCCCGTTCGAACGGGTGGGAATAGACATTGTTGGGCCCTTAGACCCCCGAACGGCCCAGGGGCACCGGTTCATCCTAGTCCTGGTGGACCACGCCACCCGGTATCCCGAGGCCATTCCCCTTCGGAGCGTGATAGCACCCGTGGTAGGCCGAGCCTTAATGGGGATCTTCTCTCGAGTGGGCTTCCCCCGGGAGGTCGTCAGCGACAGGGGCACAAACTTTATCTCAAAATACATGAGGTCTCTCTGGCAGCAGTGCAGGGTCACCTACCGGTTCACGACCCCTTATCACCCGCAAGGAAACGGACTGGTCGAGCGGTTTAACCACACTCTCAAGGGGATGATCATGGGACTGGAAGAACCCCTACGCCGCCAATGGGACGTGCTGCTCCCGTGCCTCCTCTTCGCCTATCGAGAAGTTCCCCAGAAATCCCTCGACTTCAGCCCCTTCGAGCTCCTGTACGGACACCCCGTCCGGGGCCCCCTCAGCCTGGTCAAGGAAGGATGGGAGATGGCCCCCCAGAAGACCCCCCCGGTCGTCTATAAATATCTCCTGACCCTCCGCAACCAGACCCGGCGATTCAGGGAACTCGCCAAAGCCAACCTTGAGGCCAGTCAGGAGGACATGAAGAAATGGTACCATCAACATGCCTCCTCCATCGAGTTCGAACCAGGCCAGCAAGTATGGGTGATGTCTCCAGTCGAACCCTGTGCCCTGCAGGACAAATGGACAGGACCCTTCAAGGTGATAGAGCGCAAGGGCCCTGTCACCTACCTAATAGATATGGAGTCCCCCCGGAACCCACTCCGAGTCCTCCACGCCAACAGACTCAAACCCCACTTCGTACGCTCGGAGCTCAGCCTACTAATGGCGACAGATAGTGGGACGGAAGAAGACTCCGAGCCCCTCCCTGACCTTCTGAGGACCCGTGAAAAAGATGGCTCAGTGGAAGGGGTCAGACTCTCCGAGGCCTTGTCCCCGGAACAACGCCAAGACTGTCAGGCTCTCCTACTACAATTTGCGAACCTGTTCTCCCTCACCCCAGGGGTCACCCCCTGGTGCCTTCACGACGTGGACACTGGGGATAGTCCACCTATTCGACACAGGGCGTACCGAGTGCCAGACCGGGTGCGCACCTGCATCCAGGACGAAGTCTCTAAAATGCTGGCCCTAGGAGTGATCGAGCCATCCGACAGCCCCTGGGCCAGCCCAGTCGTACTGGCCCCCAAGGCTGCCGCCACGGGCGTCGCCCCCGAGCTCCGGTTCTGTGTAGACTATCGGGGCCTGAACGCTGTTACCCGAACCGACGCTCACCCCATCCCCCGGGCGGATGAGCTGGTTGACCGCATGGGGGCTGCCCGCTATCTGAGCATCTTCGATCTAACAGCAGGCTACTGGCAGATCGGCCTCACCCCCTGGGCCCAAGAACGATCCGCCTTCTCTACCCCGGATGGCCACTACCACTTCAAAGTGATGCCATTCGGCATGAAAAACGCTCCAGCTACCTTCCAGCGACTCGTGAACCAGGTATTGGCGGGCCTCGAAGAATTCAGCGCCGCCTACCTGGACGATATCGCTGTGTACAGTCGTCACTGGGCAGACCACCTTCACCATCTCCGAGAAGTCCTGCACGCCCTCCAGCAGGCCGGCCTCACCATCAAAGCCAGCAAATGTCAGGTTGGCCAGGGGTCCGTGACCTATCTCGGACACCAAGTGGGGAGCGGTCTGGTGGCCCCCCTTCAGCTCAAGATCGCTGCCATCCAGTCCTGGCAACCTCCGGTCACCCAAACCGAGGTCCGAGCCTTCCTAGGGCTCACCGGATACTACCGGCGGTTTGTAAAGGACTATGGCAGCATTGTGGGGCCCCTCACAGAACTCACCTCCAAGAAAAACCCCAAAACCGTCAACTGGACTCCGGACTGTCAAGTGGCCTTCGAGAAGTTGAAGGCTGCCATGTGCACCGCCCCCATGCTCCAGGCCCCCGACTACAGCCGGGAATTCATCGTCCAGACGGACGCCTCAGATCATGGCGTTGGGGCAGTACTCTCTCAACTAAATGCCGAGGGAGTCGATCAACCAGTGGCCTTCATCAGCCGACGCCTGCTGGCCCGAGAGCAGCGCTGGTGCACCATCGAGCGGGAAGCCTTCGCAGTGGTATGGGCCCTCAAGAAACTCCGGCCCTACCTCTTCAGTACCCATTTCAGGGTACAAACAGACCATAGGCCCCTGCAATGGCTGATGCAGATGCGGGGGGAGAACCCAAAACTGTTGCGATGGTCCATCTCCTTGCAGGGGATGGACTTCACTGTGGAGCATCCCCCTGGCCAAGACCACGCCAACGCGGACGGCCTGTCACGCTTTTTCCGCCTCGGCGAAGAGAGTACCCAAGAAGATGGGTGACTCTCCCTGCCTTCAGCTGGGGGGGACGCATGTTGGACAGGCCTCGTGAAGGGGGCAGCTCCCTCCCTGCATAATAAGGACCGAACACCGGCTCTCCCGTTGTCACCAGAAGAACCACCCCGGCAACCCACAGAAGCAACCCGCAGCCCGTCCCCAACGGGACGCTGCTCCCGAACACCCCGACATCGGCCGGCCCGGGCCGCCCTCACCAGCATTGCCCCGGCCCAGCCGCCATCTTGGACACTGCACCACGAGGCCGCGTGGCCTCAGCTCGACCCCAACCCTGGGCCTGGCCAGGCCCCGACATCGAGGCACCACCATCCACCCAGGAGGTGAAGAGACCACTTGGCAGGTCAATGGGAGAAAGGAGTGTCGATGGCTCTCCCCCGCCAGGTGCCGATCGCCCCCAGCCTCCCCGGGCGCTGGCTCCACCCCCCTGCTGGGTGTCTGGACTCCCTCATCCCGGACCTCCCGACCTCCAAGAGCGAGGGTCCGGACATCAAAGGAGGCCAGACCTATAACTGGGACAGCTCCAGAGCAGGAAGGCAGTTGTATCCTGGAGTCGAGAGACACCTTGAAGAACTCATCCTTGACGGACTGCTGGCGCTGCCACAGCCCTGCCTTGTGAATCATCGTTCCTGCCTGCTGGCGCTGCCGCGGCCCTCTGCAACCTACACCTTCGTCGGGACCTGCTGGCGCTGCCGTGGCCCATCCTTGTGAACCATCGCTCCTGCCTGCTGACGCTGCCGCGGCCCTCTGCAACCTACACCTTCGTCGGGACCTGCTGGCGCTGCCGCGGCCCATCCTTGTGAACCATCGCTCCTGCCTGCTGGCGCTGCCGCGGCCCTCTGCAACCTACACCTTCGTCGGGACCTGCTGGCGCTGCCGCGGCCCATCCTTGAGTGAACCATCGCCTTGCCTGCTGGCGCTGCCGCGGCCCTTCTCCAACGAGACTTATCATCCGAGCCTGCCGGCACTGCCGCGGCCCGACCGTCCAGAACTCCGAGCTCGAGGATTGTGAGCTACCCATCTTGCCACCCCCCGTACCAGACCGGTACCAAGACTGTCCCGCTACCCTTTCCCCTTCAGAGACTAGAATTGAGAGGACCCTCGTGTCCCGGCCTCACTGTATCGCTGATAACCTTGCTTCAAGAATCGTATATAAAAAGTGTTGACCTCATCCTTGTGTGGTGTCTATCTGTGGGGGGGAAGTTACTCGTCTGTACGATCGCTGGAGACGGCCCTCACTGGAGGCCTCTCCCCCTGTCCTCGGCCGACCCTCCGGGTCCCCGTCTAACAGGATTAAATTGTGCTCTACCTTCCCAGGCCTGGAACATTTCAGCTTGAAGGATATTGATTCGGTTGCATTCACTTCTTGGGCACTGGTGAAGAAAACGAACGTTCAGAAATATTTCCCTTCAGTCCATTTCAGTGCAGGGTTTGGATGAAAACAAAGCACAAATAGCCCAGTGTGGCATTAAAATAGTGAAGCCTATTGAAATGCGATATCCAGAAATCTTTACGCTAGAAGCCTTGCCAGTAGATAGAAGCCATCAAAATAGGGCAGGATCCATTGCCAAAAATGCAAACAATCAGTCTTCTGACCGTACTAACACTAATCGCGGCTAGCAAAATCCTACTGTGACCCCAGGAGAAATGCCAACTAATTCCCATTTGTCAGAAAAGGGAAGAGTATGTACAGCTTATAAACCAAAAATTACAGACTGGCCTTTGCTCCCGGGCGCTCTAAATCAGCAGCCCTGGACCATACGCCTATAAAGTTAAGGATACACTTGCTCTATGCTCTTGGAATATAAAGGGGCTCTCAGTAGCGGATGATAAATAAAGAGGCCATCTCAAACCTCAGTAGGAGGGATATTGTTACACTCCAATAGGCCTGGGCACTCAATACATAATCCTGGCCTGATTTTACATCTTATGAATTTCCCTCAAATCAGTATAAACAATATAGAAAATCTAGAATGTCTTCACCTAACTGGACGTCTTTCCAATTATTATGCCACTCTTCAGCCTCCTCGTCTCATAGAGGGGTTGATGTTCTGGTTAGTAAGAGGTTTGAGGCCCAACTGGATCAAGTGGCTGCAGATCGGTCGGGTAGATGGGTGGTGGCTCAAATTTGTATTAATGATGAGAGGCACTCTTTAGTTCCTTCTTATGGATCAACTTTAGCTGACTCCCAGCTATTGTACGAACTGTCTCTTCAGTTGGCAACCATGCTATAAACTTGATAATAGGTAAGGACTTTTAACTTTATTCAGAATTCAGAAGTTGATATATGTAGTGGAACCTTCCGTCAGTGTAAATTTAAGACGAGGAGAAAAGTTTATATTTATTTATAGGATCTATAGGATCAAAGAGGAGCCTGGTTTGGTACAATCCTGGCAAGTTTCTATCCAAAGACGAGGCGCTATACTTTTCTTTACCTCTCGGTATTGCTCTGTGTCGAGGATGGACTTCTTCCTATTCTCTGGGGATATTCCAGTTCCTGCTTCCTCAATTATATTAAATTCTTTATCGGACCATGCTGCCATAAGCTTAGATTCAGGTTTCGCCAATAAGGTCCCCTCGTCTAAACTTCAGTCTTTTAATAGAGCATTATTTACTGATGAATCTTCATTGCACAAATGGAGGCGCAGGCATCTGTAATTTGAGGAAAATCAATGCACTTCCTCTTTAGATAAAATCTGGGAAGCTTTTAAAATAACTATGAGAGGAGAATTTTCCACTTTTCAAAGTTTTTCCAAAGCGTTATCTAAAATGAAGTTTAAAGAAATGTCTTCAGATCTTCAATTTGTGGACGCCGAGCTTTTCTCGGTGCTCAATGATTTACATTTTAAGGAGAGAGAGAGGGCAAAGCATAAGCTGTAGTAGTTGTTGTTGTAGACGCAAATTATCAATGCCAGAGCTTATGAGCAACAATTATATGAGGAAGGAGAAGTGGAAAGCTGCTAGCTTGGTAGGTTAGAGCCCAACAAGCCAACAATGTTGCAGATAAACTATGGGAGCCATTAACCAGCTCCTTGCTGAGGGAAGCCTTGTTAATTGAGGGTCATTTCATCAGCATTTTGCAACTATATATGCACCTGCCCAACCTTTCCATATGAGAGATATGGGCGGTTTTTAGATGCTATTTCCTCCCCAAGATGTTGTGTTAAGTGACCCTAAACCATGTCAATCCTTTAACATTATTAGAGATAGAGACAATGGTAAGAACTTCGTCAAGAGTGAAGGCATCAGCAGAAAATGGGTTTCCTGCAGGATGGTATCAGGTTTCGAATTCTGAAGTGAAAAACCTGTGATGGCCTTTTTTAATACAATATTGACGGGCGACTTCGTGCCCTCCTCTTTTAGTAAAGGCCTGCTTAAGTGCTTTCTTAAGAAAGACAAAGACCCGATGGATATAAAATCATTCCACCCAATTATGCTGCTGAATACAGACTATAAAGTCTTAATGAAACTTTTAGCAGCTAGGCTGGCTGAAGTTATGCCTTTTTTAACTGAGAAAGACCAGTCTGGATTTATCCTTGGACGTCAACTCTACTATAGTACACATTATTTAACGGAAGCAATTGAATATTTTAATCTTACTAAGACTCCTGCAGTGATCTTGTTTATTGACGCTCAGAACACTTTCGACCTTGTGAGCTGGGATTATTTGTTTTTGGTAATGAAGGCTATGGGATCTAGGTTTCAGCAAGTGCACTTCTTTATAGTGCATAGAGCTTACCTTACCCCGGGGAAGATCCAGAGGTATTTCCACGTTCAGGATGCAGCGTTCCCTAGATGCCTGATGCCTGATGTGGAACTGGACCATATGATGTGGGATTGTCCGAAACTAGGGCTGTACTGGCCTGAGGTGGGGGCGCTCCTTACTGAAGTTACTGAACAGCAGGTGGAATATGACATGGCGACGTGTTTGCTGCTCTGGTTTTCTCAACGTCTAAAATAAAAATCACTAGCAAGTTCATTGATTTAGGCCTCATTTTAGCCCAGAGGGAAATAACCTGGCACTGGAAATCGAAAGAAGGCCCGTCTAGTAGGAGATGGGAGATTGAACTTTATAAATGGGCCAGCAGTGAAAGTACATTCAGACTCAGGCACGCCACTCGAACAGCAAATGAAAAAAGCCTAGCAATGGCACGGGCGTCGGAGGAACTAGTGCAAGCTCTGAATAACTGTCAAGAAGGAGAAGAGGACTAGGGAGGGAGGGCACTGAATAGAGTTCCATGGGATAAAGTGGTAGATGAGTGATGATCCTTCGGGTTTCTTATGATTATGGTTAGATGTACACATGAACAGCCCACACCAGAAGCAGTTGGGGGTGAGGGTTGAGGGTGGGTAAGTTGGGGACTTAACGTGGACATATGGGATGACTGAATGCTTCTCACGTCATTTGTTGCCCTTGTGATGTTTAACAGATAAATGTGTTTTCTATAGTTGGGTATAGCACACTGAGTTTAATATATTGGGACACTCCTACGGAAGAGGTTGAGTGGTTGGATAGGGCTACCGAGTTGTGCTAGCACTGACATTCGGCAATTACCTATTAGGGCTGTGATAGGTTGAACGTTAGAACTGGGGAGGGGGAGATATAGAAAAGCAGATGCAAGATTGTCCTGCCGCATAGATGCATTGGTTTTCTACTTTTATGTTTCTGATATTTTCTTAGCTATCGCCGCCCGGCCTCTGGGATGTGGGCTAAATGGCTGTAGGATGCTTAATTAACGACCTGTGGACAACGACTATTAAGGACAGAAATGTCGGCACAAGTGTTTGTGTATTTTAAGATTCTGCAATAAAAACACACTTAAAAAAATGAAGGCTATGGGATTTCTATTCCAGTTCACAAGGTCAATTGTAACATTGTATCAGGGCTTGTCTGCTGTAATATCTCTAAGAGTAAGGTTCTGGATTATTTCCAGAAGTCCAGGGACACCAGGCAGTGCTGCCTTCTTTCTCCAACTCTTTTTGTCCTTTTTACTGAGCTCTTGGCTTGTTGTATACGCAAGAACCTGGGAGCGAGAGTGGCGGCTCCGGGCATATTGCAACTTAAATTATATGTGGAAGATCTTGTGTTATATTTGGCACTGGAGAGCAGGGTGCTCCAAGAATTGTTTGTTATTTTTCCCAAATGTCAAGGTTTACGAGGTATTGTGTCAACATCTCCAAAACACAGATCCTTCTTTTCAACACTGATGCTTTTGCCCTACTCTCGGATTTGCAGAATATATATCAGCAAAAACCAGAGAAGTATTTGGGCATAAATGTTTCTGAAAAGTATGAAGATCAATATGATTTAAATTACTCTGCCTTGCTCGGTAAGGTTCAGAATGTGTTGGAATTGTGGGGTAAGATGCCAATTTCAATATTTGGCAGAGTAGCTTTAGTTGAAATGCATATCTTGCCCTTGTTACATTTTTTATTACATCAATTCCTTGTGTGCTTCATAATAAACTTCAACAATGGCTGAACAGACAGATTAGTGGTTTTAAATGGAAAAAAAGAAGTCCACGAATGAGTATGATGAGGCTGACTCTACTGATGGATTAAGGAAGGTTAACTCACCCAGATTTCAAAATGTATTATTTGGGCAGCTCACCCACATTTCAGAATTTATTATTCAGCTACCTATTTGCTAAATTGCACCAGGTATGTTGATTTAGCTTAGTGCAAAACTTTTGATAATTCTTTCCTCCGCATTAAGTGTGAAGTTATTTTAATTTGTTTGCATCCCAATTTTCCCCAGGAAAAAAATCCAAAAAGGTCAGGTATCGTATGCTTTTGGTCTTTAGAACTAGCTGAAGCAACTTTTTCGCTGGCTACAAGTTCCTAATATCCATGCTGAGACTCCTGTTAAATGTTTATGCTCCGATGAATTGCTTTATTTTATTTATTTATTTTCGGTTCTTATATAGCGCAGGAATTCGATCTCCGAGGAGATATCTCCGCGCTTTGTTTTCCGAAAGCAGGGCTAGAACAGTAATATCTGTATGGCATTGCTAGGGTTACTGAGTAGAGAATAGATACGTCTTCAGACATTTCCTAAATGCGGAGAGGTTGGAATTTAGTCTAAGAGTGAGGGGTAATGAGTTCCAGAGAGTGGGGCCTTTGTATGAAAGGGCTCGACCTCCCTGTCTTTCTCTTTTGATCCTGGGGATCTGGAGCAAAGCTTGGTTTTCTGAGCGTAGGGTTCTACCTGGTTGATAAGGTTTGAAGATTTCAGTTAAATATCTAGGGCCAGTTCCAAACAAGCATTTATGGATGGTACAGCATATCTTGAATTTTACTCTCTGGCGAATGGGAAGCCAGTGTAGCTTGTTTAGTAAGGGACGAGAAGGAGATCTGGCAGGGGCATTGAGAATCAACCTAGCAGCCGTCGCTTGGGGTCGCTTCTACATTGGAGAAGCGTAACCTGGGGAAAGTTGGGATTGGATGGGCAATGGAGTTTTGATTCCTTTGGGAGCTGCTCAACTCCTTTTTCCGATATTCTTGGGGCAGAATAAGCTGGAATATTATCAGACTGTGTCCATTTTAAGGAAATACCAGCAATTGCAAATCGCAATAACCCGGGGCAGTGTGGCTCTTTTTTATCATACGTAAAACTACACTAAGCAGAGCCAATTGGTAAAATGGCTGAATTCAGAGGGAGACAACTTTCAGGCCCAGTTTCGAAGTATGCAAACCAAATGATCACAAGATAATAGGGTGAACCTAGCCCAGGACCAATGGCTGGAAGCCTCATATCTCAGTTCAAAAGTCTTACGAACCCTAATTTTCGTAAAATGCAGCTGTATACCCAATGGAAGGTATATAATACACCACAGCACTGTTACAAAAATGGATCATCAACATATCTGACCAAAGTCCTAGATGCTCTGAATCGTGTAGAGGAGTCCAAATTGTCTGCTAATGTAACAGACAGAAAACGTTTTGGGAAGATGTGCTGAGATGGTTGTGGGTTTATTTGGGGATATCATACTCAGTTGATGTGAATGCCGAATTGATAGGTTGCTCAAAGCATCCAGGCATTGTAATAACCGCTGGCGGTTTATTGCAATGTTATTGGCTAGATCGAGAATTACAGCACTTTGTAAGTCTGCTTAACCACCTAGACTGCAAATGTGGCAAGAGAAAATTAATACATGGCACTTTAAGGAGCTGCTTTATTCAAAGCAAGTTGGGAAAGGCAGACGCTTTGCTAAAATATGTAAATACTGTGCTCCATTTTTCGAGACTTGAAGTAAGATGGGAGTACAGGGGTTGGGATAGGACCAGCTTTAGCTGTTCCTTGCAAAGCTTGCAATGTGTTATTAAAAGTTTGTAGTTGAGGATCATTGGATGGTATGCACACATATTTGCTACCCTGCACTTGGCACTTTAGATTGGCATACATGACACTTTAGAAAAAAAACTTTTACTTTACACTTGGAAATTCTATAACTGGCATTTTTGAATAGGCAGAATTGTGGCTATTTATAAGGTTAGACTAGTTCTCTTACTGATACAATCAAAGCACTGGGAATTGCCCTGATTATCATTCTGAATTATATTTGCACTTTATTCTGCTTGCACTTTACACTTTAAATTCTGAAAACTGTATTGATGTCGCTACGGAAAATGTTTCTAGGCCGTCTATGTATTAAGATGTATTGTAGCTTTCTTATTCTTTGTGAACGCTTTTTTTTGGTGCACTGCTGATATTTGAATCTGTATCCATCTGCGAATCCATCAGAAACAGAAATAAAGAATCTTTTCTAAAAAAAAAAAAAAACTACACGTAGTCATGTGAACCAGAAACAGGAGGCAGGCATCAAATGGTTAAGGCAAGAAAATGCCAACTTTAAAAAAGTGCCCCTTTATGAGTTGTGACTCAACATCCGACTTTACCATGAAACAGTTTTAAACTGTGGTTTCTTAAGACACCAAACATGACTTTCCTACCTGTTCTGCCCATTCCAAATCAAACGTTATCACATATTAATGTAAAAAGGTAACCAAATGTTATCCTATGGAAGAGGTAGGCCTTGAAGTAGTGAAAAATATATTTTAGAGATTTTCATTTAAGAGTTTTTCACTACCAGGACATGTAAAAATTAAAAGTACATGGCCAACTTTTTAAATACATTGCACCATGTCCTATGGGTTGCTTGAGGTCTACCCTTGGGGTGACTTAAATGTTTTTAAAAGGAAAGTTATGTGGCCAAAACTGAACACACAGACTGCAATGGCAGGTCTGAGACATGTTTAAGGCCTATTTAAGTGGGTGGCTCATTCAGTGATGTCGGCCCACTAGTAGCATTTAATTCACATGCCCTGGGTACATGAAGTACCACTAATTTCGCTATGCCTGAAGTAGAGAGCACAAGCACTATAGCACTAAATAATAGTGATAAAGTGTGCAGATCAGCAAACCTAGGAGGAGTAAAGCACAAACATTAGGGGACGACCGCCGTAAAGCTGACAGTCTAACAGATCTCTATTGCATATTTTCATCAAATAAGCTCCTTTGAGGTAGTTCCAACAACTGTCCTCACTCATGCCATGCTGGGGTGCCTATTGAACACTCCGAATTCTTGTCTACAGAAGATAATCCTCCTTGGCATCAGTAGCAATTAGAACCAATCAAGCAGACAGGTGGTTCATGGAGAACCAAGACAACCTAATTCCCTAGTTGGAGCAGTGCTTGGAGCAGGAGGAAGAGCTTTCTCCTACATCGCGAACAAAACCTGGAACGAGCTCCCACTCGACATCAGGCTCGCTGCCTCCCAGAGCATCTTCAGAAAGTCACTCAAAACCTAGCTTTTCGGCTGAATGGAGCTGCTCAACCTCACACCCCCCCCCCCCCCAACCGCCTCCCACCCCCCCGCCAGCGTCTTGAAACCCATGCGGATGAGTAGGGCGCTTACGATTCCCTGACTGATTGATTGAGGTGTCTCTGACAAGTCGATCGCAAACCTATCAGTGACTCACAGAAACCTTCAGAGTATCTCCCAGCCTTATGTTAAGTTTTTTACTAGGAACTGCAATAAATAAGTGTTGCATTTTTCTTTTAAAGTTAAGGAAAGGTTATGGTTATGCTCACTTACTTCATTATGAGACTGCAGATAGCCAAGCCTGAGAATGAGCAGTGCGCCACTCAGATTTATAACCCATATGGGTCACAGAGGTTTAGAACTGAAGAACTACGGTATTTAACTCTTATGTAAAAGTCATAATCAATTCACTATTGGAGCACGACAAAAAAAGTATGCATGAATGCTTTTAAATTTCTCCCTTTTCAAAACAGCAGGCATCTTGTTCCCAGTGGCTGGTAGACACATTGCCATATTTATAACTGAAAAATAAATTCATTTTCTTTTAAATGGGAGAAATTTAAAGTGAAGAAATAGGTTTCTATGAAACATTGTCTAATGTAAGCCAATTAAGTCCTTTAATGTTTTAAGAAGCATATTTCTTCACTTTAATTCCTCACATTTAAACAAATGACTATTTTCCTGTTATAAGCATGGCACCATGTCTACAGGCCACTGGAAGTAATAAGCCTGCTGAAGACACTTTGACATGGGAGAAAATTACAATGATGAGTTTTATGTAAAGCATATAAGCATAAAGTCATCTCTTCAGTTGAATTTTCTCTCATTTCAAAGTGTCACTTTTACACACAGCAGGCATCTTGCTTCCAGTGGCTGCTAGACACACTGCCATACTTATAAATGAAAAATACAACCAAATTTAAAGTGCAGAAAAATGTTCCTTATTACAAACATTTTCTGCAGAACATTTTTTTGCCCTTTAAGTTTCTCCCATTAAAAAAAACAATGGTTGTATTTTGACGTTATACATGTAACGGTGCCACATATGGTGAAAGGTATGTCCTGTGCCAGTACATATGGCATAGGCTCTATCATCCATACACATATATCCCACTCATTCACACACATGTTCATAACTCCCCACAGACCATGCACTCACTGACGCACATGATAGTCCTATCATAATACCCCTAGTCACAGTATTTTGTTCAAATGATAGTAGCAGGCTCCATGGACATTAGGTTTAAAGTCAATGAAGCTGGCTAAGGCGGTGCCTGGTAACAATGCGTGAGTTACTTGGCCTGCAGTAGCTCACAACGATTTTCACTGATCATAAGTAGATCTCACTACAGAAAAGGTTGGAGACGCCTGGCCTAGAGGAATTTCCCTCTAAGAGCATTGGAAATTGACATGCCCTAACCAATGGTCGTCCTGGATTGCACAACTCGAGGATGCTGCTGAGGCATTAGGGGCATCCTCATTTACCATCCGCATTAGTGCAATATAGAATTCCCACCTCGACAAGGAAATAAGAAATGCGAAAGCTGAAGACAAATTTGAATAAAGTCTTGAGCACAATGCTGTAATACAGGAGGCACTCAGTGCATCAGAATTAACATCAAATCTCTACAATCAGAATACCAGAGAAGGATTAAGGTTAAAAAAGAAGGTAGATACAGAAATCAAATGGGTAAAACTGCATGAAACAATAAGAATAAATGACTCTAAGACGTTTTGGTGCTTGATCAATGCATGACAGCGGAAAAGCTCTCCCAAGAAACAGCAAATATCACCCAAGCCAGCTGGGCAAAATATATTGAGAAACTTTCCATTGAATGTGTCCCAACGAGTTCAACATCAGCTCCGCCTTGCCTTGAAGAAAAGGACAGCAATACCATCCAAGTAACTATCAAGCCTGTAGAAGGCAATTTGTCTCTTTAGGTCTAGTAGTGCCTCTGGCCCTAATAGCTTGCCGACCTCCATCATTAAACAAGCACCCAATATGTGGGCAAAAATTAATTCCATTCATTCAAACAGGCTTTCAAAAGAGTTGTAACACTGAGGACAACTTTATGTCTAACACATTTTATAGATGAGACCATGATGAAAAAAGACAGATTATTATATGTGGCATTTATTGACGTTGCCTCTGCCTTCGACAACGTGTCTAGAGAAACATAAAGGGCCAAATTAAAAGCATTCGTTATTCCACCTTCTCTGCTCAGTGCCATAAATGCACTGTATACGGACACTTGGGTCAAAATCAAGGTCAGTTTAAGCTGGGCCACATCCAGTAAAAATCCATTCCAATAAATGGCAAGAACCAGGGTGCATTCTCGTCCCATTGCTATTTAACCTGTACCTGGCTGGCTTGAAAGACCGTTTGAACTAGGTAAGAGTCTTCCCTCCCAAACTAGCTGGTCGAAAAATCCAAGCGCTGCAATGTGCGGATGAAACAGTGCTTGGGCAAGAAACAAATGGCCAATTTCTGTCAGTTAAACAACTTGTCTATCAATGTAACCAAGACGAAGGCTATGATAATTGGACGTAAACTGATAAGGATTGGGTCTTGGTGAATCCAAAAGAACTCAATCAGGAAAGTAGCATCTTATAAATATAGAGGATTATAGCAGGCTAGATGAAAGAGTGTAAATCGCTCCATATATTAAGGCCCAACAATCGTCCGCCAATTCCCTGCATTGGGCATTTTGTAAACTGCATAGATCTCTGTAGTGTTCCGAGTTAATGAAAGTCGTAACCGACAAGTTAATGCCGACAACACCATACGGCACACTAGTCTTTGAGTAGGCTGGCAAATTAGCTAGACAGAGTTCAAATTAATTATTTTAGTAAAATCTTGTCCCTACGGAATTGTACTACACGTGCCCAATTTTGTCTAGAATTTAATCTGGCAAGACAACACCTCCTATTGAATGCTAAGTTCCTGTCATACTCCTTAAAACTGAAAAGAAACTTTTCCCTGGGACACTAAAGCACCTCCTTTTGTCTGTCACTGCACAGGAGGATTCAGCATAGCAACGGTATTTGAAAACCTTATTGAACAACCTACAAGCATGAGCTATAGGGTATGCGCAGCTTCCAATGAAGTGTCTGTGAAACTTTTGTCAAAGCAAGAAAGAATTATCTCAGAAAACCTTGATAAGAAAGCTTTGAAGGAGAAATTCCATGGTAGCTGGGCCATTAATTTGTAAGTCCTGGGGGCCGTACAGGTTTATCTATCACAGCAAACAAGGAGATGATGGACGGAGCGCCGACCTTTTCAGACACTCACCCCCAGTCACAGATCTGAGTTGACTCCATCATCGTTCTTTAGCTCACTTCGCCACCTCAGTTCAGCCCCAGCTATATGCAAATCAGTCTTGACCATGTGCCTCATGGGAAAAGTCCAGCCGAACTGCCAAGCCAGGTCTTCCCTGAACCGGAAACAAGCATCCTGGGACCGGTTTCGGGTTAACACCCCTCATCAGCCAGGCTAGCTATAATCCAGTGGCAAAGTGAGCAAGGGACCCACGTCTTGTCATACCCTGCCAACTCAGGGCGAACAAACCAAACACAAGGAGAAGATGCATGGAGCGCTGAAACTTTTCAGACACTCACGCCCAGTCACAGATCTGAGTAGAATCCATCATCATTCTTTAGCTCACTTCGCCACCTCAGTTCAGACCCAGCAAAATGATATTCAGTCTTGACCCTGTGCCTCATAGGAATAGTCCACACCGCACTGCCAAGCCAGGTCTTCCATGAACCGGAAACAAGCATCCTGGGACCGATTTCGGAGTAACACTCCTTATCAGCCAGGCTAGCTTGAGTCCAGTGGCAAAGTGATCCAGGGACCCACGTCTGGGCATAACCTGCCAACTTAGGGCAAACAAAGAAAACACAAGGAGATGATGGACAGAGCACTGAAACTTTCCAGGCACTCACCCCCAGTCACTGATCTGGGTTGTATGCATCATCGTTCTTTAGCTCACTTCGGCACCTCAGTTCAGACCCAGCTATATGCAAATCAGTCTTGACCCTGTGCCTCATGGGAACAGTCCAGGCCAAACTGCCAAGCCAGGTCTTCCCTGAACCGGAAACAAGCATCCTGGGACCGGTTTCGGGTTAACACCCCTCATCAGCTAGGCTAGCTTGAGTCAAATGGCAAAATGAGCAGGGGACCCACGTCTGGGCATACCCTGCCAACTTAGGGTGAACAAAGCAAACACTATCTATCACAGCCCCTTGTAAGGGGCTTAAAGGAGCAACTGATGATGCTAAGATTTGGGTTGATCCCTTGAAAGCTTACTGGTGTGGTAGGAGGGGGAGTGATAGGGAAAAATTGTGCACATTGTGTCCAACAAGGGTAGTCTCTCACACATGTTGTCTGTGTTTGTCAATTGGTATTTCCTTATAGAAAATTCTGGCTTTGTCCCACTTTTAAAACCTTGAACACCTGCATGTGTATGGAGGCAGTTGAATGCTGCTTAAAGGGGGAATGCACCCAGTTGCCTGCAGGCTTCCTGCAATTCCTAAAAATTGCAATATCCACTCTTCAGGCTGCACTGAAAGCCTGAGGTCTCTCAGGTGCCAATACCGCTTCTGCCACTTCAGTGCCTTGTGGCATGTGGGTTATAGGGAATGACCATTGACTTCTCTCTTTGTGGTAGTAGCTAGATGCCCCATTTAAGTCGCTAGATGACGCAGGGATGACTGAGCGACTATATCTTAAAGAGACGTGAAGCATCAAAAAATGACAAGGGGTTGGGGGGGTACTAGGATTGATGAAAACTCTCTCCTAGTGAGGAGGTAGTCAGGCTCCCCCGTCAGCAGCTAGGGGCTGCAGAGATTATGTTTACTGTGCCGTACATAGCAAAGAAGCTCCTGGTAAACAGTCCATAATATCCTCCCACGGTGATAGCACCCAAGTACCCCCTTTTCCCACTATGGCATATAGGGACATTAGTTAGCATTTTATTAAGCACGTTAATTGGCAGCACATCTAGCACACATTCTGCCCGAAACCTACCGAACACAGAGAAGTCTCTTTCATGAGACTTGTGGCTGCTAAGCTCCACATTATATATCCATCTATGGGATCTTTGGATGGCACTAACGGCGGCACCTTAAATTGTGCCAGGAAGCACTTTTAACTTGCACTCCAATCAGCACTTTTATTGACAGTCCACACAGCAGCTATTCCCCTCGTACTCCAGAGAGTGCAGAGATTTTCCTTAAGAGACTGGTGCTACATGTATTGCACTTTAAAATCTCTGCACTAGTTGTTAAATGCTTTTCACCCTTTCGGTTGCTTTTAGATATGGTCCTATTTGAGCACGGCACAAGTCCTTAAAAAATAAGTGGGGAGGGTGGGGCCTAACCAAGTTAGGCAGTATATGCAAGTGACATCATGGCGTGTGACATCACAGTACATTACATCACGAAACATGACAACGCACATAACATGAAAGTAAGTGGCATCACAACCCATGACTTCACCAGAAGTGACATCAGACCCTAAGACCTCACACATATGTTTTAGCAGGCCTAACATGAGTACATTTGAGCACATTACAATATTTAACAAATGGAAATTTGTGTTGAGGTTGTGCCAAAATCTGGGCCTCAACTTACACATTGTTTTAAAACCCTGTACCACATAAATTGGCAACAATTAGATACATGGCAGTAAACCTGTTCTCCTTAATTAGTTACTAAGTCTGCATTTGATGGGGTTAAGGCACCTGCTGCAGAGGTCTTTGTGTGCCAACTAAGGGGCCTATTAGGATGGCGGACGGACCTGCTTCCGTCCGCCACCCCCGAGGTGGAGGGACCGTCCGCATGGACAGCGGCCGTCCCTCCAGTGCAATTAGGATGTGACCGCCACCCTGGCGGTCACATCCTGTATCTTTAACCTTACGGCAGGTGCTGCTTGAAGCAGCACCCGCCGCAAGGTTAAAAATGCATGTAAATGCTGGGGGGTACCATAGGTACCCCCCATGTGCACCCCCACCCCCGACACCCTGGGGGCCTGCAATGGGCCCCCAAACACCAAAGAACACATGCTTTTCCATGGCGGAAATGCTGCAGTGGAAAAGCATGTTGCAATGCAGATCGTAATTTGGCTGACGGTGTCTTGCAGACACCTCCACCAAATAGCCCTCCACACCCCGCGGATCAGCGGCGGACGGACCTGCCGTCCGCCGCTGGTCCCACCGCAATCCCACCGTCATCCTAATCTGGCGGTGGGTGTTTTCTGTGGCCGCGGCAGTGAATCTGCATCCTCCTGGCCGGCGGTGGATTTCGCCGGCCCAGAGGATGCGGATTCACTGCCATCCTAATCGGCCCCTAAATCTGACGGAATAAACAACAGTAATAATACTCTAGAGGTTAACTTATTTGCTGGATAGATCTGTGTTTTGTCTAGTCTCACTTTTGAATCAAAGTAACATAGATGGTTATTATATCTTCAGCAAAGCACATTATGTAGCTAGTAGATTTTTATTTTATGTAAATGGATAAGTGGGTTACTGCTTTTAAAACAGATCCTTTTGTTACTTAAAGTTTATAAATTGTAATCCTTCTAATATGGCACAATGAGCTATAAAGGACATATGGATCCTTCATCTTGCAACCCTCACTGTCTTATGTAATATATCCTGTACATTGATTTACACACACATGAATTGTTGTCAATGTATAATCTGTACATATGATCTTAAGTGCTCTGACACCCTGCACTGGTATAAGTAGTGCTAAAGCAATTAAAACAAAATAGTGGTATTTAAATTGTTATTTGTGTAAATACTGGGCCAGTGCAACACATCTGACATTCTTACAGTACATGCATGTCTTATATACAGGGGCTAAACAAAGTGAAAATCATGCCTCTTTTAAGAACATGTGAAGTGACAGGCTGTACGCCTTTGTTTCCCCTCCATTTCATTTAGGTGTGAGGTTCCCCATAGCTCCAAGCCAGACTACTCAAACAAAAGGAGGCTTGATAGGCCCTTAATTTAGCCCTCTGTTATGGGCCCTGCAGAATCTGATAACCCTTCCCCGTCTACACATCGTTGCTCCGGAGGAAAGCCGCAAACATTCAGGCGCTGCAAAATGTGTGCAAAAGAACTGGAATGGCATGGTGAGCAAAAGAACGATGGATTCAGGCCCAGATCTCTGTACTGGGGTGAATGTATGACATTGCTCTGCATTCGGTCCATCAATTGTTGTTTTTGCAGTTGTCGCCCCGAGTGGGACGGGTATGCCCTGACGTGGGTCCCGTGCTCTCCATGCCACTGGAGTCAAGCTATACTGGCTAAAGAGGGGTGAAACTCCGAAACCGGTCCTAGGATGCTTCTTTCCAGTCCAGGGAGGACCTGCCTGGCAGTTCGGACTGGACCGTTCCCATTGGCCACATGGTCAAGAATGATTTGCATATGGCTGAGTTCAAACTGGAATGGCATGGTGAGCAACAAAAATGATGGATTCAGGCCCAGATCTCTGTACTGGGTTCAATGTATGACATTGTTCTTCATTCTGTCCCTCAATTGTTGTTTTTGCAGCTGCTAAATGTGTGCCTTTTTCTGCAAATCCCACCCGAACATGTTTAGCATATTTCTGTGGGGCCCAACCTCTTGGCAAGGCAGACGGCTTCCACCCACTGAAAAGACTAGGTAGTGAGTGGGTAGACGCCGTCCATCCATGTGTACCCTCGACTTGTGCCCAGCATTTGAGCCTGATAGCTGGGCCGCCTAGGTCCACAAAGTATACCCTTGGGGGGCCAGCCGCACATGCAATTTTTCACAACACCTGGAAACTGCAGCTTCTCTGTGCAGGGTTCATTCTTTTCGCTAGGTGAAGGCTACCACCAGGTGGTGCTTCCCCTTCAAAAGCGTCTCTATCGGCAGCCTCCAAGTCAGCCTTAAAGTAAACAGGCGTGCAGTTAACAAATGTTGAGATGTATAGCAACACAGGACCAATTTTATCTGCTAGTCTAAAGTTTCCAATGAATGATCAGCCAGTGCAGCATTTGAGCAAAGGATCTCTAAGTAGCCCTAAGCCATCTTAAGCCATGATGCGTTTGTGTGTCAATCGTAAAGGTTTACATTAATACATGTTCAACCATATGTATACTGTAAAGTTTTTACAAATGTGTCGGCATATCATAACTTTAGCTGCCTGCGTTTTTACTAGTAATTATTTTTTAAATGTCACAGTTTTATGTTCCCGCTTTTAACATCAACCCCGCAGCTGGTCAATCATGCTTGCTTGTAAAGTTTTTATGAATGCTTAGTTGTATCTACATTTTAGCTGTGGCATTTGAATAGTAATGCTTTCTACAGTTGAGCAGTATTATATTTTACAGTTGTTAATCACCAACCACACTGCAAGGCTTAGAAGATCTGTGAGGGCAAGTGTCGGACTAATTGGCTACTGTAAAAATTAAAGTATGTAATGCATTATTGGTATTCTAGCAGTGGTTGGTTAATATTCTAATGATTTTGTGATAATTGCTCAATAAAATCTAAATCTACATGCAATCTAAGAATGGCAGATGTATCTGAATACAAGAGTAATCATACCAATAACCATGTACCTAGCACCTACAATAATTCTATATTAATGCCCAAATGTGTAATTGTGTGTACCCTTCGCACAGTGAACATTTAAGAAAAAGAACAGGAATTTTGTAGAGATAAACCTGTAGTATGCAAGACACTTCTTAGTGCCAGATCGTAATTAATTAGCCTGACAAGTCTATATTTAAAAAAAAAAAAAGTAATCTGTGTCCTGCAGGTAGCCCACTATATCATTTAAGGATGAATCAACCCAGAGACTAACGCCCACGGATCTCTCATGCAAATGCAATTTCTAGCATTGAAAAGAAGGTACTATAACCAGGCGAGGAGTAGGTAGGTAGCAGAGATATGCAGATCGCTGAAGCAGAAAGCTGGGCATACTCACTCACCATCAGTACGCGTGGTTGGCAGCTGCAGGGTGCCTTCGTCCTTTCCACAAGAGGGACGGCTGTGGCTCTGTGAAGGCGAAGGGTGACCCGGCACAGCCCCGGGAGCAGTCGAGCAGAATTTCGCAACATGACTAAAAGTACAGCTTTTCCGAATATGAGGCGGCTCTCCTCAAACAAGGTGTGACTGGCTGCTCACTGCGTGCTTGGATGTCATTTGCTTAGAGAAGGGATGGGAGGTGAATGAAAGTAATGGAATGCAAACAGACTCTTTATAGGAACAGACTGTAAACGATACTAGTCAGTTTGCATAGATATATCACGTAATGCCAAAGAAAATACGAGTTTTGAAATGAAGGATTTGGCTGCAGGTGTCCTGGGTGCTGTCATAAGCAGTTCCTTTCAATGACAGCCACACAAAACATAGATAGTGTGTCCTGAAGCTGCAGCGGCGAGAGACGGCTCACAGCACGTGACGAGCTGCCGGCAGGACAGAGCTGACCTCTTGTAGGGGACGTAAGGTGGTTTAAAAGGGTGGCGCTCGTGCGTCGATGAAGAAAAGCACACGACATAAAGAACGTGGATCTCGCGCATCGATGAAGAAAAACACATGACATAAAAACAATCACCTTTTAAAAATACATCAAAGTTTAAAGACAACAGAGCTACGACAGTAATTAATGTAGTCAGTAGAGGGTAAACAGAAAACTGAAAAACCCTCTGAAAAATATTTGCAAACTTTCGATAATGCTATATTAGATCGCGCACAGAGAAGTCCAAGATGGCCGCCTGATTTTCAATGGCTGCCGAACGGAATCTCCGGGTTGGTGAAATGCTAGTTAATAAGTATAGAGGGGAGCTATTTGGTAGGGGTTCTGTTTTCAAATCCCTTTGAACTTGGAAGGGGGCTCGCTTGAGCTGAACATATTTGCTGAAGGAGCTGGGCGAGCTAACACATCAAAGCGGAAGAGTTGTTCCAAGGGTCTGGATTAGTTCCAAGAGTCTGTGCAAATATTTTACAGAGAGGCTGTGATCTTAATACATAGTACCAATATCGGCAACACTCCCCATCCCTCCCACAGCAATACTTCAGAGAAATAATCAGACACAACACATTTTTAGTGGAGAAAATTGCTGCAGGTTTATTTGTATAACAAATATGCCAACATGGTGGGCTATCTTACGGGCTATCCCAGGGCAGGCAGCCCTTCGCCGCCTGCCCACCTGATGAGCCAACCTACCCGGTGGCCCTTGCCAACCAGTGTTTGTCGATTTGGGGGAGGGGATAGCTCCTCCCACTGGCGGACTGCCAGTCCACCCCTTACTCACGCCCTCCCAGCTCAGGGGGGCAGAGCATTGCAGGCAACCCCCGGTTGCTCAGGTCCACAACTGCCCGAAGGACTAACGGGGCGCCGTCGCTCCTCCAGGGTCCAACGCGAGGACCTCCCTGGGGAATTTTGGCTTTCACACCCTTACTGTGCTCCTGCAGAGGGTACCCTTCTGTACCTTACAACCTCTGGATTGCCCTGTGACTCTGCCACAGCACTGGGTGTGGCCACCGTCACCCCAGGGCCCCCACCAAAATAGACCTAGTTACCTACCCCCTGCTGATTCCAAAGCCTCCCCCAGATAGCAAAAATAGGTCCATTCCCCCTTTGGACAGGTGTATCCCCTCTGCATCTAAACACCCTGTGGACTTGGCGTGCAGTAACCCATACAGGATAAAACTAAACCACTGTTCTCTGAATATACACATGGCGCTGTTCATCCTCCTGCGCAAGGTCTCCATGGCTTCCCCTGAACACGCCCCCTGCCACTCCTGGCGGGAGGTTAATTCAGACCACCATAATTCACTGGTCCCCAGTTTGATGCTCAACTCACACCTCTGTGTATAGCGCTTGTTGGAGCATGTCCATCGAATTAAGCCAGTCAACAACCTAGGTGACGCCTTGCCCTCCCCAACTTCTGCTATTATTCCTAGGAAATATTTTTAAATAATTTGTAGCGCATTTGTGCTTTAACCCACTTTTGGACCGTAGCACACTTGTTGGATGACAGCTTCCACAACCTGCATGGCTGCCAGCTAAAGCTATAGGGCAGGGGAATTCACATATGTTTAGTGTCACTCAACTCCATGGTACTCGATTTATCGACCTCAGAAGAATGAAATGCTGAGTGGACCTACCCGGATCTGAACTTGTGACCAGGAGGTCGAATACAAGTCCTAAAAGTTCTGCCTGTTAACTTCAATCCCAGGGCCGATTTCTGTCCTCTTAACCCTTACTTGGCCATGCCTGAGCTACAAACCCACATCTAAAAGGCCTGCTAACCACCCGACCCTAAAAATGCAGTCCCAATGGTGACTGACAACTCCCAAGGAAAATGTGCATAACTGAAGCAACTGGAAGCATACAATCCCTATGATCAGGGGACATGGAGGCAACTTATGAGTAATGTACCTGCACCCTATTCCGTTTCTGGCCGCACAGTTCGATGACATTGCCAACCCCAATCCCGGGTGAAATAAACAACAGCTTTACTGCTACCAAAGTGACAGTTGCTGGTGTTAATGATGGTCCAATACGGCACCGATGCTGTACTATAGCCTAAGATCGACCAACAGGGTGTGATCCTGTGACATGATGTAGGTACCACCACCGCCACACCCCGCATGTGACTCAGCCCAGGTTTACTTTGCCATGACCCCTCCTAAGTCCTTAGAGATCCCCATAAATCACCTGCAGTGGCCAGGTGGCAGGCACCCCTACGGGACCTGCCAGACCTATTTGCTCACCAACTCTTTGCTGCCTAGCTGCACTCCCTGCTGCAGGTGTCTTGTTGCAAACCCTACTTGCCCCTCTTGCCCGTAATGATTGACCTCACTGCAGATGCGTGGTTACCTCTCATCGGGGTCGGTAGAACGTATAACCTGTGTCCTGTATGTACAATATATGTGATGTTGTGCAGGAGTAGAGGAGTCAGAACCTAATAGTAACTGTGCATAAGACGTGTGCTAGTATTCAAAACTGTGACATACAGGTTATGCATGGCATGTGCTAGTATCCAAAACTGTGACCTATAGGTTATGCACGGTGCTGAGCAGCACTACTTGGCCCAGCTCATCGACCTTACAAACCTAGGAAGCAACCATAGCTGGTTACCCCCAGATCCTTGCCTTGCACACCTTAACCCACGGAGCTCTCTTCCTACACAACTGACACCTCTGCATTCCTCCTCCGGATGATGCTCTTTGTGTTTCATGTTTGCTGGCTTACTGCTAAGTTTCCCCTCTCATGCACTGCTATATCCAACCGCTTCTCTACTTTCTCTGACCACAAGTTAAAGGATAATGTAATCACCAAACCCAATGTAACCAAAATTGCAAGCCGAACTTGTCAGGGGACATTCAACCTCCATCCTTAAAGCGCAGCAAACTTGGCAATCGAAAGTACAGAACTCACAAGCCTCTATATACTCGAACTCGAAGTGTGACAAATGAGGCAATCCAGGCCCCCAAGGCTAACAGGATGGCTTGGGCAGAAGGCAATAGTCAACAACGACTTGACTTACTCAGTGCCTGTTGTAGTGGTCCTCTCTCCAAGCCAGACAGTGCCACCTAGTGGTAAACTGTCAGCAACGCCGGTGGTGACAATTAACTGACGGTGCCTATTGCACCAGAAAACCACCTAGTCAGACTTAAGGTGAACTTGCTACTGAGATCGCAGTGGTGCGCCAATGCCGCACTTACGGAAGTCCAAACTTGACTTTCTCACCTTGTGGGTTAAAACAAGGTACAAAATTGATAAGTGCGTACCCCGTGACTAACTAGACGGAGCAAAAATGGAGCCCCCCGCCGTGTGCAAAACCCATTTTGTGTCACATATGCTGATCATCATGAAAAAGAAAAGATAACCTTGGAAAGATCAGCAAATCAAAAGGGAGAGAGAGGACTAGGTAAGCCAGTCCGGGTCCCCTGGTTATATGTAGAGATATCAATATAGGACTAGCTATGTTGTGTTAGAGGAAACTCAGAAGGTATATCTGTGGGCAAACCCTTAGGTTTGGTCATGAAGCCCTCACACACCAACCTAGTTGGTGTCATGCTTCATCATCGGGCCCACCACAGTGACACCGAATGTGTCCCGGGTGTGCTGCGACTCCAGATTACTGAGGAGCTGGTATTCTTACTGAGTGTGCAGTGTTGGTGAGAATGAAGGTGAAAGGTTTTAAAAGCTATACAGGTGGTCCCAGTTCCCGAGGGTAAGAGGTAAATTTAATACCTGGGCCCCTGTTAGCAAGATAAAAAGGCTGTGGACGATGTGGAGTATATTAGGGGCTCCTACGTCCTTGTGGTCTACATGTTTCAGCCAGGCCTTTTGATTAAAACTGGCTTTCCTCAGGACCAAATGAGTATGTGTGGGTGAAAATAAACTATATTAAGTGAAAGTGTGTGGTAAAAAAGTGTTGCACTCGCTAAGGTGCCGTACGTGTAAGAGGGGGATTCCCTCTGCTTTACTGTACATAAAAACACAAAGACAGTACAGACATACAAAAAGAGTCATTGAGAATGGTATTAACCAAAACACAACAAATAGCCGGCTTCTGGTGTGCGTGAGCGACCTAGAGCGGCAAGTAACAACGCCATGAGTGTGCCATGGCTAAGGTGAACTATGGCGGTTAAATATTAAACGCAGTGGCAGTGGTGGGCTACACAGCGAAACAGGCATAGCGTGAGGTACAGGTAAGTATGGTACATAATTCCTCACACTTGCTACTTGCTGTTAAAGCCTCATGGGTCACTTGGCAGGGAGGGAAAGAAGATCCTAAATGTTTGTAGAGGATTACAGTTAGGATAGTACCTGTGGAGAGAAATTGTTGCTTACCCAGAGCGTTGTGCAGAGATCAAGCTTACTCACGGTATTTCCGATCAGCGGTTCCTGCGACCTATCGTCCTGCTCCAGTGTCCCGAATGAGCTTTGCCAGAGTCAGGTATGGGCTTAAATAGCCGGTTTGATTGTTATCACCTGGAGAGGGGAGAGGGCGCGGTCGCGTTTCCTTTTTAGAGCGCGGGCGCTGGGAGCTAGCGGTCTGCGTGTTGCGCATGCGCGATGTGAGGTTTCCAGCGCATGCGTGGTAGAGGTGTGTGCGAGCGCTATCCATTCGCGCATGCGCCATGGTACCAGGACTAGGTTAGCATAGGTAGTGGCATGTGCGCGCGAGTGCGTGCGCAACGGGAGCAAAAAGGGAAAGAAACCCGTGTGGGTCTTTTAAAGTTTAAAAAGCAACAACAGCGATTGCAAGGTATATAGGCAAAGAAGGCAATTACAGAGTAGGGACAGACCACGAGTCTGAGCGCAGACAGGGATACTGACCAATACTTTACATAGGAGTGTTTATCTCGCCAGAGCATTCCACGGGATGGAATCATTGAGCCCCTCTATATGGGTACTTTTGCATCACGTGTGTTGAGATACTCAGCTTCTTGCTTTGAGATGTATTCTGCGTCAGAAGCCTCCTGTACTAGTTCTGTGATCTTTTTTTGTAGATCTTTGGATGGGTCTCTCAGTAATTTTCTATAGTTACGAGTGTCGCTTAATAGTCTGCGGCATTCGGTGTCATAGTCGATTTTGTTCATGATGACTATCCCTCCACCTTTATCTGCTGGTTTGATTATGCGGGTAGGGTCATTTTGGAGTTTTTTGATGATCTCCCTATCTTGAAAAGACAGATTGTTGAAATGGTTTTGGGGTTGCAATTTCTCGACTTCTGAGTATACTGCCAACTCGAAGGTACTGATCTCCACTGGCACGGTGGCAGGTGGTGGAGTGAAGTTGGATTTGAGTTTCAACCCAGTTTCATTAGTGGTTTCTGAGTCAAGAGGTTTCTCCTTGTTTTCGAAAAACGCTTTTAGCTTTAGTTTTCTAAAAAAATCACCTGTCGCTGTGGCTTGAGATACATAGGCATGACGACCAGGAAGGTTAGAACCAGGATGACTGAACACAGGAGCACCATGCGCTGTGGTAAAAACATCAGCAAACTGACCCAGCACTTCATCGTGCAAAATCACACCCCGAATGATTTCACCTGGACGGTCATCGAACAATTCGCACTTTCAGCTTGTGATGAGAAGACTCTGCTCACCAAAGAGCAACGCTGGATTTACCGCCTTTCTACCCATATAGAGGGGCTCAATGATTCCATCCCGTGGAATGCTCTGGCGAGATAAACACTCCTATGTAAAGTATTGGTCAGTATCCCTGTCTGCGCTCAGACTCGTGGTCTGTCCCTACTCTGTAATTGCCTTCTTTGCCTATATACCTTGCAATCGCTGTTGTTGCTTTTTAAACTTTAAAAGACCCACACGGGTTTCTTTCCCTTTTTGCTCCCGTTGCGCACGCACTCGCGCGCACATGCCACTACCTATGCTAACCTAGTCCTGGTACCATGGCGCATGCGCGAATGGATAGCGCTCGCACACACCTCTACCACGCATGCGCTGGAAACCTCACATCGCGCATGCGCAACACGCAGACCGCTAGCTCCCAGCGCCCGCGCTCTAAAAAGGAAACGCGACCGCGCCCTCTCCCCTCTCCAGGTGATAACAATCAAACCGGCTATTTAAGCCCATACCTGACTCTGGCAAAGCTCATTCGGGACACTGGAGCAGGACGATAGGTCGCAGGAACCGCTGATCGGAAATACCGTGAGTAAGCTTGATCTCTGCACAACGCTCTGGGTAAGCAACAATTTCTCTCCACAGGTACTATCCTAACTGTAATCCTCTACAAACATTTAGGATCTTCTTTCCCTCCCTGCCAAGTGACCCATGAGGCTTTAACAGCAAGTAGCAAGTGTGAGGAATTATGTACCATACTTACCTGTACCTCACGCTATGCCTGTTTCGCTGTGTAGCCCACCACTGCCACTGCGTTTAATATTTAACCGCCATAGTTCACCTTAGCCATGGCACACTCATGGCGTTGTTACTTGCCGCTCTAGGTCGCTCACGCACACCAGAAGCCGGCTATTTGTTGTGTTTTGGTTAATACCATTCTCAATGACTCTTTTTGTATGTCTGTACTGTCTTTGTGTTTTTATGTACAGTAAAGCAGAGGGAATCCCCCTCTTACACGTACGGCACCTTAGCGAGTGCAACACTTTTTTACCACACACTTTCACTTAATATAGTTTATTTTCACCCACACATACTCATTTGGTCCTGAGGAAAGCCAGTTTTAATCAAAAGGCCTGGCTGAAACATGTAGACCACAAGGACGTAGGAGCCCCTAATATACTCCACATCGTCCACAGCCTTTTTATCTTGCTAACAGGGGCCCAGGTATTAAATTTACCTCTTACCCTCGGGAACTGGGACCACCTGTATAGCTTTTAAAACCTTTCACCTTCATTCTCACCAACACTGCACACTCAGTAAGAATACCAGCTCCTCAGTAATCTGGAGTCGCAGCACACCCGGGACACATTCGGTGTCACTGTGGTGGGCCCGATGATGAAGCATGACACCAACTAGGTTGGTGTGTGAGGGCTTCATGACCAAACCTAAGGGTTTGCCCACAGATATACCTTCTGAGTTTCCTCTAACACAACATAGCTAGTCCTATATTCAACCTTGGAAAGATGCCACACCCGCTTCAGTTTAAGGAACCTCACTAAGCACAACTGTTTACCATATGCCTATCCCTAGAGAGGTAATAGTAATGAGCTTAGCTGGCCGAACCGCGGCTAAACTTCATTAAATGTTGAGTGCACTCAGGCCAGTCAAAAGTAAATGTAGACCCATAGTACTGCTGTGCAAGATCCTAAACCATTGGCTCTCCATGTTCCCCGTCCTTACCGAATAGTTAGGAAGCTTGCCAACTGAGGTTGCCACAGCCTGTGCCAACCCACCCTTCACCCCGAAATCTATCCTGGCCCTGCTTAACAGGTAATTATTGCTACCAAAGTCGAAGGACTCATTTTACCGGCATTAGGAGGGTGAAAGGCCAGGGGGGGCGACACACTATCTGATGAGATGGCCTATTAAATGGATGCCCCGGAGTAAAACCCCATATGCCCCATGCTTATTGGTCATGTGAGCAAGAAATGCCACCTTGCGTGCGGGGCTTGCTAAATACATTCATGCAAGTAACATTATTAATGCCTTAGCAAAAAACAACCAAAAGGATGCATGCCCCTGTCGCCAATCACCTCTGTATGCTGTGCACAAACTCCCAGAGGTCTCAGGCATATCCCATGCAAGATAAATAAGGACACAGAAGATCATTGCACTCTACCAGTGCCACAAGGAACGCGCTCAACTGCCAGCATCATCAGGAACGAAAGGTGGACCCTAACAGCAGGGCCGGCTATAGCACTGGTGGTCCCCTGAGCGACAATGTATTTTGGGCAGGCCCCGCACCCCCATGACCACCTGCACAACAAATTCCCTGCACTACCAAATACCCATCATATTAGTTTATGGTGTCACTCATAAAAGTGAAGTGTATCGGAGCACTTTACATTACACACACATTACTTCATCATGTGTAAATCATCAATGTATTGGAAACGTTACATCAGCCAGAGTGGTGGAATTTCTAAGTCATCCATTCTGATAGGCAGTAAAGTTAGGGGGAATTGGACCGGAGAAGCACAAACTCCGACTTTAATACGTAAGACCATGATAAGGTATTATCCTTAATAATTGGAATTTATTTCTGCCCCATTCGACAGTTTGTACAACATTAGGATTCTGAAGGTCTGGGGGAAAAAGCAATACGCTCTAATCTATACTTTTCTGCATTTCAGTTCTTTGATGACAGTTAACCGCTCACTGTTTATTATTAGTATTTTAACGTACAAACTAGAAGTAACAAAACAAAGTCTCTTATGAAAGCAGTAACCCCCTGACCTATTTATGTTGTGTTCACTTCGTGGGTTGCATGATACACATTCTTTGCAGCAGGCATAATAACCCTCTGCACTACCTTATGATGACTCAAAACCTCCCCAGTCAACACTCCCACTAGACAAAACTTCCTTATCTCTCCAGGAAGAACAACAATCACGGAGTAGGCTTAACATTTTTATTGTTGGCTGAAATATGCTTGAGGTCAGGCACGCTGCGGAGAGTGCATTTACACAATATAAACTAGAAAACAGTCCACAGCTGCATCGCAGTCCTGTGAGTAAACGTGCACCTCCCTGTCCAGGGTGCACTTGCCCTGCAGAAACAGCTTTCAAAATGTCTTGTCCTGCAACCCTATCGTAGCCCCTCCGTGGAACACACGCTTGAGGAGACCTAATCATCATGCCAAATTCAATAGTCCGAATGCGACCGAAGGTGTGGAGCACTTTTCAGGCCGGCCCGCTGTCCCTAGATAGGGCTGCGACGAATTGCGTCACCCAAGTACTGTCCCGCTGGACGTCCCAGGCGCAGCCGAGCAAACGCGCTACCCATCCGGGCACAAGAACGGCAGAAGCAGTACCCCGGTCGGTGGTGGCCTCTCCTGGGCAACCTCCACCCATGTGGTCCCTCCATCAGAAAGCCCCCGCAACCCATGCGCTCAGTAGGAAGCCACAACCAGACTGGGGCTGCTCCCTCCGCACACGCAAGACCTCCGGAGTCCCACCGCATAACCCAGGCTGGTCAACCATACAGCTCACAGGAAGGATGGGAGCGGACAAACTAGCTTTGTCCGCTCCCGAAGGGCTGCGTATTGAAGGCCCCGCCTGGCTGTCCCCCCCATCGTAACGGTCTAGTCTGGCCTGGGCCCCCATAGCCCACAAAGCAGGGGGGCCCCACTGCCACCCGCCCTGGAGAAGACCCGGTCCCTCCGGTGTAATAACTGCATTAACAGTAGCATGGGGTACTCAACAAAGGGAGATGCCGGGGATCGAACCCGAGGCCTCATACATGCAAAGCTTTCGCTCGACCACTGATCCCGGGCATGAAGCTCCGCCCCCAGCGAACCTCTCGACAATTGCGACTGAGCATCAGGTTGCTCGTCGCCTGAAAAACCGCCTAACAACCCGGCAGACGCAGCCTCTAGGCCCCAACCGGTCGCGATGAGAGGCTAGCGCCGAGCAACTCCCGCCACACCTACATGAGGCACCACGGGCCAGACGATGATCAAGAGTTGGGGCCCAACATACTGCCCAGATGTGTGGTGGGGGCTTAAAGTCCCCGCACTCACTGATTACGTCACTCACTGATTATGTCACCAAAGACGGCAATCGTGCTGGCCAGCGAGGCGTCTATCCTCAACAGCATCACCCCTGAGGCCCAACAGGCGCAGATGTGGGAAGGGGGAGGGGCGTGCTTGATGCTACGGAGAAGAGCGAACTCGCTCCTCAACTATGGCTGACCATGCAGGCCTGCGCGACGGAAGTTGGACCCCTTGCCCGACCCCGTTCCCAAAGCTCGCCACAATTCACCCGCCAGTACCGACCCCCGTGGACCTCCAGTGGTGGGCTGGACCATCACTTATAACTAGGCGGGGGTCCCAACCCGTATGGCCTGCGTGGTGGGACCCGGGTTGTGGGGATGCACTTCGACCAAATGCACAACCATGCTCCCCACTACATAGGCATGAATGCCCTTCCCACACAGGGCCCTCCCGGCCTCGCACAACTCTTGGCGCCCTTTGCACATACCCTGCCGCTCCACAAAACTCTTGCTCCCATCTGCCCACTTCCCGAGCCCCGCCAGGAGGCTGTGTCCACCAAGGCTGCTCTCACCGCAAACCCGCACGCAGACAGGCTCGGGGACTGGAGACAACAAACACTCACCGGGTTACCCGGGGTCACGAAAACCCAACGCGAGACCAGGACGAGCCAAACGGCGTTAGGGCAGCAAGAGAAAGAGGGTGCTCAGTGGGCGGGAGAGGTATAAGTACCTCTCCCCCTGTCCTCTCCTGCCCAGAAGTGATGCAGGCCTGGGGGATCCTCAAGGTTCCCCCCAACACCGGGAGGCTAACAGTGTGCCATCCTGTGGCACTAAGTGGGGCCGCCCTCTTAGGAGGACCCCCTTCATCGGCCCAGGGCAGCACTGCAGAGCTAACAACTTTGAACTGGGGAGCAAGTCTCGGCGTCAACATCCAGTGAGTCTGGGCAAATCATTCAATCAACCGTGCCCGAAAAAAGGAATGTGTCCTTGTGTAATGTAACTGTGCCTCTTGTACTCATGTTCATAGCTGCCAAGGTTTCAGTGTAATTATGAGTGACATTCGACGACTATGAGTGACTTTTTCTCACGCGAGCAATCCAGCAATGAAGAGGAGGGAAACATATATACATAGCAGAAATGACACCCATTTGAGCAACTAGAAGCTCTAAGAAGATCTTAAAATGCTTCAAAGCACAGGAAATGGAAAGGCACAGTGGGTCCCAACTGTACCAAACTGGATGAGGGGCTCCAGCGAATATGATCACAGCTGCCTGCTAATAAGTTAGCATAATTACTCAGAGTCACTACCATAGCTGCCAAGTTTTAACTGTGGTTATGTGTGACATTTCTATGTCTGTAGCGTGCTTATGTATGACATTCTAATGCATTGCGTGTGCCTTTTTGCGTGACACTTTACCGCCAGCTGAAAAAAGCAGTTACGTCCATGTAATGAGGTTTATCTCACACAATGTTGTGTTATGGAAGGGGCTTTAAAATACTTACAATCCTCCTGCAAGGTGATTAACCTGTTTAACATAAGCCCCAGACATTACCAAACTAATTCCTGCAAGTCTCCCTCTGACCTCGGCCTTCTGTCTATACCTTTCTTCCTCGGTCATACCTCTTTCCATTTCTTCCTTTCACTGATTATCTTATCCAGGTCTAGCCTTTTCCTAGGGGCACCATTGCCTGCTCTTACCAATACACTTGGTTCCCCTCTCCTTACTCATCTGTGGTTCTGTTTTCTCATGATGACTCGTGCAGGCGCCAGTTCCTCTTTCCTTGACGCCTACTCTGAAATATTTCACTACTGTTGTTTTTAGGTTGATCATCTTTAGTGTCAGTCAGTCAGTCAGTCAAAATACTTTATTTCGATAAATCAATATCATAAAAAGACAATAGCACTATACAAAATTTACATGTTCTAAAATACATAATTTATACAAGATAAAATCACAATTGATTTACACAGTCAGAATATTTACAAAAGCATTTAAAAATGTTAGTCTTTAAAAATACATTAAAAAAACATTAGAAAAGAGGTCAGTTAAATAGGAATACAAAGTAACATACATATTAATTCTCACATGTCATTCTCGATCAGTAAACATTCCCATAATGTAAACATAGTACTTGCTTTCATCCACTATAAAACAACATTATAGGGGTTATTGGTCATCTTCCTATTCTTAATCCTAGCAGCTCCCACTAAGAAACTGGCAACATGAAACATAATCCTAGGGGTCTGCAATAATTGTAGAAACAGAAGTGCTGGCTTTACTTGAATAAACCCCGCCTCCTTTAGAATAGGGATCAGATATTTCGCCCTTATGGCCGTGTAGTGACCACAGAACATCCTTAAATGCATTGTATTCTGGGTGGAAAAATTGTCACAAGAACACGGCATTGCGTTTTCAGGGCTACTCCAAGTTGGAAAATGACCAAGGTTCAGGTGGATCAAATTAAAACGAAATCGAGTTAAAAGGACCCGGTGATATGGTTGATTCACAATAGTTAAATACAATTCAGGGCCTTCTTGTGTACTCATAATGATGTTAGCCCTCACCGTAGGTTTTTTTAATTCCATTTGTTCCCTCTCCAGGCTTAGCATTTCTCCCATTGTACCCTTAATCAAAGCAATGTCCTTTTTAGGTTTCGCTGGGGGGCGGAGCCGTTAGGCTCCTCCTCCAGAGAAATCTGTAGTTTCTAGTATGGGTGACTTGAACACGCCTCTCTGCTTCATTGGCTAGCTCCATAAATGGAGGCTAGCCATTGGAACAGAGAGGCGTCCGTCAATGCCGGACCAGACACGGGGGCGTTCCCGAGATTCTTTGGCTTTTGCCGACGTCACGCGACGCCGGGAACGCCCCCGTGTCTGGTCCGGCATTGCCGGCACCCGCCTTCCGTCGTCAGCGTCTTTCCTCCCCCTTTCCCGCCCCCTCCCGCTTGTTTCTTGGTGCCCGCCTTCCCGGCCGTCGAATCTGTTCCTTCGTGCTCCGTCTCTCCTCCCCCTTTCCCGCCCCCTCCCGCTTGTTTCCTCATGGCCGCCTCAGCGTCTCTCCTCCCCCTTTCCCGCCCCCTCCCGCTTGTTTCCTCATGGCCGCCTTCCTCCTTCCCCGCCCCCGGAGCCCGGACACAGACTCAGCGCGGCGGCTGCACTCCACCCGGACCCGGCTCCTGGCCCCCTCACCCTACCGAAACGGTTCCAGCAGGTTTCTGGGGCCCAACACCCCCGTCCAGCAGGTAAGAACGGCACCCCGGGAGGGAGGCGGGGAAGAGACTCGACCCCACTTGCTTTAACATTTCCGTATGCATTCTATCGTTTACCTTTTCAGCAACATGGAAAAAATGTGTTTTATTTCATGGGAGTAAAGTATACCGAATTCACGCTGGTTTCTCTTTATGTTTGCGAGAGCTCCCGTTTCAACCTGCATCTTTAAAAAAATGGAAAATATCGAGAGTGCGGCAGAAGTTAAGAATATGCGGCAGCCCAGTAGATGTATTGGATTACTTTAGAAAATGTTGTTTCTGCTATCTTTTAATGTGTTTACTTTGTCGTCCCGTGTCGCAGATACAATTTTGCGCGGTTGTGCCTCAAGACACAAACCAGGCAGGGCCAGGCCCTCTCCATTTCACTCAAGTCGCCACGGGCTATAATTTGCTTGGCCCTGAAATTAACCATTTTGCATTACCAGCAGCCTAAATATTTTTCTTAACTACTGCTTTTCACCTGAAATTTAAGACCAACCCCGTTTTTAAATTTAAATGGCCACCCTCGCAGCTGTTCAGTTGTGCAGCCACAGACGCAAACACCGTGCCACGCGCCCAAATAATAGCCCACCTCACTTGTAGCACCGCGAGCCTTTTGCCCTCATTGATGGAAGAGGCGCTGTACCTGGGCACATCCTGCCGAGCTTGGCACTTTGGAGCTCTCACTGGCACCTTGCACGCGCTCGCATGACTTAACACGGCTACTTCCAATCAGCAATGTTTGCCGATTAATAAATAATTGCACTCAGTCATTGGTATGGAAGGAATTATTGTGTTCAAGGTTACTACACGCAGGTTTAGGTTACTTTACAGGTGACCCAAAGGTGTCGCGTCCCAGACCCGGTTGCATCGACTACTTCATTATGTCTGGGTGCTGTGGTAAGGAAGGGGGAAAACGAGAGCTCGTTTCTTGGCTTTTGAACGCCGTTTCTGGTTCCGTGGAAGTGCCTATGGGCGGACCTGCGAGGATGGCACAGAGAAACCTCTGTTTGGCCCTGAAGTTCCACTGAGCTTGGAAGTGGAGGAGGGGCGATCCTACGCGTGAAGGGATGGCCGGAGGCCCCCATCCTAACTGGAGGGGATGTCCTGGCCAGGAGGACTCTCTGAGAGGCCGAGGTTTCCCGGATTTCCCACGCCGGCCTGTTGAGGATTATTGCGCCCCCCTCGAAGCATTGGATGGCACGAGGATGAGAATCGGCCCGCTGATGGGTAGCGAGATGGATGCAGCGCAGGCTGTAGACGGCTTTTGGGGTTCCCTTTACACCGTCCTATGGTGAGTGAGGTGGAACGGACAGGGCCCGGTGGGTTGGTAGGATCCCTGGGCTCCAGAGAGAAGGGTGATGTTACCAGAAGGCAGAAGGATTTGGAGGGGTCCCCCCGGGACCCCGGACGGGTCTCGAGGAGGTGCGACTGGGGCTAGCCGGACTTGCTGGGTTCTTCAAGCCTCCAATGGGAAACGAGGAGGGCCAGCCCCGGAGACACCTCGTTGGATTTCGGGGATACTCAGACCATCCAGCAGGAAACAAGGTGAACTGTTGGGGGTCTGCTGTACTTCTGGTTGAGATAAGCCAGAAACTCTGTACTTTTGCAGTTGTGGACCCCCGGGGTCCTGCCCACGTGAAGAAGAGGACCCCCAAAATTTCTAGGAGAGAGCAGGTCCTGGGCAGGGGGTTCTGGGTGCTGTGGGCGTTGGTGCTTCTGCTGCCTCGACAAGCAGGTGTCCAAGCTGGCAACGAGACTTTCTACTTTGACCGGTGCAAGAAGACGGCCTCCTGCGAAGCCTTGAAGTACAACGCCTGCCTGGGGTCCCACCTGCCATACGGCCTCACCTCCACCGCCCTGGCCCAGAAGTCGAGCTCCCAGGAGGATGCGCACGACAAGCTACTTCTCTGGTCAGGTGAGCCTCCCACATCAGTGCATGCATGGCATGAGTTGTCAATAAGGCCACAGCTGCTGAGTGACCTCATACCACGTGTGTCCTTTTAGCCAAACCCAAGAAAAGCTTGCATGCTGGGACTTGTAGGCCCTTACTGTGTGCATCTTGAAGGCTGCAGGCCCGAATCGCTCTGCTGGCCCACCTAGTCTCCTATGTTTCAGAAATCGAGAATGATTGCCAATGAGAGTTATACCAGCAGCTTTTTGTTGGATGCACTTTGAGGAGCGAGCAGTGTCACTACATGTACTCATTATTAGAAGTATGTCGCCTAAAAGGCAACAGAACCAATGTTGTGCGAAACAATATTTGTATCTGTGGGTGCATTGTGCTACAAAACAGTAGTGATTAGTGCCCCTTCACGTGGCTCTCAGATATACCCAAATTTAGCCCAATTCGTCCACTGCATAGCCAGATCCACAGGCCCTCATTTTAACCTCACTCACAGGGCTTCCTTCGTGTTGCTTGTTATATTTGAAGTGGATTTTGAGCCGATGTACATCTAGCTCTTTTGTTTCACCTTCACACAGTCACTGGCCGCTTTGTAGAAGGCCGAGATAACATTTTTGTTCTGCTGGCATAATCTGACATACTTTTGATAAACTCATGTTGCACCTGTTATGAAATTTCCGAAGTTATGCAATTACACCACATTGCTCAATATGCCCCTTGATTTTACCTAAAATTTGTAGTAAGGGCCCTAGATGAATATTTATCCCTTGGTATAATGTATACTTTGAGTTTCTTACCCCAAACATAGGCCTTTATAGTAGAAGACATGATTTATGTGCCTTATTTATAGGTTTTGGTGCACTGATGTTATTGCGTTTATGTATAATGTTTAGAGTTCAGAAATCGAACTAGTGTTTTAATAATGCCAATATAGATTTTTTTTTTAGTAAGTGTGCAGCATGATTCGGTTTTAGTTTTCCTATTATTATTTGCATGCAACAAATTATTTAGGAGTTTGTTGAGCATAATTGTGTTTTGGCCCTGCACGACGTTCACTCTTGCCTTTTTTTAAGCTTTCTGAAGCTATTGGCATTGTAAATGATAATGCCATTTATTTATTTATTTTCAAAACAAACACATAAATAAAAATGTTGTCATTTACAATGCCAATAGCTCAAACTTTTCAAAAGGCGAAACCATTGCATTGTAAATGCTTGTTTGTTATAGACTCCGGGGAGGAAAAAAGCTCTGGTCTCCCTAACTTGGCAAAACTGTCTTTAATGCTAGCCCCAAAATTTTGTTAGATCTATCTAGCTGTAAGCAGTCTTTTAGAATGATATGGTTAAGGGGAATTTCCTGATTCAACCAGATCTTCAGCCATGCTAGAAGTGGGGCCATTTTTATCATGTCTGAAATAAAACCTACTCCAAGTTCAGTGTGGATTGTATATGATGGAGTAGACTGTGGTACAGAGAGAATAGCTCTTAAAAAATTATTCTCTGTAGTCTGTATACTATCCAGGGAACAGTACCCCCAAATTGAACTACCATATGTGGCCACTGCAAGGCATTTTGCTTCATAGATTTTCATTAAAGTTGCTATTGACCTTGCCCCCAATTTTTTCGAAAAGCCCTGTAGGGCGGAAGATGTTCTTGCAAGGTAAATGTTTCTGTTTTTTAACTGTGGTCCCCAGTTCCCTCTCTCATCAAAAGTGATCCCCAAATATGGGAAAGTGGCTACTCTACAAAGTTCTTCTTTGCCACAGGTAAAGGTTTTTAGGTTCTTGTTCTTTATACTCCTACCCATTATCATGATTTGAGACTTCTTGGCGTTTATCTTGAGGTCCAGGGATCCCATAAAGTTCTCAAATACATCCAGAAGGCGTTGTAAACCAACTCCGGTCCGCAAAAGCAAGACGGCATCATCCGCGTATAGGAGAACTGGAATTCCAAGTTCTTCTACATGCGGAATGTCGAGGGATCCTCCTTTAACGCGGGTTCCAGGGCATTTATGTAAATGGTAAATAGGAGGGGTGCCAGGATGCACCCTTGCCTAACACCCCTTTCGGAGTTAAAGCGACTAGTACAGCGACCGTCCGAGGTAACCCTGACGGTGGCTTGAAGGCCAGAGTGTAAATCCACCAGGAGATTTACTAAAGCCCTGTCCAGACCCATATCAAGTAGGATTTGCCACAATTTTGACCGGTTAACAAGGTTGAAGGCTGACGAGAGGTCCATGAACCCCAGGTACATGGACCCCTCCTTGGCCCTGGTATATTTATCCACTATTAAGTGCAAATTGAGACCTTGGTCTAACGTGCTCCTCTTTGGTCTAAATCCATACTGGACATTTGATAGGACCCCTTTCTCATTCACCCATTCAATCAATTTAGAAAAAATAACCCGACCCAATATTTTCACAGACGAATCAATCAGTGAGATGGGTCTATAACAGGAGAGAAACATGTTGACCACACCAGGGGGTTGAGTTAGAGTTCTGTACACTTTTATGGTCTCTAGTTCCCCTCTCACCCTTTTTTAACCAGGGAACCAGCCACGTTAATAAAATTCAGTGTGGACTGTTTTACCCTTTTTACTTTCACTCACGTTTACACTGACTACACTCCTCTATCTCCTCACTCACACCCACCATCGGCAAGGAACTAAAGAACCCCGCTAAAAGAGTACCTGTGGGTACTCCGGCAGACATTGCAGCGCCGGTCTGTTGAGGGGCAGTGAGTCGATGATGACACTGGATACCCTCCAGTAAGGGTGTGTTTCACACCTAATACTCTGGGTGTATGAGGCTCTCCAAGTTCCGACTAGGGAACCCTTCCAGTCACGGTATTAACTATACCCACCCTTATCTCCACGCATTCACACCATCTCTGGGGAACTTTGTACTCTGCTGCTAGCTCGACTTTAGGACATGTACACTGGACCCCTTTAAATATCGTCCTCCTCTGTTCCCTTGTTGTTAAAATCTCAGCGTGGGTTTGTCCCACGGAACCACTTGGGTTACCTCCGGCTGTATATAGCTGTGAGGCCCACCGGGTACCTCGAATTACTTTTTTGCATTTGAGTGTACACAATAAAATTCCATTCTCTCCCCCCTACCCTATCCACTATTCCCACCGACTCTATCCCCTGGTTGACTGTCCCACCATGGAGGACGTCCCGGGTATTAGTTTCGATGAGGAAGCTATAGCCGAAGCCTTGAGATCTACACCCTCACTCCTAGGAACATCAGAAGCAGCCACCACTGGCTCTACTAATGACGACTGGACAATACTCACCACCCTGAAAAAGGAATGGTTGAGAATTACCATACATGGACTAATGTGGACCGAGTACCTGAGAGTTAACATCGCCCCCCAGGGACTCATAGTCAACCTTTTCCCCAGGATTTTCCTTGAGGACAATCAGTTCAAAGGAGACTGGTGCCAGGTTTCCTGGAAGTGTACTAAAGACCTACTTTTCTTGATTGTCAAAACAGCTAAAAGACTGGCAGATGCCCTGCTAGATAAGATCACAGCTATAGAGACAACAATGAAGGCAGCTGTTAATAAAAACTCTAAAACAGCCTTCTCAGCCAAACTCGCAGAAATTAATCAGGAAATCGCAGACAATCAGGAATTTCTCCTCAAACAGAAACTGTCCAAACTTGAAAAAGACGTAGCAAGGTTTGACAAGGAGAAAGTCTATCCCTACCTTAAGGAAGGATACACTAATAAAAAAAACGGATACTCCTCTGATGAGAACTCTGGTACGGACAGTCGCAGGGGGTCCTCAGGTAGTGATTCCAGTACCGGTAATACCTCTAACAACAACCGTTACCCACGCCGTCCAAATTGGAACCAGGGCTTCCACCAAGGACCCATGTTCCATGGACCCCCTCAAATGCTGCCCCCTTGGCAATATCCCTTCTATCCGCAGGGACCCCCACAATTCTACCCCCAGAACCCTTTTCACGACAGAGGTTGGGGCAGAGAAAAAGGGCGCAAGCGGAGCGGCACAAGAGGGGTACAGTGGCAAGACCAGCCATCGACATCCGCCCCGATGGAGACCAGGAGTGCAGCGAGAGGGAGAAGAGTCTAGTAGTGAACCTCTCCAAGAGAACTCTCACTCCCATTGAAATGGCGATTCTTGAAAAGGGCTTAGGGTTTGTCCCTACCCCCACCCCGGACAGCTTCACAGAAATGTGCGAGATTAAACAACTCTTTCGCAAAGTTCGCCTTACAGCTTACTTTCAGGAGCAGCCATCCACTGATAAGACCGATACAGGGCTACGCAATCCCTCTACTTTTACCCCCACAGATGGGATGGTTCCCCCAGAGGTACTAACATTTGAGAAGGCTGTACTTAAGTCCTTGGAGACTAAACCAAATTCCAACAGTTTCAACAACCTGAGCAGAGCCGAAAGACAAGCAATCCTATCCCTGGGTAATGACACTTCCATCGTCATCAAACAAGCTGATAAAGGGGGAGCAACTGCCATACAAGACGCCATTGATTATGACACAGAGTGTAAGCGCCAACTAGCTAACACTACCCACTACAGACCCCTCCCAGCAGATCCAACCAACAGACTAATCACAGACATCTCTAGTCGCATCATTGAAGGCGAGACTAATGGCTGGATCTCTAAACATGAGGCAGAGTTCCTTCTGACAACGGACCCAGTGGTCCCCTATTTCTATACACTGCCTAAAATTCATAAAGGGACCAGCCCAGTGCCAGGGAGACCCATTGTCTCGGGTATTGGCTCATTACTTGAGCCATAATCAAAGTTCTGTGACGTATTCCTTCAACCTATTGTAAAGGAAATACCCTCCTTTCTACAAGACACAAGAGATGTCCTGCGCCTCATAGAGTCGATTGAAGGTAGAGAAGAGGTGGACCTATTATTAACGCTTGACGTGGAAGCCTTATACACTAACATTCCCCAAGCAGCCACACTAGAAGCCGTAGAATCTGCCCTCATGCAGCAGGAATGGTCCTCACCTACCCCAATATCATTTATCATGGCCTGCGCAAGTATCGCCCTGACGGAAAACTACTTCCAGTATGGACCACAGATGTACCATCAAATTAGGGGTACCTCTATGGGTTCGACTTTTGCTCCTAGTATTGCCTGCATTTACATGGCGGCCTTTGAGAACCAGATTATCTACCCTGACTCGAACCCCTTCAGACAACATCTTACATTATGGCGTCGTTATATCGACGACATTTTGATATTTTGGATGGGTGACCGAGAGAGCTGCAACCAGTTCTGTACCTGGATCAACCAACAGAACCCCTATTTGAAATTTACAGGTACCATGTCAGAGACAGCCCTCCCCTTCCTTGACCTCATGATACGGCTAGGACCAGCTGGTCTGAGCACCACTCTGTTCCGTAAGGAGACAGACAGAAACAGCCTCCTTCTGTTCAACAGTCACCACCCGAGAGCACTGCGCGAAAACATTCCCTTTGGCCAATTCTTGAGGGTCCGTAGAAATTGCTCGTCAAAGGATGACTGTAGGCAAGAAGCAAAAACCTTACAACATAAACTACTTGACAGGGGTTACCCCACCAAACTAGTACATGACTCCAGCAAGAGAGCCCTTAACAACCATAGGGAGGCCCTCCTTGAAGTACACCAGAGAGATCGTGATGACCTAATAACGTGCGTCACTAGTTTCACCCGAAACTCTAACTTCATTAAAAAGACAGTGAACAAACACTGGGACATTCTCAACTCAGGGGGCACTGATTTACCTAAGCCGAGGTTCGCTTTTAAACGCACGGCTAACCTAAAAGACTCCCTGATTCATACACGTCCTAAGAAACAACCCGGTGCTGGACAACGGACACTGTGGGACCTTCCACCTGTTGTTGGACACTACCCCTGCGGAGGCTGTGCGGTCTGTCCCCAGACCAAGCAGTGCAAAGAGATCCAGTTAACAGAATCTTTCCTGTGGAAATTGAATAGACATACTAATTGCAACAGCTCTAAGTGTATCTACCTTCTCATTTGTCCTTGTGGCAAATTTTATGTAGGGATGACCATGAGACAGGTGAAGCTCAGAATAACGGAGCACAAAAGCAACATTCGGTGCTCAAAGACCCACACGAGATTGTATGAACATTACCACCTACACAACCACTCTGCTGACAGCATCCAATGGCTGGTGCTTGAGTCCCAACCAGGCATGAGCAAGCAAGCCTTTTTTAGACTTGAACAGAGATGGGTTCACCGCCTCCAGCTAGACACAATAGGGCTCAATGACGCTATTCCTTGGGCGACCGTCTCAAGATAAGACCCCGTACCTAACCACTCCGTCCCGGTAGCATGCCCGGTGCGTACCCCCAAAGACCGCCCCCTAGAAAATCATCCTTGGCCAGCGCGTTTGGGCCACTTTACAACCATACTCAGTCACTGACTGCCATTTTAACAGACACTGACTGTGATTCTCCTCCCGATACAACCATTCCATCAACAGAGGCTCAACTTCTCCCATCACTACCGACTGCATGAGTACCATTCAGACACTACCTCATACCCCTCTTATAATCTGGTGGCCTCTCGCTATCTGCCCCATGAGCCTTTACCTTCGGCCCACTAGAGGGACTTCTCATGAATCTTTCTGAATAAATGAGGCTTCCTCATTACCTGACGCATAGGCACACTGCCCTGCTTTTCATTTAAAACCCACAATCCCCGCTTCACTTAGGCTCCCTCATTACCTGATCAGGCAACACTAGAGGGAAACCTCACCCCTGATACCAGCACCCCCGCCGAGATGGCAACCAATCTCCACCACCTGTTTGCAGTTACAGGGCTAGACCTCTGCACTGGGCTAGTACACATGCAGCACGCGTGATACACGCTAGTCGGCGGTTCTGCCTTGCCCGTTACTTATATTTACATTTATTATATTTACTGTACGGGCGCCCGCCCCTTTGCTCCATTCCCCTGCCACCTTGGGGGATTCTCCCCTAGCAAAATATAACTCACACTCCTTTCACGCTCCTACCAACATGGCCCCCTCTTCGAGCCGTCCGTAAATGTAAACAGTACCTGGCTAGTGGATCAAGTTTGAGCACGCGCATTAGGCGCGAGGGACGCGCCACTAACGCTGCAACTCCGACGTCATCAGGCTTCCACCTTCATAATGGCGGACACCGGTGTGAACCCTCACCAGCTGCTCTGCACCCTGACCAGGTGCCGCGAGCGTGAGGGGTAGGTGTTCCGCCGTTCCAGCGCCTTAATCAAGGTAAGCTTGTTGTTGTTTTTTCCAACCCCGAGCCTCTTGTTGTAGACGTGAGCCCAGCGCGAGTTCCCATACTCGGTGATGTTTACACCGCTTCGACCATACCCGCTGCGAGTCCCCCGAGTCTTAACACAAGTTCCCTTTGCCCCGTTAGGCAGTGGCCTTTCACCTCATTCCACACCATGCCCATCCCTGCCTGCACCTTTAGCAGCTCCCTAGGAGGTTGGTTAATTAACGTATAGATGAAAGGGCAATACCTGTGATTCTATCGGCCTCCTCCCCTTGTGGGTTCAGTCTTTTCCCTGCCTCTCTCTCCCCTTCCCTCTCTCCCCCCCCTCCTCCCTTGCCCCCCCCTCTTACCCCACCAACCTCAACGGGTACATTCCACCAGCAGTAGGTTTTACTCGACTTAAGCGACATGTGAGCACCACACATGGTTAGCCCGACATTCTTTACTTTTACATTTATCAAGAATGTAGTTCCCCTCACGGAGTGCCTCATCTCTATGGTACCGGTCTCAACCTTGTGTTGAACACTTACTGATGCGTTGTGAACCTAGCATTACTCTAATGCTTGCCCTATGTTAGAAGTAGTGGGGTTCCCTCCTACAAATATCCCTCATTCCAATTCATTGCGTGATTCCTTCCGGCCAGTGACTTCTATTTTAGGGGTGTCACCATTGAGGCCACTCTCCCCACCAGCTTACAGGGCTTTATCTTCCTGATTCTTTATCCCACCTTAAACTGCTGGTCCAATTGCCAACCCTGACCTCCCTTCCATACCCAACAGGTTCCAGTAACCTAATAGCGCTGGCCTCACGGGAGTACGCTGCGAGGCCTTATCCAATTCCCCTAGGGTAAGAACATGCTCGCTTTTTTCTATGATTGGGTGTTTTTATGATAGGTTTTGGCTTCACTCCTTAGTTCTGTTTTTAGCGCACGATGGTCACCCTCCAGTGTGAGATCCACCTGCGTCATATTTAGAAGGGATTTTGCAACCACATCTTGGTACAATTACTTTCCCTTCACACAGAAATACCCCCGTCACCCCTCACAAAGTGGAGATCTGTCACCATAGTCACGATATACCTTGGGAGCATAAAAGTCACTGATGTTATATGTGACTTGACCTGTTCTTTCTTTGTTAATCCTTTTTTCCCCTACCTCTAGGTCGCCTAAATAGAGCAGGACCCCGTGGCCCTCTTTTTCTCCGACTGAGAGAGGTTGTATTTACCTTCTACATAATGAATGAGCATTTAGTTCATATGTGTTTTTCTGTGTAGCACTGTATTTAGGTCCTGACTAATCGCCGTTCGGCAAGAGAAACATGTTGACCACACCAGGGGGTTGAGTTAGAGTTCTGTACACTTTTACGGTCTCTAGTTCCCCTCTCACCCTTTTTTAACCAGGGAACCAGCCACGTTAATAAAATTCAGTGTGGACTGTTTTACCCTTTTTACTTTCACTCACGTTTACACTGACTACACTCCTCTATCTCCTCACTCACACCCACCATCGGCAAGGAACTAAAGATCCAACTAAAGAACCAAGGAACTAAAGAACCCCGCTAAAAGAGTACCTGTGAGTACTCCGGCAGACATTGCAGCGCCGGTCTGTCGAGGGGCAGTGAATCGATGATGACACTGGATACCCTCCAGTAAGGGTGTGTTTCACACCTAATACTCTGGGTGTATGAGGCTCTCCAAGTTCCGACTAGGGAACCCTTCCAGTCACGGTATTAACTATACCCACCCTTATCTCCACGCATTCAGACCATCTCTGGGGAACTTTGTACTCTGCTGCTAGCTCTATAACAGGAGGGGTCTTGCCTGTTACCCTTTTTATAGACCGGGATGATGATGGATTTTTTCCACGAGGCCGGGATGTTGTCATGGGGTAAAGCATTGAAAACGTTACATAGGATTTTTGACCAGAATTTTGGGGCACATTTAAAAACATATGCCGGGACCCCATCAGGGCTAGGCGCCTTGTTTTTCAGGGTCAGATCTATTGCCCTTTCCACTTCTGCAGCCTCAAAGGTTACAGCAGTGCCCTCGACGTTATGAATAGTGACCTCAATTTGCAAGTCATTGCTAGTTTCTGAATATATTTTACTAAAATTTTGAATCCATCCCTCGTCTGGAATGTTTGCCTCAAGAGGGGAATTCTCCTCACCCGAAAATAATGGCTGATTTATAATTTTCCAAAATAAACCACTATTTTTAAGGGTTTCTGGGTCAAGTAGTTGGGCCCAAGCTACGTCTTTCAGCTCCTTTTTTCTATCTAGGATAGCCTTTTAGGTCTCGGCTCAACGCGCGGAAGCGCGTCTCCGCCGAGATCTTTTGTAAGCGACTATGCTTCCCAGGAGACAGTTTCAGCCACGCGCATCCTTCGAGCCGATTTGTAACTGGAACGTGCGCTGTGGCCAGGCGCTGTCTCCTGGGAAGCTCAAGCACCACACACGCATGCGCATACACACACACAAGCGCCTATGCACGCACGCACATACATACATACAGAGACACCACCCCTGACACATACACACACATGCGCACACACACAAGTGCACCGAGGCCCCCCCTCCCTCCCCCGCCGTCACCGTCGCACACATACATACACACATGAGCATACACGCACACACACAGACACACAAGTGCACCAAGCCCCCCCAGCCTTTTGGAACTTACCTGGCCAATGTCGGGGACTCTGCTCAGCACGCGGCGCCCAACCTCCTGCTGGCGCGGCCCCGGGGCTCCACACCGCTCACAGGAGCCCCGGGCGCGAGACGCATTTTACTCCGCCTGCCTCCTCTTCCGGTCTGGACGTGGCCCCGCCCCCGTCACAGGCGACCGTGCCTGACTTCCGGGGCGGCCGCGGCGGGATTCCGGGGGCATACTCAATTCTATATTTAAAGTGCCTCCTACTGTGTAATGTGACAGGCGGCCTGAAATTATGTTTTGCGAGACGTTTTTATGATGTAAACTTTTAAAAGATCTCTTTGAAAGAAGAATTTGCAGACTAAACAAAACGACGGCATTGGAGACAAACAGGAAATGTACCAGAATTTTAGAAACAAAAGACGAAGTATGGAACGAAATAGTGACAAGGAAAAAGAACAGTCTCTCACAAAAGTATGCAGAAAACGGTGAGACCTATTAAATGTAGCTCTCAGGCTCACTGCAGTAGTAATCAGTTGCAGGAAGGTATTTGCAACTTGTGAATGAGCATAGCAGCATGAATCATACTTATTAATAACCATAAAATATGGCGGACGGCGCGATACTAAAGAATCATTGTAAAGTGAGTGCAGAGTAGTAATGCAGAGTAGTAATGCAGAGTAGTGAGTGCAGAGTAGTGAGTGCAGAGTAGTGAGTGCAGAGTAGTGAGTGCAGAGTAGTGAGTGCAGAGTGGTAATGCAGAGTAGTGAGTAGTGAGTGCAGAGTGGTATTGCAGAGTAGTGAGTGCAGAGTAGTGAGTTCTGAGTAGTGAGTGCAGAGTAGTGAGCGCAGAGTAGTGAGTGCAGAGTAGTGAGTGCAGAGTAGTGAGTGCAGAGTGGTAATGCAGAGTAGTGAGTAGTGAGTGCAGAGTGGTAATGCAGAGTAGTGAGTGCAGAGTAGTGAGTGCTGAGTAGTGAGTGGTGAGTGCAGAGTAGTGAGTGCAGAGTAGTGAGTGCAGAGTAGTGAGTGCAGAGTAGTGAGTGCAGAGTAGTGAGTGCAGAGTAGTGAATGCAGAGTAGTAATGCAGAGTAGTGAGTGCTGAGTGCAGAGTAGTGAGTGCAGAGTACTGAGTGCAGAGTAGTGAGTGCAGAGTAGTGAGTGCAGAGTAGTGAGTGCAGAGTGCAGAGTAGTGAGTGCAGAGTAGTGAGTGCAGAGTAGTGAGTGCAGAGTAGTGAGTGCAGAGTAGTGAGTGCAGAGTGGTAATGCAGAGTAGTGAGTAGTGAGTGCAGAGTGGTAATGCAGAGTAGTGAGTGCAGAGTAGTGAGTGCAGAGTAGTGAGTGCAGAGTGGTAATGCAGAGTAGTGAGTAGTGAGTGCAGAGTGGTAATGCAGAGTAGTGAGTGCAGAGTAGTGAGTGCTGAGTAGTGAGTGCAGAGTAGTGAGTGCAGAGTGCTGAGTGCAGAGTAGTGAGTGCAGAGTAGTGAGTGCAGAGTAGTGAGTGCAGAGTAGTGAATGCAGAGTAGTAATGCAGAGTAGTGAGTGCTGAGTGCAGAGTAGTGAGTGCAGAGTACTGAGTGCAGAGTAGTGAGTGCAGAGTAGTGAGTGCAGAGTAGTGAGTGCAGAGTGCAGAGTAGTGAGTGCAGAGTAGTGAGTGCAGAGTAGTGAGTGCAGAGTAGTGAGTGCAGAGTAGTGAGTGCAGAGTGGTAATGCAGAGTAGTGAGTAGTGAGTGCAGAGTGGTAATGCAGAGTAGTGAGTGCAGAGTAGTGAGTGCTGAGTAGTGAGTGCAGAGTAGTGAGTGCAGAGTAGTGAGTGCAGAGTGGTAATGCAGAGTAGTGAGTAGTGAGTGCAGAGTGGTAATGCAGAGTAGTGAGTAGTGAGTGCAGAGTGGTAATGCAGAGTAGTGAGTGCAGAGTAGTGAGTGCTGAGTAGTGAGTGCAGAGTAGTGAGTGCAGAGTAGTGAGTGCAGAGTAGTGAGTGCAGAGTAGTGAGTGCAGAGTGCAGAGTGCTGAGTGCAGAGTAGTGAGTGCAGAGTAGTGAGTGCAGATTAGTAATGCAGAGTAGTGAGTGCTGAGTGCAGAGTAGTGAGTGCAGAGTAGTGAGTGCAGAGTAGTGAGTGCAGAGTAGTGAGTGCAGAGTAGTGAGTGCAGAGTAGTGAGTGCAGAGTAGTGAGTGCTGAGTGCAGAGTAGTGAGTGCAGAGTAGTGAGTGCAGAGTAGTGAGTGCAGAGCAGTGAGTGCAGAGTAGTGAGTAGTGAGTAGTGAGTGCAGAGTAGTGAATAGTGAGTGCAGAGTAGTGAGTAGTGAGTGCAGAGTAGTGAGTAGTGAGTGCAGAGTAGTGAGTGCAGAGCAGTGAGTAGTGAGTGTGCAGAGTAGTGAGTGCAGAGAGAGTGTGCAGAGTAGTGAGTAGTGAGTGTGCAGAGTAGTGAGTGCAGAGAGAGTGTGCGGAGTAGTGAGTGCAGAGTAGTGAGTGCAGAGTAGTAATGCAGAGTAGTGAGTGCTGAGTGCAGAGTAGTGAGTGCAGAGTAGTGAGTGCAGAGTAGTGAGTGCAGAGTAGTGAGTGCAGAGTAGTGAGTGCTGAGTGCAGAGTAGTGAGTGCAGAGTAGTGAGTGCAGAGTAGTGAGTGCAGAGTAGTGAGTGCAGAGTAGTGAGTGCTGAGTGCAGAGTAGTGAGTGCAGAGTAGTGAGTGCAGAGTAGTGAGTGCAGAGTAGTGAGTGCAGAGTAGTGAGTGCTGAGTGCAGAGTAGTGAGTGCAGAGTAGTGAGCGCAGAGTAGTGAGTGCAGAGTAGTGAGTGCAGAGTAGTGAGTGCAGAGTAGTGAGTAGTGAGTGCAGAGTAGTGAGTAGTGAGTGCAGAGTAGTGAGTAGTGAGTGCAGAGTAGTGAGTAGTGAGTGCAGAGTAGTGAGTGCAGAGTAGTGAGTAGTGAGTGTGCAGAGTAGTGAGTGCAGAGAGAGTGTGCAGAGTAGTGAGTAGTGAGTGTGCAGAGTAGTGAGTGCAGAGAGAGTGTGCAGAGTAGTGAGTGCAGAGTAGTGAGTGCAGAGTAGTGAGTAGTGAGTAGTGAGTGCAGAGTAGTGAGTAGTGAGTGCAGAGTAGTGAGTGCAGAGTAGTGAGTGCAGAGTAGTGAGTGCAGAGTAGTAATGCAGAGTAGTGAGTGCTGAGTGCAGAGTAGTGAGTGCAGAGTAGTGAGTGCAGAGTAGTGAGTGCAGAGTAGTGAGTGCAGAGTAGTGAGTGCAGAGTAGTGAGTGCTGAGTGCAGAGTAGTGAGTGCAGAGTAGTGAGTGCAGAGTAGTGAGTGCAGAGTAGTGAGTAGTGAGTAGTGAGTAGTGAGTGCAGAGTAGTGAGTAGTGAGTGCAGAGTAGTAAGTAGTGAGTGCAGAGTAGTGAGTAGTGAGTGCAGAGTAGTGAGTGCAGAGTAGTGAGTAGTGAGTGTGCAGAGTAGTGAGTGCAGAGAGAGTGTGCAGAGTAGTGAGTAGTGAGTGTGCAGAGTAGTGAGTGCAGAGAGAGTGTGCAGAGTAGTGAGTGCAGTGTAGTGAGTGCAGAGTAGTGAGTAGTGAGTGCAGAGTAGTGAGTAGTGAGTGCAGAGTAGTGAGTAGTGAGAGTGCAGAGTAGTGAGTGCAGAGAGAGTGTGCAGAGTAGTGAGTGCAGAGTGAGTGTGCAGAGTAGTGAGTGCAGAGTGAGTGTGCAGAGCAGTGAGTGCAGAGTGAGTGTGCAGAGCAGTGAGTGCAGAGTGAGTGTGCAGAGCAGTGAGTGCAGAGTGAGTGTGCAGAGCATTGTGTGCTGTTGAGTGCAGAGTGCTGTGTATTGGCAATGTTAATGACAATGCCATTTATTTTTGATTTAAAGAAAAAAAAAATTCATGAGCAATGCCAATAGCTCTACCTTTAATGATGCCGAGACCATTGCATTGCAAATGCTTGTTATATATGCTCCTTAAACTAGCTATATGTGCACGTTTTTTTGGCATAGCTTTCAGGGCTTTAAGTAAGTCTCCATGAGATTTGGAGCATTTTCTGTCAAACCACCTTTTACCTTGAAGCGGCTTCTGGCTTGGACCAGCCTGTAGACTATGATTAATTTCTATACAAATGTTATCAAAAGCAGGAATAACATCTTTATTTTGTGTCCGATTTGCTAGGCATATTGCCACTTCATCCTCTACCTTAATCAATACCTCTTGCAAGAATGTTTCAGGGACGATTTTTGTCCATTTTAACCTTTGCCTCTGATCTTTAACGGACACATTTAGTCCCCCTCTATGTGTCACCGTTTTCAGTGAGAGTAGGTCTGAGTACTTTAATTCCATTAGAACAGGATTATGATCACTAAAAACCGAAACCTCTGTATTGTAGTTTAAAACCTTACACAACAAAAAAGAAGACATAAAGATATAATCAATAATAGTGCCATCATCTTTACCCTTAAATGTAGGGGACCTAATTTTACCATCCCCGCAACCTGACTCATATAGATTCCATCTCTAGTGATAACAGTGCTTTAAATGGGCTGGTACTCACCGGTACTGAGTACCAGCACTTCTTAGATTTACTGAGCCAAGTACCGACACTTCTCCACTGTCAAGAAGAGTACCGGTACTCAGGGTCGGATTAGTACGTTGGGCACTGGACTGGTGCCTGAGGGCCAGCTGTGTGCTGTTTGTTTAGCAGCATGTTGGTGGGCGTTGCCGTATGTATTATTCGGCTGTGGCAATCAGCCCGATGGGGCCTGAACAGCCTTTTGGAGGCCTGCTGCAGGGGAAAGAGGGCATCTGCTCACTACCTACCCAGATGGACCCTCTCCTTGTCCTCATCACCTGGCTGCCAGGTATCGATGCTGGGTCCGTGGAGGAACGCACGCACAAAGGGCCATTTTCACCCCTTGGTCTCCCACTGGAGTCTGAGTGTCTTTCACATGACTCACCTGTCCCTGCGATTCCACCCCACCCACTGGGACATTGAGTCCTTGATGGGCGGGGATGAGGTGGTTAAGATGGGTTAAGCAGCCATCTGGGGCCCAGGTGAGGTGGGGGAGGTCAACTGGCGTTACCATTGGAGGCCAGTATTGTTCTTCCCCTGACCTCTACCCTGGCGGACTCTGCACATACTCTGGACCCTGAAGTGTTCACTGTCTGAAACTGCAAGCTCTCTGGTGGGGGGCCTCCTGCCTAGGGGAGAGGAGGGAAAATGGGGGTGAGTGAAGGTGAAGAGTGTGGGGGGAGGAGCAGAGAGTTTAATGTAGGAAAAGGTAGAGAGGCAGAAGCGGTAAGCGCAGACAGAGATATGGAAGGCATCCAGAGGGTAACGGAAAGAGATAGAGAGGCACGGAAAGGGCAGATTGGAAATAGAAAGAGTGATGTGAGAGCGTGATAGGATACAATTGGGGTAACAAGAGTGGGACAGAATTAGCTACAAACGGGAGAGAGGTGAGTGCGGGCGGGATCTCCAGCTTAGAGATGTGAAAACCGAGAGTGTGGGTTTTAGAGGAACAGAATCAGGAGGTATTTGAAACGAAATGCGTGAAATGCTTGTTTGTGTGTGTGCACCCTTGAATATTGAGGGATTGCGCCAAATGCAACCAAGTAGGAACATTAGAAATATTATGATATTAAGAAGCTGCAAGTATTACAAAATAAGAAAACATGATAATTTGGTATTTCACTTCATTTTATATAACGAGTTAACACATTATCTTTGGATTGATATATTTCTCACATGTTTAGTTCTGTCCTGCAAAAAGGTGTAAGTGCCAGAGTCTCTCTCGTCCTAGAGCACCTTATTAGCCTGAAAGTGCCAAAAGTACTGTTGATAGCTTGGCTCATTCAGGGTTTTAGTTGTTAATCTGCACAATGGAAAGTTTGAGACCACTATCCGGGACAATGGAAGGACAACATGAATACTCAATAGAAGTGTTTTTGTATCATGTCTAACTCCGCCTCTAACCCCGCCCATTAGCCATGCCCATAGCTCAATTTAATGAGAACCTGCACTTATTTTTTCCCATTTAAAGCACTGAGTGATATGTTGGTATATGTAAGAGTGTTTTTTTAAATTTTAGTCCTGTAATGCAGTATTTCTTGTGTAAAGTACTCTAATGCCCTTCTGTTGTGCATTCCAAATAACTTTCGTGCAGTAGACAGGTCTCCAGCAGTATATTTTAGATTTTGCCACTAGAGGACAGCAATCGACGCATTTTCTTTCTACACTTACTTTCACTTACTTAGTCTTTCGTAGTAATCTATGACATATTGTTGTTTTGCTGTCTAAAATGTAAGCAACACTAGTACAAAGCAGCATAATGTTGTTTAACTATGTAAATGTAAGCAACACTAGTCACTAGGCAGCGTAACATTGCTGAACGGCTAAATGTAAGCAATACTAGTCATGAAGTGGCATATAAAGTCAGTCTCAGACACCGCACAGCATTTAGTGCAGTGCGACCACCGCAGTAACTTGAAACCGCCTGCTTTAGTTCACTCAGGCTCCGTGGGTATAGGTGGTCAAGGAGCTAAAAAGTGTGTGATAATGCATTTTAATGCAGTGATGCGGACAACCACTTTAAAATGCGTTAGTCTAACTCTTGATGCGTGGTACGTGGCGGGGCTGGGTATTCTAATAAAATTGACTTGCATAGGTAGGAGAGAAGTTTCCTTTATTCTTCACAAAAGGAGGTCAGAGCCAGTGACTAACGGTCCATGACAGCAGTTTCACCAACATTCTAGACTCTAGCAAGTGAGGGGATAGGGTTGCAGAGAAAAAGGAGGTAATGAAATAACGTAATGAGAGAAGATAAGCAGTACACAGATAAATAGCGAAACAACCACTTAATAATGCTACACATCCTTGTTCTTGGAGAAACAAAATCAATAATTTTGGAAAAAATTTCCAAGATGGCAATTTCACATGTGTCTCTCTCCTTACTTGCTCAGCCACTGAACTGTTTCTACCATCCTGGGTTCAGTCTCTGAGGTATTTGATATCTGGCTCCTATTGGAGTCCGCAGACTGGGCACCTGACTTCAATCCAATCAAGTTTATTAGTTTAGCTTTACAAAAAAAACATACAATAAAACCATACAGTATGAATATGAATTAAAAAAAACTAATTTGTTGAATCACTCTGGTTCATTCCCCCAATGATACAAAAAGGTTATGAGTAAAAAAAACACTCCCAGGCACAGGAAATAGATATAGTAAAGCCGAAACACTGATCTCATTCAGAAATAGAATTATTTAAAAGGAACTTATGAAACCTTATGACAGGCTAGATAAGTGCTGCGTGCATGCAAATGTTGTCTGGATAAGATAGACTGCTCAAAAATACTTCATGAATAAATATGAAAGCTGTATAAGATGTACAAAAGTCCAACTGTGCAAAATACAAGTAATTGATAAAACATATGTATTTAAACAATAAAGTTGAATAGTGCTGTCAGGACTGTCCGTTTACCAGCTAGGCAGAAGCGTTTCTCCACAGTCCCTACACTAAAGAGAGTATTAGGGGTTAGCCCGGCTCATTTAAGCTGGAGACAGTTGGTTGCTAAAACATTACCACAACTCAGATTTGGCATGTTGCTGCAGCGAGAATTCCAACATGGCGACCGAACACAGAACAAAGTTAGCGTTCTAGTGTTTCGCTTTCTTGAAGGAATCGTTTGATAATAGTGTTCGCGCAGCTGAAGCGCGTTGCACTTCAACCGTCGTTTGTTGCCTGAAGCAGCGTTTTTCCAGAGTTCTTCGTATTTCCCTGACAGGATATTGGCGAGAGTTGTCTTCGCTCGAATTTTCCTGTATTCCCCAGTATCGAGAAGTCTGAGGTCAGTTGCGGTTTCTCTTGCCACCTCTGAGGGAGAAGTCAGGTATATTTTTTCTTCTTTTTGACTTACAGGATACCTAGCAGCTTATTTTCACAGCAGTTGCTATTCCTTTGTTCTGGAGGGTTCCAGCAATCCTGAAGTGACTCTGATATAAAATATTGATATAAAGGAACAATTCCTCTCCTGGTTGTTTTTTTGGAGAAATAGTGAGACCGTTTTCGTTTCCTTTTATATTGAGTCAGGCCAGACTATTTCTAATTTATGGAACTCAACCAGAGGAACTATTAGAAGAGCAATTTGTGCAGAACTTACTGACTGAAGTACTTGGCAGGTGCAATAACTCTCCATTCTCCTTTTGGATAAACCAGCTTTAATTAACCAGTTGCACTCTCTCTACTTGTCTTCGAGTAGGTATAAATGTATATATTTCTACTTACCATCATTCGCCACTGCAGCTTTTCCTTCAGCTTTCATTCTAAAAAGGAGATACAGCAGTAGGAGTTAGTGGTTCAGTTCCAGCAAGTTCAAAAGAAATTCTAAAGAACTATCAATACAAAGAGATAAGCTAGTCCACAGTGTAACACAGGCAGAAGGATATTGAATACATTTTACTATACATTTTCTGACTTGTGATAACACTTGTGGCATCTAATATTCGAACCAAAAAGATTGGTGCCCCGCTGGTTCTGCACTGGCTGGCCAAAAACCATAATGAACTGGACCTTAAGTGGTCCCTTCTGGAAAAAGTTCATGTCTCTCCTGGGAAAGATCCCACTGCAACTAGAAAGAAAAGAGAGGTGTTTTGGATCTTTTTTCTCAACTCCGTAAAAAGGGGACTCAATGAGCTCTGTCCGTGGGAAAATGCGATCATGTGATTGGCCCCCAGCGATAGAATGTCCCCTTGAAATCCCCGGCCGGGATTTCAGCTGACCATGTTGAAAATGTTCTACTGGGGACTAGTTTGTCCTTGTTCGTTATCTGTATGCCGTGCCATGAGGTCCCTCTTGTTCGATATCCTGGTGTCTTGGATGTCATACCTTATACGCTATGACCCGGCCGTCGTTTTCATTCCAGGCTGCCCCATAACTGTTTTATCCTTATGCTCACTTATACTTCGACTCCAAGGCCAAATGTTAGGATATGGCCGCCGTTCGTATCCTAGGCTGCCCTTTTATTGTTCCCCCTTTATGTGCATTTAGTGTCTTAGGGCCATATGTATGAAGCCAAAAATGAGTCGCAAACGCTGCGAATCGGTAAAAAGTAGCGTTTGCGACTCAAAAATCGCTAATCGCAATGTATGAAGCCAAAAACGCACGCAAAGTAAGGAATCGCAAATTAGCGATTCCCAAGCGTAGCGAAAATGCTAAATAGCGATTACAATAGCGATTTCCAAATTAACGATGAAACCTGTTAGCGAAAATCGCTAAAGTGGAAATCGCAATTTAGAAATCGCAATGGATTGTATCAAACAATCGCAAATAGCGAAATACTCAAAATCGCAAAATAAGGAATCGCAATTACCATCAAGTGGGAGCATGTTGTAACCAGGTGCAAACTATAAATTGAAGCCCAGAATGCAACACACTCCCTACCACAATGTCCGGCCTGTACATGATAGTGAGGAGGCGAAGAGTGAGAGCTCTGGCGCAGAGGAGGAGACGGCAGGAGAAGATATTCCGGTTGCGCTTCACCATCTTTCAACGCACTGAGGAGGCTATCTACACCCATTACATACTGGAGGAAGACAGCATACTTGATTGATAGAGGAACTCAGGCCCCACCTAGAACACCCCACCCGCAGGACACAAGCCATACCCACTCACATCCAGGTCCTCTGTTCACTACACCTGCTGGCCTCAGGTAGTTTCCAGGGGGTCATAGCCTCTGCAGAAGGGGTGTCACAGAGTGCCCTGTCGCGCTTTTTCCATGCGTTCCTCGACGCCATGACACATAGGATGTAACATCACATACACTTCCCCAACACCCCACAGGAACTAGCACAGACCAAGCAGGAATTTTACAACATAGCCCAATTTCCCCACGTCATAGGATGTATAGATGGAGCACATGTTGCCATTTCACCCCCCTCAAACATAGAGTATGTATTCCGGAACAGGAAATGCTACCACTCACTGAACATACAGATGGTGTGTGATGCCAAAAACATAATCACCGATATAGTGGCAAAGTACCCTGGAAGCACACATGACGCCTTCATATTCTGACACAGTGGGCTGTACCGTAGACTCTCAAGAGGGAAATTAGGAGAGGAATACCTACTAGGTAACAGCACACACTGTCAGCCCACATTTGACATGGCCAGTATGTGCATCACAGTGACTGACCTTTACACATTTCCACCCACAGGGGACAGTGCCTATGCAGTCCGGGATTTCATCCTGACACCCTACCTGAATCCTGCCACTGCTGGGGAGCGGCGCTACAACCGGGCACACATTTCCACAAGAGGCACCATCGAGAGAACATTTGGGATTTTGAAGAGCAGATTCATATGCATACACAAGAGTGGAGGAGCCCTCCAATACAGCCCTGAGACGTGCTGCAAAATTGTTGTAGCTTGTGCCATGCTCCACAACATTGCAACCAGGAAAGGGACACCTGTGGAGTTGAGTGACTCCGAATCCTCTGACGTGGAGGGACCTGGACCCATACACATGGAAGCTGGCGTAGCTGCTGCTGGCCGACAGAGGCGTGATGAGATCATGCGAAACTACTTCTAGGTGAGTGAAAATGATACACTGACAACTTCTTGCTTTGCAAACGTGTTTACTACCCAATTGCAACAATGTAACACATCCAAAACAAACATGGATGAAGTCCCCAAAACAAAAGCACATGTTTCCATCACAGTGCTACTTAATCAGTCATTAGTGCAGCAAGTGCTACACTGTTGCTGGCCCCATAACTCCCCTGTGTGGTATTTGCTTTTTGATACAGTCCCTATTGTAGTGTGGCAGGCCTGGTGCTCCGGCCACTACGGCGCCTCTCAACAGTGGGTGGTGGTGTGTTTGAGCTCTGCACCGACTGTGAGTCCTCCTCACTGGGGGTAAGCACCCCGGGTCCAGCAGTGCGCAGCGCACGCACCTCGTCAAGGGTGGCAGTTGACTGCACCACTACAGTGGCTATGTCCTGGATACCATGGGAGAATTCACGCTGTGTCTCTATGGCACGCCTTGCCAGCATATTGGTGGAGGAGGCCAGGCGATTAATAGCACGCGTGTAGTGGTCCATGTGGGCCATTTCTTTGCGCCTGGCTGCGCGTTCCGCTCTCAACTCTGCAGTCAGCTCCTGCACAGCCCCCCCGATTTCCTCCCGTATTCCTCTGTTCCCTGCCCTGATCTCCCTCTGAATGGCCTTCATGTGCTTCGCTTGCAGCCGGTGAACCTGCAGCATGTGCATTTCCAGGCCTGCGAACACAGATTCCTCCTGTTGGACATTGGAGCTGATGGCCGTGCGGGGTCTACGCCTGCCTCTGGACATTGGTCTGAACTCCTGCTGCTGGGGTACTGGTGCATCAGACTGCACATTTTCATTTTCCTCCTCATCGTCATCCATAATCCTGAATGGCCTGACGTTCCTCCTACTTTGTCCCTGTGGCCGGATGAAAGGACTGTCCTCCCCATCTGATTCATGGCCATGGCTGCCTTCTCCTGAGGCTTGGGGTCCTGTCTCAGGTGCAGTGGCTGTAGCCTTCCCACTTGCAGGTGCTGTGGATAGAACAGCACACGTTATTTTTTTTTCATTATATGTGATGTTCTAATACATTTTTCACAGTCTTCCCTGACGTTACTTGTGTCATTCACCTATCCTGACCTGAACATTTGTACAAAGTTAAAATCTGTAGCTACATTCTACATTACAGTCTATGGTGACTACATCTCCCATAATGCATTGCTGTGTCTGCCTGTGTAATTGCTCTAGCCTACCATGTGCTTCCCCTAATCCCTAGGTTGCTGCAGGGGGTTGCTGGGGGTGGTTTAGGGTGGGGAGGCATGCTCCTTACCTGGTCTTGCAGCTGGTTGTGCTGAGCTGTCGAGCACTGACACGCCCGCAACACTCTGTGGAGGCAGTGTGGCCTCTACCAGCTCCTCCAGTAGTGTAGAGTCAGGGACGTCGGAGGTTCCCCCACCGGTGAGCTGGGACTGCTCCAGCCTGGCAGCCAACTTCTCCTTGGAGCGCTGTCGCAGGTCATACCAGCGCTTCCTCAACACTTCCACTGTCCTGTGGGTGACTCCTAGGGCATTCACTTTGGCTTGGATGCCCTCCCAAATCCTCCTTTTGCTGGCTTCTGGCACCTTGTGGGAACTCCTCCCAAATAATGCCTCATGGTGTGGCACCATTTCGGTGATGAGGGTCTCCAGTTCAGCCTCTGAAAACTTTAGCTTCCTCTTCCTGCCTGCTTCCCCTTCTTGCTGGTACTGCAGGCTTGCTGGGACATCCTGTTTTCCACCTTCTGCCATGGCTCCTGACTTCCAAACAACACTCTCACACTCTCTGTCTCTGTCCTGAAGCACCTTGGGTAATCACTCACTTCCTGGATGGTGATGTCATCATTATGCATCAGGATTGCGATTGGATGTTTCCAGAAAATCGATAATTTGCGATTTTTCGCGTGGGAACATCGCAATTTAGTGATTTTCGGGCTGCGATCGCGCTATTTTGCGAATTACTGGTTGCGAACTCGCTAAATTGCGATTTTATACGTTTAAGGAATCGCTGATTTGCATCGCGCACATTTTTAGCGATTTTCTCCGAATCGCTAAAAATTTGCGATTGCGTTGTTACATTCCGATTTGCGATTCTGAATTAGCGATTCGGTAATAATCGCTAATTCAGAATCGCAAATCATTTTCTTAATACATATGGCCCCTAGTCATAGTTCATCTGTTAAGACATGGCCGCAATTTTCATCTTAGGCCACCGTTCTGATGTCCTACCTCTTTGTTCACCTATCATGTGAGTCACCGCCCCTCCCATGGGAGGCTTCTTCCGCTATTGCAGGTATTTTTTAAATTTTTTAAAAATGTTTTATTGATTCAGTTCAAAGCCACATAAAACAAACAGATTTGTATGACAATTACACAATCAAAATAATCAAATATATATATAAAAAAAACATTATATATGGGCATCAGTATCATCATAATAAACAAAAAAAATAGAGAAAAAACAGTCATTTTTTTCATGGATCCAAATGATCAATCATTAACTGCCAAATCTTATACCCTTTTTACATTTTGCTAACAGATTTAATCCGATAAAGGTTAAATTCTAAATGAAAAACATTGTAAAACTTTGCACTCACAACAACCAGCTCCGCTGCAAAACAGGCGTTGTAGCACACTGGAAAGACGCTAGGTCTTTCCAGTGGGAACCCAGTGATGAAGCATGTCACCACTAGGTGGTGAGTGAGGGTTCTTACAAAACCTTTCTTTGGTTCTCCTTCACCTTCTGTCTACCCTTTTCATCACGCCTAATAATCCCTCTTAAGTGTGGTTTTTTCTATCACTCTCCAGTTGTTTTTGTAGTCATTCCTTGGGGGTAAGAGAGTGATCTGCTATACCCTTACTCTCTTTTTGTTTAGTAGTAGTACAGGTATCTCCAATGGTACTGATCGAAAATAATATAAAACTTTAGGCAAAATGGACATTTTTAGAACATTACATCTCCCCACCAATGACAGATGTAAGCACTCAATTTTCTCAAGTTGATTTCTTATTGATTGTAAGATATCTGACCAATTCATCATGACTAGCTCTTGAAGCGACAATCTGATTTTGATGCCAAGATATTTAGCCTCTGTAGTGACCCGATTATCATTAAGACACAGTCCTGGTGAACATATAACCTGAGTTTTTTGAATATTGAGTTTATACCCCGACACTTTGCCAAATTCCTCTCTGTTCACCTATCATCTGAGTCACCGCCCCTCCCATGGGAAGCTTCTTCCGCTATTGCGGGTATTTTAAATGGCGTTTAGTTACTGAGGTTGTTCCGTGAGATCGCGTCTCCATCGTCGCGCCGTGAGAGCCTGTTATTTTTTCTTGGATGTGACTCCGACTTTTATCTACAGGTAGGATGGGCCATGACCTCTTGCTCCCTGTTTTCCTACTGCCCAAGGGAATCCCTCTCGGTCTCTACTGCCCACCGCTCCGTTTAGAACACGCCAAGTGTATTCTATTGGGGAACATCCTTTACAACGCAACTATTACCACGCAGTACCTTTACAACGCATCCTTTACAACGCAGGTGCCTTTACAACGCATGTCATTACAATGCATGCTATTACAACGCAGAGGCAATTACAACGCATGCCATTACAATGTAAGTAATATTGTTTTTAATTTAATAAATGTAATATTATATTCAATTTAAAATAATGTATATTGTGATTTAAATTGGGAAAATAAAAAAATACTCAAGTATTAATAATTTAGAGACATTTAAGTAAATATCAAAAAGTAAATAAAAAAAAATAATTTAGAGTAATATTTTATAAAAAAATATAGTAAGAATAATTTAATAATACATGTAATTTTAATTGGTTACTAATATTATTTAAAATATAAAAATACAATATTTACAAAAAATCAAATAAAAAAATGTAAAAAAAATGTAAATCAATTATTTAAGATAAAAAAGAAAAGAATAAAATTATTATTAATGTAAAGGAATATGTAAAGAAAAAAAGAAAAATTATTTTATAAATTTAAAAAGTAAGGGAAAAAAATATTAAAGTATTAATACTTTAGTTTAATAAATGTATACATCTGATAAGTAAATTATAAAATAAATTTAAATTAAAAAGAAATAAAATCGAGTTAATTTTAAAAATACTAAAGTATTATTATTCTTGTTTAATATATGTTAAAAAATGAACAGTAAATATAAAAGTTATTTATATTTATAAAGAAAAATTATGGAATTAAATTAAAAAAATTAAAATAAAAAATAAAAAAAATAAAAAAATAATCAAAAAAAATATTACACAAAAAAATGAATCTAATGTTTAAAATTAAAGAAATTATAGATTTTATTAGAATTTGAAAAAAGAATAAGTATATTATAATTAAAAAGTTCCCAGGCTATATCATATAGTTCAATGAAAAGTTATGTCCTTCATTGATTTCTATAGCCGCTTGTATGTATTCCGGAGAGCAGTTTACTAAGTTCATTTGAAGCTACATGCGGGACAGAGCAGAACCAAATGGATCAAGTAAAGAGGTATGAACAGTTTAATAGTAATTATGGAAGTTGTATTTGCATTTTTAAAATAGAACATATCGTAAAAAAAATATATTAAAACACGAACAACTTAAATATTTTAGAATATACTTATTAACAAAATATATATTTAGAAGAAAAATATTTTTAATAATTTTATTGGAACATTTGCGAAACAAAAAAAATATTTATCATATTGAAATAAATGTTTAATTCAAGTTTAATGTATAATAATACATAATAATAATACATTTTCCTTTTTTTCTGTTAGTTACAAAAGATGACGTAGACGCGTAAACGTGCATGGACGTGGCTATTTTGAAGAGCGTAGTTGGATAATGCAGCAGCAAGCAGATCTGCAATCAGGTAGGAAACATTTAAAACTTTATTTATAAACAGTTTATTGATTAGAACTATATATATTGTAAGGAGAGAATAAGGGGAGGTTGCATATGTTAGGTTTCATGTTATGCTTACTATTTCAGTATGTCGCCGATCATTTAGCTAGAGTATGCCTTTGTCGAGTCGCCTGTTTTGAGTTTGAATTGTTAAATAATGTAAATTATTGTTGATAAAAAAAGTTTAAAGTATACTTTATATAATGAAATGTAATGTTTATGGTGAAATTAACATGCGTACAAAAAAAAAGGCAAGAAGAAGATCGTATTCGTGCATTTGGGATGTCTTGGACTTATTTTTAATGGACATTGTTAAAGGATTATTCTTTTTGGATAAAACCAATTATAAGAAGATTGTATGCAAAGATTTTTTTGGCCGAATCGGTATGGATTTTGGATTTGTTTTTCGAAGGATTGGAGACGGCTTTTTTATCTATTTGGAAAAGAAGAAGATTTTTTGCTTTTTTTTCCGAAGGATTGGAGATGGATTTTTTTCCGATTTGGGAGATGGTTTTGGAAGAAAGAAGACTTCAAAAACATTATGGATTTGGTTTTTAATTTCTAAAAATGGAATTCGATTTTGGAATGCCTTTTTTTAACTCACATGGAATTATTATATTCAATTTAAAATAATGTATATTGTGATTTAAATTGGGAAAATAAAAAAATACTCGAGTATTAATAATTTAGAGACATTTAAGTAAATATCAAAAAGTAAAAAAAAAAAGAATTTATAGTAATATTTTATAAAAAAATATAGTAAGAATAATTTAATAATACATGTAATTTTAATTGGTTACTAATATTATTTAAAACATAAAAATACAATATTTACAAAAAATCAAATAACATTTTTTTAAAAATTTTGAAATCAATTATTATTTAAGATAAAAAAGAAACGAATAAAATTATTATTAATGTAAAGGAATATGTAAAGAAAAAAAGAAAAATTATTTTATAAATTTAAAAAGTAAGGGGAAAAAAATATTAAAGTATTAATACTTTAGTTTAATAAATGTATACATCTGATAAGTAAATTATAAAATAAATTTAAATTAAAAAGAAATAAAATTGAGTTAATTTTAAAAATACTAAAGTATTATTATTCTTGTTTAATATATGTTAAAAAATGAACAGTTAATATAAAAGTTATTTATATTTATAAAAAAAATTATGGAATTAAATTAAAAAAAAAAATTTAAAAAAAAATTATAACAAATATATTACACAAAAAAATGAATCTAATGTTTAAAATTAAAGTAATTATAGATGTTATTAGAATTTGAACATTTGAATGCTGTACTCATCTATGGAGAATGGATTGAAGAATAGAGAACATGGGCTTTTTTTGGAAATCGACTTTGAGAAAATATGGAGTGGTTTTCTGGTTGGATTACACTTTCCTATGGATATATTTTGGGGAAAAAGAAGAAAAAAAAGAAGATAGAAGACATCTTCAGGTAAGGTGACCCGACATTAATATTTAGAATTTTTTAAAGAAAAATGCCAATCATATTGAAATATCATAGAAATTTAGGGCAAAGCAGGAAAGTAATGTTTTTATTTTTGTTAGAAATGTAGTATGTTAGCAACATTATCAAGGTAGTCTAAAGCCACACACAAAGAAAATTGTTGTCAAATAGCCAATAGTCTCTCAGACATTTTTTTAGATTTTTTATAGATTTGTGGATTTAGACTACCTGTTAATGTTTGGGAGATTCTCATTTCTTGGAAACTTTGCTCCTTCTTCAAAGTTTCCAAAAAATGATAGAAATTTGGGTGAGGTTTTCCAATTGTATGGCTGAAGGAGTTATGCCATCCCTCTATGGTATTGTTTGTCTTTGCTTCTCCTTCTAAACAGCTCGTGTAGCAGTTCCACCACTCCACATGGAAACGTGGCTTCCTCCTGCGACCCGACCCGCTTAGATGCCCAATCCATGTGTCCTCAAAATAATTTAGTAAGGGTGCCAATTTGTCTTCATTTTGAGTAAAAAAGTCAGATTCTGTAATTGCAGTGTAGTACTCGTCTACACTTTCAGGAGGAACAAAACAAAGAGCTGTTCGTTTTTTTAGTTCGTATTGTAGTTTGCTATTCTTAGAATAATCTACAACCAGGGATGTTTTTTGTAATTTACGCAAAAATGGCTGGGAAAAATGGAAAAAACATCCCTGAATTTGGGTATTCTGTACGTTTTGGTGATCACATTGATCATTGCAAATTCAAAATCAATAATGATTTTCCTAGGACTTTTGTTGGAGGTTTTGCTTCTAATCACTGATAAAAGCTCAGTGTAGGTTGTAGATTGTTTGTCAGGTAGCAAACTGTAGACTAAGGGGATTACATTGTTGTTAATTTTAGCATGAATAGTGTACATTTGAGTGAATGGATGGGGCGTGCTTTTAAACGTCCCATCCATCATCCAAATTTTACTATTCTCTAATTTGACAAGGTTGCGGGGAGTACTAAAGATAAGTATACGTTTTAGAGGGTTTTGGTTGTCGTGCAGGAGGAAGGGTTAATTAGAAAAAGAAATAGTGAGTTCATGTGAAATGTTAATATCAGAAAAGGTATGTGGAGTGGTTGTATCTGTGTTACTTGCCTGCTTTTGTTGTTGAATTATTCTTCTCAGATTTGGAATTATAGGTATACTACTAGCTATATGACTGGGGACATGCTGAGCAACCTCCCTTAAAATAGAACCTGAAGTGTCATTGGAGGTGCTTCCAATATCTTTCATCTCATTTATAGCTTCTCTAATTTCAATGTCCATTGCAGAGGCAGAGTGGTTGTGCTCAGTTGTACTTAGGATTGTTTCATCAAGAGTAACCGCTCTGCCTTTGCAATGGCTTGAGTAATATTGCACACACCTGGAGAAGAGTGTTGCCGGTGGCAGAGGCAGCCTCCATTCACTTAGCGCTCTAAACAACCAACCAACGCACACCATGACCGAACAACCACCCCCCACCACCACCCTCCACGCCTGGACCCCGATCAGCACCGAAGACACCATCCGCACAATGAACTCCATCCACTCCGGATCACCGACCGACCCCTGCCCTCACCACGTCTTCAACAAGGCCAGCGCTGTCATCGCACCCCACCTGCGGGACATCATCAACACCTCCTTCGACACCGCCACCTTCCCTGAGAGCTGGAAACACGCCGAACTCAGCGCTCTACTCAAGAAACCAACAGCGGACCCCACCGACCTCAAGAACTACCGCCCCATCTCGCTCCTCCCGTTTCCAGCCAAAGTCATCAAGAAGACCGTCAACAAGCAGATGGCCGCCTTCCTCGAGACGAACGGATCCCTCGACCCCTCACAGTCCGGCTTTCGAGCCAATCACAGCACCGAGACCGCCCTCATCGCCGCCACCGATGACATCCGAGCCCTGATGGACAATGGAGAAACAGCGGCCCTCATCCTCCTAGACCTCTCCGCGTCATTCGACACTGTCTGCCACCGCACCCTAGTACAGCGCCTCAGCAACGTCGGAATCCAGGACAAGGCGCTGGAATGGATCATCTCCTTCCTCAACGGAAGAACACAGAGAGTCCGCCTACCACCGTACAAGTCAGAGGCCTCCGAAGTCATCTGCGGCGTCCCTCAAGGGTCATCTCTGAGCCCCACCCTCTTCAACGTCTACATGAGCCCCCTCGCGGCCATCGTACGCAAACACAACCTCAGCATAATCTCCTACGCCGACGACACCCAGCTGATCCTCTCCCTGACCAACGACCCCGCCTCCGCCAGAGCCAACCTGCACGAAGGGATGAAAGAGGTAGCCGAGTGGATGACGACCAGCCGCCTGAAACTGAACTCTGACAAGACGGAGGTCCTCATCCTGGGCTCTTCACCCTCCGCCTGGGACGACTCCTGGTGGCCTCCCGCCCTGGGCACCGCACCCAAACCGACAGACCATGCACGCAACCTGGGCTTCATCCTGGACTCCTCCCTCTCCATGACCAGGCAAGTCAACAACGTCTCCTCGGCGTGCTTCAACATCCTACGCATGCTACGGAAGATCTTCTGGTGGATCCCCACCGAGACCAGGAAGACCGTCACCCAGGCCCTCGTCACCAGCCGACTGGACTACGGCAACGCCCTCTACGCCGGTACCACCGCCAAGCTCCAGAAGAGACTCCAGCGGATCCAGAACGCCTCAGCCAGACTCATCCTCGACATCCCACGAACCAGCCACATCACCGGACATCTGAAAGACCTTCACTGGCTCCCCGTCAACAAAAGAATCACCTTCCGCCTCCTCACCCATGCACACAAAGCCCTACACGACCAAGGCCCGAGCTACCTCAACAGCCGAATCCACTTCTACGCTCCCAAACGCCACCTCCGATCAGCCAACCACGTCCCCCGCATCCGAAGAGCGACTACGGGAGGAAGGTCCTTCTCCTACCTGGCCGCCAGGACCTGGAACTCCCTCCCTCCCGACCTGCGCCTGACCCAAGACCACCTCCTCTTCAGGAAGCAGCTGAAGACCTGGCTGTTCGAGCAGTAGCGGCACCCCCCCCCCCCCCCCCCAGCGCCTTGAGACCCTACGGGTATGTAGCGCGCTATATAAGTGTCACTGATTGATTGATTGATTGATAAACCGCTTTTCACTGCACTGCTCGCGCTGTTGTAATAGCGAAAGTTTTTAATGTAGCGATTTGAGGCTATCTTTTTAAAAACGTTCAGTGTGGGTTAATCGGATATAATCACTGTGAATCATTGTATTTACCTTAGCTGCTTAGTTTCTCTCCTACTCCCGCCCCGGTCCGCCGCGTCCAATCATGGGCGTTTGATGCGGAGGGCGAGGAGGAGCCTTGCACATCCGGGCTCAGGGAGCAGAGGTCAGCGCTCTAGCGACGCTGAAGGCGAAAAGTTTATTTAGGTCAGCTGAGACAAGTACGCGCTGTGGAGAAGAGTGTTGCCGGTGGCAGAGGCAGCCTCCATTCACTTAGCGCTCTAAACCGCTTTTCACTGCACTGCTCGCGCTGTTGTAATAGCGAAAGTTTTTAATGTAGCGATTTGAGGCTATCTTTTTAAAAACGTTCAGTGTGGGTTAATCGGATATAATCACTGTGAATCATTGTATTTACCTTAGCTGCTTAGTTTCTCTCCTACTCCCGCCCCGGTCCGCCGCGTCCAATCATGGGCGTTTGATGCGGAGAGCGAGGAGGAGCCTTGCACATCCGGGCTCAGGGAGCAGAGGTCAGCGCTCTAGCGACGCTGAAGGCGAAAAGTTTATTTAGGTCAGCTGAGACAAGTACGCGCTGTGGAGAAGAGTGTTGCCGGTGGCAGAGGCAGCCTCCATTCACTTAGCGCTCTAAACCGCTTTTCACTGCACTGCTCGCGCTGTTGTAATAGCGAAAGTTTTTAATGTAGCGATTTGAGGCTATCTTTTTAAAAACGTTCAGTGTGGGTTAATCGGATATAATCACTGTGAATCATTGTATTTACCTTAGCTGCTTAGTTTCTCTCCTACTCCCGCCCCGGTCCGCCGCGTCCAATCATGGGCGTTTGATGCGGAGGGCGAGGAGGAGCCTTGCACATCCGGGCTCAGGGAGCAGAGGTCAGCGCTCTAGCGACGCTGAAGGCGAAAAGTTTATTTAGGTCAGCTGAGACAAGTACGCGCTGTGGAGAAGAGTGTTGCCGGTGGCAGAGGCAGCCTCCATTCACTTAGCGCTCTAAACCGCTTTTCACTGCACTGCTCGTGCTGTTGTAATAGCGAAAGTTTTTAATGTAGCGATTTGAGGCCATCTTTTTAAAAACGTTCAGTGTGGGTTAATCGGATATAATCACTGTGAATCATTGTATTTACCTTAGCTGCTTAGTTTCTCTCCTACTCCCGCCCCGGTCCGCCGCGTCCAATCATGGGCGTTTGATGCGGAGGGCGAGGAGGAGCCTTGCACATCCGGGCTCAGGGAGCAGAGGTCAGCGCTCTAGCGACGCTGAAGGCGAAAAGTTTATTTAGGTCAGCTGAGACAAGTATGCGCTGTGGAGAAGAGTGTTGCCGGTGGCAGAGGCAGCCTCCATTCACTTAGCGCTCTAAACCGCTTTTCACTGCACTGCTCGCGCTGTTGTAATAGCGAAAGTTTTTAATGTAGCGATTTGAGGCTATCTTTTTAAAAACGTTCAGTGTGGGTTAATCGGATATAATCACTGTGAATCATTGTATTTACCTTAGCTGCTTAGTTTCTCTCCTACTCCCGCCCCGGTCCGCCGCGTCCAATCATGGGCGTTTGATGCGGAGAGCGAGGAGGAGCCTTGCACATCCGGGCTCAGGGAGCAGAGGTCAGCGCTCTAGCGACACTGAAGGCGAAAAGTTTATTTAGGTCAGCTGAGACAAGTACGCGCTGTGGAGAAGAGTGTTGCCGGTGGCAGAGGCAGCCTCCATTCACTTAGCGCTCTAAACCGCTTTTCACTGCACTGCTCGCGCTGTTGTAATAGCAAAAGTTTTTAATGTAGCGATTTGAGGCTATCTTTTTAAAAACGTTCAGTGTGGGTTAATCGGATATAATCACTGTGAATCATTGTATTTACCTTAGCTGCTTAGTTTCTCTCCTACTCCCGCCCCGGTCCGCCGCGTCCAATCATGGGCGTTTGATGCGGAGGGCGAGGAGGAGCCTTGCACATCCGGGCTCAGGGAGCAGAGGTCAGCGCTCTAGCGACGCTGAAGGCGAAAAGTTTATTTAGGTCAGCTGAGACAAGTACGCGCTGTGGAGAAGAGTGTTGCCGGTGGCAGAGGCAGCCTCCATTCACTTAGCGCTCTAAACCGCTTTTCACTGCACTGCTCGCGCTGTTGTAATAGCGAAGGTTTTTAATGTAGCGATTTGAGGCTATCTTTTTAAAAACGTTCAGTGTGGGTTAATCGGATATAATCACTGTGAATCATTGTATTTACCTTAGCTGCTTAGTTTCTCTCCTACTCCCGCCCCGGTCCGCCGCGTCCAATCATGGGCGTTTGATGCGGAGGGCGAGGAGGAGCCTTGCACATCCGGGCTCAGGGAGCAGAGGTCAGCGCTCTAGCGACGCTGAAGGCGAAAAGTTTATTTAGGTCAGCTGAGACAAGTACGCGCTGTGGAGAAGAGTGTTGCCGGTGGCAGAGGCAGCCTCCATTCACTTAGCGCTCTAAACCGCTTTTCACTGCACTGCTCGCGCTGTTGTAATAGCGAAAGTTTTTAATGTAGCGATTTGAGGCTATCTTTTTAAAAACGTTCAGTGTGGGTTAATCGGATATAATCACTGTGAATCATTGTATTTACCTTAGCTGCTTAGTTTCTCTCCTACTCCTGCCCCGGTCCGCCGCGTCCAATCATGGGCGTTTGATGCGGAGAGCGAGGAGGAGCCTTGCACATCCGGGCTTAGGGAGCAGAGGTCAGCGCTCTAGCGACACTGAAGGCGAAAAGTTTATTTAGGTCAGCTGAGACAAGTACGCGCTGTGGAGAAGAGTGTTGCCGGTGGCAGAGGCAGCCTCCATTCACTTAGCGCTCTAAACCGCTTTTCACTGCACTGCTCGCGCTGTTGTAATAGCGAAAGTTTTTAATGTAGCGATTTGAGGCTATCTTTTTAAAAACGTTCAGTGTGGGTTAATCGGATATAATCACTGTGAATCATTGTATTTACCTTAGCTGCTTAGTTTCTCTCCTACTCCCGCCCCGGTCCGCCGCGTCCAATCATGGGCGTTTGATGCGGAGGGCGAGGAGGAGCCTTGCACATCCGGGCTCAGGGAGCAGAGGTCAGCGCTCTAGCGACGCTGAAGGCGAAAAGTTTATTTAGGTCAGCTGAGACAAGTACGCGCTGTGGAGAAGAGTGTTGCCGGTGGCAGAGGCAGCCTCCATTCACTTAGCGCTCTAAACCGCTTTTCACTGCACTGCTCGCGCTGTTGTAATAGCGAAGGTTTTTAATGTAGCGATTTGAGGCTATCTTTTTAAAAACGTTCAGTGTGGGTTAATCGGATATAATCACTGTGAATCATTGTATTTACCTTAGCTGCTTAGTTTCTCTCCTACTCCCGCCCCGGTCCGCCGCTTCCAATCATGGGCGTTTGATGCGGAGGGCGAGGAGGAGCCTTGCACATCCGGGCTCAGGGAGCAGAGGTCAGCGCTCTAGCGACGCTGAAGGCGAAAAGTTTATTTAGGTCAGCTGAGACAAGTACGCGCTGTGGAGAAGAGTGTTGCCGGTGGCAGAGGCAGCCTCCATTCACTTAGCGCTCTAAACCGCTTTTCACTGCACTGCTCGCGCTGTTGTAATAGCGAAAGTTTTTAATGTAGCGATTTGAGGCTATCTTTTTAAAAACGTTCAGTGTGGGTTAATCGGATATAATCACTGTGAATCATTGTATTTACCTTAGCTGCTTAGTTTCTCTCCTACTCCTGCCCCGGTCCGCCGCGTCCAATCATGGGCGTTTGATGCGGAGGGCGAGGAGGAGCCTTGCACATCCGGGCTCAGGGAGCAGAGGTCAGCGCTCTAACGACCCCTCCCTCTAGCATAAATGTGCTTGGGGCAGCGACCGCGCAGCGGACGCGTGCAGCGGGCGCGCCGGAAGCGCGCCGAAGTCGAGCCAAAGTCCAGCCCGTCTGCGCCCGTCCGCAGCCGGACGGGGCGCGGGGCCATAGACCCTGGTTCTTCGACTCAAACTACCATAAGGTATGGCAGACATGCTTTGCTTGCACTCCAACCTGACACGCTTGCAGCATGTAAACACTCCATGCTTGCCCAGTCGCTAAATAAATGTACTAGGTGCAGCTTTGAACCCATCATTCAAGTCCCAGCCAATAGCACGGGTCATACCATCAAAGCAGCCTTACTTAATTGTAGATCTCTACGCAAGCACGCCCTAGAAATTTTCCATCTACTTGAGGACCAAAACCTTAATATTCTATTCCTGACGGAAACTTGGCTAGATGATTACTCAGACCCTGACATTATCCAGGCCATGCCCCACGGCTACTCCCTCTCTAGATTGGATAGGAAAGACGGCAGGGGGGGCGGCATTGCCATAGCTACGAAAGCCCCTCTAGTTTGTTCCCTATCTTACATACAGGTTGATCATAGTGAAGCTGGATCCTTCACAATTAACACCGGTCCCAATCACTCTATATCAGGCATTTTGATATATCGACCACCTGGTAGACTGTATGACTTCACTTCTACCCTAATGGAAGCTATCACTCACTTAGCACTAAGGAAATCCAGACTATTAGTGCTAGGAGATCTCAATGCTGATTTTGAAAATCCCTTAGACAATGACGCTACTGATATTCGAACGGAGCTTCTTTCGGTTCAACTCGAAATAAAAAACAAAGAACCATCACATCAACTAGGGCATTTACTAGATCCCATCTTTGGAAACTGGCAGGGAGTTTACACCTCAGATCCTATACCCATACCCTGGTCGGATCATTATATCATCCCTATCACGATTCAACTAGACAGAATCGAGCATTTTCGACATCAATCTCTGCGGTATAAACACAGAAAATGGAAGAACTTCTCAATAGAATCTTTCATTCAAATTGCCCAGGACGAAGGCCCTCCTAAAGGGGACGACTGTGAGGCAGCTAACAAGAACTTAAATAATATCGTCACTAAGGCCCTCGATATTACTGCCCCCAGTCGCACCCTGACCAATGCCAGGAGATCAAAAAAAGCTGCTCCCTGGTTTAGCCAAGAACTGCAGACCATAAAGACGGCATGTAAAAAACTTGAGAGACCTTGGCGCCAGAACTTCTGTGCAGAAACTAAAATGCAGTATAAAACAGCACAAAGAGAATACTATAAATCCGTACGTCTGGCTAAGGCAGAGCACTATCACACCCGCATCATGGAAGCAGGTAACTCCTCTAGGGAACTGTTTCAGATATACAAAGAAATATCTATAGTGGATGTGACTTCTTCTGCCCAAAATGATTCTGTGGAATCTTGTAACAAAATTGCACAGTACTTCTCAGGCAAAATCAATAAAATCTACACAAGCTTCTCCAATCATTTAGAGTCGGCCACGGACTTCACTGAAAATGACAGTCTTATAAATACACCAAAGTGCCTAAAATCTTTTGAAGTTCCCTCTTGCGAAGTCCTGTCTAAACTGTGCAATAAAATCAAATCGGGATCTCCTCGAGACCCGGCGCCTCCTAAAATTTTAGCTGAAGCTTTCCCTGCATTAGAACCTCACTTCAGACATTTACTCCAGATCTCCTTTTTCACTGCTTGTTTGCCGGCGGATTGGAAACAGGCAGTAGTGTTACCGATTAAAAAAAAGCCGAACATCAGCCAAGACATAATGGATAACCTCCGGCCAATATCCTTGCTACCTTATTTGGCTAAGCTAGCCGAGAAAATTGCTAACATTCAACTCATGGAACACCTTGAAGCCCATGATGTCTTCCATAAATCCCAGTCGGGTTTCAGATCTAATTTCTCCACGGAGACAGCTCTCCTGAGGGCCACTGAAACCTTACGAGAGGGAGCAGATGAGGGCAAGACCATGGCCCTTATCATGCTCGATCTCAGTGCCGCGTTTGACACTGTAGCACACTCCATCTTGCTACAGTGTCTAAACAAAGCCGGAGTCACCAATAAGGCACTGGGATGGCTGAAAGCCTTTTTGAGCAATAGGAGCTTTCAAGTCCAAAGAGGGACTTCCCTCTCAGACAGTGTGTTGCTTGAACAGGGGGTACCTCAGGGCTCGGCCCTGAGTCCCACCCTGTTTAATCTATACATGGCCCCCCTGGCAGAGGTGGTGCAATCGTTCGGCGTGGAGCTTGTCTCCTACGCCGACGACACGCAACTTCTTATATCTCTGACTCAAGCCCCCTCCAGGGAAGCTGATAACTTTAATGCCTGTATGAGTAAGCTGGCCACTTGGATGACAGAGCATTGTTTAAAACTAAACGGAACTAAAACGGAGGTCCTTATCATTGGAGGCAATGAGGCCAAATGGACAAAAGAATGGTGGCCCAGTTGCTTGGGTCCTTTGCCCCCTCCTAACCGAGAGGCGAAGAATCTAGGCGTATGGGTTGACAACAAGCTGTCCTTTGATAGCCACATAAAGAAAACTGTAGGCAAATGCTTTGGAGTGATGAAAACGCTCAATCGCACCCTTGACCTGCTGCCTCTCAACTCCAGACGTACCATGACGCAGGCATTAATAACTTCCCGGATTGATTACGGGAATGTACTGCTCCTGGGTACATCGGAGAAAAACATCAAGAAATTACAGGTTCTACAAAATTCTGCAGCGCGCCTGGTGTTAAGGCTTCCCTGTAGAGCCCCCTCACGACCCTCTCTGGCAGCTCTCCATTGGTTACCTATTAGCAAGAGGATTGTTTTTAAAGCTCTGCTATGGTGCCATAGGATAATCCATCACAGAGCACCGGCCTATATGTCTGATCTGGTATCCTTGTACGAACCCAACAGATCCCTCAGATCCAAAGGAATAGGTCTGCTCAGAACTGCCCGTCCCAAAAAAGCCAGAATGGGAGGCAGATCATTCCGCACTTTAGCGGCTAGGCACTGGAACCTCCTGCCCCTGGATACTAGGCTAGAGATTAATGAGGCCTCTTTTAGAAAAAAGTTGAAAACTTGCCTCTTTACTTTGTGATTGGGTCCTTCTCTCTCCTCATAATATACTCTCTCCACAGCGCGGGGACACGCCGGGAGGCGTCACCAGGCGCTTTACAAACTCCTTTAAACTTAAACTTAAACTTAAAACCTCCAATGCCTTCATGGTTCACTTATTCTCTCCTTACAATATATATATCCTGCATGTATCAGTAGTCTGTTTCCTTTATTGTATTTGATGTATCTTGCTGTTTTGTCAGATGACATTATCTGTAAAGAGAAAGAAAATGATTTTGTGATAAAATGTTTATTTCTCTTGTTAATTTTTAAACATTTTAAAGTTTTCACCACTACACTATCCATCACTTTCCCTACTGCTGCACCTACCTGGAGTTAGAATAGTAAATTACACCCCTACACTATCCATCACTTTCCCTACTGCTGCACCTTCCTGGAGTTTGAATAGTAAATTACAACACTGCACTATCCAATACTCTCCCTACTGCTGCACCTTTCTGCAGTTAGAATGGTAAATTACACCCCTACACTATCCCTCACATTCCATACTGCTGCACCTTCCAGGAGTTAGAATAGTAAATTACACCCCTACACTTTCCCTCACTTTCCCTTCTGCTGCACCTTCCTGGAGTTAGAATAGTAAATTACACCCCTACACTATCCCTCACTTTCCATACTGCTGCACCTTCCTGGAGTTAGAATAGTAAATTACACCCCTACACTATCCATCACTTTCCCTACTGCTGCACCTTCCTAGAGTTAGAATAGTAAATTACACCCTTACACTATCCAACACGTTCCCTACTGCTGCACCTTCCTGGAGTTAGAATAGTAAATTAAGCCTCTACACTATCCCTCACTTTCCTTACTGCTGCACCTTCCTGGAGTTAGAATAGACAATTGCACCCCTACACTATCCATCACTTTCCCTACTGCTGCACCTTCCCTACTGCTGCACCTTCCTGGAGTTAGAATATTAATTTACACTCTTACACTACCCATCCCTTTCCCCACTGCTGCACCTTCTTGGAGTTAGAATAGTAAATTACACCCCTAAACTATCCATCACTTTCCCTACTGATGCACCTACCTGAAGTTAGAATAGTGAATTACACTCCTACTCAATCCATCACTTTTCCTACTGCTGCACCTTCCTGGAGTTAGAATAGTAATTTACAACCCTACACTATCCATCACTTTCCCTACTGCTGCACCCTCCTGGAGTTAGAATAGTAAATTACAACCCTACACTATCCATCACTTTCCCTACTGCTGCACCTTCCTGCAGTTACAATAGTAAATTACACCCCTACACTATCCCTCACTTTCCCTATTGCTGCACCTTCCAGGAGTTAGAATAGTAAATCATACCCCTACACTGTCCATCACTTTCTCTAATGCTGCACTCTTCTGGTGTTACAATATTATATGACACTCTTAAACTACATAGGATTTTTAATCACATTTACATTTCAAATTGATAATTTTACCTTTTTGGAGTGGATTTGTAGACGCTTTGCTGGCAAATGTATTTTCTGTTCTTGTTATTGGTTGCACTTCTTTTTTCAAATGATGGTGAATCTTTAATGTTATTTACAAAATGTAATAATGTACTGTATTGTAAAAAAAATTCTTTACAAAATGTCTAAAAAAATATTGGACTTTAAAAACGTTAATGTTCTATTTCTTTTGATTTATGTTTACGCAATATGCAGTTGTTTTCAAAAGAGTTTTACAACATTTATTTTAAAAAAAACCTATTGGCATTGTTTTTTGCTAGATCAGTATTTCAAAAGAAGATTATTAATTGGATTGCTTTATATATTACTTCACGTTTCTTACCTTTGGAAGTTAAGTTCTGGTGGCTTGATAGCTTCTTAGGATTTACTAGTTATAAATGGATTCAAAATGATGGGTTTTCACAATCTGAAATACAAATATATTTGAAGCTTTTTTTACTTTACTGTGGTGTAATAGCGTTCGCAAACTGTTTGTGGATTAAAAAGCCGTTAATAAAAAAAAGGTTTATGGTACTTTTTCAAAAAACATTCCCTGATTACAATTAGTCCTTTTGATGTTGGTGTGTTGACTCTTTGTAGGCTTTGAAAATGAGGGTCCTTTTTATTCTTCGAAACTTTATAAAACACTCGTATTATCTGTGTGGGGTAAAAACGAGTTTATGGACGTTATTTTCGTTCTTTAAAAACCCTAGTATTTTGAGTGAAAAATGTCGTTGTTATTGTAAACATTTTGAACTAAGTTAAAATTGTGTAAGAAATTGAGAAATATTATTCAACATATTTATTTCTTTTTAAACATAGTTTTTAACTTTTGGGAGACATGCATAAGCATTTTTGTAAAAAATAATTTTATTGCGAATACTTTCAATTAGTTACCTTAGTTTAAGAAGAAATTTTAGAATCTGTTCGTTTTTCTTTTAATCTTTTAAGGATGGCGATGTTTTGTCCTCATAGAAAATTTCAGTAAGCTGAAAAAATTGAATTTAAACAACGTAAAGCTTACTAAATATTTTTAATGTTTTTGATTGTAACACATTTGATTTGTTTTTTGATTTATTATAATGGCGTTGTAATTTAAAAGATACATAACAACAACTTTTTATTATGTGACACTTTAAAAAATCGTTGAAATAATATTTTACTAAAATATAAACGTACTCACATCTCTTCTCACTTTGTAAAAATGACTAGAATATTTTTTACAGTGATGGCAAATGTTTGACAAAATCTGAAACATAATAATGTTTTAGTTTTAATAATATGTTATTAATTTATTTTTAAATTACAGATCTTTACTTGGGTTTGTGTTTAAACTTACTTGTTTGTACGATAGGAGTTGTATCTTTTAAGTAGGAGTTCTTCACTGTGGCAAGAGGTCAGAGGGTCAGAAAGTTGTGACTGCTCTCTCTGGTAGTAGAATTACTACTGAATTCAAAATGGAGTATTACTCGTATTTATAGCTTTTTATGATTCTCATCATAATTTACGAGAAAATTATCGTTAGGATTGGTTTTTTAAAAGTATTGATTTGCTGTGAAATCGTGTAATTTAAATTCCTATTTAAAAAGTGTGTGTTTTGTGTGCAGAGTATCGTTTTGACCACTATTTTGTTTACTGTGCTTCTGTGTTTGTTTCATGAAAATACTTGTAGGACTCATTTTTGGCGGCTATGTGTTTGTTTTGCTGTTTTCATAAATAATTCGCATGGTCTTCTGCGTAATAATATTTTTTGGGGTATTAATGAAAATGATTTCAACAAATTTTGATATTATTTTAAAAACATTTCATATTCGAGTACTTATTTAATTACTTGAGTACCTTTTTTAATACTCCAGTATTAATTTTAAAAAACATGCTAATTCTCAAAATATACGTTCAGTACTCTACTATTTTTTAATACACTTCCCCACCCAAAACCCCTATTTTCCTTGCATCCCGTCCCAGGAGTTATTTTACACAAAAAAATATTTATTTTTTTATTGAAATATGCGTTGTGATGGTATGCGTTGTATTTGTTTTCGTTGTATTTGTACTTTTCATTTACTTTTACTATTTCACGTTGTAATGGTATGCGTCGTAAAAACATTTGTTGTAATGGTACTTGCGTTGTAAAAATTGGGTTGTAATAGCATGCGTTGTAATAGTATGCATTGTAGTGACATACATCCATTCTATTGAGGGCTTGTTATGTGCCTGGGAACACTGTTTGGATATCCGCCCCTTTAGGCTTATTGATAGTCTGCGATGCTTCAGTTATCATTTATATTCTACTAGTTGCAGGCTATCTCGCTAACAGCATTGACAGTGGATAGTTTTAGTCTCTACATGGGGCTTGTACACTAGGATGGTACCTCTCCACTCCTCCCTTTAATGATAGGAGCGCGTAGATTGGGCTGTTTAGTTTGCTCACCGTAGGAGCGGCGGTATCCTCAAATCGCTATGTGAATCCGGGGCCCCTTCTATCGGTCTCGCCACGCCCACTGTTCATGCTGTATTAGATACCGAATACGATCTATGCTCCTTGCCCTACAGATCCTGTCCGGGGCCATCCAACATTGAAACCCTCCTTGCCCACTGGATATTTGCGGCGTGTCGACTGACTGCACCGTGGACAACAATACCGGAACGCGGGCCCTGTATCTTGAGCCCATCAGGATTTGTTGTCTCATCACTCTTTTGGTAAGTCCTTTGCTGATCGCTGAGTGATCGCTTTTGAATATTGGTTCTTGGGTTTTTAGTTTTACATCACAATGATTCTTTTTTCCTTAGAGTAATTCCTAGCATTGCGGAACCCAATCCTCACCCGGCAAGTTTAGTCAGTTTTTTCATCTTGGTGGATCGAGTCGCTATCGCCCCTTCCGGTGAGTATAGTACTGACTAGGGAATGTCTGGGAACACTTGCCAGATAGATACTTAAAAAGCTCTGGGTATGGCCCGTTTAGTAATTATTGATCTATCCTTCCCAGACTCTTGGTCCTTTGCCAAGACGTATGAAAAGGATCTCTTACTGGACGACCTTTAGGTAGGTCTTGCGTGGGAAATATCGCACATTGGTTTTTTGGCCTCACGTCCAAAATCCTGTTGTTAAATTTGGTTGTTGTTTTTATCCCCTCCCTTGGGAAACCCCACACCCCCCTACCCTCAGTGCCTGGGGCTTCGGGGTGGGATTGGATCAGCGGGACCTTGCAGTATTATTTTTGCATTTTTTGTCTGACACATCAGCACGGATGTTTGTAATTTTTTGTCTCTCCACCTGTCCTATACTCTCTTGCATTTATGTTTCCTGACCTCCTTTGTTCATTTTGTTATTCTTTTTCCTTAATGTGGTTTTAGGTTGTCCTCCCTAGCACCTTATCTGGGTTGTGTGTACTTATATATCAATTTATTATTATGGTTCCTGAAGCTGACTGCGTGTATGCCACTAACTCAAAAGAATTTTGAAAGATGTAATCTGTTTTTTTAAATAATTGTTTCAGATGCTGCTGCACATGGTCATATACCCACTATAAACCTAACGGGATCATTGTCATCGTATCATCAGTTGGCCGCTATATTGTGCTGATTGAAGTGTGATCGATTATGCTTGTTGAATGATTGATTGTGTGTTTGAAGTGATGTGTGGGACTCTAGTATGTTTTTTATATATATGTATGATGTATATGTACATTTTTCTATTCTAATTTAAATCATGAAAATAATAAAAATGAATAATTTTTTCTAAAAAAAACCCTTGTGGCTGTATGACATAATTATTGTGCCATAGTCCGCTTCAGGTAACTATTGATTATTCTGGGACTCTTGTGCTGAGCCCTTATAATTATTCTCCCTAGGCAGTAGCTTCTCTTGTTTTGGTTGATAACACTTGTGACAGACAGAGTAATTGTGTGCTTGTAATTACAGGTGATTAGGAGACCATTTGAGGAAGAGCTCCGGGTAGCACCGCTGTGGCAGTAACTCTATCTTCCCATTCCCTTTTCCCCCTCCTTTCAGCGGACCGAGTTATATCATGTGCGCAGTGGAGTTGGGGAGTTGGGAAAATATTGTCCCTACAGAATATTCAGCCCTTCTGCTCTTGTGAAGGCACAAGTTCAGGTACTGTTCGACAAGTACATGCGATTACCAAGGAACATTTCCATGCAGCAATATGCACATGCAATTTGAATCAATAGCAGCAATTTATAGGAATTAAAAATTAATACAATGTCCAGCTCGTACTCCAATCAGAAACAATAAAGGGCAGCTGCTCCAAGGGACTGGTCATTGTCTTCGACTGGGGGAACATGGCGGCGGCAGGCTAACGGCTGCTGCGAGGCTCTGCACCTGAGCACCCCGAGACGAGTGTTTTGGCCGGCCTTTCTACATTGAAAATATGGACGATTACATCTAAACAAACGGTGAGGCGGATGATTACCTCTTTATTGATTTTATGTGTGTGCCGCTGAGTTTTTTCCCGTTTCTTGCTTTGGAGGTCTGGATCGCGGAGGCAAACACGGAAGCGCTAGGACCCTGCTGGGATGCGTGAACGGCGGTACGCAGCGGAGTCAGAGACAGGGCAGCTGTGTCGAATCTCGAGCAATGAGAGTGCCGAGTCACGGAAACAGGTCAGCAGTAGCAGCCGCTTTGCGTAGGGGAAAACTAAATCCAGCGGACTCCGGGTAAGCTGTTACGATCTATGGCTGCGCTCAAGGATAGCACTTCTGTATAGAGTAAGAGCTCCAGTATGCCGGGATATTTGTACAGCAGTGTTTAAAAGCGGCAAGGTGGCATTCAGAGGGGGAGACTGTATGGAGGCAGACAGATGCACAATAGTCCCCCAAAGTGAGAGTGTTAGTGCTATAGAAGTCACTAAGAAAGGTGAAATTACAGAGGGGGCCGCTTCTGCCGATCATCTCATAAAACAAGGCATAAAACAGGACACCACTGTTAAAGAAAAACAGGGAGAAGTAAGGAGCCGTTATCAATTAAGGTCAAAACAAGACCTCAGGAAGAAAGGGGTTTGGAATCTCACTGATACTGCTGAGAGCAGTGGTCCGACACCCATTTCGCCCCACAAACAAAACAGGAAAGGGGGGGCCAAAAGAGGTAGGTCATCCAAAGTGACAAAGCAAATGCAAGTACCCAGAGGGACTCCTTCGTTAAAAAAGCTACTTTAAAATAATGGAACAGGCGATGAACTCCAAGGAGAGTGCCACAGGAATTGCGGTGGTTGATATAGGCTCTAATGCAGCTGAGACACCCATAATGGATGAAAATACTAAGTCTACTAAAGTATCTGCTCCCTCACTTCTTCCTACATTACCTTTAAGCAATAAGTATGCTATATTGGATTTAACTCCTGGTGGGGAGGGACTAGAGGCAGTTGCGCAGAATATTTCAAGACAGAACCTAGAATCAGATGCAGATATCCCACTGAACGGTGCACAAACTGTCCCTCCTTCATTGGAAGAATCAGTGACTTTAAATCCTGTTGAAATTCCCCTGAACAGTAACGCTAAAATACCTCTACCCCTACCTCACCCAGCCTTGGATATACATGGTCCAATCCCTTATCTTGACCGGGCAGTTGGATTATCTGGGATGGAAAAGGAGGAGGATAGACTTGGTTCTCTATTTCATACATTGAGGGATGATTTGCTGGGAAAGTTTGAGATTTCTGAGAAAAATCAGAGGGGTTTACATGATAGATTTGACCTCCTGGAGGCTAAAATTGAAGGTATCAATGCCAGAACTAGCGTCTAGGAGGGTAAAGTGACGGCACTCTCAGAGACCTCTAAAGGCAACTCTAAAGATATAGAAGCCTTAAAAGCGCAGAATTGTACCCTAACAATGGATCTGGAAAGGTTGGAAACCCAAAGTCAACGTAATAATCTGAGGATCCTCAACATTTCTGAAGGAGTAGAAGTGGAGGATATAAAGGGGTTCGTGTGCAGACTGTTCCGTGAGGATATTTTAAAGGACCGACCGGATATTAACCTGGAAGCTGAGATCCAGTGAGTACACAGGGATCCATTTAGGCTACACCCTGATCGTAAAGCACCCAGGAAGATTCTGGTGTATTTCGAAACATATAGTGTCAAAGAGCTGATCCTTAGTAGATGTCTGTCACGCACTTCTCTACATTTTCGGGCTAACCCTTATCAGATAAGATCAGATATAGGGGGAAAAACCGCTCAAAGACAGTGGGAGCTTGGCTCTAGGATGCCAGAATTGCGTTCAATGGGAGCACAGGTACAAATGAAATTTCCAGCTCTCCTCAAAATAATGTGGAACAATAAAATGTTTACCTGTCACTTCCCAGAAGAAGTTGATGAGATATTAGCTAAAATGAAGGATTAGTTACTTGTTTCTCCTTTACTAAACTAAATCCCTAGAGAGTGGTTAGATAATAAAATGGGGGAGAGAGGGGGAAGGAAAGAAAAAAAAAAAGAGAAGAAAGAAAAAAGGGAAAATAGGGGGAAGAAAAAAGGGAAAAAAAGGGAGGTGATCAAAAAAAAAAAATGGAGGTTCGAGAGAACTACATAAGAAATAGCAGTAATCACTGATAACAAAAAATAAATAAATAAATAAAAAAAGACCAATGATTAGCTACACGTAATCGGGGTGTTAAGGGTATAGGGCCTCTTAAGGCATATCTACGCCAAACTGGAGGGTCAGGTTCCTCGGGGGGAGGGTTGGGAGGGTTCACAGGGGAGAGGGGAAAAAACAGATAAAAATGTTCTCATATGCCATAAATCTTTATTCTTTTAAGTTCAAATGTAATTACAGGTCACCATTGGTTGTAGGTGAAGGGGTAGCTATATCATATGATGGCCTCGTCTAGTTGTAGTAAAATCCTTTCCTGGAACTTGAACGGTTTGGGGAGCCGTAAGAAACAACAAAATGTCTGCGACTTTTTGAAAAACACTGAAGCATGTATATCTCTTTTACAGGAAACTCACTTGGAAGCAGAAGAATGTAAGGAAGGCATAATTGGGTTCAGGGTCGCTTGGGAGTATCTGTGGGAGCTAATGAGAACTTTTGGGTTCGGTGATAATTTTATAAGAGCAATTTAGGTTCTTTATAGGGTTCCAACGGCTAGAATTAAAATCAATCGGGAATTAACAACGGCGGTGCAGATTAAAAGAGGAACAAGGCAAGGTTGTCCTAGCTCTCCCCTTTTATTCGCACTGTATATGGATCCGTACTTACGCAATCTTAATCTTAATCCCAGTATTCCCCCCATGTGCGTAAATGAGATAGAAGTTAAAGTGTTGGCATACGCAGACGATGTCGCGATAATTACTCCTGATCCTGTAATGGCAATAGGTGAGATAGAACAAGAGGCCCTAAATTTTGGCAATATTTCTGGTTACAAGCTTAATAGAGCCAAAACACAGATTATTAAAAACATAGTAGCTCAATGTAATGATCCACGAGTGGTCTCGGCAGCAGTTTATCTTGGGGTTGAAATTTCTCCTAACTTAGGGACAGTAGTTGAACGTAACATCTCCCCCTTATTGAGGAAAGTAAGTTCGGATCTGATGAGGATAAATAATCTTAGACTTACGTTAGTGGGCCGCACTAACATTATTAAAATGCTTATACTTCCCAAATTTCTTTACTTTTTTCGTACAATTCCTCTTTTGTTTGAGTCAATTTGGTTTAACAAACTGGAGTTGATTCTTAATATGGCTGAGATACCCGCCACCCCCTCTCAACACATTCCCCAAGAATGGGAAACCGGAAACGGTTCTGAACTTTTGGAAGACGGGAGGGAGTGACCCTCCCGGCCGTATTTATTAAAATATGAAACAAAAATTAAAACATTAAAATAACAGTTTCATATTAATGTACAATTTCATTTCCGCATTGCGATGTTTGGCTAACCTTAACATATTCTCTAATACAAAGGTTCTCCTAGCCGAACTAACATCCTACAAAACGTTTAACTTGAAATTGTACATCCTAACGTTTAAGGGCCAACGGCAAGGTCGTAACCGGTGTCAAGATCCCTAAACCAGACATATCCCCCTCACTTGTGAGGGGCGACCGCACAGAGGCGTACCTCAAGTGCATTTACCAATTTCCCTTGACTTGACGGGGGCCCCAATAAACTCGACGCCATTTAAAGGTCGTCCGAGGACTCGTGTGAGGTATCTAGAAGGTAGCGTAGACCCCCTCCCAAACCCCACACAACTTACCACATCTGCCGTCGCAGATGTCCCGGCCCCGGGAAATTCCCCAGGAGGGGGCTGTAACCCCTCCTACCCAGGAAGGGGCCTTGACCGCCTTTCCTTTCCTTTCGGCGGCCCATCCTTAGAAGGGACCGCCTCCCCGTTGAGGGGCCAATGGCCACCTCCCTCGAGCGCTCCCATCCGTAATGGGTGACGCCCACCCCTAGGGATCTTCGAATTACTGCTCACCGATCATGACCTTACCGCCCGACCAAAATAAATACGACAATTCTATCTAAATTTACTAAATGACTAAATTACTAAGAGACAGTAACAATTACCATTTATTAAGAGGCATGATTACTGATCAACACTAGTGCATAACTACTTTATTTGCAAAACATATTACAATTTGAACATTCTTTATTGCATATTCAAAATTTATCACGATAGTTATCATAACCTGTAAAATTAGTGTTAACACATCAAACTTTATTCCAAAACCCATGCTGTCCTCAGGGGCTGGTGGGTGGGTCAAAATTGGCTCTTCGTTCCGTCTCGAGCTCACGTGCAGCGAGGAGGTGCAGCTTCAGAGCACAGGAACAAGAGGATGCTTTCTTGGCTTGTTGCTCCTTTTATCCGTCTTCAGGGCGGGCGTAAACCCGCCCCTGCCTGCCCCAAAGGGCGTGGCCGGCCGCGTCAGTGTCTAGGCCAGCCCCCTCCAGGGCGGGAAAAAGCGCGCCCCGGCTACGCCGCTTCGGGCATACCAGCCGAGACTCGCCTCCCGCCCAAGATGGCTTCCCGGGGGGATCGTGGTACTCCGCCATACGTTCGGGGGGACCGAATGGTCGCCCCTTTCCATATGGCTGAGATACCCGCCACCCCCTCTCAACACATTCCCCAAGAATGGGAAACCGGAAACGGTTCTGAACTTTTGGAAGACGGGAGGGAGTGACCCTCCCGGCCGTATTTATTAAAATATGAAACAAAAATTAAAACATTAAAATAACAGTTTCATATTAATGTACAATTTCATTTCCGCATTGCGATGTTTGGCTAACCTTAACATATTCTCTAATACAAAGGTTCTCCTAGCCGAACTAACATCCTACAAAACGTTTAACTTGAAATTGTACATCCTAACGTTTAAGGGCCAACGGCAAGGTCGTAACCGGTGTCAAGATCCCTAAACCAGACATATCCCCCTCACTTGTGAGGGGCGACCGCACAGAGGCGTACCTCAAGTGCATTTACCAATTTCCCTTGACTTGACGGGGGCCCCAATAAACTCGACGCCATTTAAAGGTCGTCCGAGGACTCGTGTGAGGTATCTAGAAGGTAGCGTAGACCCCCTCCCAAACCCCACACAACTTACCACATCTGCCGTCGCAGATGTCCCGGCCCCGGGAAATTCCCCAGGAGGGGGCTGTAACCCCTCCTACCCAGGAAGGGGCCTTGACCGCCTTTCCTTTCCTTTCGGCGGCCCATCCTTAGAAGGGACCGCCTCCCCGTTGAGGGGCCAATGGCCACCTCCCTCGAGCGCTCCCATCCGTAATGGGTGACGCCCACCCCTAGGGATCTTCCAATTACTGCTCACCGATCATGACCTTACCGCCACAGGCCGGATAGTTGACCGGCTATCCGGACCCCCCACAACACTCCTGCCTAAAGGTCATGTCACAAAGTCTTCAGCCAAGCTATCAGGTCTCCTATGAGTAACTCATTCCCCATCCGGGACAAATGAACACCATCCCCCAAATACATACTATCCCCTTTAATACAACCATGCGGAATAGAATGCAATGTACTTGAACGGAACAATCTACTCATTTTATTATTATTTTTCTTACTGAATGATTCAGAGCAGAAACCGAAATAGCCCCCCGCCACACTTTCCGTGGAATCATATGGGACCATGCAATTGTGCACCCTGGAACTCTTCTCGCTAACCAACTTACAGTGGAAAGCATCCCCTCGAGAAGAAGTCGTCTACCAGTGGTCACCAAATCGTTGCCTCCAAGATGTACTATGACTACAGACGGCGGTGACCTCGTCAGCCCTAACAAACCCTCGAAAAATGATTGAAACTGGTCAATACAGAGCCCGCCCTTTCCGTAGAAGGACACACTGTACCCGTATTCCCCAGCCACGTGAATCATGTCACCTGCTTTGAATACGTCCGCGGCACGCCTCACGTATGAGTGGCCCACGACCCACACCTCCTTTTTCACAGCCGGTGATGTCTGACCGCTGGCCCCCTGGTGTCGGGTCGACTGCATAGTCCGCCCCGCCTCGTAGGCTTGCGCAACTGAAAACCAAACAAAAACAAGAAGCGTGAGTACAACATTACAGCTTCACAACATGTGCAACCGCACATATCTCTTATAACAGTTTGAGGACCAACGCCCCACACGTTTTACTTGTTCAACATTCAGACCCCTGGCTGTAGCCTCTGTAGCAGCCCCTATCCTAAAGGAATGGGTCCCAAACTCGCCGGGGTTCAGGCCCGCGGCCGAAATTGACATCGCAAGCACCCGCTGAAACTGAAACCTCGTCAGTGGGGTGGCGTCAGCGTGTCTCAACAAGGTCCCCCCCCATGATGCCACCCTATGCGTTAAATATTCCTCCACGCACACCACAGGGCACATGGAAGACCCGGGAATCCTTTGTATGATTATGCTGTCCCCGATCGCACTTTGATCGGTCTTGGACCTGACAAACGAGACAGTCATTGTCTCCCCCCTGATCTGAACGTGCTCTCGGCACAGTCCCCCCATGGCATCCTGCTTGTTCTTTGCCACCAGTTCGCTTACCCGCATAGCCCCATGGAATGCTAGCACAAAAGCGGCTCGGAATAACACTGATTCATACTGGGATGAACACGTTGCAGGAAGTACCGACAACAACAGAGCCAACCTATCCAAACCTATCGGGCGCCTTTCATCTACTCTGCGACCCTCAAGGCGTTGCCACCCACGTAGCGCCTTTTGCACCACGAAAGACGCAGTCGGGTCTTGGATCCCATGAGCCCTTGCCACAAAGGAGATGGCGGCCCGATGCCTCTGGGCCGTAGCCACTGATTTGCCTGCCTGATGTAAGGACAGCAGAAATTTTACCACTAACTCTTCCTGACCCCAAAACTCTCCCCTAGCAGTCCCCAGAAAGGCCCAATAGGATCGGAACGCCCCTTCATATGCCTTCCTCGTCCTGGGTGCTAAACTCTCTCCCACGAGGTTCTGTAGTTCGGGGCACCGAGAGACCAGAGAGCTTCGGGAAAGGGTGCCGCCACCGAGTCCGCTGTGGGCAGAAAACCCCAGAAGGCCTGCATATGAAAACGAGAAAGCGCATCAGCCGCTTGATTCATTACCCCCGGGACATGTCTTGCCCTAAATAGCACGTTCAATTGCATACACAATAACACAATTTCTTTGAGCAATCTCAGAATCCATTTGCATCGTGCTGCCTGGCTATTGATACACTCAACCACGGTCATGTTATCAGACCAAAATACCACAGCGTGATCCCTGAATCCCTCAGGCCAAGTTTTCAGGGCCACCAGAATGGGAAAAAGTTCAAGAAAGGCAATGTTACTCGTCAGCCCACTCTCATGCCACCATAACGGCCATTTTTGAGCCGACCATTGTGTGCCGAATATGGCACCAAAACCAACGCTCCCAGCTGAATCTGTCCACAGCCCCAGCTCTTCGGAGGACACCGCCGGTTTATTCCAGACAATTCGACCATTGAACTCCGCCAGAAATGCCAACCAAATAAGCATGTCCTGGCGAACTTCTGCCGATAGTCTCGTGCGATGATGACCCTCTTTCAGGCCGACCATGGCCTGAGCGATCGAGCGGGAAAAGGGGCGGGCCATCGGCATTACTCTCAGGGCAAAATTCAGCTGGCCCACCAATTGTTGTAATTGATGCAGTCTGACTTTAGACTCACTAATACACTTTTCCAGGGAAGCCCTGAATCTTAACACCTTTTCTCTTGGTAATCGAAAACAACCTTCCTCTGAATCGAGCTCGATCCCCAGGAACTCGAGGCAAGTTGAGGGACCCACAGTCTTACCTGGTGCCAGTGGCACACCAAAATGCTTCATTAAGACACAAAATTCATTCAAAGCCTGTCCACATTCTGGATCCCCAGCCGCCCCCAGAAACAAAAAGTCATTGAGATAATGCATGACATGCTGGAAACCCGTCCTCTTTGTGAAGACCCATTGCAGAAAACAACTGAACTTTTCAAAATAGGCACAAGATATAGAGCATCCCATCGGCATACATCTATCCATGTAATAGTGACCCTGAAACATGAAACCAAGGAGACGCTGATCGTCTGGGTGTACCGGGAGCAACCGGAACGCTGACTCAATGTCTGATTTAGCCATCAGCGCCCCGGGCCCTAGGTGATTCAACATGGCGACGGCCTCATCGAAGGATGCGTACCGCACCGAACACACATCCGGGTCTATCGCATCATTCACGGATAGACCACGTGGGGCTGATAAATTATGTATCAACCTAAACTCACCCGGGTCCTTCTTAGGGACCACCCCCAAAGGGGAACAAACAAAGTTAGCACATGGTGGCTCATCAAATGGACCGGCGACTCGACCTCGAGTAACCTCTTTCCCAATCTTCTCCTGTACCACGGTTGTATGTTGCCAGACCGACAGTTGGTTTTTACATTTTGCTAAACCCTGAAAATCCCCCACTGGAATGCGGAAACCATATGAAAACCCGTTCCGCAACACCCCAGCGGAAACATGATCCGGGTACTCGCTGAGCCAAGGAATCATTGCCATGGTATCAATCGGAGTAGGTAAAGGCGCCCCTCGGACTATTTCAGACCTGCTTGGCGCCCCCCCTACCACTGTTATCACCTGTTTTGGCTCTGCACATGGACTCAGGATGGTATGGTTGCCCACACCCCCCGCATTCATGTCTAAACTTGCATGACCCCTGGGGCCTTGTACATTTACCCCTGTTAAAGTTCCAACAAATCCCCCGTTTACCTGTGTTGCCGTTCGGCTTCGAGTGGTAGTCATTACCTGTACTCGATCGAAAGGGTGTCCCAGCATATTGGCGGGAGGATTCACCCCCGCTGCTCCCTACCAATGGTAACTTCAACATACCAGTACTCTCCATTTTCGACCATGAAACAGAATCATAACAATCCCAAGTCAAGTTTTTGTCGTGTTCTTTTGCCTTTCTAAAAATATTGTCGTAACAAAACCACTGATTGCCCCCATACGATACAGAATATTCCATGATTCGTGACTGATAAATAGGCAATTCAGACAGTAACTCGGGCCTACGTTCACCCATGATGGCGGTAAAAATTCCCCATGCCCTGCCCCAATTGCCAATGTTTTCGTCAACCTTAAAGGCGGCCATCTTTGCGCGCCAAACACTCGGATGCATGAGCTCCTTTTGGCTCTTAACATGCTCCATCTCATAATGATCAGTAAGCAACGAGAACATGTTTACATACTCATCTGCCCACATCTTTTCTTTAATAGCCAACGGAACATGCTGACCCAACTTTTCCCTTCGTGAGGGTGCAGACTCGTCCCTCGCAATCGGCAATGGCCGCTTACCTGAACCAGAAGCTGCGTCTGCCGCTGGACCTGCTCCTGTCGATTTCCCACCCGCCGGAGACGGCGTGATAACTGGCGATGGTGCTTTCACCGCCTCCCTATTTTCACGCAGTTGCTTCATCAACACCCGTGCGTCATCAGCCGTGGCGCCCTCGCCATCTTTCCCCAACCACGCTGCCAATTGTGCTGCCAATTCGGGCGGCATATCCTCCCCGGACACGGGGGTGACCACCACGGGAATCGGATTCCCTTCTGTCGGCACCGGAGTCGGCCTCTCGAGTGGGGTATCGGGAACCGGGGTGTCTCCCCCTGCCGCCCCCCGTCTGGGCCTCTTGCCCTTCCCTTCCGGAGCGGCTCCCGCCAACGGCCGTTTCGGTCCCCCTTCCCCGTCTCTAGCCGCCATCTGCCTCTTCAGATCGGTTACCTCCTTCATCAGCATACGGAGCATCTGGTCGGTAGTAACTCGCTTTCCGACTTTCTTAGGCATTTTCAGACAGAGTATCTGCAAGACAAAAAGAAAGATTACCACGTTCAAAATTGGCTCTTCGTTCCGTCTCGAGCTCACGTGCAGCGAGGAGGTGCAGCTTCAGAGCACAGGAACAAGAGGATGCTTTCTTGGCTTGTTGCTCCTTTTATCCGTCTTCAGGGCGGGCGTAAACCCGCCCCTGCCTGCCCCAAAGGGCGTGGCCGGCCGCGTCAGTGTCTAGGCCAGCCCCCTCCAGGGCGGGAAAAAGCGCGCCCCGGCTACGCCGCTTCGGGCATACCAGCCGAGACTCGCCTCCCGCCCAAGATGGCTTCCCGGGGGGATCGTGGTACTCCGCCATACGTTCGGGGGGACCGAATGGTCGCCCCTTTCCATAAATTCATTTGGTCGTATGGGAAGACAAGACGGGCATACAAATTTATGACTTTGCCAAGGGACAGGGGAGGTTGGGGGGTTCCTGATTTTAGGTTTTACTATTGGGCATCGGTATTGCAATACATTCAAGGCTTGATCGGAGCAAATGAAGGGGATTTGAAAGTCAAAGCTGTCTCAACTATGATTTATTCAATTGTATTGGGCGAAGATTCAGTAAATGCTTTCTTAAATTGTACAGATTCATCATACTGTAAACGTACACGATTCAAGACAGTTGCCGCAGCTTACAATGTATGGTCTGCTGTTGCAAAAAATTGTGGATTAGGGAGATTTAACAGGTATACTAGATTGTATAGGAATAAGTCCCTACCCCCTTTAATTTTTTCTGATACCATTATGGCAGACTGGGACAGAAAAGGTATTAAAAAAATAGGAGATATGCTAGACTTAGATGGAAATATACTTCAATTTTCAGATCTGATGGCTAAATTTAATATAGCAAGATATAGTTTTTTTAAGTATCTGCAGATTAGGAGTTTTTTTTCTAAGAAAAAAGGAGGTGTGGGAGGATTTAATACAAGCAACATTATGGAAGCAATAGCGCAAAGTGGGGTGTGCTCCATTCAATATTTTTATGCCCAGTTGGCTGAAACGAAGAAGGACGACACTGACAAATTTGGTAATAAATGGGCTGGAAAATTAGGGATATCGAGTGAGGTTTTTCTGAAGTCCTTGGAGTTAGGTTGTTCAGCCTTTTATTCTGCCCCACTCCAATCGCAGCATTTCAAAATGCTGTATCAACTTTACCATACGCCAGATCGCATAGCACAGTGGGGTGCTACTACAGGGATTAATTGCTGGCGATGTAATGCTCTGGCCGCAGATAGTATCCATATTTTTGCGCTCTGTCCCAAATTAAGACCCTTATTGAAGGGTATTGAGGAATTTATGGCCCATACACTTGCTTTAAATGTGACTCTAACACCGACAGTAATTATGTTAGGAGTTAGGGGTTGCGAAGGCAACCATAGTGAATTTATATTCGCAGCGATGGCGGTTCTCAGGTTGTTAATTGCTAGAGTTTGGTTGGACCCCCTACCTCCGGGAATACAGCAGTGGATTGCTTTATTATTGGGGACGTTTAACCTTGAAAAGGGTATATTTGGGAAAAAAGGTAAAAGGGTAAAAAGGTGGGGAAGGAAAATTTGGGAACCGGTACATCGATGGAAGGAAAGGACAAATGCAAGTGTAGTCTGATGTATTATTAATTTGATTAATAGCTTTTTTCTTCTTTCTTCTTCTTTTTGTGTCGAAGGTTATGTTTAGTACTATATTGTTTTTCTTGATAGTAACCTTGGTTTATTATATGTATTAATTTTATTTGTATTCTGTGTTATGTGTGTGCCAGAAAAATCCTTTGTTTTACAATAAAAATATTTTTTAAAAAAAAGAAATAGCAGTAATCACTGATAACAAAATAAAAATAAATAAATAAATAAAAAAAAGACCAATGATTAGCTACACGTAATCGGGGTGTTAAGGGTATAGGGCCTCTTAAGGCGTATCTACGCCAAACAGGAGGGTCAGGTTCCTCGGGGGGAGGGTTGGGAGGGTTCACAGGGGAGAGGGGAAAAAAACAGATAAAAATGTTCTCATATGCCATAAATCTTTATTCTTTTAAGTTCAAATGTAATTACAGGTCACCATTGGTTGTAGGTGAAGGGGTAGCTATATCATATGATGGCCTCGTCTAGTTGTAGTAAAATCCTTTCCTGGAACTTGAACGGTTTGGGGAGCCGTAAGAAACAACAAAATGTCTGCAACTTTTTGAAAAACACTGAAGCATGTATATCTCTTTTACAGGAAACTCACTTGGAAGCAGAAGAATGGAAGGAAGGCATAATTGGGTTCAGGAAATTTTGTGCTCGAAACAAACTGGTGTTACTAGAGGGGTAGCAATGGTAGTAAGCGCTAATAAAGGGATTAGGGTTCATGACTGGAGTACAGACCAGTCAGGAAGGTGGCTGGCCGCAGTTGTCTCAATTGGTGATACTAAATTTTTGTGTGGGTATACTATGGTCCTAACAAAGACAATGCTTGCTTCTTACAAAAGCTAGAAAAATATATGTTGCAGCATACAATTCCAGTCATATTAGGGGGTGACTTTAATTTATTGCTTGATCCCCAAGTGGATCGCACTTCGAAAGCTAAATATAACCCTCCAAAAAAATCCCTTCTAGCCTTAAAAAATATCATGAAAGATTATACATTACGAGATGCTTGGAGAGTCAAACATGGTAAACTAAGAGAATACTCCTTTTATAGCAAAAAATATCTCCAGTTTTCAATTATAGATTTCTTTTTGTTAGATCAGTCTTTTTTAGCTAATATTTCCTCCGTTTCCTACATCCCGGTGGGCCTGTCAGACCACTCTGTGGTCGAGTTAAAAATAACTTTCAAAAACAATATCTCAGAATATAGGTGGACACTAGACAGGACCATTCTATTGAATGATGAGTTTAGAAATAAAATTAAGGAAAGTTCAGTGGAATTCTTTAGGTTTAATGAAAACACCGCCTCAGACCATATTATATGGGACACATTTAAGTCTTACATAAGAGGAATATATGGCTCCCAAATGATTTTAAACAGGAAGCTCAAAAAAGAAAGAGATATTCAAGAGCTCAACCTAATTAAAATAAAAGAACAGCAACTTCAATCCGCTGCCTTGGATGATAGAGCTAGTATTCCAAGACTTGAGAAGGAAATACTAGAATTACAAACAGACTTTAGAACAAGAGCGGAAAAAATACTTAAAGATAAATGGGAAGTAAGTAAGCTACGCAACTTTGAATACGGTGAGAAATGTGGGTCACTGCTTGCATGGAAGGCTAGGATGGACAGGAGCGGGAACAACATTAAATCCTTAATACAGCGTGGGACTGAAGTGTTCTTAACAGAGATCAAAAGGGAAGCTAGAACTTTTTATGAAGAATTATATCAAGAGAAGATCAATCGGCCGGTGGGAGAATTGGATAACTGGTGGACTTTAAGAGAGTTGCCACAGTTAAGCAATACAGATAAAGCTTCCTTGGTCGCGGAGATAACAGAGGGAGAGATTAGGTCACAACTAAAAAAGATGACCAGAAATAAGGCCTCCGGCCCTGATGGACTCCCGACAGAGGTCTATAAAGATATTGTGGAAGAAACTTTAGCCCCATTACAGAGACTCTTTAACAAAATATTCATCCAGGGAGAGCAAATTCCGTCTTCCTGGCTAGATGCCACAATTTCTTTGATAGCCAAACCAAACAAAGATCCGGAAAAGATAGTCATACCGCACTATCTCGCTTTTAAATTCAGACTCAAAAATATACTCGGGTATCTTGGCGTCCAGGCTTGCTAAAGTTATAAAATCAATTATCCACCCAGACCAGAGGGGATTTATACCAGGCCGTCAATTGAATGACCTTACTTTTCAAGTCATCGGAGCTATAGATATCGCAATTGAGAAGAAGGTGCCGCTCACCATCGTAGCAATAGACGCGGCTAAAGCGTTTGATCAAGTGAACTGGCTCTTTTTATGGAAGTCGATGATAAAATTTGGCTTCCCAGAGATCTTCGTTAAGGGAATTGAAACTTTGTATAGGGTCCCCAGAGCTAAGATTTTGGTTAATGGTAGTCTGTCTGAATGGCTGAGCATTTTTAGAGGGACAAGGCAGGGTTGCCCCCTATCTCCTCTTTTATTCGGTATATATATTGAGCCCTTTGTATGTTCCTTAAGACAAGATCCAGCAATCAAACCATCCAAAATAGGAGATTTAACACTCAAGACAGCCCTGTATGCAGACGACCTCCTCCTCTATACATCTAATCCAGAGGAAGCAATACCAAGATTATTTAAATTGGCCGAGGATTTTGGTACAGTATCTGGGTATAGCATTAACAGAGACAAAAGCAAAACTGATATAATGAGCTGAAATAACCCTGTTCCTATCCCAGAAGCAAAATCTAAAATTAGATATCTCGGGATCCATCTCACCCAAAATTTGGAAGATACCCCTAAGACCAGCTGGGTAATCGTAATAAAAGAGGTAAAAAAACTCCTGACTAGGTGGAACACCCTACCTTTAAACATCTATGGTAGGGTGAATCTAGTTAAAATGATAATCTTGCCAAAGGTAACATTTCTTTTCAATTCCATTCCCTTAATCTTTAATAAAAAAAGATATCCTTAACCTGCAAGGAAGGATAGGTTCTTTTATTTGGGCTACAAAGTCTCCCAGAATAGCTTGGAAGAAGTTGAGGAGAGGACTAAAACTCGGCGGTTTGGCACTTCCAGACTTACTTCTTTATTGCTATGCCTTCCAATTCAAAAATTTTAGACCTCTAGCTAATAAGCAGGACTCTACTTCACAAGGCAGACTTTTTCAGGATATGCTATTAGACCTCCCACATAGTGCAGATTTTTTTTTGTTTAAGTTTGGTGATCAAAACATTTTTCAAAAAATTCGCCTGAAGCTTTTACGGACAGCCCTAGATAATTGGCAACAGATTCGGAAAATGTTAGGCAATCCTTACTACCACTCTCAAGCCCCAATTTGGGACTCCCCCGGCACTCCGGAATGCTTAATGGATCAATTAGCTCTTCAATTGAGGAAAGCTGGTCTTACAAAATGGGGGGACCTTTGTGATGCTTCGACATTATTAAGCTGGGAAACCCTAGTAAGCTTAACAGAGGGTACCCTTACAAGATTCAAGTTCTACCAACTGTCTGCCTGGTGGGGGAATCAAAATTGGAATACAGAAGAAGAGAGCCCTCTGTTTGAGCTAATAAGTAGGAAGAAGGGATGGAAGGGTGAGACTGCTGAGTGGTACAAATCTTAGTGGGAAGTAAAGATAATCTGGAGGCAGAAATTATTAAATTATGGGATACCTCCACAGTTCAGATTTCAGATAACATAATGAAAGTTTGGACAGATTCTTTTATAATGTCTCAAAAAATTATTAAACCTTCGAATTTGAGAAGAAATCACTTATTTACAGTGTATAGGGCTTATTGGACCCCGGCGAAACTCTCCAAAATGTCAACTGTACAATATTCTTGTCCTAGATGTAAGCTTCCAGCAGCAGATGATGCACATATGTTTATCGAATGCCCTGAAATAGGTTGCTATTGGAGACAGGTGTGCGGTTTTCTGGAAGAGGTACTGTTATTACCAATCATATGTAGCCCCAGATTAGTCTTCTTTGGTTTTCAATCTGATTATGACATTAACAGCTTTATATCACAGTTTTTTTTTATGTGGTTGTCATCGCCAGAAGAGAGATTTGTAAAGAGTGGAAGTCAGAACTCCCTCCAAAATTTGCTGATTGTCTCAAAAACATCATGGCGGTGAGTAGATTAGATACACTATGTGGAGGGGCGAAGTCTGTCAAGCTTTGGTCTGCCTTAAAAACATGGAGCGAGAAATAATATTATGATTATGCCAGAGGTTAAGTAGTCCGGTCCTCCCTATGTAGCAAGTAACATCGCGAGAGGGAGTTGGACTGGAAACAACCCTACCTCTGGGCAACCTTCACTGGCTATCCACAAACACAAGGGCAGGAAAGGAAGGTTTGTGTCAGTGGCCTGAAGTACGCCAATTTAGAGCTAACATCTACTGGTGGCATATATGAGGACAAAAGTAAAAAAAAAATTAAAAAAAAAAAAACAATAAAGGGCTATAAATGCTATAAAAAAAAAGCAAAAGAATGTCAGTGTTCCTTGCTCAGAATTTTAAGAGATAACACTCTCTTGCCTGTGTTATAGTGGGTCGTCTTCTTTTCCAGGCGATGTGTATATATATATATATATATGAAGCTACATCCTGGTAGATATCTGGGTGGTCTGTTCTGTAGCACAGTAAGAGAGCATCCTCACAACTCTTCAAATTATATTTTAAAAACAAGGAGTGGAGATAAGTCTTATAAAGAGGCAAGGACTTATTGCAAGAGGCGCCTAAAAAAGGCATTTCCACTACTTGCATGGCCTTTGTGTTAGTATGGCCTCAGATTTTGGCCACATGGGTTCTTGAGGCTATTGGTTTGCTTTTAGGTGCCGTCAAGGCTGGCTTTATGAAATGATTATTGCACTTCCTTGCGAACCTCTTCACTGCCCCGGACTGATGGGATAAGACCATTTTGGACCCAGTTACTTACCATCAATTCGTATGCCCAGATAGTCAAGGTTCTCACTTGGTCTGCTTGATTGCCGTAGATCCTTAAGGTTGACTTCAATTTTAATTCGGCCATTGATTTTATTATCATACATTTTGTTTTCTGGACATTTATTGTTAGTTTTCTGGATGTGCAAAAACATTCAAAGCCATCCAATAAGCGATGCATAGACAGTTCGGTGTGTGCTAAGATAACTGCATCATCAGCAAACATAAGGGTCGGTATTTGATCGTTCCCCAATTTGGGTACATCCTGTGCAAGGTAGATAAGTGACTTCCCTATGTCATTGATATATATGTTAAAAGGGGCTGGGCCAGTACACCCCCTATCTAACTCAGCGTATTCAAAATGCATGCCTGCACTCACCTTTAGAGCCAAATATTACTGCTGTTGTGTTTCCAGTATGAAGTCTTACTAACAGATTCATTAGGTACTTGGGGACAGCATGGTCTTCCCACATTCGCCAGAGTGTGATCTGGTCCACGTTGTCAAAAAAGGTCTTTAGATTTAAAAAAAATAGAAAGAGTGGTGTTTTCCTTAAAATAACATACTTCAATCAGATCAAATACAAGCGCAAAACCTGATCAATCGTGCTCTGGCCCCTACGGAAGCTAGCTTGCAGGCGAGATATTATACCCTTGCTCTCCATCCATGTTTCAAGGTGAGTCAACAACAGTCTTCCAGAAACTTTGCCTCTGCTGTACAATAATGAAATTTGGTGGTAATTCGAGGGGTTGTCTCTCAACCCTTTTTTGTGAATAAGGACTATTATAGATGTTTTCCATGAATATGGAACCACATCTTCCAATAAAATAGCTTTAAATGCAGCTGTCATAGGGCCCAACCCCACATCCTGGTTCCTTTTGAACACATCTATGGGAACCTGATCAGGGCCTGGAGCTTTTCCCAGTTTTTGGTGTTTCCAATTTTCTAAATACAGCATCGTCGGAGAAGCAATTACTCCGAGGTGCCACACTTTCAGTTTTTTTCTGTGCTAAAACTTGTAGATTTAACTTTCCTTTTGCAAAATCCTCCTCCCTAGGCACTTGACTAAGCGTGAGCACAAAATCCGTTACGCTTGCGGATTTCGCGGATTTTCGGTAAATCCGCAATCCGCGAACTCCCGCGAATTTACCGAAAACCCACGAGCGGCGGATTCGGGGGGCAAAAGTTCAAGCCTTCAAGCTTGAACTTGTTTTTGTAACTATTTTAGGATGGCGCCGGCAAGCTGCCAGCGCCAGCCTAAAATAGTTACTAAGTTAGCTTCAACAGGAAGCACTAATAGATAAAATAAAGCAGGTGCTCGAGAGGCTCCCTTTACGCAGTGGACTCTCTCAGAGGGGTCTCTGAGATTCCAAGGCCTACATACTGGATCCTTTCCCAAAAAAGGGAGAGGGAGTGCTTTGGCAAGGGGTGCCATACCATACCTCAAGTTGAGTGGCTCCCTTGGCGCAGTGGACTCTCTCAGCGGGTTCGCTGAGATTCCAGAGTATAAATATTGGATCTTTCCACAACAAGGGGAGAAGGAGTGCTTAGTCAAAGGGCACAAATGACAGGGGCTAGGCAGAGTAGCAGGCAAGGGGAGAGATTAAGGGAAGAGGGGATAGGAGCTAGGGAAGTAGACAGAGAGAAAGAGTACTAAATGGGAGCAAATTTAATTAATGAGTTTTGTATAGCGATGGCTAGACCCAAAGGAATCAGAGCGCTTTACATGAGGAACAATAATGTTGCAATTTACATCAGTTAAAAGTTAGATAAGTATCAAGAAAAGCATTTACAGAACATAGGGGACAGGGTGGATGGAGCGAGGAAGGGTGAGGGGATAGGTAAAGGGGTAGGAGGAAGATAGTACGTAGAGACAAGGAGAAAATCTGCCCATGGTCCGGCTGGGTAGGTGACGGCAGGGGGGAAGTCCACAACCAATCTCCTCTTTTAGCTATCTGATAGCTCCAACGGGCATCAGGCAAATTGCTTGGTCTCCACAGTCTGGGGTAAGTTCCGCAGGTTCAAGTCCTGATATGTAAGCAGGTTAGGGGATAGGTTCAAGGTCTGGTCAATGTCCAATTATTGTCCCAGGGAAGTAAAACAACGTGCAATATTAAGGTGGTATCAGACAAGCACTGAATGATGAGATATCTATAGGTTTCTGCTTGGTTGCCCAGCAGTGCCAATAAAATCCCACCCAGAGTGAGGTTGCTGGTGGATATCATTAACTGCAATATTGAACTGCATATCTAGCAGATAGGTTAAATAGGGGGCTTACTCAGAATGTACATTCCCACATAATCCTGATGAAATGGGTAATGAATACTGAGGGTTGGTGGTTACAGATTGTCTTGTAGCTCCATCAATATTTGGTTGGTTGTTCACAGAATCTAGTAACACATCATTTTTTTTTTTAAATATATTTTTATTGCAGGAATCAGTAAATTTTTACAAAGCGACCAGCATCATAAGATCAATCAAGATTAGTAGAATACATCCCTCCGTCCCCAAGCAGGATGAACCATTACACAGCCAGTCAGCCCGCAACCCGAGGATCGGGCGGCGATACCCAATGGGGACTCAACAGGAAGTCGGAGCTGGTCCGGATGATCCACTATCCGTCATCTGCTTTTCTAAACCATCCTACAGAGAAAGCCAAAAGAACCCCCCCCCCCAAAACTCTATGAACCAAACCAAAACCCCCCCCAACCCCGCCATCAGTGCCCAGTAACAGCCGTAATAGGATCTGTGAGAGGACCCATTAGGAGAGCAACAGACATGGAAAGTGCAATCGTCTATCGGGACTCGGGGCGAGCTGCATCTTCGCTTTCGGAATCGCTGGGGGCGCAATAATCTCTGAGGGCCTGCACTAATGTCTCCCATTCTAGCGCCGCCTCCTGCGCCTTCTCGTTGTGTTGTCTCCTAGCTAACTGGTACCGCAGCGTGCTTTCCCCCGCCGCCCATTTCAAGAGTTCGCTGTGCCATCGGGCCCCCGTTGGACCAACCCGTGCCTTCCAATTCCTGGTCACCTCCCGTTTAGCAAGGAAAAGCCCCAGATCAATGAATTTACTAGTGATTTTATTTTTGGGGGTATGTGGGAACCAGTGCAGGAGCCCCACTGCCGCATCAACCGATAAGGATCTCCCCGTTACCTCCTCCAGGGTATCCCCCACTTCCAGCCAGTAGGAGGACAGCCCGGGCAGGACCATAACATATGAAGAAGGTCTGCATCAGGCGCCTGGCACCTGGGGCAGTCCGCGGAGTCCGTGGCAAAATATTGTCGGATCTTCGCCGGGGTCAAATATGCCCTATGGAGTACGTAGTAGTGGACCAATTGAAAGCGGGCGTGGCGCGTGCCCTTCCAGGCCCGTCTCATGAGTTGGGACCAGGTCGTTTCCGGGATCTCCTTCCCTATGTCTTCCTCCCACCGGGTTCTTAAAGTAGTAAGGGGGGCCAACCCCTCATTGAGCAGTCTTCCGTACAGGCAGGTGACCGCCTTAACAGTTCCCGCGGACATCATAACGTACTGGCACACCGGAGAAGTAGGAGGTTCCTCCTGCCCGTGCTTCCAGTGCGCCTGAATCGCTCGGACCAGGGCCGAGTGCAGAAGGAAATCACCGCGAGGAACCTCGAAGCGATCAATGAGCTCCTGAAAGGGCAAAAGCGCCCAGTCCTCGTAAAGGTCACCCACCAACTGCAGGCCCGCGTCTTCCCAATCCGCTAATCGTGACCAATCACCACCATGAGGCAGGGCCGTCAGCATGCCCAGAGGTATTTCGGGTGCATACGGTATCCGCAACTGTCCCCGGGCGTGGGCTCGGTTCCAACACAAGCGAATGGTCTTCTCCTCAAGTGTCAAGTCCTGCAAGGCCAAACGCTGTCGCAGCGCTATGAAGGAGAGAACATGCCTAGCCATTCCTGTGCCCCTCTTGTCTTCTGGGCCTCGGAATTCCCTGGCGATCTCCTGGGTGAAAGTCTGCAGCTGCGCTGCCAAGTAATACTTTTCGAAGTCCGGCACCGCCAGCCCACCCTCAGCTTTCGGCCTCGTCAGGGTCTTGAGGGCCACTCTTCGGCGGCCCGAACCCCAGAGGAATCCGACCACCATTGACCGTAACAGTCGAAATGTGGCTGGTGGGATCCAAATCGGCAGCGCCCGGAAATAATATAGCAACCTGGGAAGCGCCACCATTTTAAGCAAAGCGATCCGTCCAGCTACCGAGAGCGGTAGAGTAGCCCAGAAGTCCATGCTACCACGCAGCGCGCGAGTGCTGCGAGCTATGTTTCCATCCAGGAGGTCTGACGGTTCATGGTAGACGTATACCCCCAGGTACTTAAAGCAGTCAGGTTCCCACCTAATCTCTCTACTGATATCAGGGCTAGGTGTACCCTTACGAACCGGGAAAAGACAGGTCTTAGCCCAATTCACCCGAAGGCCCGAGACCTCCCCAAACGCCGTGAGCGCCGTCGCAGCTCCATTCAGGGCAGCAACTGGGTCCTCAAGAAAGAGCAACAGGTCATCAGCGTACAGCGAGACATAATGTGGGCCCGAAGGAGTCCATAAGCCATTATAGTGGGCTCCCGACCGGAGTAGCAGCGCCAGAGGTTCCACCGCTAACGCGAAGAGAAGCGGGGATAATGAACAACCCTGTCTCGTGCCTCTCTCCACCGGGTATTGCGAGGAGATCAGCGGGCCTGCCCGTACCCTGGCCGACGCCGAGGTATACAGTACCGTGGTCCATCTAACGAAACCCTCACCGAGGCCGAATCGTAGTAATACTGTGCGCAGGTAGTCCCATTCCAGGCTGTCAAAAGCCTTCTCCAAATCTACTGAGAGGACTACCGGGCACGGGGCGTCCATGAGCGGTTCACCCAGCAAGCGGAACAGCCTACGGATGTTCATGGTCGTGTTTCGCTTGGGGATAAATCCAGCCTGGTCCTCATGCACCAGAGAGCTCATGTGACTCAGCAATCTCGTTGCCAAGATGCTGCTCAGTATTTTATAATCGACCGTCAACATTGATAAAGGACGGCTTGAGGAGTGGAACCACTAAGGCCTCGCACATCGAGCCGGGGAGCCGGCCAAGCCTCTTCGCCTCTCTGTAAACGATCAGCAACCTCGGTGCCAGGAGATCAGCATAAGCGGCATAAAATTCAACCGGAAGGCCGTCCAGACCCGGGGTCTTATTCCTTGCCATCTTTTTAATGGCGCTGCGAATCTCTCCCAGTTCAATGTCGGAGCCCAGGGCTTTTGCTACGTCAGGTTCCACCATTGGGAGCTCTAGGGGTCGCAGGTAGTCATCAAGCCGGTCGGGGTCTCTGGCAGAGCGACTGCGGTATAAACGTTCATAGTAGTGCAGGTAACAGCTCAGAATCTCAGGTTGAGTGTGCACAACGGTCCCATCTGCCGTGCGCATGGACGTCGTCAGAGAGGTCTGGCGCGTAGGATTAGCTAGCCACGCCAGCAACGCGCTCGATCTATCCCCCTCTGCGAGGGACCTAACAGTATAGGCCTTATAGTCGAAACAGCGCAGCCGTTCGACCTCCGCCGCTACCGCCTCCTTCGCCGCTGCCGTGCGTTCCTGGAGTTCTGGGCGCCCGGGGCGACGGAGTTCCAACTCACGGAGCTTCCGATCTGCCATTTCTAAGTCATCAAGGATGATTCGCCTCATGCCCACCTTCTTGGAGATGCAGAAGCCCCTGATCACCACCTTAAAAGCGTCCCACTCTAGCGCCCTTGATCCCGCAGTGCCCCCGTTGGACGCGAAGTATTCCGAGACCTTGTCTTCTAGGTCCGCTTTGAAAACAATGTCCTCTAAGAGTTCGGGACGCAACTTCCAGGTGGGCACCGCAGGCACCCCCGGAAACCAGCGAAGGTCCAGCAGGAGAGGATTATGATCTGAGATTGTCCTGGTTATGTTATGTTATGTTAAGTGCCATTTGTAAAGCGCACTGACGCCGAAGCTTCCTGGCGCTGCTAGACAGGTGAGAGAGACAGAAATACACAAAACCTAACATAAGGATGGGAACAGATGGGTCTTTAAGAGTTTCCTGAAGGAGAGAAGAGAGAGGGAGGATTTGATGGACAGGGGGAGAGAATTCCAGAGAGTGGGGGCTAGATGAGAAAAACGGCGGCCACCAAATTTCTTGGTTTTATTTTTTGGGGTGATTAGTAGGTCATTACGGGCAGAGCGTAGATTACGTGTAGGGCGGTAGGGGCGGATGAGGGAGTTGAGAAACCCAGGACTAGGGCAGTGAAGACATTTGAAAGTGAGGCAAGCCACCTTAAAGGCGACCCTTTGATTCACAGGGAGCCAGTGAAGGGTATGGAGCAAAGGTTTAGCGGATTGCCAACGAGGTAGTCCATGGATCAGGCGAGCTGCCTGGTTTTGGACGACCTGGAGGCGATTCAGCAGATAAAGTGGAAGGCCGTGATAAATAGAGTTAGAAAAATCAAGACGTGAGAGTACCAGTGAAGTAACAGATTGGGTGAGTGCTGCAGGGGGGAGGAAGTGACGAACTTTGCGAATCCTTCGAAGCTGGAACATGCATGATGAAATTACCGCTCCAACTTGGGCTTTGAGGGTAAGTTCGGTGTCAATAATTACGCCCAGATTTTTTATTGTTTTAGCAGGGGTGGGGGGGGAACCAAGCTCCGGCGGCCAGAACTGAGGGCCCCAATGGGTATGGCTGAGGCCAGGAAGAAGAAGCTCAGTTTTTCCTGGGTTGAGTTTTAATTGGTTCTGGTCCATCCAGAGTTGTATGTGAGTCATTACAGCATGGAACGTATTGATGGCCAGAGGGGAATTAAGTGAAAAAACAAGCTGCAAATCATCAGCATAATTAAAAATTGTGATGTCCCATTTGAGGAGGGATTGAATCAGTGGCCGGAGATACAGATTAAATAGAAGCGGGGAAAGAGAGGAGCCCTGGGGGACTCCACAGACCGTGGGAGATTTTTTTGCCGTAAAAGGACCCAAGCGGACTGCCTGTGTTCTGCCAGTGAGGAAGGATCTGACCCAATCGAGGGCCACGCCTCGGATGCCGGCCTGTTCAAATATTCAGACCGGACCGCCGCTGAGACCAAGTCTGTCGAGCCCAGAAACCCGTCCAGACGGACGTGTAACTCGTGCAAGCCTGAAAAGTAGGAATAGTCCCTAGTGTCGGGGTGCTGCGCCCTCCAGATATCCGTCAGACCCCAGTGCGTCTGCCAGTCCCTCCTACCTTTAACCACACGGCGAACCGGAGAGTCAGGGAGGGGGGGATGTGAGCGGTCATTCTCCACATCTACCACTGAATTGAAATCCCCGCCGAGCAGGAGGGGCCCGGAAGAAAAATGGGCCAACGAGCCCGATAACCTGGAAAGGAAGGCAAGCTGGTCCACATTGGGTGCATAAACACAGCAAACGTTTAGGTCTCTCCCCCCTAGAGTGCCCGAAATGGCCACATATCGACCCTCCGGATCCACCACTGACTTTGTAACCTGAAAAGGAACCCCAGCTCTGATCCAAATTAGCGCCCCCCTGGCATACGCGGAGTACGAAGTGTAAAAGACCTGCCCCCTCCACCTACGCTGTAGCGCCGCCCCTTCCGTCTTGCTAAGATGGGTTTCCTGCAGCAGCACCATTTGCACCCCTCTACGCACTAAATAAGCGTGGACTTTGTGACGTCTAGACATAGTGTGAAGCCCCCGTACATTCCAAGTAATGCATTTCACATTAGCAACATCAGCCATTGTCCCATATTGTTCGTGCAAAGTCTCTCCATCCGGGCCCCAACAAAGAAAGAGCAACAATCAACCCAGCACTGATGGCGGCCATTTTCCCCAACCAAAACACAACAACCCCGGCTCGACCCAAACCCTTGCCCACCCTCCCCAGAACAGGACCCAAATAGTGCCATCTAGACCCCATCCAAACCATACCCCCAGCAAACCTTCTGTCCCCGACTAATCCTGCAGTCGCCACCGCAGGAAGGCCTTAAGGGCCAGGTGCGGGCTGGGCGTTGGCAATGGGCCCTCGATGCTCGGGCTACCGAGACTAAAGTGAGCCCAAAACAATAAGAGGAAACCCTCAAGGCACGGGCAGGGCACCCCACCTCCACTTCCCCGGGAATTATGAGCAATCGCCCACCCCCGCCACCTTCGCTGCGGGCCCCCACCCAAATGGACGCAGCTCACCCCGTCAACCCTGTCCATCTAGAAGGTCCTCAACCGAGTTCGGAGTGATCACCGGGGTGTGGACACTGTCGGTCACCGAGTCCTCCGAGTCCGTTGGTACCCCCTCGTCACCAAGGTCCGCTTCCTCTTCTATGGTACCATCCCGTGAGCCAGATAGCGCAGACAACACCTCCAACACTCCCCTCCGCTCCGTCGACGTCTCCGCAGTCGAGGGTCCGCCTGACCGGCCACGGCGACTCCGAATCCTTTTGGACCGCCGTCGCTGTCCAGGCTCCACTGCTAGTTGAGATGAGGAGCCAAAGCCATCCTTTCCGGCTCTATAAAGTTCCAGCCAGTTACAGACATCCTCCGGGGAATCAAAGAACTGAGTTTTGTCATCGACAATTATGCGGAGCCTTGCAGGAAACAGGAGCGAGTATTGGATGCCCTCGCTCCGGAGCTCGCGCTTGACCGCCAGGAATGAGAGCCGCCTGCGCTGGGTCTCATAGGTGTAGTCCGGGAAGATATTCACCTGGCTGTTCGCCACCTTGAAGGGACCATTATGTCTGGCGGCATTAAGGATGAGATCTCTGTCCCGAAAATGCAATAACCGGGCCACCACCGGTCGCGGGGCACGGCCCTGTTGCGGCGGCCTCGCCGGGACTCTGTGTGCTCGCTCCAGGGTGTAGAAGGAGGATAGACCCTCCGGAGCCACTGTGTCCCGTAGCCAGGCTTCCAAGTAGGCCACCATGTCGCCATCTTCGATCTTCTCCGGCAGGCCCACCACTCGAATGTTATTTCGCCTGTTGCGACCTTCCGCGTCCTCCGCTCGCCGCTCCAGGGCATCAATCCGGGAGAGGGCATCCTTCATCGTCGCGGCTAGAGTTCTCTGTGCTGGCTCCAAGGTTTTTATCGAGCCCTCCACTTCCTTGACCCTATCCGAGAGCTTGCCGTGGTCCGCTCTAAGGAGGCCCAGACTCGTCGCCACCTGGGCAATGTCCTGCTGGAGGGCCGAGCGTGTGGTCGCGATCGCCTCCAGGACCCGGTCAAATTGTTGCTGCAATGGCGCTCCACCAGAACACTCCGGGTCCCCACGTTCTTCCTTGTCCGGGGCCTCCGAGTCTGAGGCGGCTGGGGTAGTCCCCTTGGCTCCCCTCGGTTTGCCCATGGCGCAGGAGTCACACGGTGGAGAGCCAGTCAGAGGCGCCGCCAAGTGCGGGTGTCAGCTATGTCTCTCTCGGCTAGTGGCCTTCGGGCCGAGGGCGGGCGATCTCCGTCTCCAGGGCCTGTTGGACCTCCACAGATTCGGGCCGCGCCACCACCGCGTCGTCGGAGGGCACTGAGGAGGAGGCGGGGACAATCGGCGCCAGGTCGGGCAAGTCCGTTTGGCCGATGAGGATCTGGAACGAGGGTCTCCAACACCACCGGAGACTTTGTGGTGCCAAGGCGCCGTGCTGCCCATGGAAGTCAGTCACTCGGGAGGATGCAGCCAGGCGCGGCTCAGGGGTTCCGCACCGCAGCCAGGGCCGCCAGGCGCCCGTGAGTCGAGGTCCACTATAGTGAGGGCATCCGATCATCCAGGAGCATTCACCTTATTCAAAGTCCGATCAGAACGACACCCAGACCGTCACATCACAGGGAGATGAAAAGGTGGAGGGTGCGCTGTAGATAACGACGCTCCTCCAGACTAAAGATCCCGACCAAGGGGACAAAGAGGTCCGGGCGCCATGTTGGGCCGCACTCCGCGGGACCACAAACTTCGACTTTCCGTCGGATCAACTCATGTTCGAGTCGCACCGGGTGCTTCGGCAGGTCCCAATCAGCCTGATCGACGGTTTGCGGGGACTAGGGTGCCCCACGGCCTCCGATCTGCAGGATAATCACGGGCTCAGTCCCGGAGCCGAGCTCTCAGGCGACCATCGCCATCGGCGTCCAAGCCACGCCCCTCTAGTAACACATCATTTGCTTCATTAGAGACTTCTACTTCTCAATCCTTTGTAACAGATAGTGTAGCGGGAATTCCGTTCTATTACAGAACTGTGCATAGAGACCTGGAACCTCGGTGAATTAGGATGGCCCAAAACTCACCTCAGTACCCAAAATTCCCTTACCAAGCTAGCTACAGTGTCTCATTGGTTATAACAAACTCCCAATGCTTAGACAGACCAGAACATGAACTTAGATTACCTCAGGTATCGTGGAACACATAAACACTCTTTCGTTATATAATCATTACAAACCAGAACGTGGAGTAAAAGAGGACACGTGCATGTTTGAAATATTTATTTACTAATGCAAGGTTCTCAAACGCAGTATCTTGTACAATACTAGCAAACATATTATAAGCAACAAAGTTATCAGCATAGTTACTAGTCCATAAAAGGCGAATGGTGACAGCATACTAAGATGCTGTAATGAATAGGAATCAACAATACCTAATTCACACCCTCCCTATTTAGCATAGTATTTTATATCTATGAAGGTCTCATTTGGGTTTTAGCAGGGCGGGCCCATACCTCAAAATCTCAGTGGCAGAGGATCACATCATCTTCCACCAGCTCTCTGCATGCGAAGCACCATCAAGTGTGTCTCGTGTGTGTTCAGCACAACAATATAAAACCCGCCTAGAGCCAGATTTTGGCAGCAGCATGTGTGTTATGTCTATGGACGTGCTAAGATCAGACCTCACAACACCATCGTGTTTAGTTATCCTTTCAGCCTTCAGCACTCACTGTGCAGACAGTGTACCGAGCAAAACAGATATCAGAGCAATAACATATTATTTCTCAAGTAAATCACGAAGCTCTTCTGGGTTGAAAGCTAAATCAACAATTATGTGTCGTTTGCAAAATGAGGCAGAAAGGTAAAATGGCGTTTAAACATTTAATAAGCTCATGCTAACTTAACACAGTATATAGAAAAGAAGTAGCTATATGACACCCCCCAATGATCCGAGCACAGACAAAATCAAGGAAATGTAACACCAGAATAGGGGCATAACATGAAAGCAAAGTTCAATAATAATGAGCTAAGCTAACCTTAAAAGTCATACATGACGGCCTATAGTGGCCAAAATAAATGGTTCAAAATCATCAAAGAAAATGTCAATAGGCCTGGGGCGTATAAAGTCAATAGGCCTGGGGCGTAAAAAAAAGAACTCAGTATAAGCTAAAGGCACCATCAAAAAATACAAACTGGTACGTGCCTAAATAAAAAGATTCCGAGGCATCTCAGGGCAGGACCGTATATGCAAAATATGCAGCAACAGCTTCTAAGATGAAATCACTGTCATCATCCGAAAACAATTCAGCAATCCAATTAGGCAGTGGAAAAGAACATACGTGTTCTTCCAGCATTGGATCCTCTAGCAGCATCAGAGGACAACTCAGTGGGTTTTCCAGAACGCTATGTGCCAAGAACTCATGCGCCGCTGTGAGTATGTTCCAATGACCCATTAGTTCATGCATCGCTGCAAAGGCCATAATCCTTTCACCAGAACAAACCAACTTGTTAGCAACTACGGGGCTCATCAGATGATTAAAATCGACGCCAGGAGACACCGTCAAGCAGAGACACAAATCAAGGGCCCATTCGAAATCTCAGCTCAGGCAATGAAAGAGAGGCTGGACACATGTGAAGTAGGAAAATCGAAACGATAATCCAAAAGCTGTGCTTAAAGTCGCAAGCGGCAGGGTGCCATAGTAATCAAGCATCTGGTTGCGAAACAGCAGTAGGAGGAACTCTGCGGCTTCCAGCGCAGGACGGGCACCAATGTTTAACAAAACCAAATATAATCAAAACGCCTGCAGCTAGCGCCAGCAAAACAGGGAAGCCGCCAAACAGACTCGAAAATATAGAATGGAAAAAGCTAGGGATGATTCCAAATATCTTCTTGAATGAAGTCAAGAGACCACTGCTAACCAATTTAAAAAAATGAGCCAGGCCAGAAGTGGAGGAGGCATTAAAGATTTGGTGAACCAGCTCACTGAAATGTAACGGTAAAACAGTGTTCAAAAGGGCCTGCACCTCTGTGCGCGTGTTAGCTATGTGAAGGACGAATGTTTCTCGGGCCGAACCCAGGGCCACTTCTTTTTGAGGCAAAAGGGCTCTTATTCTAGTCATACCATTGAACTCTGCTTTCAAGGTTGGGATGCGCGGCCAGATGGAAACAGCTGAAATCCCATGTGTAGGGGGATACAGAACGTTTTTGCAACAGACTACACGTTCCGATACAGTTACCACGTAAGAGGCCCCTTTAATTAAACCACAACACTCCTCGTTGTTCAACAGCAAATAACTACCATTCACCAGTAATGTGAATGTGGGAACTATTGCAGGAACTGGGGTACCTTTTAAAAAACAGGCTAAATTAGGCCGGTCCTGATTACAAGAACCATGTAACTGGATGTGTCTGCATATCAATGAATGGTCAGGGGACTCTGTGCATTCTTCCCCATTAAGGTATACCTCTTTCCCGTCTTTCAGGCATCTATAAGTGGATGGAAGAGACCACGTCTCGTGGAGGAATTAGTTCCCTAAAGGTTCATATCTCCCTATAGCTATGTAACGCATACAATTAGAAAACTTGTACAAGGCAAATGGCAATGTGATTAATCCGTGGATAAGCCACGTTGCAACAGTCGCCTCAGCAACTGAAAACGGTAAAGACTCCAACCTCTCAATGTGTAACATGGAAAATGAAGCATCACGCATTGAAAGCATGCGTTGTTTGTCAGTTAAATTCAAAGGGGCAAACTGAGAGGTAACGTTCATGTAACTCCAAGGTACACGACCAGCCTTAAGCGTCTGCAGGGTCCAAGCAAACTGCATAATATAACGCAATTGATTTTGACCATGGTACAAAACAGACACTTCATCATGTACGATGTCAACAACAGAAGATACAATATTATTCAATGTATAAATGCGGGAAGAAAGCATGTTAATACTGTTATCCACAACTGCAAGCACTTTTTCCAAATTAGCTTGATCTATTGCCCTTAGGCGCTTAGCAGCCTCAACTTGTGAATTTTTCCAGACTTCATTGTAAATCGCATAAATCCACCTTTTAGATCTACCATTAGCCGGGCCCTTTATGAAATCATTTAAATGCACATCATCAGTCAGCTTGGAAAGATGTAATTTAACAGCAGCTAATGTAGTGGTAGCCAATTCTGACATAATTTGCCAACTGAGTAAGTGGTGACAGTATGTTCAGCATCAAAACATGGATCAGGCCTGACTTGTGTAAAACCCTCAGATAAACGCGACGCTGGCAAGAATCAGAGCTTCTGTGCCACATCAGCCAACCTCTCGGATCCAAACTGGATATATTGAAGGATGAATTGTGCATTAACGTTTGCAACTCTCGAATGGAATATTGGGTATAACCATCCCAACCTGAATATTCTTCTAAATCAGGAAAAGAAGGTGTATTCAATTTTTTTGAAGTAGCCAATCCAAAGCATGTTGTCTGGAAAATGGTAGAATTTAAAAACAACATATGATTTGGTATGAGACATGCACGGTGCAAAGCCTCAGTGCCTTGTACCTGCCAATTTTTAGAACCCCAAACTGATGTAAGGTCAATGGTTTCCTTCCATAGCTCATAGCCATCTGCAGCTAATCTGTCTAGAAAGGACTTCGAATACAACAATTTAGTATCGGTAAGTCTAACTTTGGACATGGGCTTTTGTATCATCTTAAAGTAAAAGGGCTCAGGACTTGATTGATTTAAAGTCGGTAAAATAAGTGTACCTTTTCAAAAATGTACTGGAGCTGCCTTGTAACGGTGCCGGGCAATGTTCCCACTGTGTGTAATTTACAGTACCCCTTCTGGAACTTGTCTTATGCAAGAAATGATTACCAAAATGTTGGAAGCAAAACAAATCACCATAATTAGCAGATTCTAAATACAAATCTTCAGCATCAAAGGCAGCATAATATTTCAAATCAGAAAATAACGACTCTATGGCCTGAACATCCCAATCATCAGAACGTATGTTTTGTTTCACCACATCCCCCATGTTCACTCTGAGTACATTAGGGACATTCTTTAACCACTTCAGTTGGGCCATGGATTTGAAATTTAACTGCATCCCACACAATCCCATCAAGAACCGGCCAAGCAGTGATGTTCACAAAATTCAAGTCTCTCTTTAGTCTGTGTGCAGAATGGGACGAGGAAAGGGGGGCCAAAGTTCCATTAAGATGCTGAATGCATGTTCTCTCCTCGACATAGTGTCCATCGACCAGACGGAAAAAATAAAACACAAATCCAATTGACATAAAAAGATAAACCGAAAAAAGCACCAGCCAAATATATGTCCATGGAGGGACCAAAAAATGTTTTTTAAATAACGTGGCATATGTTGCAAGACGTGAGGGCTTCTTCGAATTTACTGAAACAGAGTCAAATGAGAATCGGGATTCTGTGGGCAAACGTGTCTGTATATCAGGCATCGACAAATCAGCAGGATAGGCATAGTCTATGTCATCAATGTTATTAAAGTGGAAAGTATTCAATAAAGGATTGGAAATGGCAGGCATCTCGAGGGCCACTTCTGGCTCAGAATTTGAAATTGTGACCAACACAGAATTTCTCACAACCGAAGGACAGGAGACTGCCGGTGTCATACTATGAAGAATCGGCCACCCTGTGTAATTTGACATTGTCAATTGAGATAAACCTGTTCTCCTTACGATCTGGAAGTGGTGGTAAAATGACTGTTCTTGTGCCCTTCACTCCAAGAACGGGAGCCGGTGCTCGATAGGAAGGACCAAATTCTTTCCTGTTTTCGATCTTCTCCCGAACCAGTTTCCCAACTTTGGGTAGCCAGCCAACTACCGGGATCTGCAACGCATCATCCGATGTGGAGGGCAAATGTTCCTTTGCAAGACTGTCTCTGGTCTTTTGTAGATCCTGTAAAACATTGCAATGTTCATCCACGTCAAAGGTCGTGGCTTGAGCCACGCAGTCTAGACCGTCGAGGTCAGGGACATACATCTTGATACCAAAGAGCATTTCGTACGGGGTCTGCCCACCCAGAGACCTTCTAGGGAGATTGTTTAAAGCACGCTGCACGCCATTAAGGTGGGATAACCAGTTTCTGCCAGTGCCTATAACTCGAGCTGTCAAAGATTGCTTTAAGTCACGGTTCATTCGCTCCACTACACTATTACCCTCAGGTCTGTATGGAGACGAAAACTTGACTTGGACCCCCAACGAAATCATAGCATCCTTATACGCCTTAGAGGCGAAAGCCAGACCCTGATCCGAATGGAAGGTACCACAGGCAAAAATCCCTACAAAGACACGCAAATCTCTTATGACAGTCCGTGAATCAGCGCTGCGATGTGGCCATACCCACACAAAGCGTGTGCATGAATCAACCGCTACTAAGATGTATTTATACGCAGTATCAGAAGAAAAAGGACCGCAGTGATCTAAATAAACTCAACCCAGTGGTTTATTAGATATGTACAACTGTGTCTGAGGCGGACGCGCAACAGTCGAAGGCTTGATCTGCCGGCAAGTGTCACATTGAAGGACATAATCACGCGTCTGTTTGTACAGTCCCCGTCACCAGAACCTCTGTTGAAGCTGAGTTACAGTGGCTGAGACGCCCGCATGCGCAGACGCCACACCTTCATGATCCGCTGCAATCAAAGTAGCTCTGCGATCCGAGTTGGGAATCAAAAGTTCACCAACATCAGGAATTTTCACGTAAGGAACCTTATCGGGACTTAAGTGGTATGTGTACTTCGAAGGGAACCCTGCAGGATATTTACCTCCCTTCTCAGTGGCAGCAACCGCCGCCAAGATGTCATCATCTAATTTACTTTTGGACCGTGTAACTGCTGCAACTAAGTATTTCGATACTGCAGATTTCGCCGCTTCATTAGCAAGCGAGTTACCGACAGCGTGGACTCCTACGAGCTGATGGCCGAGAGTATGAATCACAAACACAAGTGGCAACCGCTCTTTAAGCTCAGCCACTCGGACCCAGATCATTTTATGTTTTATTGTGCTACCCTTGGAATCACGAAAGTCATTCAGAACCCAATAGATTAAGTTCTCATTGTAAGACTGGACACAGTAGTAAGAATCACTCACTATTAGAGTCGTCACACAAGGATCCGCGTACTCCAACGCAAGCATCAGAGCACGAAGCTCTGCTAATTGTGCAGTGCAGTCCCCTAGTGTCTGCGTGTGCACGACACTGGACTTGAACTCGTCGTTCACCATGGCACCGACCACAATGACGCATGCGGAAATGTAGGCATGTTTAGAGCCATGCGCAACCTGCGCTGAACCATCAGTGTAAATGATGCAATGGAAATCCTCCAGGGGTCGCATTGCTAAAGGAGCCGGATGAACGAATTCATACTGCAAGTACTCCTGCGGCCGTAATGAAGCGTCAAAAAGAAACGTGACATTCTGGGATGTCAAGGATGCAGCCCATTGAATCCACCGAGGGTGCAACGCTTTAGAATTAGGTACACTGGCTTTTGTGACTGCCTCCAAGGCAGGACACGGGGTAACAACCAACATGCGCTTTCCCTGTGACAGGGCACGTTCCTTAAGAATAGCCATTTGCACAGCTGTCAAAACTTTCTCTACTGTGGAAAAGCGCAATTCAGCCGAAGTGTATAAGTGGGACTGTAAGCAATAGGTACTGTGTCTCCTTCATTAAAAGTCAGGTACGTGAAACCCACCGTCCCAGGGATAATTCTTATCACCAGGTTAGTCTGGTTATCACGAGTCAGTAAAAATTTAGAAGCGAGCAGTTCAGCTTGCAAAGACTGCAGAATAGCCGAATGCTCAGGCATCCAGCATGATTTGGAAAAAGATGGTTGTATCAAAGCATACAACGACTTGATACGCTGGGCATATTCCGGAATGTAAGTCCTCCCGAAATTCAAGAAGCCCAGTAGGGATTGTAATTTTTTCAGTGTTGTTGGAGCGCGCAATCGTGTGCATTTCTCCAGGAAGTGAGGAGCCAATCCCTTTCCCTCATTGTTGAGCTCGTAGCCCACAAACAACACTGTGAACTCTGCAATGTGCGATTTTGCAAAATTGAATTTGTAACCCAAGGCGGCAAAGGCACAAATAATCCCATTAACTCGACACAGATGCTCCCAAAGTTCGTCGTCTGTGAGATATATGTCATCCACATACGAACAAGCATCTGGGTCGATTCCCTCCAAGAGGGAGACAATGCGGGCAGTGAAAATCCCAGGACTATTCTTATAGCCCATAGGCAAACGCCGATATTGTTTTTGGACACCGCCGCAAGTAAAGGACGTCCATTGGGAACTTAGAGCATCCAATCGATGGGCATAAAAACCGTTGGAAATGTCAAGCTTGGTTTTAAACCGCTTACGCACAAGACTATTCACAAGAGCAGAGCCGTGGGTATTCTGTACTGCACAGTTACGGCAATGCGAGTTTAAATGCAGGTAATCCAATACCAAATGATATGAACCGTCTGGCTTGTTCACAGTAAAAAGAGGGTTATTCATTGGTGACACACAGGTTTCAATCACACGTAGATATTCCAATTGTTCAAGGATAGCCGCGACGGAAGTCTTTGCTTCTCGCCGTATGAGATATTGAGGTTGAGGCTGCGGCTGAGACCGTAAAGGAATCTCATGGCACGGGGATAATCTATCCCAACCACATTGATTGCGATACACAGCCGGTGCTAAAGCCAGAGCCCACTCTTCTGCAAAGTGCAGCGCATCATCTTTCGAGACTATGTTCGCGAAACTGGGGAGGATCACCTTCTCCCCTCGCGGAGCTGCGAGCACAAAAGGTGGGGGCCAATCAGCCTCCGAAAGCAAAATGTCATATGTAGACGAAAGATTTTCCCAAAATACCCCGTTAATGGTTCGCTGTATGTCGCCCTCGATTAACAGGACAATTTCAAAAAGTCTATCAGAGGGAGCAAGTCTGGTATCAGCTGTTTCAATGACAACATAAGTATCAGTCGCTTTCACCTTCAGTAGTGGACGGAGGGCCTCTCTCACTATGGTAATCTCCGCCGCGCTGTCCAGCAAGGTCAGAGCCCACGTCAGATTCTGAAGCCGCGTTCTCACTATCTGGGGCATATCCATGCGCTGTTAAGGCTGCGACTTTCTTCTTGGCAAACTGCGGTCTCTTAGGCGATGAGCCCTCCTGCTTTTCTGCACCGTTCCTCGGGCGGGGCTGGTCACGTCCCAGCTGGCCACCCGACCCCTGCCGCCCCCTCCTCCACCGGTTGTCGGGCCGATGAGTCCTGAAAGGAGCGAGGAGAGCGTTGGTCAGAAGCCTGAAAACGATCAGGTGTTTTAATCGTCGCGTGATCGCGCAAGTCTTAAGTACGTTCCGACTGCGCAGGGAATGGAGACGCAAAACGAGAACTCTGGGTCTGTTGTTGTTGCCGTTGCTTACCCTGTTTCTGTTTTTTAGGCCAATTTTGTTTCTTGGACTTGGGCTGAACTTCAGTTTCCGAAGCTTGTCCCTGGGGCTGCTTTTTCTCTTTAACAGAAAAAGGCTTAAGTCCCTTGGCATTGCGACCCACGGTTTTATAAGCCGCCACAATGATCTTCGCTAACTGTCGGGGTTTCTCGGCATCGGGAAGCGCCGCCAACGCGTTAGCCACCTGAAAGTTCACTGCATCTCCCTTGACATTCGCAAGGATCAGATCGCAAACCACATCAAAGGTGCCACACAGGCGCATGCCCAATTCGACCGCAGACTCCGGTCCGTGATAATCTTGAACACGTTTAAGGACCGAAGACAGCACGGACATAGACGGGGTGCCGTAGCACCTCGCATAGACGGCTGAAAAAGTCTTACCCCAGGACTCACAGTCAACGAGCTCAGGGGCCAAATCTTTCGGCAAAGTTAGCGTAAGAATCCAGTGTTTTTCACCCGGAGTCGTATTAGGAAATACAGCTTCCAGCGCTGATCTTGCACCGCAATGCGACTATGCTGCGGAATGTCCACGGCAGCCATGAGGGCACAAGAAATATGAAAAACAAAGTAAACTTTGTAGCACAACTGGGTAGTAATTCAAGGAAACCGTTTTAGAAAGAATCAAGCTTGAAAAGACCTATTACAAAAATAGGTAGGTTTTTCCGACACCACCGTTTTCCGGAAACAACAGTGAAGTGGTTAAGGTTTGAATGATATACTACTCGAGTGTCATGATATAAGGCCAACAACGTTTGGGCGCCATGTAGGGGTAATTCCGTTCTCCTACAGAACTGTGCATAGAGACCTGGAACCTCGGTGAATTAGGATGGCCCAAAACTCACCTCAGTACCCAAAATCCCCTTACCGAGCTAGCTACAGTGTCTCATTGGTTATAACAAACTCCCAATGCTTAGACAGACCAGAACATGAACTTAGATTACCTCAGGTATCATGGAACACATGAACACTCTTTCGTTATATAATCATTACAAACCAGAACGTGGAGTAAAAGAGGACACATGCATGTTTGAAATATTTATTTACTAATGCAAGGTTCTCAAATGCAGTATCTTGTACAATACTAGCAAACCTATTATAAGCAACAAAGTTATCAGCATAGTTACTAGTCCATAAAAGGCGAATGGTGACAGCATACTAAGATGCTGTAATGAATAGGAATCAACAATACCTAATTCACACCCTCCCTATTTAGCATAGTATTTTATATCTATGAAGGTCTCATTTGGGTTTTAGCAGGGCGGGCCCATACCTCAAAATCTCAGTGGCAGAGGATCACATCATCTTCCACCAGCTCTCTGCATGCGAAGCACCATCAAGTGTGTCTCGTGTGTGTTCAGCACAACAATATAAAACCCGCCTAGAGCCAAATTTTGGCAGCTGCATGTGTGTCATGTCAATGGACGTGCTAAGATCAGACCTCACAACACCATCGTGTTTAGTTATCCTTTCAGCCTTCAGCACTCACTGTGCAGACAGTGTACCGAGCAAAACAGATATCAGAGCAATAACATATTATTTCTCGAGTAAATCACAAAGCTCTTCTGGGTTGAAAGCTAAATCAACAATTATGTGTCATGTGCAAAATGAGGCAGAAAGGTAAAATAGCGTTTAAACATTTAATATGCTCATGCTAACTTAACATAGTATATAGAAAAGAAGTAGCTATATCACAATAGAACCCTGTTATCTGAACACTAGGACACTTTTAAGGTTCTACCATTTGCCATCCTGAGTGATGACGCTGTTTTTGATGACTTTCCCTCCTTTAATGGGTTTAGAAAACCTGCTGTGTCCTTTTCTTACCATCTGGGGAATGAAAATTCTAACACAAATCCCAACTTGTATGTTGATATCCCTCACCGTATGTCTTTCATCATAACAGGACTTTGAATTTTCTTGATGTAGCTTGACCCTTGCTTGTAGCTTAGAGGTGTCTACAAAGTGTTTAGCTCCAGGATGATCAGGATATCTAGACTTGAGCCAGCAGGGACATATAGATGGGGTTGGCTTTCTACTCTTCAACATGAAAAAGGGGGATTTCCCAGTGACTGCATTGGGATACATCCAATATGTCCACAGCCATCTCCAGATGGTCACACTGAGAGGAATATTTTCCAATGAAGCTAAGTGCAAACTGTCCTTGAGGAACCTAATAAATTTCTCTACCAGTTTGTTACATTGCGGGTTATAAAGAGTGATGGGCAGGTGTTTAATTCCAAGTGTAGAAAGAAATTATGTAATTTCTGACGATGTAAATTCTCCCCCATTTTCTGTGGCAAGATACTCTGGATGATCTTCTGGACTGAAAATGTCCATGACAAAATATAAAATGAATTTTCTTTGTGAACATAGCTTTTGGCCATTTAAAATGGTAACTGATTAGCACAATGGCATATTGCATGCTGAAGGATTATGGACCAGAGTTGTCGAACCCAATCTTATTCCAAGGTACTATTGGCCACTACGTGTTCTGCATCGGGGGTATAGTGGTTTTGCATGACTTGTCAGCATGCATACAGATGACACAGTTCCTCACAAATCATTCTGCTTCAGCATCCAGTCTCGGCCACCAGAAGTAGCTTCTCAACAAGTTCTTTAGATAGGAGATACCCATATGTCCTTGATGACTCTCTCTGGTTATGGTCTTCCTGGTACCTTGGGGGGGGGGGGCAATCAGCTTTCCCTGAACACGATTTTGCCCTCAACACTAAGCTCCTGAGCTGCTTGGTAAAAATAATGTAAGGAAACTTTCAAACGTTTGATATCTGTCCATACTACCTGCACATAGGACTTTACTAAGGATAGCTCTTCATCCCTTTTGTCTTCTTTGAACCACAAGTCCTCATCTACTGCTAAACTTTTCACAGCACATTCACTGTGAGAAAAATATATATATATATATATGTTTGCAACAGTCAAATAAGTGAATCAATCCCATATTGTCCTCCACATTATCTCAGACCCACTGAGCTAACTAGGTCTGCTCTGACCAAACTGCTTGCTCTGTGCTCCTAAACACCTCTCCCTTTACACATCTATTAAAGCCTGACCCATGACCTGTATTGCCCTCTTTGACATGTCCTGGGATAACAGCTGTGAAAAGCCTCTGAATTGTGCAGGTTGCTTAAACTTGTTTTCTGGTCCCATGTGCCCTTATATTGCTCTATGTCCTGGGCCTGCATGACACTTCTATTTGTATATGTACAACCGTATTTGGCCTTGTCCACATCTTATGATTTTACTGAAGACTGCACTTTCTGCCCTATACATTCTCCTGTGACTATCTATGAGGGGCAGAAGAAGCTTGTTCCAAGACGTGACACTGCGTCTGCCTTCTGCCTTGGCATGCCAATAAACGGACAAAGGTGCAAGAACATTTCCTGTGTTTTGTGGCAGCTGGGGTCTGTTTGCTTTGCGTCAATCTGAGGAGGGTTGGAGGATTTATTACCCAACTGAATGGATTTATTACCCAACAGAACTGGTGTCAGAAGTGAGAGGCATTGAAGGACTGTAATGTCACCAGTTGGTAAGTTGGCTGTAAAGCTAAAATAACTTGCTGGAGTGACCTTTAAGTGTTTCAAATACTAAGTATGGGCGAATTGTGCAACTCAGCAGTTTGCGAATTCACGCGAAATTGCAAAACAATTTAGCGAATTTGCGAATTTCCCGCAAAATCGCAGATTCTTTTGCGATTTTGCACCTACTTAACTGGAGTACTTTCTACTGGCTAATCAGTAAGTGCTACCTCGTTGCGTAAATGTATAATGCTTTTCCTGCAATACAGCTGCGTAGGGCCAGAAGAGTTGCCTCCAGTGACCATGTGTGTATAACTTTGCCATCGCACCGAAGGGCGCCGGTGTCCCTCGAGTGAGCTGTCCATCATAGTGTGTAAAGGGCAGGAAGACGGTGCACACCGCTACTGTGTAGGGGGGGCAAACGGGGGGGCTTCTTTGCAAGTTCACATCCCTCTTGTGTGTATAAAAGGTCAGGCACAGATCAGAGCAGCAGATGAGGAGAAAGAAGCTACTGGTTACAGGAACTGCACGGGGATTGCATTCGTGAAAGTCAAGGATGCAAAGGCCTCCATCAAGCATCATAGCTAATTTTCGACTGCAGATATGGGGAGAAAGCACACCTGCCCAGCCTCGACAAAGCGCACAATTTTTTGGGGCTGATTAACTTTGCCATCGCGCCGAATGGCGCCGGGGTCCCTCGAGTGAGCTGTCCATCATAGTGGGTAAAGTGCGGGAAGATGGTGCACACTGCTAGTGTGTGTGGGGGGGCAAACGGGGGGCTTCTTTGCGAGTTCACATGCCTCTTGTGTGTATGAAAGGTCAGGCACCGATCAGAGCAGCCGATGGGGAGAAAGAAGCTACTAGTTACAGGAACTGCACGGGGATTGCACTCGTGAAAGTCAAGGATGCAAAGGCCTCCATCAAGCATCATAGCTAATTTTCCACTGTAGATATGGGGAGAAAGCACACCTGCCCATCCTCAAAAAAGCGCACGATTTTTTGGGACTGATTAACTTTGCCATCGCGCCGAAGGGCGCCGGGGTCCCTCGAGTGAGCTGTCCATCATAGTGGGTAAAGGGCGGGAAGACGGTGCACACCGCTAGTGTTTGGGGGGGGCAAATGGGGGGGGGGCTTCTTTGCGAGTTCACATGACTCTTGTGTGTCTAAAAGGTCAGGCACCGATCAGAGCAGCAGATGGGGAGAAATAAGCTACTGGTTACAGGAACTGCACGGGGATTGCACTTGTGAAAGTCAAGGATGCAAAGGCCGCCATCAAGCATCATAGCTAATTTTCGACTGTAGATATGGGGAGAAAGCACACCTGCCCAGCCTCGACAAAGCGCAAGATTTTTTGGGGCTGATTAACTTTGCCATCGCGCCGAAGGGCGCCGGGGTCCCTCGAGTGAGCTGTCCATCATAGTGGGTAAAGGGCGGGAAGACGGTACACACCGCTAGTGTGTGGGGGGGCAAACGGGGGGGCTTCTTTGCGATTTCACATGCCTCTTGTGTGTATAAAAGGTCAGGCACCGATCAGAGCAGCAGATGGGGAGAAAGAAGCTACTGCTTACAGTAACTGCACGGGGATTGCACTCGTGAAAGTCAAGGATGCAAAGGCCTTCATCAAGCATCATAGCTAGTTGTCGACTGTAGATATGCGGAGAAAGCACACCTGCCCAGCCTCGAAAAAGCGCACGATTTTTTGGGGCTGATTAATTTTGCCATCGCGCCGAAGGGCGCCGGGGTACCTCGAGTGAGCTGTCCATCATAGTGGGTAAAGGGTGGGAAGACGGTGCACACAGCTAGTGTGTGGGGGGGCAAACGGGGGGGGGGCTTCTTTGCGAGTTCACATGCCTCTTGTGTGTATAAAAGGTCAGGCACCGATCAGAACAGCAGATGGGGAGAAAGAAGCTACTGGTTACAGGAACTGCACGGGGATTGCATTCGTGAAAGTCAAGGATGCAAAGGCCTTCATCAAGCATCATAGCTAATTTTCAACTGTAGATATGGGGAGAAAGCACACCTGCCCAGCCTCGACAAAGCGCACAAATTTATGGGGCTGTTTGAGGAGTTACTGAATTTGACCTTCAACTCGGGCACCTGCTTTATCTATATCTGTAAGTGTTTTCTGTTCACGGAGCCTCGTTGTCTACTTGTAACTATTCTCTGACCCTGCTTCGAGGGTCAGAGCAGGGTCAGAGAATAGTTGAAAGTAGGCAACGAGGCGCTGCTCAGGAAGCTTTTACAGGGTTACAGCAGGTGCCCAAGTTGAAGCTAATTTCTTTGTAACCATTTTGTAAATGGTTACAAAGAAATTAGCTTCAACTTGGGCACCTGCTGTAACCCTGTAAGTGCTTCCTGAGCAAAATTCGTCCCGCTCGCGAATTTGCTGATTTTGCCGCGATTTCGCGTCATTCACGGATCGCAAAATTGCAGAAAATCCAAAAATATGCGAGCGGAACGTATTTTCCGCCCATACTTATCAAATACTCAGTTAGAACATAGAATTTGTTTTTTTTTTTAAAAGAGAGGGGGTAGTAACTGGCATCTAATCTAACTAGGGGACTGTAGAGAAACATTGATTGATTTTGTTGGATCATTGATTGAATTCTTTTCCATCAGTGATTGAAATTTTTATCATCATTGACATTTTTCTCTGTATCAATACCTTGACGTTGATATGCGACAGGGGTCTACGGGACCACATACCCAACAGGAGAGCCTAGGCAAGAGAATCATTTATGACCCAAGAGTAGAGGGACGAAGAAATAAAAACAACCCTCCCAGAGTGTAGCGTGGGAAGCATTGACTATTGGCTGGCTGCAGGACACAAGGAAATGATTTTCAAATTTGCACTGTTCTGTTTTTGATTAATGACTGTATTTATTTATGTTTATGTGTTGATCTCTAAAAGTATTGTCCCGCTATGTTCCTTTGAAATGCTTTTTTAAGTGATATCAAAACAATTTGCATCAGAGAAGTCAAATTGTTTTATGTGGTGTCTGAGTTATCCACAACTGTATATTTTTTCTCTCAAGTCTCTCTATCCAAATCGTAACAAATTTTTCCTTCCAGGAGACAAATCTGTTTTTCTTTCAGGGTTCAAAAATTGTGAGTGAAGGGCACAATGGGTACTGGCAGTTCTAAAGGAACTATGGAGGTGGTAAGACCTCGCATGGTGAAAAAGACAAAACAATTGTTTAAACAACTGTCATTAGAGAAGGATCTTAAATTACCAGCAGATAGCCCTGCAGCTCAGGTTGTAAAAGATACAAATTGCTTAGAATATGTAACTCCTTTTTGCGCGCTAGTATGGACGTGGAAAGGGAATGAAGGGATGTGGCCTAGATTTGGTTCTCTTGAGATAGATTATATTGAATGCTTGACAGAAAGTATACACTTAAAGGGTGACCCATCATGGGATTCACATTATGTAAAAGATTGTTTACAGTAGTGGCTTTCAATTGCAAAAAATAAAGCTCTCCTTTCGAAAAAGAAAGGCCAGGGGAATGCCTCCACTGAATACAGAGATTGTTCTGCAATGGCAATGGTGAATAGTGAGTGCAAGAAGCCTACTAAAAAAGGGCTAGAATTAGCAAAAGATTGACCCACATCTTATAGCCAGTGTTTATTGGAATTAAGTAACTATGTGCAAACAGAACAGCATTTGTTGTCACTATGGCAAAAGTGTGGGTTTTCAACAATTGAAGCAGACAGGGTTAAAGAAATACCAAATGCCACTACTTCTAGACGGGCTGCTGCTCTGCTATGTATTTGGACGCACCGCCAAGTAAATATTGACACAAATAAGTTTAAAACACTATTTATCGCCTCCAAGCCTCAAGGCCTTTTTGTCAAACTGGGAGAAGGAACAGACAATGAGCAAATAACTAGAAGCGCATTGACTGAGGAGGAGATTTTTTTGCTTATTGAGGATGAAAGGAGAAGACAAAGAGTAGATGCAAATAGTGAATTTAATTCCTGGGGCTCAGATGGAGCAAGCAATGAGAACAACCACCAAACATTGGGACAAAACATCCAGTCTGCAGGGCCTGTTTCTCCTGCACCTCAATTCTCTTCCCCTCCTCCAGCAACTACAATTTACCCATCACTTTCAGGCCCCTACATACAGTGTGAAAGACATAACACACCCGAGCCAGCACTGGCTTCACAACCAAGCTTATCACATGTACCTTATTTCCACATATCCCTGGAAGGTAATTTAACTAGGGTACCTGACATACCAACTAACCCCAGAGAGGGCAGTTTTAGAACACCAGTCCTGAATGGGCACTTGTCCTTAGGAGGGGACATGCTACATGCTACATGCTTTTGAATCCCCAGCCCAACCTCCCACTTTTGGTCTGAGGGATGATTTAGGGCTGAGTGCAAAAGAGAGAAACGATGAGGAGGAACATGCAGTTGACACACCTGAGGAAAGAGGCAGATGAATTCCAAGAAGAAGTGAACACTAATAGGGAGGAAATACAACGCTCCATTAATAAACTACAGGATAAGCTAGAGAGGAGGGAATGGCTGATACATATACAGTCACGAACACGGACCTTAAAGGGAAAGGGTGAGAACTCATATACTGATGACATACTATTAAACACTAAACTAACTGCACCAAAAATAGTGTTGGGGGGACAGCTATGCTAAAGCCATAGACCCCCTTGGAGGCAACCCAAATGACTAAGGACGCCCCTTACCCACTGACTGCCAGTGTAAAATATTATGAGTGACTTCATAAAATATGTATTGCCTATACCCCCCCTCCCTCGAGATGTAGAAATGCAATGAAAAATAGGATATGGGAGCAGATGGTCTTTAGTAAAAAGTGCAATCCAAATTCAACAGGAAAGGGATTGGACCATACTGACTAATAATATGGATGTCACAGAAAGTAGATTGATTAATTGGTTAGAGTCTATCAGGGACACAATTAATGGCCTAGCAGTTAAACATGGTGATTTTTCTCAAGTCACTGCCACGTTGCAGAAGCCAGGTGAGTCAGTGAAGCATGGGATAACAGTGCAGGGGTACCGTGCACCACAGAGGCCTATAAGGTATTGGCTACGCAAACCCTTATGAATGGATTGCTAGCTTCTGTGGCCCACATTTGTAAACTATGCCACCCTGATAGGTCCACTAAAGGATATCACGAGTTGTGCACGCTTCTCATAACTATGGAAAGAGATGGTATTTTTAAGGTAATTTACAGCACAGAAAAGGTGGCAGGGACTATTGCTGCACTAACAGACAGTTGTTACAACCGTTCTTTGGTTCACGCTAAAGTTTCCACTCTTGCCCACCTCCTAAGACCAGCCACCAATGTTGGTCTTTACATATAAACTTGTTTTGCACAACTATGGAGAGGCAAAGTGTATCAGTACATATTTGTAGCTTTAAATGCCATACATATAAACAAACATAGATGACAGGAGTAACTAGTTTTCCAAACGGTGACGTGATTTTCAAGTGCCTTTATTATGTTTCATAAAATCCACAGCCAAAATCCACAGCCTACGCGTTTCTCCCAACACGGGCTTCTTCAGGGCTGTAAATAATGTATATATACACATCATAAGTAAAGTATAAAACACACACATATATAATACCTATTTACAAGACAATTATGACATATTACAATTTTATTTATAAAAACTCACATTTAAAATATCAATATCAGAAAAAGGAGAAAAAGAGAGATTAACAAACGGCCTATCAAAATGCCAGACAGTATTGCATCAAAGTAGCTAAAACAGACGAGCCAAGATCAACACATTATTTGTTATAGGTGTTACATATATTTATATTAGTTGTCCTTGGGATGGTATTACCAAAATTGGCATGCACAAGCTTGTACATAAATGTATCACAGTAGAGAATTTCATGTTATTGGAAAAGAGAGGTTCCAAACTTCACATTAAGTCATATGTCACCTAAGTTGGGGGCAGTGGAAAAACACTGCAATCGTGAGAATATTGAAAATTATTGAAAGAATGTAAAACAACTTCCTAAAAAAATAGAGGGCTATTGAAGTCAAGGTGATTGAGGCTCTTAAAAGTCACGTCACCGTTTGGAAAACTAATTACTCCTCTCATCTATGTTTGTTTATATGTATGGCATTTAAAGCTACAAATATGTACTGATACACTTTGCCTCTCCATAGTTGTGCAAAACAAGTTTATATGTAAAGACCAACATTGGTGGCTGGTCTTAGGAGGTGGGCAAGAGTGGAAACTTTAGCATGAACCAAAGAACGGTTGTAACAACTGTCTGTTAGTGCAACAATAGTACCTGCCACCTTTTCTGTGCTGTAAACTATTATTTAAGGGCGCTAGCACACTGACAGTTTAAATTTCAATTGTTAGCCAAGATGTCCTTTGATGATGACAGGGAGGAGTTGGCTAGGGATCTCTTCACTGGGAAAACAGACCAATCTAATCAGGATTCCACAAAAAAAGTAGTACGGAAGGTATGAAAGCAAAATTTGAGAAACTAGAGAGATTAAAAAGGAGTGAATTGTCAAAGTGGTGGGACGGATTCACGTTGAAAAAATATTTGGATAATAAAAAAATACCCAGGGGATTACGTCTACTGACATTTCCCAACTTCGATGACTTAGACCCTGACCTATTGACTAATTGGGAGGTAAATCTCCAGGGGCCCTCATATACCATGATGAAGATCTTAATAGAACACTCAGAGAGAAAATGTGTGACACTAAGAGAGGAAATTAAGAAATTAGAAGAGGAAATACAGCAGATGGGACAAAATGATGTTTCTGATAAGAATTATGCAGTACTAAAAGAACAAATAGCTAAACATCAACGGGCCATTAGAGACCGAAAACTATCCAAAATCAGAAGGGATGACAGGGATTATGCTACAGGGAGAATCTATACATTTGCAAAACGATTCGATAACATTGTAGTCACTAAACCCCCAGAAAAAATACTCTCAGAAACACCTAGTATATCTAGTGCAGCAAGTACCTCCAATCTCTCCTCCATTGGGGAGCCAGAACCTAGCACCAGTTCAGAAACAAGGGGGCTACTGAACAACTCGGCGCATTTTTTAGACGAAGTACGCCGTTTCAGAATTGGGAACAGACAAAAAACAGAAAGACCAGATGGGGAGGCAGGCGCAAAAACCGATGCAAAAGCAGGAGTCCAGACTTGGTATCAGAGAAAGCAAATGAACAAACAGTAACAATGGAAGTAGAGGGGAATGATGCACATGATAAGACTATACAGGAAGAGGTTAATTTGGTGGTAAACTTGTCAAACTATGTATTAAATCAAGATGAACTGTCTGCTATGAATAAGGGCTTACGTATTTGTCCAGTAAATAGAGGCAATTTTCCAGACATTCATGTTGATCTGTTTAAATGTTCAAGATTGACGAAACTTAAATGTCACTTTGCATTGAATAAGGTCAATAAAAATGTTGAACAAAGATCTATGGTTTCTTCAGATTTATCTGTGTCAGCTGTGGAAAATGTGTCTTTGCTACTGTCTATCACGGAGGGGGACTCTCAGACTGTGGAACAGACCATGAAAAACATGGGTATAGAACAGGACTACACACTGGATAGTGGTCTACACCCCAGTAGCAAGTTTATTCCACAGGGAACCCATCTATATAGTATTGACGTCTTCCACCAACAAGTTACACTAAGTCTGCACGAACTGGAAGATAAATTACGTACCTCTAACAAATGCTATAGGTATGAAAATCTTAACAAAAGAGAAAGAATATCGCTAGAAAAGATCAGGAACAACAAAGATTTACTAATCCGGGAGGCAGATAAAGGGGGAAACATTGTCCTCATGAACAGGAAGGACTATGAGTCGGAGGTATGTAGACAACTATCTGTGGAAACATGCTATAAAAAATTAACATCTAACCCCTATGTAAATGCATCTGTATCAATTAAAGATCAGTTAAGCCATTGGAAGGAGATTGGCCTCCTCTCGGATACTGAACACAGATATCTATGGGTGGAATATCCCAGATATCCGTGTATATACCTATTGCCCAAGATCCATAAAAAGGCAGTCTTTCCCCCTGGAACCCCATAATTGCAGGTATTGGATCTTTAACTGAACCAATGGCTCAATTTGTGGACTCATTCCTGCAGCCCCTGGTGTATAATCTCCCGTCTCACATCAAAGATACTATGGACCTGCTAAACAAACTGGATGGACTACCGTGGGATGATTCATTTTGGCTTTGCACACTAGATGTGGAATCTTTATATACATGTATAAGGGAGGACCTGGGTGTAAGAGCTGTAGAATACTTTCTTTCTTCACGCCATGCCCAATATTATGATCATAGCCAAATGCTCTTGGAAATGCTACACCTAATCTTAGACAACAACTTTTTCTTATATGACACTACCTGGTATAAGCAGCTACAAGGGACCCCAATGGGGTCCAAGGTAGCACCGTCATATGCTAATTTGTTTATGGGGTGGGGTAGAAGCGAGACATGTATGGGCCCATGCAGCATCTCAGTAGACAGAACATATACAATTTTGGGGTTGTTACATCGACGATGTTATTGTCATTTGGTCAGGATCGCAAGACAGTTTTAAAGCCTACTATAACTACTTAAATGACAATGCCATGAATGTAAAATTCACTATGAGCATGTCTCAGGCTAGAATTGAATTTCTTGATACTACACTTTATGTGAAAGACAACTTCTTACAGAGTACCTTATACAGAAAAGAAACCTCAGTGAACAGTCTTTTACATTACAAAAGTTCACATCCAACTAGCACCAAAAATGCTATCCCTTTTGGTGAGTTAGTAAGAATCAAAAGAAACTCCAGTGAGACAGCAGAATTTGAAAAACATAGTTTGGATTTGGTACAACGTTTAAAACAGAGGGGGTACAAGAAAGAGATTCTGAAACAGGCAGTTGAGAAAGCAAACAAATTAGATCGGGGAGTGACCTTAACACCTAGAGTCAAAACCCCAAAGGAGAGACTATCGTTTGTTACCACCGACTCCAATCTTAATCAAGACATATATAAAATATCAGCTAAACACTCGCATCTGTTACAAGGTGCCCCGGGCATTGGTAATTTGGTTCAGCATAAACCCAACGTAGTCTTTAAGAGATGCAAACCCATAAGGGAAACCTTATGTCCAAGCTACACCCGACCAGCGCGAGAGAGACAAAAACTGTGGCTAAGCCCCAAAATGTTTTTTTTTTCCCTGTGGGTGTTGCAATATGTGTGCACAAGCGAGCCGGATGACTAGTTTTAAATACAACACAGACAAAACCTATGACATCAGATTTTTTATCAATTGTTTGACTCAGTTTGTGGTCTATGTTATTATTTGCAAGTGCAACAAAATCTACGTAGGGAGTACAGTCAGGTCACTTAAAACACGTATACAGGAACACAAACAAGCCTGTATAAACCAAGACTTGTCCTATGCGTTGGTGCCACATCATTGCAACAGCACGGGTGATAGATCCAACTTTAAATTTCACGCAATTGATCATCTACCAGCATTAGAAAGGGGAGGTGATAGAAAGTTACAACTGCGCCAACTGGAAGCTAAGTGGATCTGTAGGCTACGTGCCATCTCGAAAGGTCTAAATATCGACTCAGAGATGCATTAATTTCTACAATGATACATACAGGTGTGATAAGATGTAAGATAGCACCAGGAAAAGTTATTTATTTATTTGTTTTATCTGTTTTTTCTGTTTCTATTTGCAATTAATTTTCTATTGGAAGAGCGAGGTACCGATTGTATCATCAGAATCTCTAAATCCAATATAATTTCCTTCTCCACAAGATGATGTTGATCTAATAATCGTTTAATTTATACCTCAACCATTAAATATAATGATTTCCAATTAAGGTTGCACTGTATAGTCCCATGACGACCCTGGTGACTATACAACACAACACTTATTAGTGACCTTTCCAAATCTGCCTGAATGTACTCTTATTTCTGAAGTAAATGCTTAGACCTATTTGGTCAAGGCTGCGTTAACTATCTTCTCTTTCCAAACTATCGAACTTCTAAATGGCTAGAAATGTCAACTCCTCCCCTAGCTCTCAGCACTTACTTAGTCCCAAGGCTTATCCAGGTTTTCGTTATAGGTGGTGTTAGCACTCACAGTATAGACGTGTGATACCTAACCAGAGGTATAGTGGGTTCGCGCTGGTACACAGCAACAACACCTCCACTGTTTTACTGATTAAAATATGAGCTCTTAGATATAAAGAAGTGTACCAGTAACGGCATTCTATATAATAATTTTTAATCTATTGCAAAGGTTTACATTAGCCAGTGTTGTGTTAGGGGTCTCTTCCCCTTTCTGTGTACGGAAATATGGTTGGTTAAAAACACTAACCTTATCTTTACCCCTCAGGGCCTTTAATTTAGCCCCTGCTGATCGTGTAGGTTCTTACTGAAATTGGACATAGAACCATTGGTAGAAACCTGTGACATCTAACCCATGGTACAGGGGGTTCGCTCCGGCACACGGTGACTAAACTACACTTTTTGAATTTCACGTCTTATTTTTTACCTTTTTCATTAGAATATATTTTGAGCAGTCTGGTGCCACGAACTGAACTAGCAACAGCATTAAAATTATCTAAATTCCTGTTTTTGCTACATCCTTTGTCCGAAGTTAAAACTACAACCTTGGTATATACATTGATGCCGGTCCCCACTTGTTCCAGTACGTGTTTTCTGGGACACCGTGTTAATTTTCGCGCGGGACACAGGTGAAATTAATTTTCTAGTTAGACTCAGCATAAAAAGGGGCCAGGCCAGCCTCTCGTCTCTCCACATACACTTTCCGGAAAGAAAATTGAAGAAAAAGGGCTCCGACGTAGGAGGTAAGGGCAGTCGCCTTGACGGGTCCGATGTAGGCCAGAAGTTGCTTTCACGGTGGGATGGATGTTAAGGTTAATTGGGGCCAATAGGGTCTTGCATTTAGATCTCTTTGCGCTTCTATTTGCTTTAAATCGTTTGGCACATATATTTAGACGGAGCCGTATGTTCTGTGAGTCATGAGTTTAGACACATGCTTCGAACGTATATCGGTTATTTGGCAGATAAACAATGCTTATCTGACCCCTAGAGGGACCTGTGGACATAGAGATTTTTCTGACGTTGTCATAAATACTAGCAGAAGCAGTGGATGCGAAGATTGCTCTCACAGGGTTAAAGGAATGATATAATTATATTTTCGTGTAATGTATTAGTATCTTAACTTTGGAAAAGACCAGGACCAGCAGGTGTAAGAGGGGAATTGGCTAATATGTATCTCCATTTTATAATTGCAGACAGTACATTGTGCCTTAATCGGCACGGTATAGCGACACGGCTATGTTCTAAGTTTTTCCCTCATCCTCAGAAGCAAGTAATTTGACAACATAGAAAGGGTAAGCGTGCGTAGGTTATTGTGTATTGCAGACAATGTGTGCAATTTCTAAAAAAGTTTTATTTGGAATTATTGTAAATCGGTGGTATACTATCCTTTCAGATTACGGGACAATACCTAATCCCTTAATGAATGCGTGATCTTAGGAAGTGGGACATATTCGCCAGTGTTTTGGACTACATTAACGGAGAAACCACAATTTGAAATTATTATAGTACCAAGATATGAAATTAAGGTACACTTATTAAATACTTTGTTATTAGCAATCCCATGCATATTATTAGAGCCTCAATCACCTTGACTCCAATAGCCCTCTATTTTATAGGAAGTTGTTTCACATTCTTTCAATAATTTTCAATATTCTCATGATTCCAGTGTTTTTCCACTGCCCCCAACTTAGGTGACATATGACTTAATGTGAAGTTTGGAACCTATCTTTTCCAATAACATGAAATTCTCTACTGTGATACATTTATGTACAAGCTTGTGCATGCCAATTTTGGTAATACCATCCCAAGGACAACTAATATAAATATATGTAACACCTATAACAAATCATGTGTTGATCTTGACTCGTCTGTTTTAGCTACTTTGATGCAATACTGTCTGGCATTTTGCTAGGCCGTTTGTTAATCTCTCTTTTTCTCCTTTTTCTGATATTGATATTTTAAATGTGAGTTTTTATAAATAAAATTGTAATATGTCATAATTGTCTTGTAAATAGGTATTATATGTGTGTGTTTTATACTTTACTTATGATGTGTATATATACATTATTTACAGCCCTTAAGAAGCCCGTGTTGGGCGAAACGTGTAGGCTGTGGATTTTATGAAACATAATAAAGGCACTTGAAAATCACGTCACCGTTTGGAAAACTAATTACTCCTGTCATCTATGTTTGTTTATATGTATGGCATTTAAAGCTACAAATATGGACTGATACACTTTGCCTCTCCATAGTTGTGCAAAACATATTTTTAAGGTAAGGAAGGACATCGCTAAAAATGACAAAGGAATGATGTTGCAGCAAGTACAAAGAGAGGAGGAGCCAGAGGGAATGTACTATCAGGGGGAACAGCAAAGACAGGATAATGGACAAGGATACCAGAGGAGAGACAAGAGTAGGGATTGTGCTATAATTGCCAGAGGTATGGGCACTGGGGACGCAATTGTAGAAATAATAGAGGAAGAAGGGACTGGAATTAGAGAAGTGACCAGTATAATAGAAATGATAGAAACAGGAATGAAAGGTTTGACAGAAATGAGACACAGCCATCTGCACCATCCATGCCCAGAGACCTGAAGCAGACACAGCACTCCCTGAGGAATCCTTTCCAGGAGCAACATGGATCATCATAGGACCACGCGGAGAGAGAGATGGGACAAATGGCAGCAACCAGAGCCCAGTGCTTTATGATGAAGGTATCTGAGACATCAGAGAAGAATCCCATGTTTCAAATTAAGGTAGGAGATAAAGAGATTGATTTCCTAATAGACAGTGGTGCAACCCTATCCGCAGTAAGAAACAAGTTGGGTCCTGGTAGTGGTGAAACAGTCACTATTATAGCAGTAAATGGAATGATGATGCATGAAGAATTGTCAGAACCCCTACCAGTTTCTGTCGATGACTTCACAATAACCCATCAGTTTCTGCTGTCAACAGATGCACCCATCAATTTGCTGGGGAGAGACCTCCTCTGTAAATTGCATGCAACATTATATTTTTCACAAAATGGGATTTACTTACAAGTACCTGAGGACAGGTTAGAATTGGCTAATAGAACACTTACTGCTTGCAAATTAAGTGAGGACTCTGTTATGTGTACTCCCCGTCTTGTCTCTCTCTCCAACATGTTAACAATGGACTCCATTACATGGAGATTTTTATGAAAACATGTTTCAAGAACTGTTTAAATACAGCCCTGACATTGAGAGTGAATTGGTTAGTTATTTAGTTCAGTTTACATTAGTACCTGAGCCCATACACTGTACTGCAGCATTTTTTACAGAATCACTGCCTGAATGGTACGCCTACAGGGCAGACAAACATTTGCACTGGACAATGGTGTTGCTTGAGCACACATTATGGGGTTGATTCCGATTCATGAAAAACTGCTCCGAATAGCCGTTCGGAGCGTTTTTCCCATACGAATCGTACCCTGCAACGTCCCCCGTACATACGACGAACTACGATTCGTACCAGGAGCTTGACTCCGTACGAATAGTACAGAGACCGTATGAATCAAATCCCCGTACGAATCTCCCTCGGAACCCACTGTACGCGACATCTGAGCGGTTCGTGGCTGCTTTTTCCAACCGACAAGTTCGATTTGTGTCGGGTATGCACCGTACGGCCCTTTTTCTACGGGAGCTGAAAACAGACGTAAAAGAAGAGTTCGCCCCAAAACAGGTATGGAACGGCCCCCCCGGGTACGGTACGTACACCCCATGATCGCAGGGGTATGGTGCGTACCCCTGCGATCACGGGGTGTACGCACCGTACCCCGCCATCTTGGGGTATATGCACTATACCACATGTTCGCAGGGCGATCGCGGAGTACAGTGCGTACACCCCATGATCGCAGGGCTACTCACCGTACCCCTGCTATCATGGGATGTAAGCACAGTACGGTGTGTAAGTGATTGTGTGCTTTTCCGTACGAATCGCCCTTTCGCTGACGTGGACCGTACAAATCGCGTCCTCATAACCCGGTCCAGATCGTACTCGTCGGGTAGTACGGCATGTCTACGAGTCGTACGGTTCACAGTTTCAGCCTTGCAATACGTATGGATCATGACGATTCGGACGGATTGACGGAATACGGATCGTACTACGCGACTCGGACGGACGGGTACGAATCGTACGGCGATGGCTCCGGATGAAAATCGTACGGACGTTTCTCCCCAGGATCAGAATCGGCCCCTATATGTAGGAAAAGAAGGGTGTGCATTGAGCATTGAACTAGGACCACAGGAAATGAGGTTATTTCAAGTGCCAGATTCTGAACCACATGTATCAAGAGCTGTAGCACCAGGTTACTACCCGAAGGATTTGGGCCCCATGGCCAAACGCCTTCAGGACTTACCTAGAACTAAGGATTTTACATTTCTTTTAGGAATAGTGTCTGTGTTAGGAGATGGAGATGGGTGGTGTTGGACGTTGTGTATGAACAGAAAGGACATGACTGCAGTTTTTGACAAGCTTGAAGGGAATATGGCTTTACAGCTGACTAAAAACAAAGTCCTAGAGCAAGTGAACTCAGAGGTTTGGGCAAAATACAAAAATGAGGCAGGATTATTGAAAACATGCCCTCCCCATAAAGTGACTCATAAAAAGAATGCTGAATTACCTTATGTCCGTCAGTACAGGCTGTCACCTCAGGCAGAGGAGGGAATAAAACCTGTGATTGAATCTCTCCTGCAACAAGGTATCATTAAAAAGACATCCAGCCCCTGTAATTGTCCTGACAAACAGAATACCGAAACGCCGCGTCGACTTGTGATTTTTTTTTTTTTTAAATCGTTTTTTATAAAAATGTATAATCATGTTTTTTAAAAATTGTATACTGTATAATGATCAATTATGTTTTGAAGGAGGAGCTTCGCGGGCAAGCAAGATGGCCGCGTAAGCTCGGAGCTCCGCAGACCCTCCGGCCCTCCGCAATAATCCTGCTTGAAATCCTGTTCCACGTAGGTGGATTCCGTATGCTGACGGGTCACTGATGCGGGCACTGCCTCCCGTGTTCGAATCGGAGATTCCTACGTTGAGCTACGTCGTGTGATGCCCCTTGCCAAGGAAGCGCCATTGTCTCCTCGGTCTCCGCCACTCCGCAAGCTTGGGATGCGTAGTGCTGGGTGGTGATCCCCACTTGCGGAATTTCCTATACTACTGTACCATCTACCGCTGGATTTTGCTACACCTCTGCTCTACAACCTCGGCTCGGCGCACCTTGGGCTCGGAGCTGGGTGTGGTGGCACCACGGTCTCATCGGACCCAACATGGCGGGCAAGGGCGACCCGGACAAGACAGCGAACAAAGGAGTTCGAGGCAAGTCCCAAGTGCAGCAGAACAGGATTGATAGATATGCTCAACTCCGCATATCGCCTGCACCGGGAGCCTCTACTAAGGAACACTCCGCATCGGGCTCGCCGGATGGGTCCGAGCCCACCCTCAGTGATGTTATGGGGGCCATCTCGGGCATCCGAGCAGAAATGCAGAAACAGCATGAGGTTCTGACCCACAAGGTGGACACATTGGCGGTGGATCTCACCCTCATCAGAGCTGACCTGGGTAAAACCAACGATCGGGTGAAATCGCTGGACTTGAAAGCCTCGAGCCTTACCACCGACGTCTCGGACCTGCAAACCGAGGTCCGGACCCTACGACTCGCCTCTGACCAAGTCTTCAGGAGACTGGACGACTATGAAGGTCGTGCCAGGCGACAGAATGTCCGCATCATTGGCATTCCGGAAGGGTCGGAGGATGCATCGGCAGACCTGTTCGTTGAGGACCTGATTCAGAACCATCTTACTCCACCTGGGTTGAGCAAATTCTTCTCGGTGGAGCGAGCGCATCGGGTGCCAGGTGGCCCGCCAAAGACGGACGCGGTACCTCGACCCATCATTGCTAGGTTCCTCAACTTCAGGGACCGGGACGCAATTCTACAGGCGTCCAGGAGGCATGGACCGCTACAGTACCAGAATTCTGAGGTGCATTTCTACCCTGACTTTACCAGAGCGGTACAGAGACAGCGCCAGAGCTACGGGGGAGTGAAACGGCGACTGAGGGACATGGGACTCAAGTACTCGATGATGTTCCCGGCCAAACTGCGGGTCGAGCACGACGGCCGTGCAATGTTTTTTGACTTTCCGGACAACGTAAGCGAATGGCTCGACACCCTACCACAGCGGAGCGATGACCGGGAGAACGGCGAAGGGGGCGCGGCTGGTGGTGCAGATTTGTGAGAACTGGCTCTACTAAGTGGACACTGGCGGTTGGTGGTCCTGCTATATGTGACACTCGTCCTCTTTTTCAGTGTAACAGCAATTTGAGCTCCTGTCGATTCATGGGGGGCGGCGGGGGGGTGTCCGCGGGGAATCCTTACTCCTCTAGGGGCTTTCTGTAGACTAGTTAATGGGGCGACAGGCACACTGCTGGTTGGGGGGGCTTTTTAGTCTGCTGCAGGGGTGCAGGGTGGGGGGTGTTTTGGGACAAGTTCGAATGTCTCTTAGAGTGCTTTTGTTTTCTTTCTTTCGGCAATGGGTGATGTATATTGTTGTACTTTTGATTCTGCAAGGGTCTCCCGGGACGGGTAGGGGAGGGTGCCACAATGATGGGGGGTAAGAAATTAAAAGTTGTCAGTTGGAATGTCAACGGGTTAGGTGACCGAATCAAACGGGGAATTGTGCTTCAAATGCTCAAGCGTCACATGCCTGATGTGGTTTTTCTGCAGGAAACCCATTTGATTGGGAATTCATGTAAGGCGCTTAATCGCAAGGGGTACAAGATGGTGGCACACTCGGGGTTCACTTCAGGCTCTCGGGGGGCGGGCGTTCTTGTTCGGGCTTCCCTGCCGCTGGAGATTGACGTCACTACGATAGATGATAGAGGACACTACGCAGCGGTGGCTGGGCGGTGGGAGGGGAGGTCCCTCATCCTACTTTCAGTTTACGTCCCGCCTGGTCTACAGACCAGCACGTTCCAAGACCTTGGTGGCGCCATTTTAGCTCTGCCTGACGGCTTACTTATTGTTGGGGGGGACTTCAACTCCGTCTGCTCAGGCACTTTAGACCGGCAACTGTCCAGAGATCTTCGACACTCACAACTGTGGCTGCCCTCATTTATAGAATCAATGGGCCTGGTGGATAGTTGGAGACTCTTACACCCTACGCTTCGTCAATACTCCTTCCTGTCTGGCGCACATGGTAGCTTGTCCCGTATTGACTATATCCTTACCTTGGCAGCTCACGCTACGGCCGTGTCTGAGGCTCGTTTTCTGGTGCGTGGAGTGTCTGATCACTCGCCGCTCCTGGTCTCCTTTGACTTTGATATTGCTTTGTCGGTGCGACCGGCAACGGTCAACCCCTGGTACTTTCGTAACCCAAAGACCCGTGCCCTACTAGCCAAGGCTATAGATCTATACTTCTCCAAAAACGAGGGTTCGGTCGGGTCGGCCGCGACCCTGTGGGAGGCGTTCAAGACCGTCCTGAGAGGCGAGGCATTTGCTTTAATAGCGGAAGCCCGTCGGAACAGAGATGCCGATCTCCTCGGTATTGAGGAGGAGATCTTGGACCTCGATGCCCAACTGGTCCCCGACCCTAACCCAGACCTCCTCCATGCGCTTTCCCTAAAGCAACTGGAGTACCGTGATCTTGCTACTAATGCCGCCCAGACCCTGGCTAGGGAACAGCAGGGTCGTATCTACGACGTGGGAGACAAGGCTGGCAAGCTGTTGGCCTGGTTGGACAGGAGGGAGTTGGCCAGTCGGGTGGTACCCGAGATCCTGGGGGCAGATGGAACCCCCGTCACTGACCCTTCCGCCATTTCCGAGTCTTTTGCCGACTATTTCAGGGGTGTTTACACCTCCACGTCTGACTGCTCAGAGGCCGACTCGGCAGAACTTCTTTCGACCGTGGATCTTCCCTGTCTCTCTGAGGCGGATCGCGACGACCTGGACAGGGACATATCTTCTGACGAGATTGCCCTAGCGATCCGCTCCTTGAGATCTGGCAAGGCACCGGGTCCCAACGGTATCCCGACTGAGCTCTACAAGATACGGCCTGATGTGGTCTCTCCACATCTCCGTACTATGTTCCTGGAGGCGCGAGACGCCGGCGTTCTCCCCCTGGACCAGAGGGTGGCCACTATTGTGGTCATCCACAAAGACGGTAAACCAAGGGATGTGTGTCGTTCATATCGGCCTATCTCCCTCCTGAACACCGAACCCAAGGTCCTCGCCAAATTGCTTGCCAATCGACTGGTTGGGGTCATTGGCGACTTGGTGCACCCGGACCAGTCGGGCTTTATTCCGCATCGCAACACTGCCCTCAATTTGAGACGGCTTCACGGCGCCCTGGCTAGGGCGCACACTCTTACGGAGCCAGCTGTGCTGGCATTTCTCGACGCCACCATGGCGTTTGACTCCATTGAGTGGAATTACCTCTGGGCAGTGTTAGCTAAGCTCGGTTTTGGCCCGGTCTTCCTTAGCTGGGTGAAACTTCTTTATGCCAGCCCAATGGCTAACGTATCCGTGAATGGTCGTCTGTCGACGACTTTTGTCCTTCACAGGGGTACCAGGCAGGGCTGCCCCCTGTCGCCTCTCCTTTTTGCCCTGGCTCTCGAGCCCTTGGCGGCCACACTGCGCATCCACCCTGACCTCCATGGTATCACCTGGGCACCTGATTTTGAGGACCCTATCTCCCTGTACGCAGACGACATCCTCTTATATCTGACGTCCCCGTATAAGTCTCTCATTGTTGCCTGTGACGTGCTCAGACACTTTGGGAGATACTCTGGCCTGATTATCAATTGGGCCAAGTCCTCCCTATACGTATTGAAAGGGGACACACCGCGCCTCCCCAGAGGCTGCAACATCCAGGTGGCCACACAGGGCTTCAAATACCTAGGGATCTACATCTCTGGGAATCCGAAGGTTCGATACGACCAGAACTTGCTCCTCCCACTGCAACGCCTTCGACGCGACGTGGAGGGTTGGCGTAAGCTCCCACTCTCCCTGCTTGGCCGAGCGGCCCTGTTTAAAATGATGTCCCTGCCCAGATTCCTGTATGCCCTACAAAACACCCAAGACCCTGTACCGGCCCGGTATTTCCGGGAAGTTGAGAGTCTTCAGCGGGCCCTACTTTGGGATGGCCGCCCTCGGGTGGCGATCACGAAGCTCACGCTCCCGTGGTACGACGGGGGCATAGCACTACCGGATGTTCGCAGGTACTATTGGGCCTCCCAGCTTGCAGCCCTCAATCACGGGTTTTATGGGCCGGTGAATAGCCCTGGCTACGCTATGGACAGGTGGCTTATGAGTGGTGGTAATTATTATCGAGCCCTTTACTCCAGATCTCTGGACTGGCGTATGTCCGGCCCCACGAAGACGGCTGTCTCTATTTGGCGTACGATCACCAAGGTGCAGGGATGGCGGGGCAAACTGACCAGCTTCCCTCCTCTGTATGAATCCGACATGTTGGGCAGATTATGGCACACCAAGGGCTTTGACAAATGGGACCTCATTGGCATCTCTAGGGTGGGGGATGTGATTTCCAAAGGGACTATCAAGACCTTCCCCCAGCTACAGACTGAGTACCAGCTGGGTGCCTCGGAATTTTTCCGATATGCCCAGCTGAGGCATGCCTTGCTTTCTGCTATGACCCCTGGGGAGGATATCCCGGAAAGCTCACCGCTGGAGGACAGAGTGCTGGACGGCCATATGCCTGACAGCGCAATCTCACTGTCCTACAAAAAACTAATTAATGTCCGCACTGACCTTCTCCTCGGGTTGCGAGATCAGTGGGTGGCGGATGGCCTGGAAATCGACGAGGAGGACTGGCAGAGTGCAGTATCCTCCCCTAAGGAGGTTGCCATCTCATCTCGGCTTCGTCTGGTCCAACTTAAAATCCTTCATAGGGTATACGTTACTGGCCCCCGCCTTATACACATGGGTTACTCGCCCGACGGCCTCTGTCGTCGAGGCTGTGGTGCCCTCCCTACCTTCTTACACATATTGTGGGAATGTCCGGCCATAGCGTCCTACTGGAGGAGGATTCACAGGGTCATGAGCGAAGTGTCGGGAGTGGGGATTGCGGCAGAAGCTCGTAGGTGCCTCCTCAACATTTGGGAGCCAACAGATCACAACACAGCCCAAACTCAGTGGGTGACCCTAGGCAATATGGTGGCCAAGAGAGACATCGCTCAGAGGTGGGGGGCCAATACGGCACCCCTTGTGGTACAATGGAAAGCCAACATGGATTGGTGTATGTTCCGGGAGAAGACTGTCTATGTTGCCAGGGGTAAACCTAACAAATGGAGCAGGGTGTGGGGCGCTTGGAACTCTTACCGGGGTGATGTGTGTCTGCCACCAGAGCCTGTTTCAGTGGATGAGCACCTGTCACTGTGACCTATGACACCGACTGTGTACGATAACTGATTGATCCTGCTTTTCCACCCCCCTCCTATCATCCTCCACTCTTCTGTATTTCTGAGCTGCTGGTCTCTTTTTCCTCCCGTACTTCTATTCCTTGCTGCATTCCTCTCCCATTGCCACCCTTCGGCGCCATTTGGCGTCTTTCTTCTTCTTGTTATAAAATTATAAAATAAACCTATAATTTCCTGCCATACCTGACTTGCACTATTATGCTCTGCCTACTATGCTGCCTTGCCTCCGGGATGTTAGGCTGAATAGCTGTGTGCTCTTGTGAAATAAAGGTTTTCAAAAATTAAAAAAAAAAAAAAAAAAAAAATTATGTTTTGAAATGCAATAAATGTATAACAGAGGTTTACGAAACTTATGGTGTGGAAAACATCTCTTTTCAATAATTTTTTATTGTTTCATTTGTATTATTCATCGCTGATTTTAATGCTAATGTTTGAGTTGAATATATAGTTAAAAAATAGGCCTTTTGCGAAAGACTTGGTATCTGTAGATACATAGGAACATCAGTACACAGAATTCGCCTCTCCAGTTGAAATACGCTTTTAGAAGTTGTGATTCAATTCTTGTAACTTTACCTTTCCCGCCATATTGATGGCATGCTGTTCTTAGAGTAAAATACTCACTATAGAGTGCACTTAATAGAAGTGTGACACACTCCTACATTGTTTTTTTGTGTGGGGACGCCTTTGTCCTTTTTTCAGACCTGGATAGCCTACACCTGGGAGAAAGGTAGCATCATTTTCCAGTACGCTGATGATCTACTTGTGGCATCTCCATCACTCGAGGCTTGTGAAAAAGACACTGTGGCGCTGCTGAATCACCTCCAGGAGAGAGGACACAAAGCTTCATTGTCAAAATTCCAGTGCTGCCCAAAAGAGGTGTCTTACCTGGGCTATGTGGTATCTAAAGGTACACGCCGCATATCACCTGACAGAATAAAAATGATTCAGGGCATGCAGCCACCGTCCACCAAGAAAGGAATGCTGTCATTCCTGGGGATGATGAACTACTGCCGCCAGTGGCTCCCTGAGTACAGATTGTATGATGCCATCCTGTGACAATATTTTATGGACTAATGAACTTACAAACTGTTTTAAGAAACTGAAAGAGACTTTGTGTACTGTGCCAGCCCTCGGGCTGCCTGATTACAAACTGCTCTTCGATCTCTATGTGTCAGAGCAAAATGGCATTGCAAATGGAGTGCTGCCACAGCAGCAGGGCTCTGGAAAAAGACCTGTGGCATACTACTCCGTGACTTTGCCTGCAGCAGTAACTGGGCATCCAGCTTGTTTGAGAGCAGTGGCATCAGCAGCTGTGGTGGTAGAGAGGACGGCTCCCATTGTGTTGGACTACCCTTGTATTGTCTATGTGCCACATTCGGTACAGTTGTTGTTGTCATCTGCAGCAACACAACATTTTTCGGCAGCCAGGCAAACAGGTTATGAGGCCATTCTGTTGTCTAACACCAATATCACCATTAAAAGATGCCCACCTGTTAATTTATAAACAACTAAGGGTTGGCTCTAATCAGTATGGCTGAGCCGTCATACAACATAACAAAAAGAGATTGCCAGTACTGATAACACCGCAGTAACATGAATTCGAACACAGTACTTGAGAAAATATTCAAGACTGGGGGCTAGTCAATAGCTTTTATTCTTATTTTTGATTTTATCAAAATATACTTTTTTCATATTCAAAACACAAACATATACAACATATTTATCAAAAAAAGTCAAAATGGGGGGGTATCATTCGTCATATCAATCATATCACAATCATACAACATGCAATCATTCGTGGGGAGAAGGGGTGCACTAGATAAGAAAGCTACAAAATTTACCAAAACATACAGTATTTACAATATAATATCAAACATAAGACAAGAAGAGCCACAGTCTGCAAAGCACTTAAACAATATTTTCATTTGGTGTGTGATCGATTATACCGTACATTCCTATGGTCAAGTATAAAAATACTTTCTAAATCTTTAGGGAAAGGATAATGTACAGGGATTAGTGATAAGCAACAATTATCATGACATTTACGCTTATCACTAAAGCAGACAGGAATATGGCTTGGGCCTACGCGTTTCGAATCCCAATGACTGGTGGGGATTCTCTTCAGGGCCTTTAGAATTCTCTGCAGAAGTAAGAAAGAGAAGAGGGGGAGGGGGGAACAAATATTAGAAAAGGCTCAGACAGGCATGGTTAGTTTTAATAGCACGATCACCATCAGTCACCTCACTCAGTTGCCACCCATGTCTCTACAGACTTATCACTAGTCTAGTGTAAAAAAAGACATGGAGATCTTAACTATCTAATCTATGATGTTACAAGATCTGAAGCAAGTCAGCAGGTGGGTGGGAGGACAGGCGGTCTATTACATGAAACTCGCGGTTTTTTACTCACCTTCTGTACTTAAGGAAGAAATAGTCTCGGGGAAGGGATAGGTTGACACAGTTAATTAGTGGTGAACCTATAAGGGGGAAATGGAAAATATTCTTGGTTTAATGCACTGCCGGTTGTAGGAGAGAATCTCACCTAATAGAGTTCAAGTAGAGGAGGCCGAGTGAGTGGTAGCCGCCAGTTTTTTCGGTTGCTAGACACGTCTTGAAAAATAAGTGAAAAGGGAGTTTTTTAATGGACCATAAGGAACACTAATGTTCAAAAACACGAAAAATACTAAACTAGACTTTACCGGAAATTGTAATTTGGAAGGAGGAAAAGTTGTGCTTGCTCACGGAACCCCTATCAAAGAGGGACGTTCGACACGGTGCTTATCTAAATAAACAGTAAACACCATTAGCCGCTCGTATGCGTTTCTCATCAGAGAAATGAGTTGCAATATAGACAGTAGCTTACCGGGGTAGCAAGTCCCAAGCGTTTGACCGCAGTAAATGAAACACGCAAATGTTTCGGTTTAAGGCGACTTTGGGCTAGAGTGAAAATAAACGCATATGTGTCATTTTAGTAAGTGGTGCCTCAGAGCAACAATGATTGAACGCGTTCGTTTTTTTAGCTTGTAGAAAATCCTAGCACAGTTAAAACGGTAAATCGAACTAGAGGCTTACCGGCAAATATTTTCAAGCAGTCAGTGGTGATTATTAAGCTACAAGAAAACAAAAAGCAAGAGTGAACAACTTGTTTGGACCTAATAAAAAGGACATAGCTAAGAGGCTTAGCGGAGTGGAGTACTTACAGATTTAGAATTGAGCGGGTTTTCCAAACGACAGCGTCTATGGCAGCACTACACACAGGCTCCTGCGCAGTAGCAGGCAGAAGCTGAACTGCTCTACCTATATACCTGGTCTCTGAGCAGCAGGACCGCCCACTCAGAGGCCAAGGTTGCATAGGAATACTGGACTGGATTCAGGGGAACTGTGGACCGGAGTCTCAAAATAACACAGGAGGTTGCCAGAATAAATAGAAAGCGACGCTAAGGTCACTCACAAAACTGACAATGGGCTCACGGTAGATAATTACAATTTGAAGATTTCACTTAATTCATTAAGTCCAGATACTGCGGTATCGAACTTAACGATAAGGAAAGCCTCTCGTTTTGATAATGTCAGATTTAAATCGCCACCTCTGGGATTTATTTCTATTTTCGAAATGACTGTCCACTTGAGATCACTCACATTGTGCTGCAACCTCGTCCAATGTTGCACCAAGGGGGCATTTTCAACTTTCCTTTTAATCCATGATTTATGTTGTGAGATCCGTTGACGGATCTCCTGGTTAGTTTTGCCTATATACAACAACTGACATGGGCATGTAATGCCATATACCACATATTTACTCTTACAGTTACTCATCGTGTCATGCTTCCATGACACTCCATTATGCTGGAACAAAGAGCCTTCCAACGTTGATTCACAGCATAAGCAATTTCCACACTTGTGGTGTCCAAGGATGGGTGGCATCCCCATCATTTGGCGTAACGTTTGTGGTTTGGCAATAGGCATGGCTGCTCGAACTATGTGGTTCGCAATGTTATTTTCTTTCTTGAACGCAAATAAAGGTTCATTCGCAAGACTTGCATCAAGGTTCTTTATCAGATGCCAATTCTGTTTTATAACCCTTTTTAGACGGTTGGCATTAGGGCAATAGGTTGTGACACATACTTGTTTTTCTAAAGCAGGTTTTAATTTGCGCTCCAAAAGTATTTCACGTGGGGTCCATTGGGCTCTTTTCATGCAGGTTTTGACAAGTTTCTTAGGGTAACCCCTCTCACATAACTTAGATGTAAGTTTTTCTGAGTGTTGTTGGAAATCTTCTTTAAAGGTGCAGTTTCTGCGAACTCGCAGAAACTGCCCATACGGGAGATTTTCCTTTAGATTTCTAGGGTGGTTACTGTTGAACATAAGGGACTTGTTGCGGTCCGTAGGTTTAGTGTACAGAGTGGTTGCTAACTTCCCTTCGGACGGAAAGACCTCTACGTCTAGGAACGCAATCCTACTGGTAGATTCAGAGATGCTGAATTTTATGTCAGCTGTTCTGTCATTAAGCCATTGGTAAAAATGGTTTAGAGTGTCACCATCACCTTTCCATGTCAAAAAAACATCATCAATAAAACGGAGCCATGTTCCGATGTATTGAGAAAAAGGGTTATTATTGTAGATGTATGCATTCTCATACATGGCCATAAACAGTACTGCCAATTCTGGAGCAAAGGGGCAGCCCATGGCCACCCCCTTAACTTGGTAATAAAATTCGCCATTAACGCAGAAATAATTCTTTTTTAAGGCGAATGTTGCCAAGTCCACTATGAATTTAGTGGGCACCCGCATAGGTCTAGGCCTCGAGTCAAGAAAGTAAGTGAGTACTGCTACAGCCTCATCTTGAGGGATCTGTGTGTATAATGCAGTAACGTCCAAGGTAACGAGTCTGTCACTGCCTTCACTGAAGTCTATATTTTCTAGTTTTTTAATGAAGTCAGTGGTATCCTGAAGGTAGGATCTAACCTCAGTCATGAAATCCTTGAGAAAGCAATCTACATATTTCGCAGCTGGCTCTAATACTGAACCGCACCCTGCTACAATGGGTCTGCCGGGTGGATGGTCAGGGTCTTTGTGTATTTTAGGCAATACATAAAACATAGGAACTTTGGGATGTTTGTTTTTCAAATATTCAGCTTCTTTTGGGCCGACGAAACCTAATTCAAAACCCTCTTGCACAATTGCAAAGAGCTCATTCTGTAGTTCCATGGTGGGGTCTTTATTTATCTTGCGGTAGCAAGCAGTGTCTTGTAGCTGTTTCAATACTTCAGTGGTGTAGTCATGGATATCCCACACCACGATCGCTCCGCCCTTGTCTGCTTGCTTAATTATAACCGTATTGTCAGTTTTAAGGTTATTTAAAGCCATAATTTCTTTTTTAGTGGTATTGAACTTGATGTATTTTTTCTCTTGTTCCATGGCCGATATTGCAGATAATACACTTTTCTCAAAAGTCAAAAGGTTTTTCGGGACTTTATTGGCTGGAGGGCAAAAAGTGGACTTATTTCTAAGGCCTGTGACCTCTAAAGATTGGATGGTTGGATTTTCACTAAAAAACACAGTCAGACGTAGTTTTCTGCAAAATTCAATGAACTCAGACTTCATTTTAACGAAGTCGGTTCTTTTAGAGGGTACGAATGACAACCCTTTTGCCAGGATACTTTCCTCATCGGGTGTCAAAACTTTTTTGGAAAGGTTGAAGATTGGCGACGCGTTTAGTTTTTGTAATGTTGTCGTCGCGTTTTCATCTCCCACGGGATGTTGTTTCTCACTCGACCTCTGGGGAGTGTTTGGCCTCTCCCTAAAAAATTCGACAACTGATTCTGCTGTTGCTGCTGGTTAGTGTTCCAATTTCTATTTCTATTGGGACGATTATAAGAACTTGCGGAGTCACTATCAGTTCCAGAAGAGGAGGTATCTGAAAAAGAAATGAATTGTCTTCGAGATCTGCCCTGGTTCCCTTGAAGGAAACGTCTAGATTCCGCTTTGGAATAAAAACCAGCCTGTAAGTAAGGATATATGTTGTCTAAAGAAAAACCTTTTTTGTCTTTTTCGAATTGGTTGGACTTTTGAGTAATAGTGTAGTCTTTGAACTCTTGCACTTCTTTAGCGACTTTTTCTAGGAGGGCCTTGGCATCTGCTATGGTAGGATTACCACTAATTTCAGACTCTAACTTGGCGATTTCAGCTAATTCTTCCTTCGATATTCTCACTGCTGTCTCAACCGTTAAAACCATCAGGTCTCTACTACATTTGGTTTCTATCATAGAAAAGCCTTTTTTGAATATTGGGTCTTCTGTAAAAATTACAGGTATGTTCTTAATTTGGAGTCCGGCCGGGATGGTGCCTTCTCGGAGGTGTTGCAGCAAAAAATGACCATGAAGGTCTGTCCTGATCTGCTTCTTTTTAAGGCGAATCAATTTGTCAGATTCGTTCGATGTAGTCGCTGTCTCGCTTAAGGTAACTGAGGAGAAAATGGGTGGATCACTGAGGAAGTTTCTGATGTGATCTTCTGAGTAGGCAAAAGTATCCTTCTCTGCCATTACTCTGAGGGATGAAAAGAAAAAAGAAAAAGGATTTAAAACATGTAAATGGGACACTTTACATAACACGACAAACACAGAAGAATCTGGAAAAACTATGTGGAAGGAGGTGTCAAATCAACCTTTGCACCAAAGTTAATGGGCCAAGATAAAGACCTCGCGAGCCTGCGCCCGCTATGATAACCAATAAACAACTAAGGGTTGGCTCTAATCAGTATGGCTGAGCCGTCATACAACATAACAAAAAGAGATTGCCAGTACTGATAACACCGCAGTAACATGAATTCGAACACAGTACTTGAGAAAATATTCAAGACTGGGGGCTAGTCAATAGCTTTTATTCTTATTTTTGATTTTATCAAAAGATACTTTTTTCATATTCAAAACACAAACATATACAACATATTTATCAAAAAAAGTCAAAATGGGGGGGTATCATTCGTCATATCAATCATATCACAATCATACAACATGCAATCATTCGTGGGGAGAAGGGGTGCACTAGATAAGAAAGCTACAAAATTTACCAAAACATACAGTATTTACAATATAATATCAAACATAAGACAAGAAGAGCCACAGTCTGCAAAGCACTTAAACAATATTTTCATTTGGTGTTTGATCGATTATACCGTACATTCCTATGGTCAAGTATAAAAATACTTTCTAAATCTTTAGGGAAAGGATAATGTACAGGGATTAGTGATAAGCAACAATTATCATGACATTTACGCTTATCACTAAAGCAGACAGGAATATGGCTTGGGCCTACGCGTTTCGAATCCCAATGACTGGTGGGGATTCTCTTCAGGGCCTTTAGAATTCTCTGCAGAAGTAAGAAAGAGAAGAGGGGGAGGGGGGAACAAAAATTAGAAAAGGCTCAGACAGGCATGGTTAGTTTTAATAGCACGATCACCATCAGTCACCTCACTCAGTTGCCACCCATGTCTCTACAGACTTATCACTAGTCCAGTGTAAAAAAAGACATGGAGATCTTAACTATCTAATCTATGATGTTACAAGATCTGAAGCAAGTCAGCAGGTGGGTGGGAGGACAGGCGGTCTATTACATGAAACTCGCGGTTTTTTACTCACCTTCTGTACTTAAGGAAGAAATAGTCTCGGGGAAGGGATAGGTTGACACAGTTAATTAGTGGTGAACCTATAAGGGGGAAATGAAAAGTGTTAAAATGGAAAATATTCTTGGTTTAATGCACTGCCGGTTGTAGGAGAGAATCTCACCTAATAGAGTTCAAGTAGAGGAGGCCGAGTGGGTGGTAGCCGCCAGTTTTTTCGGTTGCTAGACACGTCTTGAAAAATAAGTGAAAAGGGAGTTTTTTAATGGACCATAAGGAACACTAATGTTCAAAAACACGAAAAATACTAAACTAGACTTTACCGGAAATTGTAATTTGGAAGGAGGAAAAGTTGTGCTTGCTCACGGAACCCCTATCAAAGAGGGACGTTCGACACGGTGCTTATCTAAATAAACAGTAAACACCATTAGCCACTCGTATGCGTTTCTCATCAGAGAAATGAGTTGCAATATAGACAGTAGCTTACCGGGGTAGCAAGTCCCAAGCGTTTGACCGCAGTAAATGAAACACGCAAATGTTTCGGTTTAAGGCGACTTTGGGCTAGAGTGAAAATAAACGCATATGTGTCATTTTAGTAAGTGGTGCCTCAGAGCAACAATGATTGAACGCGTTCGTTTTTTTAGCTTGTAGAAAATCCTAGCACAGTTAAAACGGTAAATCGAACTAGAGGCTTACCGGCAAATATTTTCAAGCAGTCAGTGGTGATTATTAAGCTACATGAAAACAAAAAGCAAGAGTGAACAACTTGTTTGGACCTAATAAAAAGGACATAGCTAAGAGGCTTAGCGGAGTGGAGTACTTACAGATTTAGAATTGAGCGGGTTTTCCAAACGACAGCGTCTATGGCAGCACTACACACAGGCTCCTGCGCAGTAGCAGGCAGAAGCTGAACTGCTCTACCTATATACCTGGTCTCTGAGCAGCAGGACCGCCCACTCAGAGGCCAAGGTTGCATAGGAATACTGGACTGGATTCAGGGGAAACTGTGGACCGGAGTCTCAAAATAACACAGGAGGTTGCCAGAATAAATAGAAAGCGACGCTAAGGTCACTCACAAAACTGACAATGGGCTCACGGTAGATAATTACAATTTGAAGATTTCACTTAATTCATTAAGTCCAGATACTGCGGTATCGAACTTAACGATAAGGAAAGCCTCTCGTTTTGATAATGTCAGATTTAAATCGCCACCTCTGGGATTTTTTTCTATTTTCGAAATGACTGTCCACTTGAGATCACTCACATTGTGCTGCAAACTCGTCCAATGTTGCACCAAGGGGGCATTTTCAACTTTCCTTTTAATCCTTGATCTATGTTGTGAGATCCGTTGACGGACCACTGAAGTATTGAAACAGCTACAAGACACTGCTTGCTACCGCAAGATAAATAAAGACCCCACCATGGAACTACAGAATGAGCTCTTTGCAATTGTGCAAGAGGGTTTTGAATTAGGTTTCGTCGGCCCAAAAGAAGCTGAATATTTGAAAAACAAACATCCCAAAGTTCCTATGTTTTATGTATTGCCTAAAATACACAAAGACCCTGACCATCCACCCGGCAGACCCATTGTAGCAGGGTGCGGTTCAGTATTAGAGCCAGCTGCGAAATATGTAGATTGCTTTCTCAAGGATTTCATGACTGAGGTTAGATCCTACCTTCAGGATACCACTGACTTCATTAAAAAACTAGAAAATATAGACTTCAGTGAAGGCAGTGACAGACTCGTTACCTTGGACGTTACTGCATTATACACACAGATCCCTCAAGATGAGGCTGTAGCAGTACTCACTTACTTTCTTGACTCGAGGCCTAGACCTATGCGGGTGCCCACTAAATTCATAGTGGACTTGGCAACATTCGCCTTAAAAAAGAATTATTTCTGCTTTAATGGCGAATTTTATTACCAAGTTAAGGGGGTGGCCATGGGCTGCCCCTTTGCTCCAGAATTGGCAGTACTGTTTATGGCCATGTATGAGAATGCATACATCTACAATAATAACCCTTTTTCTCAATACATCGGAACATGGCTCCGTTTTATTGATGAGGTTTTTTTGACATGGAAAGGTGATGGTGACACTCTAAACCATTTTTACCAATGGCTTAATGACAGAACAGCTGACATAAAATTCAGCATCTCTGAATCTACCAGTAGGATTGCGTTCCTAGACGTAGAGGTCTTTCCGTCCGAAGGGAAGTTAGCAACCACTCTGTACACTAAACCTACGGACCGCAACAAGTCCCTTATGTTCAACAGTAACCACCCTAGAAATCTAAAGGAAAATCTCCTGTATGGGCAGTTTCTGCGAGTTCGCAGAAACTGCACCTTTAAAGAAGATTTCCAACAACACTCAGAAAAACTTACATCTAAGTTATGTGAGAGGGGTTACCCTAAGAAACTTGTCAAATTCTGCATGAAAAGAGCCCAATGGACCCCACGTGAAATACTTTTGGAGCGCAAATTAAAACCTGCTTTAGAAAAACAAGTATGTGTCACAACCTATTGCTCTAATGCCAACCGTCTAAAAAGGGTTATAAAACAGAATTGGCATCTGATAAAGAACCTTTATGCAAGTCTTGCGAATGAACCTTTATTTGCGTTCAAGAAAGAAAATAACATTGCGAACCACATAGTTCGAGCAGCCATGCCTATTGCCAAACCACAAACGTTACGCCAAATGATGGGGATGCCACCCATCCTTGGACACCACAAGTGTGGAAATTGCTTATGCTGTGAATCAACGTTGGAAGGCTCTTTGTTCCAGCATAATGGAGTGTCATGGAAGCATGACACGATGAGTAACTGTAAGAGTAAATATGTGGTATATGGCATTACATGCCCATGTCAGTTGTTGTATATAGGCAAAACTAACCAGGAGATCCGTCAACGGATCTCACAACATAAATCAAGGATTAAAAGGAAAGTTGAAAATGCCCCCTTGGTGCAACATTGGACGAGGTTGCAGCACAATGTGAGTGATCTCAAGTGGACAGTCATTTCGAAAATAGAAAAAAATCCCAGAGGTGGCGATTTAAATCTGACATTATCAAAACGAGAGGCTTTCCTTATCGTTAAGTTCGATACCGCAGTATCTGGACTTAATGAATTAAGTGAAATCTTCAAATTGTAATTATCTACCGTGAGCCCATTGTCAGTTTTGTGAGTGACCTTAGCGTCGCTTTCTATTTATTCTGGCAACCTCCTGTGTTATTTTGAGACTCCGGTCCACAGTTTCCCCTGAATCCAGTCCAGTATTCCTATGCAACCTTGGCCTCTGAGTGGGCGGTCCTGCTGCTCAGAGACCAGGTATATAGGTAGAGCAGTTCAGCTTATGCCTGTTACTGCGCAGGAGCCTGTGTGTAGTGCTGCCATAGACGCTGTCGTTTGGAAAACCCGCTCAATTCTAAATCTGTAAGTACTCCACTCCGCTAAGCCTCTTAGCTATGTCCTTTTTATTAGGTCCAAACAAGTTGTTCACTCTTGCTTTTTGTTTTCTTGTAGCTTAATAATCACCACTGACTGCTTGAAAATATTTGCCGGTAAGCCTCTAGTTCGATTTACCGTTTTAACTGTGCTAGGTTTTTCTACAAGCTAAAAAACGAACGCGTTCAATCATTGTTGCTCTGAGGCACCACTTACTAAAATGACACATATGCGTTTATTTTCACTCTAGCCCAAAGTCGCCTTAAACCGAAACATTTGCGTGTTTCATTTACTGCGGTCAAACGCTTGGGACTTGCTACCCCGGTAAGCTACTGTCTATATTGCAACTCATTTCTCTGATGAGAAACGCATACGAGCGGCTAATGGTGTTTACTGTTTATTTAGATAAGCACCGTGTCGAACGTCCCTCTTTGATAGGGGTTCCGTGAGCAAGCACAACTTTTCCTCCTTCCAAATTACAATTTCCGGTAAAGTCTAGTTTAGTATTTTTCGTGTTTTTGAACATTAGTGTTCCTTATGGTCCATTAAAAAACTCCCTTTTCACTTATTTTTCAAGACGTGTCTAGCAACCGAAAAAACTGGCGGCTACCACTCACTCGGCCTCCTCTACTTGAACTCTATTAGGTGAGATTCTCTCCTACAACCGGCAGTGCATTAAACCAAGAATATTTTCCATTTTAACACTTTTCATTTCCCCCTTATAGGTTCACCACTAATTAACTGTGTCAACCTATCCCTTCCCCGAGACTATTTCTTCCTTAAGTACAGAAGGTGAGTAAAAAACCGCGAGTTTCATGTAATAGACCGCCTGTCCTCCCACCCACCTGCTGACTTGCTTCAGATCTTGTAACATCATAGATTAGATAGTTAAGATCTCCATGTCTTTTTTTACACTAGACTAGTGATAAGTCTGTAGAGACATGGGTGGCAACTGAGTGAGGTGACTGATGGTGATCGTGCTATTAAAACTAACCATGCCTGTCTGAGCCTTTTCTAATTTTTGTTCCCCCCTCCCCCTCTTCTCTTTCTTACTTCTGCAGAGAATTCTAAAGGCCCTGAAGAGAATCCCCACCAGTCATTGGGATTCGAAACGCGTAGGCCCAAGCCATATTCCTGTCTGCTTTAGTGATAAGCGTAAATGTCATGATAATTGTTGCTTATCACTAATCCCTGTACATTATCCTTTCCCTAAAGATTTAGAAAGTATTTTTATACTTGACCATAGGAATGTACGGTATAATCGATCACACACCAAATGAAAATATTGTTTAAGTGCTTTGCAGACTGTGGCTCTTCTTGTCTTATGTTTGATATTATATTGTAAATACTGTATGTTTTGGTAAATTTTGTAGCTTTCTTATCTAGTGCACCCCTTCTCCCCACGAATGATTGCATGTTGTATGATTGTGATATGATTGATATGACGAATGATACCCCCCCATTTTGACTTTTTTTGATAAATATGTTGTATATGTTTGTGTTTTGAATATGAAAAAAGTATCTTTTGATAAAATCAAAAATAAGAATGAAAGCTATTGACTAGCCCCCAGTCTTGAATATTTTCTCAAGTACTGTGTTCGAATTCATGTTACTGCGGTGTTATCAGTACTGGCAATCTCTTTTTGTTATGTTGTATGACGGCTCAGCCATACTGATTAGAGCCAACCCTTAGTTGTTTATTGGTTATCATAGCGGACGCAGGCTCGCGAGGTCTTTATCTTGGCCCATTAACTTTGGTGCAAAGGTTGATTTGACACCTCCTTCCACATAGTTTTTCCAGATTCTTCTGTGTTTGTCGTGTTACGTAAAGTGTCCCATTTACATGTTTTAAATCCTTTTTCTTTTTTCTTTTCATCCCTCAGAGTAATGGCAGAGAAGGATACTTTTGCCTACTCAGAAGATCACATCAGAAACTTCCTCAGTGATCCACCCATTTTCTCCTCAGTTACCTTAAGCGAGACAGCGACTACATCGAACGAATCTGACAAATTGATTCGCCTTAAAAAGAAGCAGATCAGGACAGACCTTCATGGTCATTTTTTGCTGCAACACCTCCGAGAAGGCACCATCCCGGCCGGACTCCAAATTAAGAACATACCTGTAATTTTTACAGAAGACCCAATATTCAAAAAAGGCTTTTCTATGATAGAAACCAAATGTAGTAGAGACCTGATGGTTTTAACGGTTGAGACAGCAGTGAGAATATCGAAGGAAGAATTAGCTGAAATCGCCAAGTTAGAGTCTGAAATTAGTGGTAATCCTACCATAGCAGATGCCAAGGCCCTCCTAGAAAAAGTCGCTAAAGAAGTGCAAGAGTTCAAAGACTACACTATTACTCAAAAGTCCAACCAATTCGAAAAAGACAAAAAAGGTTTTTCTTTAGACAACATATATCCTTACTTACAGGCTGATTTTTATTCCAAAGCGGAATCTAGACGTTTCCTTCAAGGGAACCAGGGCAGATCTCGAAGACAATTCATTTCTTTTTCAGATACCTCCTCTTCTGGAACTGATAGTGACTCCGCAAGTTCTTATAATCGTCCCAATAGAAATAGAAATTGGAACACTAACCAGCAGCAACAGCAGAATCAGTCGTCGAATTTTTTAGGGAGAGGCCAAACACTCCCCAGAGGTCGAGTGAGAAACAACATCCCGTGGGAGATGAAAACGCGACGACAACATTACAAAAACTAAACGCGTCGCCAATCTTCAACCTTTCCAAAAAAGTTTTGACACCCGATGAGGAAAGTATCCTGGCAAAAGGGTTGTCATTCGTACCCTCTAAAAGAACCGACTTCGTTAAAATGAAGTCTGAGTTCATTGAATTTTGCAGAAAACTACGTCTGACTGTGTTTTTTAGTGAAAATCCAACCATCCAATCTTTAGAGGTCACAGGCCTTAGAAATAAGTCCACTTTTTGCCCTCCAGCCAATAAAGTCCCGAAAAACCTTTTGACTTTTGAGAAAAGTGTATTATCTGCAATATCGGCCATGGAACAAGAGAAAAAATACATCAAGTTCAATACCACTAAAAAAGAAATTATGGCTTTAAATAACCTTAAAACTGACAATACGGTTATAATTAAGCAAGCAGACAAGGGCGGAGCGATCGTGGTGTGGGATATCCATGACTACACCACTGAAGTATTGAAACAGCTACAAGACACTGCGTGCTACCGCAAGATAAATAAAGACCCCACCATGGAACTACAGAATGAGCTCTTTGCAATTGTGCAAGAGGGTTTTGAATTAGGTTTCGTCGGCCCAAAAGAAGCTGAATATTTGAAAAACAAACATCCAAAAGTTCCTATGTTTTATGTATTGCCTAAAATACACAAAGACCCTGACCATCCACCCGGCAGACCCATTGTAGCAGGGTGCGGTTCAGTATTAGAGCCAGCTGCGAAATATGTAGATTGCTTTCTCAAGGATTTCATGACTGAGGTTAGATCCTACCTTCAGGATACCACTGACTTCATTAAAAAACTAGAAAATATAGACTTCAGTGAAGGCAGTGACAGACTCGTTACCTTGGACGTTACTGCATTATACACACAGATCCCTCAAGATGAGGCTGTAGCAGTACTCACTTACTTTCTTGACTCGAGGCCTAGACCTATGCGGGTGCCCACTAAATTCATAGTGGACTTGGCAACATTCGCCTTAAAAAAGAATTATTTCTGCTTTAATGGCGAATTTTATTACCAAGTTAAGGGGGTGGCCATGGGCTGCCCCATTGCTCCAGAATTGGCAGTACTGTTTATGGCCATGTATGAGAATGCACACATCTACAATAATAACCCTTTTTCTCAATACATCGGAACATGGCTCCGTTTTATTGATGATGTTTTTTTGACATGGAAAGGTGATGGTGACACTCTAAACCATTTTTACCAATGGCTTAATGACAGAACAGCTGACATAAAATTCAGCATCTCTGAATCTACCAGTAGGATTGCGTTCCTAGACGTAGAGGTCTTTCCGTCCGAAGGGAAGTTAGCAACCACTCTGTACACTAAACCTACGGACCGCAACAAGTCCCTTATGTTCAACAGTAACCACCCTAGAAATCTAAAGGAAAATCTCCCGTATGGGCAGTTTCTGCGAGTTCGCAGAAACTGCACCTTTAAAGAAGATTTCCAACAACACTCAGAAAAACTTACATCTAAGTTATGTGAGAGGGGTTACCCTAAGAAACTTGTCAAAACCTGCATGAAAAGAGCCCAATGGACCCCACGTGAAATACTTTTGGAGCGCAAATTAAAACCTGCTTTAGAAAAACAAGTATGTGTCACAACCTATTGCCCCAATGCCAACCGTCTAAAAAGGGTTATAAAACAGAATTGGCATCTGATAAAGAACCTTGATGCAAGTCTTGCGAATGAACCTTTATTTGCGTTCAAGAAAGAAAATAACATTGCGAACCACATAGTTCGAGCAGCCATGCCTATTGCCAAACCACAAACGTTACGCCAAATGATGGGGATGCCACCCATCCTTGGACACCACAAGTGTGGAAATTGCTTATGCTGTGAATCAACGTTGGAAGGCTCTTTGTTCCAGCATAATGGAGTGTCATGGAAGCATGACACGATGAGTAACTGTAAGAGTAAATATGTGGTATATGGCATTACATGCCCATGTCAGTTGTTGTATATAGGCAAAACTAACCAGGAGGTCCGTCAACGGATCTCACAACATAAATCAAGGATTAAAAGGAAAGTTGAAAATGCCCCCTTGGTGCAACATTGGACGAGGTTGCAGCACAATGTGAGTGATCTCAAGTGGACAGTCATTTCGAAAATAGAAATAAATCCCAGAGGTGGCGATTTAAATCTGACATTATCAAAACGAGAGGCTTTCCTTATCGTTAAGTTCGATACCGCAGTATCTGGACTTAATGAATTAAGTGAAATCTTCAAATTGTAATTATCTACCGTGAGCCCATTGTCAGTTTTGTGAGTGACCTTAGCGTCGCTTTCTATTTATTCTGGCAACCTCCTGTGTTATTTTGAGACTCCGGTCCACAGTTTCCCCTGAATCCAGTCCAGTATTCCTATGCAACCTTGGCCTCTGAGTGGGCGGTCCTGCTGCTCAGAGACCAGGTATATAGGTAGAGCAGTTCAGCTTCTGCCTGCTACTGCGCAGGAGCCTGTGTGTAGTGCTGCCATAGACGCTGTCGTTTGGAAAACCCGCTCAATTCTAAATCTGTAAGTACTCCACTCCGCTAAGCCTCTTAGCTATGTCCTTTTTATTAGGTCCAAACAAGTTGTTCACTCTTGCTTTTTGTTTTCTTGTAGCTTAATAATCACCACTGACTGCTTGAAAATATTTGCCGGTAAGCCTCTAGTTCGATTTACCGTTTTAACTGTGCTAGGATTTTCTACAAGCTAAAAAAACGAACGCGTTCAATCATTGTTGCTCTGAGGCACCACTTACTAAAATGACACATATGCGTTTATTTTCACTCTAGCCCAAAGTCGCCTTAAACCGAAACATTTGCGTGTTTCATTTACTGCGGTCAAACGCTTGGGACTTGCTACCCCGGTAAGCTACTGTCTATATTGCAACTCATTTCTCTGATGAGAAACGCATACGAGCGGCTAATGGTGTTTACTGTTTATTTAGATAAGCACCGTGTCGAACGTCCCTCTTTGATAGGGGATCCGTGAGCAAGCACAACTTTTCCTCCTTCCAAATTACAATTTCCGGTAAAGTCTAGTTTAGTATTTTTCGTGTTTTTGAACATTAGTGTTCCTTATGGTCCATTAAAAAACTCCCTTTTCACTTATTTTTCAAGACGTGTCTAGCAACCGAAAAAACTGGCGGCTACCACTCACTCGGCCTCCTCTACTTGAACTCTATTAGGTGAGATTCTCTCCTACAACCGGCAGTGCATTAAACCAAGAATATTTTCCATTTTAACACTTTTCATTTCCCCCTTATAGGTTCACCACTAATTAACTGTGTCAACCTATCCCTTCCCCGAGACTATTTCTTCCTTAAGTACAGAAGGTGAGTAAAAAACCGCGAGTTTCATGTAATAGACCGCCTGTCCTCCCACCCACCTGCTGACTTGCTTCAGATCTTGTAACATCATAGATTAGATAGTTAAGATCTCCATGTCTTTTTTTACACTAGACTAGTGATAAGTCTGTAGAGACATGGGTGGCAACTGAGTGAGGTGACTGATGGTGATCGTGCTATTAAAACTAACCATGCCTGTCTGAGCCTTTTCTAATTTTTGTTCCCCCCTCCCCCTCTTCTCTTTCTTACTTCTGCAGAGAATTCTAAAGGCCCTGAAGAGAATCCCCACCAGTCATTGGGATTCGAAACGCGTAGGCCCAAGCCATATTCCTGTCTGCTTTAGTGATAAGCGTAAATGTCATGATAATTGTTGCTTATCACTAATCCCTGTACATTATCCTTTCCCTAAAGATTTAGAAAGTATTTTTATACTTGACCATAGGAATGTACGGTATAATCGATCACACACCAAATGAAAATATTGTTTAAGTGCTTTGCAGACTGTGGCTCTTCTTGTCTTATGTTTGATATTATATTGTAAATACTGTATGTTTTGGTAAATTTTGTAGCTTTCTTATCTAGTGCACCCCTTCTCCCCACGAATGATTGCATGTTGTATGATTGTGATATGATTGATATGACGAATGATACCCCCCCATTTTGACTTTTTTTGATAAATATGTTGTATATGTTTGTGTTTTGAATATGAAAAAAGTATCTTTTGATAAAATCAAAAATAAGAATAAAAGCTATTGACTAGCCCCCAGTCTTGAATATTTTCTCAAGTACTGTGTTCGAATTCATGTTACTGCGGTGTTATCAGTACTGGCAATCTCTTTTTGTTATGTCACCTGTTAATTTGGCAACATTATTACCTCTACTAGGTGATTCAGATGAGACCCCTGACCATGACTGTGTTGAAGTTGTAGAGACATGCACCACACCCAGACCAGACTTGCAGCAAACACCATTAGAAAAAACTGACTATGAGTGGTACACTGACGGTTCCTCCAGCAGACTAACAGACACTGATTACAGAGCAGGGTATGCTATAACAACAGTAGACACCATAGTTGAAAGTGCAGCCCTCCCCCTGGGACATCTGACCAGCAAGCCGATCTGTATGCTGTAACAAGAGCATGCATCCTAGCTGAGGGGAAAAATGTTAATATTTACACTGATTCACGTTATGCCTTTGGAGTTGTCCATGATTTTGGTCAGCTGTGGCAGTATCGTGGTTTCATAACAGCAGCAGGACGCCCCATTCAAAATGGCCCCTTAGTAAAGAAGTTGCTACAGGCAATACTACTGCCCAACAGAATAGCAGCAATAAAATGTGAGGCACATACAGGAGCTAATACTGAGATTGCCAGAGGTAACGCCATGGCTGATACAGCAGCAAAAGAGAGCATGTTACAGCCAGTACAGATGGTGCCTTCAATGGAAAAAATGATTCCAAGAATACAGCTGATTCAGAGACAATTGTTGCTAGCTGATGTGAAAGATGCACAATGGTCTGCACCACCAGAGGAAGAAGGAGCGTGGATTGATGCTGGGTGTGAGCCAAATGATGAGGGATTGTGGGTCCACCAAGATGGGAAGCCTGTGGCCCCACACAGTATGTTCCTGTCCCTTACAAGGCTTGCCCATGGACCCACTCACATGGCTCAAGGAGGGATGAATGCTTTGATTAGACAAGAATGGTTTACACCAGGGATAACAGCTTTCACTGCACAATTCTGCTCCCAATGTCTTGTCTGTGCCCAACATGCTAAAATTCGGTCCCCCGCTACCCATGATCACTTGCCAGTACCAGAGGTCCCTTTACCAACATTCAAATAGACTTCGCCTATATGCCCCCAGTGAATGGATTCAAATATTTGCTGGTATGTGTGGATCAATTTTCAAAATGGGTGGAGGCATTTGCTACTAGGAAGAATGATGCAGCAACTGTTGTCCAATGCTTGATGAAAGATTTAATACCACGATTTGGGGTCCCCCAGAGTATAAACAGTGTTGCTGCCATTGTGAAATAGATGTGTGACTGTTTGGGAATAGAGTGGAAACTGCATGCCCCTTACCACCCACAAAGTTCAGGCCAGGTGGAGAGAATGAACACCACAATAAAACATAAATTAGCGAAAACAACTGATGCAACAGGCCTGAAATGGCCAGATCCGCTGCCTTTAGTGCTGCATGCCATAATAGCAACACCATCTAGAACAACTCTCTTGTCCCCCCATGAGGTATTGATGGGGCGGCCTATGTCGGTGGGGTTGAGGTTGCCTCTCACAGCATCCCAAGCAGCACTGCTGTGGACGGATGAGCAGATTTCTGGCTATGCTGTACAATTGTCAGTGGTATTGAGGCATCACCATCTCCAGGCGAAGGAAGCTTTGCCCCATCCTTGCTTAGAACAAACACACCCTTTTAAACCTGGCGACTTGGTCATGGTGATAAAAATGTAAAATGTTTCTCATACTTCTAGGTGGACTGGACCCCACGTTGTGCTCCTGGTTACGAGAACATCACTAAAGGTACAGGGAAGTCCTGAGTGGCTGCACGGAACACGATGCAGGGCTGCACCAACAACGCCTGAGGCAGAGGCACCTTTTACAGATGAGCAACGCCCACAAGTGGAGCAGCGAGAAACACAGGACAAGCGGGAGACAGACCAGACCTTTCCTAACAACAACGCTGATGGTCCATCATCAAGTGTCACAAAAATAGTGACAGAGTGCACACCAGTTCTTTCGTGTAAAGTAAACGGTCATTTTTTTCTTTGTTTAGCGTGCTGGCCCGGAACCGTGGACTGCCCAGCCACGTGAATTGAAGAATCACAAGAAGAAGTGGGGCCAGAGTGTGCCCCACACCGGACGCACAGCTTTAGGTGCAACATACTGATGCCAAAAGTCGTTCAAGTTCATCACTTTTTATTTTCTTTAAAGTTATTTCATCCATCACGTTGTTCATGGTTAATCAGTCACATGTTGGACAAACTATGTTCACATTTAAACACCTTAATGCTAAAGACATGCCATGACGAGCCTTGTTCTGTAGCCAGGAATGTTACATAGATATTCTTCGATTAGATCATTTCCGTCACCCAATGCATTTCGTGCCTTTCTTTGCACTTCGTCAGGGGTTCACTCGAGTATTCTGGTGACTGCTTCCTCTCCTTTCCAAAGTCAAGTGTCCATCATCAAGTGTCCCAGGAACGGTGACACCAACTGATGCTGTTGAGTGAAGCACGCAGGGCAGGTCCGTGAAACCGCCCCTGGACAAGATGACTACGGACCAGGAGGAGAAGCAGATGACAGCGCACCACAAGAACTTTCATTATTGACACTTACAGAAAATACCCTGGAACTGAGACAGAAAGACACTGCCTAACAACATTTTAAAGTCTGAAAGTGACATTTACCACTGTCGAGAAAATGCATTGCTTTATGCTAACAATATTTTTTAGTACCTTAAGTATGTGTGTGCTACCTGTACTGCAACAACCTGCTGACCACACCCTCATTGTAGTACATGAGAAAGTTGCCCAGGCTTTAGGGCTTCAAAATTTCTGGATTTGTAGAGAATTATCCAGACACCCCAGTGACCCTATTAACCTTCATGAAACACCTGTGCCTATACTAAATTATGCGCAAGGAATAGGATGCCTCATATCCAATGTAACCTGGGATTGTGGAGAAGGAAGGATTGAATGGTGCCCACATTGTACCATACTGCCAAATATTCAAGCCCAATACCAAGTGTCTCCTACAGTAGAATACAAAGACAAGGAAAAAGCATTTCATGTATGTTTAAAGCATCATGTTTCAGGATATAACCCAGCATCCCGATACTTAGGACATTTAAAAAGTAGCCAGTGTCCTAACATTAGAATTTGATAATATCAGAGGGAATTGGAACATAAAAGACAGACAGTTAGTAAGTAGGAACTGGACAGCTAAGGTACGAGGAAAACAAGTAAACTATACTTTGCATTACTGGAACATCACTGTAGATGGAGAGACACAATTAATAACACCTGATGGTCTTCTATATGAGCCATTTATTGGGACACCTGTTTTCTGTTAGCGCTTTGTGGGACTAGCGCTCACCTGCTGCACTTGCCGTCTTGCTGGGAGAAGCTCGCCGCACCCGCTCCGCAGGTGCCGCTTCGCGCTGGGACCTGTGCTGTCTCTGCCTGCTGCCGTGGGGGCACCTCGGATTGGCCTTTGGACCTGGTAACGCTACAGGGCTGCGAGCGTGCAGGGACTACCTGACCCAGGTGTCCCTGCGAGACCGAGCCCATCTTCCGGTCCGCTCTCCCTGTAGCTCCGCCCCCGCCCATCGGAGGGCTGTTAAAAGCAACTGGAGTTGCTCCTGACCCTTGGGACACCTGTTTTCTGTTAGCGCTTTGTGGGACTAGCGCTCACCTGCTGCACTTGCCGTCTTGCTGGGAAAAGCTCGCCGCACCCGCTCCGCGGGTGCCGCTTCGCGCTGGGACCTGTGCTGTCTCTGCCTGCTGCCGTGGGGGCACCTCGGATTGGCCTTTGGACCTGGTAACGCTACAGGGCTGCGAGTGTGCAGGGACTACCTGCCCCAGGTGTCCCTGCGAGACCGAGCCCATCTTCCGGTCCGCTCTCCCTGTAGCTCCGCCCCCCGCCCATCGGAGGGCTGTTAAAAGCAACTGGAGTTGCTCCTGACCCTTGGGACACCTGTTTTCTGTTAGCGCTTTGTGGGACTAGCGCTCACCTGCTGCACTTGCCGTCTTGCTGGGAGAAGCTCGCCGCACCCGCTCCGCGGGTGCCGCTTCGCGCTGGGACCTGTGCTGTCTCTGCCTGCTGCCGTGGGGGCACCTCGGATTGGCCTTTGGACCTGGTAACGCTACAGGGCTGCGAGCGTGCAGGGACCACCTGACCCAGGTGTCCCTGCGAGACCGAGCCCATCTTCCGGTCCGCTCTCCCTGTAGCTCCGCCCCCCGCCCATCGGAGGGCTGTTAAAAGCAACTGGAGTTGCTCCTGACCCTTGGGACACCTGTTTTCTGTTAGCGCTTTGTGGGACTAGCGCTCACCTGCTGCACTTGCCGTCTTGCTGGGAGAAGCTCGCCGCACCCGCTCCGCGGGTGCCGCTTCGCGCTGGGACCTGTGCTGTCTCTGCCTGCTGCCGTGGGGGCACCTCGGATTGGCCTTTGGACCTGGTAACGCTACAGGGCTGCGAGCGTGCAGGGACTACCTGACCCAGGTGTCCCTGCGAGACCGAGCCCATCATCCGGTCCGCTCTCCCTGTAGCTCCGCCCCCCGCCCTTTCAACCTACTACAAACAGTGTGGGTTCTCCCGCAGCGCGGGACGCAGCTCGGGGCGAAGACCGGGCTAAGAGCGGGCCGTTTGAGGCCGTTCGAGGTCTTAGAGGTCTGGTCTGGGCCATATCCCTTGGCTGAACCCATTGTTTACATGTGAGTTAGCTTTTCTCTTTTTGTGTCATAGCCCCTCGTTGCTTATCATGTGTACACGAGCTACCCGCAGCAAAACTGCCAAGGGCCTAAACAGACCTAGTGGGACCCTGGATGATTTCCTTACAAAGACCAATTTGGCCATTGATGCCGAAATTAATAAAATGCAGCATAGGGTTTCCCTTGAACTTGATGCTGCGCGTAAACTGTCCTTAAATATAGCTTCCTCCAAGAAATCATCTTTAGGTAACCTTGCCTTAGCACTAACCACAGAGCGTATATCTGGCCCTCGATCCTTGCTTACAGTGGCTGACATACACCACCTTCCATCCTCGTTTCCATCTGAGCAAGCCAAGGAACCCCTATTAAATCCTCTGGAGGAGTCTACACCACCCACTCTCGTGGCTGGCGTAAGCTCCCAAGTAAAAAGTATCCCACCCAAGGTTGCTGCACATGCTAAAAAAGTCGCCCTACAGCAGAAGAAAAGTTTGGCTAGGTCCACATTTACCCGCAAAAAGGCCAAAATTGGGAGAGCTCAGTTTTTTAATTGTCGACGGCCATTGGGCACCTTTGGGCTTGGGGAAGCAAATGATAAAACCAACATAGTTCTGCCTGGTAGTGACACTACCCATGCCTCAAATGGTGTTGTGCATGCTCCCCCGGTGGCATTTCTTCCTGACATAAGTAAAGATGGGTCAAGGGAGGGTAGACTGAGTGTGGTAGAGGGGGACAAGAGGGGGGACGAGGAATTTTTACAAACTGTTTGGGACACACTTAAAAAGCTACTTACCCCCTTGGAACTTAGACTTTCCAGAATGGAAAACCATTTGCTAGAAATGGACAGGACAATAGTCACACTGGCTAGTCTCAGTCTCAAGCAAATGGAAGCTAGATTTTCACAGGGGGAGGGTCCAACTCCCCAGCCATTAGAGCCAGAAGCCCCGGCTCCTCTATCACTAAGACCCAAACCTATACCTAAACCTCGGACGAAAGTTGGGGACAACGCTATTACTACCTCAAATCTTAGCGTTTGTCTCCCATCCCAGGACCCAGCACCATCCAAACCCAAACAAAACGCTTGTCACGCTAAGGACATAGCACATCCTGCTGGGGCTCAATCATATCCCCAACAGAATGTAGTACGTTCAAAATCCAGGCCTCAAGCTGCCGTACAGCAGCCTAACCAATTAACTCATAATAACCTGCCACCTTTTGATTCTAGCCGACCTAACTTTCGTGGCGGTTATATTGACCTACCGCCGGAAGCCAGTCCATATGTCATTGTATTAGCTGGTGTACCTACTCTTGAACCACAAACAAAAGAGAACCACTGGTCTCTTAAAAATAAGGTAATACACTGGCTAAATACAAATAGACAGCTTCCTAGTCATCAAAGAAGCCGGGTATTAATGGTGCGAAGAGTACCATGGGTTGGACCCACCCATAAAACCATCATGGGCGACTGTATAGTGGTGACCTTCGCTGACCCCCATACTGCACAGCATCTTTGCTCAGGGGCCCCTTGTGAAGATGACCACACAGTCGTTGTTAGACCCCTCACTTTTTTCTATCCTCCTAGAAACCAGCATAGAATGGGAGGGTCTTGGACGACAATCCATAAGCCTAGGCATAGGGGATTTGGGAATGGCGGATCAAACCAGAGTACCTGGTGGCAGGGGGCCCCTACATCGAATATGTTTCGCTGTTTAGAGGAGGTTGACTGACTCGGGGGGCAGATGCTATAAAACACCCAGCTGACCCTATTCCGTCCACCCTGACAGTTTCCAGCATGGCTTGTTCTATGTCACCATCAGGGCCACGAGTAACACTTGTTAATGCCCATAATTTCATCCCGGCTGAGCTAGGAACTTTGGAACAGTCTGAGACTCCTTGCCCTGGTACCCCAGTTAATGAAATTAAAATAGCCTCCTGGAATATAGCAGGTTTACGGGGTTGCCTGGATAATGATGATTGGGTGGACTACATTACTACACATGATATCATTGCTTTCCAGGAAACCTGGTCAGTTGTCCCCCTGTTTAGATTAGGCTTTCTAAACTTTTATAAACCAGCAATGCAGGGTATGAAGGGTAGGGCTTCGGGTGGTCTCACCATATGGATAAAAAACACACTTGGCTTCAGAGTTAAGGAAATCCTGGTGACGAACCCTGATCTTCTTTGTATATCCCTTAGCAAGGAGAACTGTAAGGATATCATCCTTATTAATATCTATGCCCGAGGATGTCAGGGTGGTAAGAAGCAACCTATCCTTAATGATTTGGAAGTTTTCCTAAATGAGTATAAAAGTGACCAGCTCATTATAGTGGCTGGTGACTTAAACTTCTCATTTGAACCCATCCAGAACCTTGCTGAGGACGTAAGTTTAGATGAAGATTCTGTCTGGAACATCCCCCCGCTAGCAATAACTAAGGATGTCAGGGGAACGGAGGCTGCCCTCCACTGGCTTGGGCTTTGCCTAGAATGGGGGCTCCGGGCGGTGAATGGCCGTAGCTTATCCGATAAGGTGGGAAAACCAACCTTTGATAATGGGTCTAGCGCAAGTCGCATTGATTACATATTGATCAACATTGAATCCTGGGCTACTGTAACTGACATGTCAATAGAAACCAGGCCAGAGAGTGATCACAACCCTCTCTCACTTGTACTTAAGGTTCCTGGACTAGGGCTTCCCCAGGCAGAATCAGCTTGCATTACATCTGACCTTGTTTTGTGTGACAACAGAAGACGGGTCAAATGGTCAAGGGTCATAGCTGATCAAGAGCTTGTCAGCCAAATAGAAGAATTGGCCCTAGATACTAGAGATAGGATGACTGCACCACCCCCTAATGACATGCCTAAGCCCAATATTGTTGATCTCCATGAGGCATGTTTCGCGGCTATTAAGGAACTTCTTACTAGGCCATGTAGAAAACAGAAAGCGAAGCAATTCAAAGGTTGGTATAATAAAAATTGCAGAGAAGCCCACAGCATTCTTATTGCTGCAGTTAAATCTAGAAATACCCCTGACATCAGGGCAGCGAGACAGGATTATAAACGCATTATCTGGGAAGCTAAAAGGGAATGGGACGATTCATATTGGCTTGATCTTCTTCAAGCCTGTGAGTCGTCCAACCAAACTAAGTTTTGGGAGATAGTCAGATGGGGCAGCGGCTCAGACTCACTAACCCCAGAAAATCATGTTTCTGCTGCAGATTGGGTGAAATTTTTTTCCGCTCAATTCAAAAATCCCAATATTGCCCAGTTGGCTGGTGAGCCCTTAGCAGGGACCACATTAGTTTCCCACGGGGATAGGCTTACCTTTAGTATCTCAGACACTGAATATGCATTAGGTTCTATTCAGTCTGGGAAAGCACCAGGCATTGATGCAGTACCAGCGGACCTTTTTAAATTGAATTTAGATCTGTGGGTCCCTTATATAACAACATTAGCAAATTCCATCGCAGCAGGGGAAAGGATACCGCAATCCTGGAAAGGGGCTGAGATACTTCCAGTCTATAAGAAAGGGGATCGATCTTCACCGAAAAACTATCGCCCCATTAGCCTGATCGATACTATTCAAAAAGTGGTATCACGAATGGCCCTAGCTAGAATACAGGGGTGGATTGAGCAAAATAACATACTCTCCCCCATGCAGGCAGGGTTCAGATCAGGCACCAGCACTTTAGACCAGGTGTTTCGTCTTACCATGCTGTATTGGAAGGTGGTTCTTTTGGGCGGTGGTGTCATCTACGCTGCCTTTGTCGATCTCAGGTCGGCATTCGACCTGGTTCCCAGGGCAAAACTTTGGGAAGCCCTCAGACTCATGGGCCTTCCACCTGAATTACTAGAGCTGGTTAGGCGCTTACATGAGGATAATTTTGCCCGTGTAAGATGGGGGAAACAGGGTCAGGTGACCGCTAGCTTCCCTGTCGAACGTGGGGTCCGGCAGGGTTGCGTGCTGGCCCCTACCCTGTTTCTCCTGTTTATCAACCGGGTGGTTGCATTTTTTAATGAAGTACATACTGACGCTCCCACCCTGGGGGGATCAAAATATCCCATGTTATTATTCGCCGACGACACCTTGCTCCTTTCCAGGACCCGGAGCGGCCTACAGGCTGCCCTAAACCGATTTGCTGAATTTTGCACAATAAATGACCTCCAGATTAATGCTGACAAAACTAAATTCATGATTTTTAACAAAAATAAACCAATTAAAAGTTCATTTTTATTAGATGGTGTCCCAATCGAACAGGTTAAAGTCATGTCATATTTGGGCGTGACTCTTGACCATCAACTTACGTGGAAACCCCAGTTGGAGGTGTTAACTCTTAAATTTGTTCGCCTTACAGGATGCTTGTTGAAGGAACAGAAAAAAACCTTGACCAAACGCATTACTCCTGCGTTAAAAATTTATGAGGCCAAGGTGAATGCAGCTACCCTGTATGGTGCGGATATATGGGGGTACAAAGGCTTGTCGGCATTGACCACAGCACAGAATAGGTTTCTTCGGAACCTAGTGGGGCTTCCTCAATCGTCCCCCGTTAAACCATTGCTTCTAGACTTAGGCTGTAGACCGCTGAATGAGATGGCACAGTATCGCCTTGTAGCTCTGTGGCGTCGCCTCTGGACGACCCAAGAGCTTAGTCTATTTGCTCATGAACTGGGCGAGGTTAGATCATTGTGGGGTGCCCAGAAAATACCATGGCTACGGGAGGTCAAACAAATACTGTATTCTATGGGCCTCCCCGAACTATGGCTACATCCTGAATGTTCTAGCTTTCCATCTAAAGTGGAATTCAAAGAGCTATTTTGGGCTGCAAAGAAATCTGTTCTGGTCACCCTTTCTTCAGAAAATAGCCTAACGGGACAGTTCCTAACGCATAAGATAACTCAGTTCCTTGAACCCTACTGGGACTTGATATGCAAAACACTTGACCGTAAGCTGTATCATCAGTTTCGGGTGGGAACCTTGCCGATCAAGTCCTTTACTGCGAAGTGGACAATGAATACAAGTAACAAATGCCCCTTCTGTCCTGACCAGGTGGAAAGTATAGGTCATATATTTTTTGCATGCCCTGCTTATCGATTGCCTAGACTAAAATGGTTGAAACCAATTTGTAAAACATTTAACTGTGGGGAGAGCCGTGCAGCCTTGCTTAAATTACGCGATTTACGCACTGCAAAATCTGTGATTTGTGTTGCCAAATTCTTGGGGTGGCTGTGGTTAATTCGCGTAAAGAAATTGTAACACCTTTTTAAAGCAATTAGATTTTAATGTTTGTATATGTCTGTAACTAAACTTTTATGTACCTGGGGATCCATTGCAAAATGTTGATAATGTTTTTTTTTTTAAATTTGTTGTCTTTTATGAATTTTTTTATTCGAAATAAAGACTTGGGGCCCGATGTAGGTACCAAATACCGGTCGGAAACGGCCGATTTCGGCCGTTTCCGACCGGTATTTGGCCTACTGAGATGTAGGGGACCTTTTTATGTCCGAATCGGTATTTTACCGATTCGGTAAAATTACCGAATCGCAAAAATACCGAATCGGTAATTTTACCGATTTTTTAAATTTGGGATGTAGGTGGGACTACTTTCAGTCCCACAGGCCCTTCAGATTCGGTATTTTAACACCCAATCCAATTGGGTGTTAAAATACCGAATCCAGGTGTGCATGCACATGTGTGCATGCACACCTATGCCATGTGACAGACAGACATGCCCTTAGGGCATGTCTGTGTGCCACATGGCACACAAGCCAGTATTGGGGGTGCTAGAGGGTGTCAAAGTGACACCCCCTGCACCCTTGCAGAAATCGGTAATTACCGAATCGGTAAGTACCGATTCGGTAATGCACATTGATTCCTATGGGCTTCAAGGCCCATAGTAATCAATGGGGGATACCGATTCGGTATTTACAGAATCGGTAAATACCGAATCTTACAGACTCGGTATTTACCGATTCTGAAATACCCACATCTCCCCCCCTCCAATTTACCACTTCTTAAATACCGAATCGGTATGATTCGGTATTTAAGAAGTGGTAAATTGGAGTTTACCTACATCGGGCCCTAAATGAACTGAACTGAGCAAAATAATAAGCATGCCAGGGCACCAAATGTGATTTGTAAAATATTAGAATACCCCTTATGGTCAGCTTGCTGCTCATACATGGCACCGTTGGCAAATGTTACGCTTATAAATTCTTCATGGATTGATTACAAATGGTGTGATCAATTCCAAAACACTTTTCCTGAAGGGGTAGGCCTTCCTCTCAGTAAATATCACACATTGGACACACAGTTACAGGGCGAATTTTTTTTTTTGTGGCACTAAAGCATACAAGGTGCTTCCACGGCACTGGGAAGGCATGTGTGCTATTTCTTATCTTACACCAAACATTTCAGTCGTGCCACACATTGCAGCCCATGAGCCACTAAATTTGGGGAGTTTTGCTCATAGATATAAAAGAGATATACATGCACCTATTCTGGGAACTAGACAAGGTCTATTTCTTTGAACTAATGCGTATATTTATTCCTGGATATGGGGTATATGATTTATAATTGGCTCTAGTTAATATGTCTGCTGAGCTAGCTGTAGTATTCGATGCAACAAGAGATGCACTTCAACAGTTGCAGATGAAATTAATTCAGTAGCTGCCATGACTATTCAACACCGAATTGCACTTGACCTCCTGACACTACAACAAGGAGGACTGTGCGTCTTATTAAATTCCTCTTGCTGTTATTTTTTAAACAAAAGTCGAAACATAGCAAGGGACATGGCACAAATTAAGAATGCAGTTCAAATATTCAGTGGAGCAGGGAAAATTACAGATTCTGATGACTGGTCCTGGCTATGGTCATGGCTACCAACAGGATGGTTAAAGCACTTACTTTTAGCTTTACTGGGTATCTTTTTAACAATAGTGATATTATTGTGTTGTCTTCAGTGTTGCTGCTCCATGGTACAGCAATTGTGTAGCAAGAGCATCCATTCAATTTCCACAGTTAAAATTCTACCTCCTACAGAAAAGGAGCTAGCCTACAAGTATCTCCAAATACAATAGGATGTAGAGAAAGAACACAAAGAAACATTTCAATGAATGGCTATAGATATATAATATAAATGCATTGAGTATTAGTATATAATTTTATCTATGTTGAAAAATGAATACCTCTTGGATGGATGTACGTCAATATATGCATGTTATTTAAACACTGTGTAATACTAGTCAAAGATATGTACCTTTTCGATACTTTATATTTCTACCATATGTATATATTCATATTTTTCTTACAATGGTATTTGATATTGCTATCAAAAAGGAGGGATATTGTGAGGAAATATATATATCTATATGTTTGCATCAGTCAAATAAGTGAATCAATCCCATATTGTCCTCCACACTATCTCAGACCCTCAGAGCTAACTAAGTCTGCTCTGACCAAACTGCTTGCTCTGTGCTCCTAAACACCCCTCCCTTTACAAATCTATTAAAGCCTGACCCCATGACCTGTATTGCCCTCTTTGACATGTCCTGGGATAACAGCTGTGAAAAGCCTCTGAATTGTGCAGGTTGCTTAAACTTGTTTTCTGGTCCCATGTGCCCTTATATTGCTCTATGTCCTGGGCCTGCATGACACTTCTATTTGTATATGTACAACCGTATTTGGCCTTGGCCACATCTTATGATTTTACTGAAGACTGCACTTTCTGCCCTATACATTCTCCTGTGACTATCTATGAGGGGCAGAAGAAGCTTGTCCCAAGACGTGACACTGCGTCTGCCTTCTGCCTTGGCAAGCCAATAAACTGACAATGGTTCAAGAACATTTCCTGTGTTTTCTGGCAGCTGGGGTCTGTTTGCTTTGCGTCACTCTGAGGAAGGTTGGAGGATTTATTACCCAACTTAATGGATTTATTACCCAACAGAAATCACCCACACTTCCCCCTTTATGCTCACCAGCTAGGTGACTCCATATTGGTGTAAGTGTTAAAACTGTGCTAGGTGTGGGCTTTCTGGGGAGCAGACAAGGTGCTCACTGTTAAAGAAATGGGAAGGGAAGACCAGCACTCGGAGTATTGAAGATTACCAGTGAGTAACCGGGCAATGTAGGTATTCATTAATTCTGCTTTCCAAAGATGCAGTTTGTTTGTCTTGTGCATACCTTCCGGCCATTTTGTGTTTTTTCTAAGACGTCTGAACATAGGTAACTGTAATAAACATCAAATACTGCCACCAGCCTAGCCACGCATAGACCTCATTATGGTGTCTTGTATCCTCTCATAAACATAAATTGTGTATTTGTAACGCACACGTTTACCCGTAGGCATCGTGGTGCTAAATAAAAGATAATTATTGTTACCCAACGGTACACATTTTATCCACCTCAGATGGATGAAAGGCTGAGTGAACCTGTCGAGATTTGAACCTGTGCCCACGAGGTCCAACACAGGCCCCGACAATGGACGCATTAGTCCGCTAAGCCACCAGACCCACCTCTATTCATGCATCGTAATGTGTATATCATAATCATAAGAAATGTTATCCCTTGCTTGTTTTTCTAGAATAAGTGTCTGTAATATCAGACCCCCTAAAAGTGAAAAGCTGTCTATTTTCTCCAGTTGAAACAACAACTGCCATGTTTGGAGTTCGAGAATTAGGTTAATTTGAGTCTTACCTAATGGAGATTCCAGGATGGTGTATTTCGTGTGTGCTATTTAATTTCGCAGCTTCCAGCATTATATCCCAGCTGTGAGCAATAAAATGTTTCCCTATGTGTAAATGCTGAAATTTGGCTTCGAGCCATTAAATAGCGTTTGAGTGCCATCTAGTGGTAGATGGAGGGTAAACATGTTTCCAGTTCATGTTGATATTTCAGCGAGCTAATATTAAAGCTAAGTCAGTGGACCTCTTAGTAGCTTTCTCTGGTTTAAGATTCGAGAAGAGACTCAGAGGAACATTTACCAAGGTTTTGCATCAGGGTTGCGTCTCTTTTTGGTATTTACTAAGCTAGGCTTTGCATGGTTTAGTTATTATAAAGTAACAAAAGGCAGCGCAGAAGGCTGCCTTGCATAACTTTGTGCTGGGGAGGTGTTACATGGTGGAGCATGGGCATTCCCATGCATCTACCCATGGATTTCAGCTCATTCACAGATTTATAAAGATTTATAAAGATTTGTAAACCTGGGAATGCATCAAACAGCTATGCCTACCTGAAGCACGCAAACAAGGTGTCTGTTCCTGCACAAAACAATCCTGCCTATAACACAAGCACCCTTGAACTATGGTGCACGGGTGCCAGCATGGGCGCTAGGCCGCCCTAAGTGCGCCAGTGCAGGGAGAACGCTGTAGGGTGTTATATCTTAGCAGATATGGAGCTTTTCAGCCCTCCCTATTCACACAACGCAGCGTTGCAACTTATCTTGCTGCATTGTGATGCGTGAATTGTAAGTAAATATGTCCACAAGTATGCACACCTCAAATGTATTATGTGCTTTGCAAACTGATTTCTGTGTAAGTGTAGCAATGGTGTCTTATCATTAGGAATATATAGAGTGACAAGAGAAAAACATATATGGAATATCAGTTCCAGATGCATTACACTGAAGACAGCTTAAGGAGGGCCGGGGTGATTTCGATTGATCCTCTCAAGAGTCAAGTAAGCTCTGTTTGCTATATTAAACTGAATTTATTTATATCTTGTGTTACGCAATATCTTATATGGGTCGGCTAGTATCTTTTTCCATTCCGACTCATATAAAGGCCTAGCTAGTTCTGATCCCCTTTGTGTGCGTTGTTTATTGCGAGATACATTGAGGTATTATGTGAAAGCTCTGCACAGCCATTTAATGAAGCATTTGATTTGCCACCCCCCACGGGATGAAGAGTTTGTAGAACTTCATGTGTGGGTGGTTCTGTGTCAGGTATACTTCAGAACCTCTGAAGTACATGTCTGATTCTCTGATACATACGGATTTGCCCATTTGGATAATCATAATCTTGTCTTAATGTCTCAAGTTGTGGCAGAAACCCATTTGAGAACAGAAATAGAAAGACTCTACTCCTTTATTGAACCAAAGGCTAAGTTGTGATAATGGTGTTCATGCAACCTCACAGTAGTGTTGTTGATGCAGAAGGGAAGGTGCGTTTTGTAAGTGCTAAAGCACATTTTAGACATACTAAGGCAGTGTTTGGATTTAAACTTGAAGTGTGTCAATCTCAACAAAGGGCCATCTGTTAGGTGTGAATCCAGTCTGAATCAGATAGTGCCCTGTAAGCCATCCACTTAACCATTGTAATTGGGCTGCTGAGTAGTATTTTTTCAAGAGTTGGAAGACCAAATCCACCCACAGCAGCCAGTAATTGCAAAGTTGATAGGCCTACTCGGCCAGCTCACCCAGTAATTAATTGGACCAAGTGTTTGAAAATGATACGGAGCAAAATCAAGGCAGGGATACAAAGTAATACATCAAATACAGAAGCGTAAGCATTTTGACGAAGACCACTCGACCCATCACCGGCAACACGGACAGATTGCAGTTTGTGTTTTAAGACTCCACGTTGCTTTACCGAGATTACAGGCAACAACGATGCAGCCTAGATTACCTCTGAATATGTAGATTAACTTTGTTACCTGAGTATCTGAAACACCAGAGGCAATCTAGGTTCTCCCCTAGTTTATCAAAAGATGCAGACCCCTCGCCTATATTTGGGCTTGGAGAAGCAATTGTAAACACAGAAAAGGAAAGACATTTTAAACAAGCATTTGCAAAGTCAGTAGGTCTCACTATTTTTAAAGAGTCCATTTGCATGCCTTGAAAAGCTGCAAAAAAACTTTTTGTGATGCTGCTTGAAATATCATAGGCCATTCTTTACTAGAGGTCCCTAGAGACAGGCACAAGTCTTTGCTGTACCAGAAGGCAGTACCTTATGTCATTAAAAGAGGCGCCTTTAGTCAGACATAACTACTCTCTATTCCAGGCTGTAGTACCTTAAACTGTTGGTTTACTTGGGTGCTAATGAAGAAACCACTGCCCCTTCAATTTCAGAATACTTGGGTCAGAGTCTTCAATTGACAGCAGTGCAATCAATGCATTCCTTTTTAGGTCTCGCTGAACCAGCGTTGTTCTGCAAGAGTTATAGTAAGGGGCATTAAAAAATGCTCCCAAAGTCTGCAGGCGGATCGAGCACAGTGCATGTGCGCCAGGCGCGTGCACCATTTATCCACCTACAGCCTTTGGGAGCGTTTTCGCGGAGCCACTGAGAACATCAAAGCGGCCGCGAAATGCTCACCATTTGCCACCCCCTCCCTTATCTCACTTCCTGCTTGTATTCAGATGTCTCTCTCACTGCGTCTCTCTCTCCTTTCTGCTGATTTTACACCCAGATGTATTTAAAAATGCTCCCCTCATGTATTACCTCCCAGTCTAGTGCTGCAATTATACTGCTTGGGAGTATTCAGAAGACTCCCTTACTGCTCCTCGATCCATAATCAGCTGTATTTATACCCTGAGGTAATTAAATGCCTCTGACACACCTGCCCCAGCCATTGCTATATTTATATCCCTGAAGCAGACAAATGTCTTGTTCTCCTTTCTCTGCTGTGGGGCACACACGTCTTAAACCCACCACATCCTTTTCCGTGCTCTGTTTTACTCAGCCCCCTGCTTCAGCCATGTCCTGCACCCTCACTCGTGTACCTGAAGGCACTGGAGTGATTTACATGAGCACCATGTACATTATACTGACACTTAGACACACTGCGTACTCACACACTTTGCACTCACACACTGCACACTCACACACTGCGCAATCACACACTGTGCTCTCACACTACTTAAGGCCACACACACTGCGCACTCACACACTGTGCCCTCACACTACTTTAGGCCACACACACTGCGCACTCACACACTGCGCACCCACACTACTTTAGGCCAGACACACTGAGCCCACACACTACTTTAGGCAACACAGACTGCGCCCTCACACTACTTTAGGCCACACACACTGCACTCTCACACTACTTTAGGACACACACACTGCGCCCTCACACTACTTTAGGACACACACATTGCACCCTCACACTACTTTAGGCCACACACACTGCGCCCTCACACTACCTTAGGCCAGACACACTGCACCCTCACACTACTTTAGGCCACACACACTGTGCCCTCGCACTACTTTAGGACACACACACTGCACACTCACACACTGCGCACTCACACTACTTTAGGCCAGACACACTGAGCCCACACACTACTTTAGGCCAGACACACTGCACCCTCACACTACTTTAGTCCACACACACTGCGCCCTCACACTACTTTAGGACACACACACACTGCGCCCTCACACTACTTTAGGCCACACACACTGTGCCCTCACACTACTTTAGGCCACACACATTGCGCCCTCACACTACTTTAGGCCACACACACACTGCACCCTCAAACAATGCACCCTCACACACTCTGCACCCTCACACACTCTGCACCCTCACACACTCTGCACCCTCACACACTCTGCACCCTCACACACTCTGCACCCTCACACACTGCACCCTAACACACTCTGCACCCTCACACACAATTACACTCTACTGAATACAACATACACTCCAACCAATACCACTCAGTGCCACATAATTATATGCTACATAATTACACTGCGCTCAAAGCAACATACATTCCAAATACCACTCAGTGCCACATAATTACACACCAAATAATTACACTCTACTGAATACAACACACAATACCCATCAGTGCCACATAATTATATGCTACATAATTACAATGCAACATACACTCCAAACAATACCACTCAGTGCCACATAGTTACACGCCACATAATTACACAGCACTTAATGCAACATACACTCCAAATACCACTCAGTGCCACATAATTACACACCACATAATTACATTGCACTCAATGCAACATACACTCCAAATACCACTCAGTACCACATAATTACCCGCCACATAATTACACTGCACTCAATGCAACATACACTCCAAATACCACTCAGTGTCGCATAATTACACGTCACATAATTACACTGCACTCAATGCAACATATACTCCAAATACCACTCAGTGCCACATAATTACACACAACATAATTAAACTGCACTCAATGCAACATACACTCAAAATACCACTAAGTGCCACATAATTACCCGCCACATAATTACACTGCACTCAATGCAACATACACTCCAAATACCACTCAGTGCCACATAATTACACTGCACTCAATGCAACATAGCTCCAAATACCATTCAGTGAAACATAATTACACGCAACATAATTACACTCTACTAAATACAACATACACTCCAGACAATACCACTCAGTTCCACATAATTACACGCCACATAATTGCACTGCGCTCAATGCAACATACACTCCGAATACCACTCAGTGCCACATAATTACACGCCTAATAATTACACTGCACTCAATGCGACATACACTCCAATTACCATTCAGTGGCACATAATTACATGTCACATAATTACACTGCACTCAATGCAACATACACTCCAAGTACCACTCAGTGCCACATAATTACACGCCACATAATTACACTGCACTCAATGCAACATACACTCCAAATACCACTCAGTGCCACATAATTACACGCCACATAATTACACTCTACTGAATGCAACACACACTCCACACAAAACCACTCAGTGCCACATAATTATATGCTACATAATTACACTGCACTCAATGCAACATACACTCCAAACAATAACACTCAGTGCCACATAATTACACGCCACACAATTACACTCTACTGAATACAACATACACTCCACACAATACCACTCAGTGCCTCAAAATTATATGCTACATAATTACACTGCGTTCAACGCAACATACACTCCAAATACCACTCAGTGCTACATAATTACACACCACATAATTACACTCTACTGAATGCAACACACACTCCACACAATACTACTCAGTGCCACATAATTATATGCTACATAATTACAAAGCAACATACACTCCAAACAATACCACTCAGTGCCACATAATTACACGCCATACAATTACACTTTACTGAATACAAAATACACTCCTCATAATACCACTCAGTGCCACATAATTCTATGCTACAATATTACACTGCGCTCAACACAACATACACTTCAAATACCACTCAGTGCCACATAATTACACGCCACACAATTACACTGCACTCAACGCAACATACACTCCAAATACCACTCAGTGTCACATAATTACACGCCACATAATTACACTGCACTCAATGCAACATACAATCCAAATACCACTCAGTGCCACATAATTACGCGCCACATAATTACACTGCGCTCAATACAACATACACTCCAAATACCACTCATTGCCACATAATTACACGCCACATAATTACACTGCACTCCATGCAACATACACTCCAAATACCACTCTGTGCCACATAGTTACATGCCACATATTTACACTGTACTCAATGCAACATACACTCCAAATACCACTCAGTGCCACATAATTACACGCCACATAATTACACTGCACTCAATGCAACATACACTCCAAATACCATTCAGTGCCACATAGTTACATGCCACATCATTACACTACCCTCAATGCAACATACACTCCAAATACCACTCAGTGCCACATAGTTACACGCCACATAATTACACTGCACTCAATGCAACATACACTCCAAAAACCACTCAGTGCCACATAATTACACGCCACAAAATGTGTACTCTTCTGAATGCAACACGCACTCCACACAATACCACTCAGTGCCTCATAATTATATGCTACATAATTACAATGCACTCAATGCAACATACACTCCAAACAATACCACTCAGTGCCACATAATTATACGCCACACAATTACACTCTACTGAATACAACATACACTCCACACAATACCACTCAGTGCCAGATAATTATATGCTACATAATTACACTACGCTCAACGCAACATACAATCCAATACCACTCAGTGCCACATAATTACACGCCACATAATTACACTGCACTCAATGCAACATACACTCCAAATACCACTCAGTGCCACAGTTACACGCCACATAATTACACTCTATTAATCTATCCCATCACCACAGCGTCACTCAGCACCACCACAGCATCACTCAGGGGCACCATAACATCACTATGCGCTACCACAGCATCACTGAATGCCACAGCATCACTCGTCGCCACCACAACATCCCTCAGCGCCACCACAGCATCAATCTGTGCAACCACTCAACAACAACTGGTTCAAATATGTTCTCTCAATGTTTCAAGCTTTATTACAAATGTCACAAAAAGATGTTAATATTTCACTTCTGTTCTTGGATTTTCGTTACAATAAAATACACTGAACATAATCTTCACAAAAGTTATTTACAAAAGTTTAAGCTATTGCCATTATAAATTACAATAACTTTTATTTAAAAATAAAAGCAATTGTTATTTGTAATATCATTACAGCTCAATGCAACATACACTCCGAATACCACTCAGTGCCACATAATTACACGCCTAATAATTACACTGCACTCAATGCGACATACACTCCAATTACCATTCAGTGCCACATAATTACATGTCACATAATTACACTGCACTCCATGCAACATACACTTCAAATACCACTCTGTGCCACATAATTACATGCCACATAATTACACTGCACTCAATGCAACATACACTCCAAGTACCACTCAGTGCCACATAATTACACGCCACATAATTACACTGCACTCAATGCAACATACACTCCAAATACCACTCAGTGCCACATAATTACACGCCACATAATTACACTCTACTGAATGCAACACACACTCCACACAAAACCACTCAGTGCCACATAATTATATGCTACATAATTACACTGTACTCAATGCAACATACACTCCAAACAATAACACTCAGTGCCACATAATTACACGCCACACAATTACACTCTACTGAATACAACATACACTCCACACAATACCACTCAGTGCCTCAAAATTATATGCTACATAATTACACTGCGTTCAACGCAACATACACTCCAAATACCACTCAGTGCTACATAATTACACACCACATAATTACACTCTACTGAATGCAACACACACTCCACACAATACTACTCAGTGCCACATAATTATATGCTACATAATTACAAAGCAACATACACTCCAAACAATACCACTCAGTGCCACATAATTACACGCCATACAATTACACTTTACTGAATACAAAATACACTCCTCATAATACCACTCAGTGCCACATAATTCTATGCTACAATATTACACTGCGCTCAACACAACATACACTTCAAATACCACTCAGTGCCACATAATTACACGCCACACAATTACACTGCACTCAACGCAACATACACTCCAAATACCACTCAGTGTCACATAATTACACGCCACATAATTACACTGCACTCAATGCAACATACAATCCAAATACCACTCAGTGCCACATAATTACGCGCCACATAATTACACTGCGCTCAATACAACATACACTCCAAATACCACTCATTGCCACATAATTACACGCCACATAATTACACTGCACTCCATGCAACATACACTCCAAATACCACTCTGTGCCACATAGTTACATGCCACATATTTACACTGTACTCAATGCAACATACACTCCAAATACCACTCAGTGCCACATAATTACACGCCACATAATTACACTGCACTCAATGCAACATACACTCCAAATACCACTCAGTGCCACATAGTTACATGCCACATCATTACACTACCCTCAATGCAACATACACTCCAAATACCACTCAGTGCCACATAGTTACACGCCACATAATTACACTGCACTCAATGCAACATACACTCCAAAAACCACTCAGTGCCACATAATTACACGCCACAAAATGTGTACTCTTCTGAATGCAACACGTACTCCACACAATACCACTCAGTGCCTCATAATTATATGCTACATAATTACAATGCACTCAATGCAACATACACTCCAAACAATACCACTCAGTGCCACATAATTATACGCCACACAATTACACTCTACTGAATACAACATACACTCCACACAATACCACTCAGTGCCAGATAATTATATGCTACATAATTACACTATGCTCAACGCAACATACAATCCAATACCACTCAGTGCCACATAATTACACGCCACATAATTACACTGCACTCAATGCAACATACACTCCAAATACCACTCAGTGCCACAGTTACACGCCACATAATTACACTCTATTAATCTATCCCATCACCACAGCGTCACTCAGCACCACCACAGCATCACTCAGGGGCACCATAACATCACTATGCGCTACCACAGCATCACTGAATGCCACAGCATCACTCGTCACCACCACAACATCCCTCAGCGCCACCACAGCATCAATCTGTGCAACCACTCAACAACAACTGGTTCAAATATGTTCTCTCAATGTTTCAAGCTTTATTACAAATGTCACAAAAAGATGTTAATATTTCACTTCTGTTCTTGGATTTTCGTTACAATAAAATACACTGAACATAATCTTCACAAAAGTTATTTACAAAAGTTTAAGCTATTGCCATTATAAATTACAATAACTTTTATTTAAAAATAAAAGCAATTGTTATTTGTAATATCATTACATCTAAGTCACATAAATACAACACATATTGCATTACAAATGCTATAGGTGTCACATTTGCAAAAGTTAAAAGTATTGGCATTGTAAATGACAAAGCTATTAATTTCGCTATTTTCAAAACCAACACATATATAAAAAAAATTGTCATTTACAATACCAATAGCTCAAACTTTCCTAATGCGAGACCTATTGCTTTGCAAATGCTTGTTGAGTGAAAGGTGTGTAGCAGCCTTTGGGGAACATGTGGCTAAAGCAGTCGAATGCTGCTCTTGGACAGTCTTTGATATTATACTATTGTACTGGATTTGCATTCATAGCGCTTATTGCCCCTGAAGAGGTACAGATGCACAGTGAGGGTGGGTTGCATGGCATTCTGTGACAGTGCCTTGGATGGAAATCTGTCTATATCTGAAGTGTGGCCTAACTGGGTATTATAGATTTGTGTGTGAGGAACAAAGCTGATATCTTGTTTTATGTTTGCTGCTGAACCTATACATGAGATTAAAGCAAAGATGAGTAAAGAATAATGCATGTTCATGCAAGCGTTCATGAAGGCAGTCATGCAGGCGTGTATACATGCAGGCAGCTGTCCATTCAGGAAAGCATTCATGCAGACCAGTACTCATGCAGACAAGAGGCCATGCAGGTGTATACCAACCACCTAGATAGGAATAGAGGTACCAGTGAGTATTGTGTTGGGTCAAGCCAGGAGTGACAGAAGTACAACCCCTGACACTAGAGCTAAGTCACCAGGAAATCCATACTAATATATTAAAGAGAGAGCCCAAACCTTTGAGGCGGGTAATCTCAGGAACCACAGCACCAATCACAACACCCAATACAGCGTTGGAAAGGGCAGTTGCAGCAGAAGGACATAGGCTATGCAGACGCCCACCATATACATTTAAAAGGTAAAAGAACCGTGCCAGCAAAGTAGTCCCTTGTGGGCGTGTCTGCCTTGTGCTGTGGGGGTGTGCTGGGGGCGTGACAAACGCTGGGGGCGTGTGGTACGTTCCGCCCTTCATGCCATGTCTCATATCGTGTGCTAATCCCACCCTGCTCCCTTTAAATACTCCTTCACCCCATAATCATAACCCACCCTTACTCCTTAAAATACCCGAACACCCTTAAACACTAACCCATCTTAACCCTATAAATATGCCCTGTACCCCAAAACCCAAACCTAGCCCTAAACCCTAAAAATACCCCTGTACCCCAAAACCCAAACCTAGCCCTGAACCCTAAAAATAACCCAGTACCCCAAAACCCAAACCTACCCCTGAACCCTAAAATACCCCTGTACCCAAAAACCCAAACCTAGCCCTGAACCCTAAAAATACCCCTGTACCCCAAAACCCAAACCTAGCCCTGAACCCTTAAAATACAGCTGTACCCCAAAACCCAAACCTACCCCTGAACCCTAAAAATACCCCTATACCCCAAAACCCAAACCTAGCCCTGAACCCTAAAAATACCCCTCTACCCCAAAGCCCATACCTATCCCTAAACCCTAAAACTAACCCATAACCCAAAACTATATCTGAACCCTTAAAATACACAAACACCCCAAAACATATACCTCAGTACCCCAAAACATATACCCCTATACCCATACTTACCTTATCCAAACATTAAAAAAAAAACATGCTTTTAACATTTATGCATTTACAACGAATTTCGTTGTAAATGTATGCGTGGTAAAAGCATATAAAATGTAATGTCATGCGTTATATTGGCATTGCGGAGTCATGGTACTTTCGTAATGAAAGTATGCAGAGTGATGATATGCGGAAAGAAAGTTGCGGAATAATGGGTGTTTACCCTCCCCCGGTAAGTACATTGGTGGCACGGCGGCCCACATCTCCGGCAACATACTCATATTTTTTCACCACCCATTTGAAAAATGCACAGGTCTCTCTCATTGATGGCCAGCACCGACATACACTTTTAGACACACCTCCCGCCACAAGTTCTAGAATTGCGAACTTTAGAGCTGGGGAGCTACGTTCGAATCTCGGCATCAGCTCAACATCCTGTGATTCCAGGCAAATCGCTTTGTCTCCCCGTGCCTACCACAAATGAATGTGTTCTTCTGTAATGTAAATTGTGCTCATGCCATGTTGTCGAGTTTGCGCTATATAATATTGCAAGGAAAAATAAAGTAGGGAAACTCGAGTTCACACACTACTGAACGCGCACTCTTAAGTGCATCAGCAGTGCACTGTGAATCGGAGCGTTTCACAGGCCTGTCACAGATAAGAAATGCTATCAAAACGAAATCCTACAAAACAATATACTACTGGCCGGCAGCAATTCATACCCGGACAACGTCGGGACGGGCTGCTAGTACTATATAAAGACAGCACATGTAAATGCCATGATGAAAAGAATGGGGTATTACTCTAAAGTACAATGCAACAAAATACAAACGTTTTCTGGATTGAGAAGGGAGAGCTTGTGTATAAAAGAAAAGCAATACAAGTGTTGAACATGCATGACTTAAAAGAAGACCATGCTGGCCCATGGGAGGAGCCAGCACAAGATGGACTTGATGTCCCGAAAGGCCTCTGGGCCCAGTGATAATGGTGGTGACAACGATACTGAAGTGCCTACGAGAGGTAAACAAAGGGCCTACAGCCCAAGATACATTGTGCCACATTATGTTGTCGGGGATGACAAGTGGTTTGCAATTCATGAGGTGGCCTTGCAGATGTTTAGCGTCCCAGAAGAGAACTGAGAGTGTAGTTGATGGAAGCACATGTCCATTGTTCAGAATAATACACTAGTATCCCTTGATGCAGCTGACCAAGTTACCTATGACCCCATGAACGAGGCCCTCATAACCTAATCTGGTCAAATTCCCAGAAAAGTATCACCTGAAGTTCATGGACAGCCAGAAGCAGTCACCCCAGTCTTGGGTGGATTTTGTAGAATCATCTGCTATGGCACTGGATGGTTGAGTGAAGGACAATGAGGTAAAGGATTATGATCGACTGTATAATTTGACCATGCTGTTGCACATCTTGAGTAATTTCTTTACAGTCAGCTCAGCATCCAAGTGCCCACTAAGGTACCCGGGAGTGATAATAAGAAGGGTGTCCTAGGGTCCCTTCTGCAGAGGGACGTGGAAGGCTAGGATAAACAGAAAAGGTCTGCAAGCGGCTGTCAAAGAGTTTTGAGGGGAATGATTCCCAGACCACTTCAGAGCAGAAGAAATGACGTTCTGGCAGGAAGAAGTCATGGTGCCATATGACCAGGCCTGTGCAATTACCATCTACAGACGAGGCACAAGAGGGGGGACCTTGTATGTACCTGAAGCCTACCACAGGTGGGCACACTCCAGGGGTGACTGTGTATTCTTAAGGGTATATCCTTCCCAGGAGGAGAGGGTAGAGCCTGTCCTAGTAGCACTTAGTTGGGAGATGGACCAAGAAGGGAACCTGGTGACTGCTGAGGGCGGTAGACATCAGTTCCAGGAGGTAGCAGTGAATGGGATCTCTATTAATGCTCTCAATCAATAAAATGACTTGCTTAGCATGGCAGCTACCCAGAATATAGAGGGATTATTTCTCTCTAGCCGTGGAATCCCCAAAATAATGATGTGATTTGGAGAAACTATCAAATTAAAGGCAACCACCTCCTTGTGACGTTCCAGAGAGACCTGAAGTAGAATTGCCATCAAGTCTACAACTCCTCAAGACAGTGAAGATCCGTCAACAATCTGAACCCATTACGGCTTTACCATCTTTCAAAATGGAATGTGTAACTTGGTAGCCCACCCCTTATTAATATATATGCCAGAAGCCCAGACTCGAGGAGCACAGATATTGAGACAGTTTCCTTTGCACCCAGATGCAGTTGGACCGGGAGAACGAAAGAACGTGTACCGACTCCCTCAAAGAAACTAGAAAGACCCAAGCTAGGGATACTGATATTACTCGTCCTTTCATCCATTTTCAAAGGACAAGACTTGGCTTTTCCTGGAACCCAAAAAGATCTGACTGAGTGAGCACAGCCCCAAACCAAATGATCTCAGTCAGCACAACATCAGCAAAGACCAGCCTTCCGTCGTTGATCCTTCCTAGACTCGGACAAACAACCCCTGGCAGTTCAGATCTGCATCAGAAACTCCTTGGAGGTGGATCTGGAATTAGATGAGGGGTTTGACTCATCAGAGGTTTCGAGGCTGCAGACCTGAAAAACCTTTTTCACAGCTTATGCAGTCCATTCTTCTCTCTTGAAGCTGATTAATCAATTAGGCTTGATCAAGAAGCTCAGCGAAGGAAGAGGCACAAGAGATCCGGGCAAGCTCATCGCCATACAGAGTCCCCTAAGAGGAGAATGAGTATGAAGTTGAGCAAAGAAACGAGGATGCATCTAGTGTCAGTGGAGTGTATCCCCCTCGAAGCAGCATCACCTGTATTGTCCTGGGCAGGGAGCAGTGTGTCCTCTTGCAGTTTGTCCCTGTCAGAGCTGGAGGGCAGGCGAACACAGAGGGCCCTGATATCATAACTGCCTACCCTTGCCTTTGAGGAGGATTACCCTCAGCTGCTGAGAAGAAGGCAGCCACAATTCTTGCCCTGGAGGAGAAAGAGTTGACCTTGCACTTAGAAGAGGTTAAGAATATCCCTTGGATATTCCCATTTCATTCTGATTTTAGATGTGTTGTGCACAATTCACGGAGACATGTAAAACTATGTAAAGAGGGACTACGGTAGTACTACTTTACACACTTGAAAATATCTTTGTGAATAAGCTCCATTGAACAACAAGCATTTGCGAGAGTGTGAGCTACTGGCATTGTAAATGACATTGTCTTTTATTTATGTGTTGTTTTAAAACAGATACATAAAAGGCGTTGTCATTTACAATGTCAATAGCTTAAACTCTTGCAAATGCTAGACCTATTGCATTTCAAATTCTTGCTATAAAATAAAACTAGCACCAGAGACAGTCTTGGCGCGTGACTTCAGGAGAGAGACTGCAAGTTAACAGTTTCTCTAGGGACTGTCCTTGACTATTACAAAGTTAAACTTGTTGTAACAAAGGTTTTCACCGCGACACGTTTACCGCACACAGCACACCCCAGTGACAGCAAGACAACCACGGAACAAGTGTCACAAGTGACAGAGACAGGCTCACAGCCTTGACAAGTGCACCTCGCAGGTTAGCAACAGGAACAGACTGAAGTAGTGACTGCATCCGAGAGATGATGGAAGTGAAAGACGCGCTGTAGTGAGTGCTACTGATTGTGACAGATTTAAACACTGCTCTAGTGCGGGACTCCCATAGTGATAGTCTTACTGGACATACAAACTTCAGTGACTGCGTGCAGACAGCGAGCCGTTAATACCCGTGAGAAAGAGTGACAGCAAAGAGTCGTACTATACTAATTATACTCGAGAGCTGGCAGGTGCACCTTTGCTGGCAGCGGGGCTTTCAGAGCGACTTACACTTACACACTGCACCTCAGTGACAGCAGGGCGACTTGACGACTTGGAACAGAGAGTGAACCTGAAAGTGACGGACACACACTTACCGCGTTGGACGCTGAGTGACAGCAGTGACTGAAGTGTGAGCACTCCCCGTTGACAGCTCTCGCAGAGATGCTTAGTGCTCATCCGGTGAAGTCAGTGATGGGCTGTGTTGGTCTCCGGGACAGCAGTGACATCCTTTCCCAGGGCTCCCCTGATGACCGCACTGACAAATTCAGTGAGCGCTCCTGCAGAGAATGCTCCTCCAGTGACAGCAGTCAGTGAGTGACGCACACTCTGGGTGCCTCTCCGGTGAAAGTAGAAACAGCCTAGTAGTAACTCCTCCAGTGACAGCATCAACAGTCTCAGTGCTCGCTCCTCCAGCGACAACAGTGACAGACTCAGAGAAAGCTCCACCAGTAACCAGCCTCAGTGAGCGCTCCTCCAGTGACAGAGAGAATGCTCCTCCGGTGACGGCCTCTCTGGGTGCCTCGCCAATGACAGCAGAGACAGCCTCAGTGGCATTGTGAGGCCATTTACTAGAAGTTTAACAACATCCTGTTACAAGCTGTCAGCCGCATCTGTCTCTAAGCTCCATGTTCACGAGCAGCTGAGAATAGATGTGACAATGGTATAGCGGCTAGTAGCTAGGTTTAACCTATTTCTAGGCACCCCCTGTTTTGCTAGATGAAGGAACAGAGGCACATGGAAGTAAAGTGATTTACCCAAGACACGAAGTACGGTTAATCGAGATTCTGCTTGTGACACACGGCTAGCGACCTAATCCCACCATCACAAGAAACAAAGCACGAAGAAAGCAAACAAGGGCGGAAATCGAAACTAGGGGTGTGCGCGCACTACAGTGGAGCGGGGGCGAGGGAGCCTGTTGTCTGTGACGCTCTGATGCGCATAACAGACACCAATGGGAATGGGAGGAGCCAAGGCGGGACATGCACCCGCCTTTGCCCAATTGCTTGTTGGCTTTTTTTTTTAAAGCATGCAAAAGCCAATTGCAGTAGTCGAAAGCTAAAGCACACGCACAAGCGTGTAGTCAGCTTTCAAAACCCCCTACATGAGGTCTCGCCCTGCGCGACAGTGTTGTGCACTGCAACGCTAGGCGCGAGACCTAAAAAGCAGTAGGATAGAGCGTGTTTTGCCTGCAACAACAGGCAGGACAAAGCTATTTGAGAATATAGTGCTCAGAGGCTGTAATTAAAGTCTACAGAGCAACAACACATGTAACGGGGGGGTCGCCATGGGACGTTACAAAATGAGGCAAGGCAGTACTAAGCATTTTGACCAATGAACAGCCAATAAAATATGTGGGCGGAGAGTGGACGAACTTCAAGTCCCTACCTCAATACATCAAGCCTCACAGAGCAACGCATGCACTGTCCAGGCTCCACCTAAAAATAAGTAGAAATGCATTTTAATATGGTTGTGAGCATTTGGCCCTAAGAGGGTGCCATGCATTGTGAATGGAAACAAATCATAGTAGCTTATACAGATGTGTTCTAGCAGGAGAGACAAATAATGTAATATGAGCAAACCAAAGGGGCACACACATAAATATCTTTATCAGGCGTTGAAGCAATTTAAGATTATTATTTACTTTTGTCGTGTGCGAGTCTACAATCGGTGCAAATAATAGCAATATGAACTGTTACTTATGGTTGCTGGATGGCGAGTTGTGTGCCCATGCAGAAATATGATAATAGTTGTCATCCAGAAATACATTAAAGCACGTGAGAATAATCCTGAAGGTGAAATGGCAGGGGAACTTCTTCCCCACACATTCCGATAAGGCAGTCAATCCCATGCACTCAGTTTGCTACCAGCCCCTTCCATTCAGAAGAGTATTGTGTGTAACAGTCCTCTCAGTGCAGTATAGTTAAACAATGTCTGCGTACGCCACAAAACATAGACCAGTGCAGTATTGTTCAAATAACACATGTGCACCCACCCACTCTGCGTCGCAATACTATATAGTTAAAAAATATAAAAACAGATGTGTGCATTTCCTAACTTCTGCCATTCCCATGTAGCGTAACAAAAGCTCCTGCAGCCCTCACGGTGAGGGGGAGGGGGGGGGGGGCGGTCCTCAGCAAAAGTGTAGATGGTAGGTCGGGGTGGGGTCCCTCCATGTGCATTGCAGGGGGCCCCTTCAGGTTTCGTTACACCACTGCAGTTCCATGTGTGTAAATTCTAAGGGCCTCATTTATGAGAAGTGATGCGTCGCTGCGTGAAAACAGCGATGCGTCACTTTTCACTGCGCACTCCTTGCGACACCAATGATGCGTCATATTTAATGTATGACGCATCATGTCGCAAGGACTTACAGATACGTCAGTATTCCTGACGTATCTGTAAGCGCAAAAGTGACGCATTGCTGGAGTGTGTCACAAAAGTGACGCAACTCCAGCAATGCATCCTTTCACATGGGGAAAGCCCCATGTGAAAGGGCTTGCGTCAGTCTTACGCCTGCTGTGAGGCAGGCACAAGATATTGACGCAACAGCATCCTAAAAGTGACGCAGTGAAATCTCATAGATTTCACTGCGTCACTATTACGAGGCTTTTTGCGGGGGAACGCCCCCTCTGCATACATTATACCTGACGCAGGTATAATGTGGCGCAGGGGTTTAAAAAGTGACGCATCTACCTAGATGCGTCACTTTTTAAATATGGCGCAACGAGGCGCATTTTTTACGCCGCTGGTGCGTCACAAAAAGTCACGCACCGGCGGCGCAAAACTGATGTAAGGCTTCATAAATAAGGGCCTAAGCCTTTCAAAGTTCAGTGTGGTTCAGAACAGGGCTGGACTGGCTGTAGCGGGCACCGGGCGTTTCCCCGGTGGGCCGCCAGGGTGGGGGCCGGTTTTTGACCCCTGGGGGGCGTCTTCGTTACCGGGGCCGGAAATTTCGACCCCCGTAACAAAATCGGACAAAACCAACCGTAAAAAACCGCTCGGATCCACTCCCCCCCTTCCCTCCATGGGGGGCCGGACGATCAGTTTTCCAGGGCCGGTTTTGGTTCCAAGACCGGACCTGGTTCAGAAGCACTCTGATCGACCAACCCAAAAACATCAAACGACACCTGTCAAGGACATGCCAGTACTCCATGTACATTGAATAACATGTGGGGCATGTATTTCACAAGTGTTGCTTGCAGGTGTAAATCAAGTGGTGCATATAGCCGAACACACAACCTTGTGCAAGCACTTCGAAACAGCCCGGGCTACATTTGTGTGCCTTCCCCTACAACAACTCTTATCCTGTATAGTCCGGACAACACTTTGAGTGTGCAACCTTAGCTCCCAGATACTACTGAAAATACTCCATCCATGCACTGCTTAAGCAGTGTCATTGCAATTATGCAGATAGTGGAGGGCCAAATTATGTGGCAGGGTTGACTAAATTGGATCACTGAAATAATATAGACTGCCAAAATATCGACCTGCAAAAATATCGTTGAAAAAATATCGACAGACAAAATATCGACTTTCTATCTACAAACAGGTAAGTACAAAAATATCGAGTACAAAATATCGTTAACAATAATATAGATGTAAAAATATCGACTTTATTAAAAACAGTGTTAAATTAAATTAATATTAAATTTTAATTACTAAAATATACTTAAAAATACTTAAATTAAATTATAATAATTAAATAATAAATGAAAATAATAAAAATAATTTTTTACAATATTATTTGTTGGCCCTGAACCCTAAAATATACCCCTTTACCCAAAAACCCAAAACTGACCCTGAACCCTAAAAATACCCCTTTACCCAAAAACTAAAAACTGACCCTGAACCCTAAAAATGCCCCTTTACCCAAAAACTGAAAACTGACCCTGAACCCTAAAAATGCCCCTTTACCCAAAAACTGAAAACTGACCCTGAACCCTAAAAATGCCCCTTTACCCAAAAACTGAAAACTGACCTTGAACCCTAAAAATGCCCCTTTACCCAAAAAACTGAAAACTGACCCTGAACCCTAAAAATGCCCCTTTACCCAAAAACTGAAAACTGACCCTGAACCCTAAAAATGCCCCTTTACCCAAAAACTGAAAACTGACCCTGAACCCTAAAAATGCCCCTTTACCCAAAAACTGAAAACTGACCCTGAACCCTAAAAATGCCCCTTTACCCAAAAACTAAAAACTGACCCTGAACCCTAAAAATACTCCTTTACCCAAAATGTATCAATATTATTTAATTACCAAATAATTATTAATTAACAATAACAATAAAGTAAATATATTAGCACATTAGCTGTTATTATTTTAATAATTAATATTATTTTTCCCAATTAATTACTTAACAATAACACAAAATTATATATATTAAAATGTACTCTAATTAATGTAATTAACTAATTACAATTAATCAATTACCAATTAATTACTAATTCAAAATATGTACAAAATTATATTAATTAATTAACTAATTATTATTAATTATCAATTAATTATTAATTATAAATATTTACAAACATATATTAATTAATTAATTATTATTAAATTACTTCCCTCCCTATTCCCCTATAAACCCACAACCCGCTATAGAATTACATAACGCAATTATTAAAAAAACAAAATCCATATAATAAAATATTTTATAACATTAATACACACTTTTCACACATATTATTACATAAAATACACTATAAAATATTATATATTATTAAAAATTCGATATTTTTGCTATCTATATTTTTAACAGTCGATATTACTTCACTTACCTGAAAAACGATATTTTTGTAGTCGATATTATGTCCAGTCGATATTTTGTCCAGTCTATATTTAAAACTCAATATTATGTCCAGTCGATATTTTGGAGTCGATATTTTGTCTGTTCACCGACTAAATTATGTAGCAAAATGGTAAATGATGCAGTATAATGTGTATAATGTATGATACAGTTACTTCATTATGTTGTAATTTTTACACCTCTTAACACTCTCTAAACATTCGGTCCAAGTTATTACTATAAATTTACCACCCAAACATAGGAATAAGCAACAGAAAGGTGACCAGTCAATCTTTATGAAAGTTCTTCCACTGCTTGGTAACACGTTTAGAAACGTTTGATCCGTTCTAGCTAATACAACTGTTAAAATATGCAGATTATGCAGCAGATGATGGATGGATCATGTGGAAATCCGACAAGTTCATAATTTTGCAGACAACGCCTCAGCCGTAAATTTGCATATTTCCAGTGTCCCTGCATGTAACTACTGTCTTGTAAATTCCATATAACACTTTATAATGCACTTCAAAAGTGGCCCATCTTGATATTGATGTATGTAGCCAGGGATCGCGAGATCACAAGGACTCGAGTGCGCACTAACTAAAAGATAAATCTTTCAAAATTTTACATTTGACATAATTTTAATTCAAAAATGTTTTGTAACTTATTTCATTTTTGGTTTAAACAAATAAAGTACAGTTCATTGCAATATATACATAAACAAAACACAATTAGTGCCTTTTATCATACATTTTTTCACTGATCAATTGATACACAACACAGTTATATACATAACCCAATGCATTTCGGGGTTTACACCCCTTCGTCAGGGGCCTATAGAAGAAGAAAGGAAAAGGAAACCTAATTAGTTTCGATGCTTTTTAAAAAAAAAATAATCTATATTAAACCGATTGGTATTGAATTCTCTTACCTAACTAACTGGTTGGAGTATAAATTACGTGTACTAAATGGTTCCTGTAGAATCTGAAAAAATTATTATAATTACGTAAGTACATATACTGAAAGCTTACAGAAAGCACAGTATTTGGTGACATATTTACACATCGTTACCTTAGCTTCCAGTAGGTGAAAAAACTATCTGTAAATGATTACGAAAAAAATATATTTTTTGATCAAGAAACTGTCACTATTGTATCTGTCTTTAACAACCCACAAAGGTTTGTATGCCATTTAAATTAACGAACGCTCACCTGTGGATCAGTGACGTTAAACTGTAATGTAGAAGGAATCTAATGAAAATAAAAAAGTGAAGACCATGAAAGGCCTATCTTTAATAATATAACCTTCAGAAATTGCCGTCCATTCAAAATATAGGGGAAAGTTTGTGTTTACCTGCGAGCCTTTTATCAGATTCCCTGGGTCTCGCTAGATTACGGCGTTCTCCCGCACTAAATCAAAAGAATAAAATAAGACGCAGTACGCGTTTAGTATTCGGTTATCAAAAACCGGCTTTCCTCACTTTGAAAGTATCTCCCTAACTGTCACGCTTACCGGAGACTCAATAGAGGTGGCGTTGTAACGGCGTCTTCCCTCGTTGCATGCTCGGAGACCACTGGTCCATTATTTGTGTTGATGCAACAAATCCGATCTCGATATCGAGAACTGACTTAAGCTAAAGCGTATGGGCGCCATGTTTAAAGGGGGTTGTTTATAACTAGTTTGCTATGAATGCTACATTTTTGAGAATATTTAGAGCCACTCGTAGTCTGCTAAATTTTGGGTTGATATTTAGAGCCACTCATAGTCAACTGATCTCAAGATGATAAACAAATACGTTATTATAAATTACTAGTGACAGAGAAAAGAGACAGAAATAAAGGAAAGGGCTAAAGGAAGATATTATAGATATCAAGACAATTTCATACATTACGCATTTTTGTATCTACAACAAAATTCTAACTGTAACACAATAGTTAGTATCTAATTACCAATGAATGAACCACGTGTAATCTCACCAATTATAAGTATCACTGTGTTCATGACAACCCTCGAAAAATCAGCTATTAATTCTGGCCTAAAGTTAAAGAAAGCATATCATGTCCAGTTTATCATTAAGTCCATCAGGGACTACAGTTTGCAATTTACGAATCCAATATATTTCTCTCCTGAGTAAGATTTTGGCATTGTCCAACCCTAAACGCTGTGGAATTTGTTCAATAATCTGAAAACGAACTTGCGCTATAGTATGGTTTTGCTCAATCCAGTGCCTGGCCAGTGGTGAGGTTATGTTTTTGTTACGGATTCTACTCTTATGCTCTGCTAAGCGTATTTTCATCTTCCTGTCGGTTTTGCCAACATACAATAGTCCACATGGGCATTTTATAGAGTATACTACATGTTCCGCATTGCAATTTGCCGAATGCCTAAGCCCTATTTGTTCTCCTGTTTTGGGGTGAGATAGTTTGCTACCAGTGATTACATTATTGCAGTTCTTGCAGTTATAGCATTTAGTTGTGCCTCTAGGACTAGATGTTTCTAATGCCATATCATCTGGTCTACTCAACAATTCTTTAATGTTTCTTGACCTTGAGTATGCGAAAAGCGGTTTCTGTTCATAAAGGTGTTCAAAATCACTTTCCATTTGTAAGATGTCCCATCTTTTAAGTATCGTCTTTTTGATTTCTCTTGTTGCTGTCGAATACTTTGAAACGAATACCATTCTCTTTTTTGACTCTTTGGTCTTTTTTTGTAATAATTCCGTCCTAGGAATTGTTTTCACCCTTTCCATTTGCATGTCAATTAGCTTTTCCGGATATCCTCTGTTGAGATAACATTGTTTCTGTCTTTCAAAACTCTTGGCACATTGAGCATCGTCCGATGCTATCCTTTTTATTCTCATGAACTGAGACACTGGGAGGTTGTTCTTTAAAGTTGTTGGATGGAAGCTTCCATATTGAAGTGCTGTGTTTTTGTCAGTTGGTTTCTTGTAGAGTTCTGTACTTATCTTATTGCCTTCAATTTTTACTTGCACGTCCAGGAAAGGAAGTGTAGTGGTACTGGTTTGACTTGTGAATTTGATCCTTGGGTTGATTAGATTCAAACTTTGTATGTTGCGCTTAAGGTCTTCTATTGGTTTCTTCCAGACAAGGACAATGTCGTCAATGTACCTTTTATAGTACAGAATGCCAGTTTGCCACGTTATATCTTCTAAGATGTATTCCAGTTCAAATTTCGCCATGAAGATATTTGCGTAAATACACGCCCCTGGAAAACCCATGGCTGTTCCACTTAGTTGTGTGAAGAACTCAGTTTGCCATACAAAGTAACTGTTATGTAAACAAAACTCCAATAATTACATAATTAGATACTTTGTTTCTGGTGGTTTATCCATTCGCAGTAATGCCCATTCTATGGCTTCCAGACCCATTTGGTGAGGGATCGATGTGTAAAGTGACACAACATCTATTGTGCACAATACCAAACTTTCTTCAGTTTGTAAATTCATTGAAGTCACACTTCTTAAAAAGTGCGAAGTATCCTCTAGGTATGTTGGCCAATCTCGCATGAAAGCTTGCATGTGGGCATCAATAAATATGCCCAAATTTTCAAAAATTGAGGAACATCCTGAAACAATAGGTCTAATTGGAGGATTTTGTAAACATTTGTGTATTTTTGGCAAAAAGTATATTTTCGGTCTTCTCGGGTATAATTGCCTTAAGTATCTTTTGGTTGCATTAGTAATCCACCCTAGTTCTTCCGCTTTATCCAAAATACTATCCAAATTGTTTGCAATCTCGTTTGTGGGATCTTTTGGCAATTTCAAGTAAACTTCAGTATCTAAGACATGTTAATTGCCTTTCTTTATGTAGAACTCTGAATCCATAATCACCAACCCTCCTCCTTTGTCCGCCTTCTGAACAATTATATCCTTATTGTTGCGAAGAGTGCGTAATGCACTCAATTCGGCTCTTGTCAAGTTTTGTAGTTTGCTCTTGTATTTAATTTTCGTCATGTCCGCTTTAACAAGGGTTTCGAATAAATCCAAACTCTTGTGTGATACAGGCGCCATAAAACTGCTTTTAGGTTTAAATTGTTGCTCCGCGTTTTCAGTTGTCTCTATTGGATTCAAAATGGTGAAAAAATATTTTAATCGTAGAATCCTCATGAACTTAAAAAATGACACCTCTGTCTCCAATTCATTAGTCCGATATGTACTCACAAAAGTCGGGCCTTTGTTCAACAGTTGAATCTCGAATTTAGATGGAGAATATTTCGAAATATTAACTACTATATTCTGCTCTGACTTCGTAGCCCCTGCTTCTTCGCTTGTTCCTTCTCCTTTTCTTTCTCTTTTGCCTTTTCCTCTTCTTGTCTTTTGTCGCCAGATTGCGGTGGAATTTGATCCGGGGGTTTGGCAAGATTCAAATCCTTCTCTAAAAAAGGATCAATAGTTGATGTAGAAGCTGAATCAATTGTTACTGTTTTACCAAAATCCTTTTTCCGTGATTGCTCCTGGATAAGCGGTTGTCTGGTAGTACTAGTTTCACTGTCAGAGACCATACTCTCCTGAGATGAAGTTGCCTGTTGTTTCTTTCCTGTGAAACGTCTTTTTGCATAGACTTCCGCCCATGTATAGGCCTCATTCAGTTTATAGTCTATGGTGTCTCTCTTAAACTTTCGTAATTTTGTCTCCTCTAGTTCCTTTCCATATTTCTCCAATTTGATGTCCATATCCTCAAGGAATTTGCCCCACGGTTCTTCCTCCATTCTTTTAGATAGTTCTGATTTCAGATTATATATTTCTTCCTCTAATTCTGTGATTGTTTTGGCCAATTCTTCTATTAATAGCAATATTAAGTCCAGAGAACACTTATTTAAGATCTCGAACCATTTCTCCATAAACTTAGGGTTACTGTTCAAACGATATAACATGGGTCTGATTGCAAGCCTTAATCCTCGAGGGATTCTCTTCACACGGTGGTACTGGACTAGGGTGGTTGCGTGTAGCCGTTGGTTCAATTCACGTTTAGTTAGGTATTCTAATTGTCTCAGTTGCTGCGTAACTGAGCTTCCTTGAGCATCGAAAGATTTGGCCTCCTTGATTAATTTATATATTTGCGTTGCTTCGTCTGATGTGTAAACTTTAGTGTTAGCACGATTGTCCGTGATTGATGCTATGGATTCAAAAGACATTTTATCTATGGTGCTAATACCACATGTGTGCAGTAAAGAACTAAAAATGAATGGTTGGTGGTATTGCACTCCGTTAATCAAAGTAGAACACTTGTACGGTATGTGTGCTGCACTAGATTGGTGCCTGCCAACACCCTTAATCAATGTATGTAGCCAGGGATCGCGAGATCACAAGGACTCGAGTGCGCACTAACTAAAAGAAAAATTCTTTCAAAATTTTACATTTGACATAATTTTAATTCAAAAATGTTTTGTAACTTATTTCATTTTTGGTTTAAACAAATAAAGTACAGTTCATTGCAATATATACATAAACAAAACACAATTAGTGCCTTTTATCATACATTTTTTCACTGATCAATTGATACACAACACAGTTATATACATAACCCAATGCATTTCGGGGTTTACACCCCTTCGTCAGGGGCCTATAGAAGAAGAAAGGAAAAGGAAACCTAATTAGTTTCGATGCTTTTTAAAAAAAAAAAAATCTATATTAAACCGATTGGTATTGAATTCTCTTACCTAACTAACTGGTTGGAGTATAAATTACGTGTACTAAATGGTTCCTGTAGAATCTGAAAAAATTATTATAATTACGTAAGTACATATACTGAAAGCTTACAGAAAGCACAGTATTTGGTGACATATTTACACATCGTTACCTTAGCTTCCAGTAGGTGAAAAAACTATCTGTAAATGATTACGAAAAAAATATATTTTTTGATCAAGAAACTGTCACTATTGTATCTGTCTTTAACAACCCACAAAGGTTTGTATGCCATTTAAATTAACGAACGCTCACCTGTGGATCAGTGACGTTAAACTGTAATGTAGAAGGAATCTAATGAAAATAAAAAAGTGAAGACCATGAAAGGCCTATCTTTAATAATATAACCTTCAGAAATTGCCGTCCATTCAAAATATAGGGGAAAGTTTGTGTTTACCTGCGAGCCTTTTATCAGATTCCCTGGGTCTCGCTAGATTACGGCGTTCTCCCGCACTAAATCAAAAGAATAAAATAAGACGCAGTACGCGTTTAGTATTCGGTTATCAAAAACCGGCTTTCCTCACTTTGAAAGTATCTCCCTAACTGTCACGCTTACCAGAGACTCAATAGAGGTGGCGTTGTAACGGCGTCTTCCCTCGTTGTATGCTCGGAGACCACTGGTCCATTATTTGTGTTGATGCAACAAATCCGATCTCGATATCGAGAACGGACTTAAGCTAAAGCGTATGGGCGCCATGTTTAAAGGGGGTTGTTTATAACTAGTTTGCTATGAATGCTAAATTTTTGAGAATATTTAGAGCCACTCGTAGTCTGCTAAATTTTGGGTTGATATTTAGAGCCACTCATAGTCAACTGATCTCAAGATGATAAACAAATACGTTATTATAAATTACTAGTGACAGAGAAAAGAGACAGAAATAAAGGAAAGGGCTAAAGGAAGATATTATAGATATCAAGACAATTTCATACATTACGCATTTTTGTATCTACAACAAAATTCTAACTGTAACACAATAGTTAGTATCTAATTACCAATGAATGAACCACGTGTAATCTCACCAATTATAAGTATCACTGTGTTCATGACAACCCTCGAAAAATCAGCTATTAATTCTGGCCTAAAGTTAAAGAAAGCATATCATGTCCAGTTTATCATTAAGTCCATCAGGGACTACAGTTTGCAATTTACGAATCCAATATATTTCTCTCCTGAGTAAGATTTTGGCATTGTCCAACCCTAAACGCTGTGGAATTTGTTCAATAATCTGAAAACGAACTTGCGCTATAGTATGATTTTGCTCAATCCAGTGCCTGGCCAGTGGTGAGGTTATGTTTTTGTTACGGATTCTACTCTTATGCTCTGCTAAGCGTATTTTCATCTTCCTGTCGGTTTTGCCGACATACAATAGTCCACATGGGCATTTTATAGAGTATACTACATGTTCCGCATTGCAATTTGCCGAATGCCTAAGCCCTATTTGTTCTCCTGTTTTGGGGTGAGATAGTTTGCTACCAGTGATTACATTATTGCAGTTCTTGCAGTTATAGCATTTAGTTGTGCCTCTAGGACTAGATGTTTCTAATGCCATATCATCTGGTCTACTCAACAATTCTTTAATGTTTCTTGACCTTGAGTATGCGAAAAGCGGTTTCTGTTCATAAAGGTGTTCAAAATCACTTTCCATTTGTAAGATGTCCCATCTTTTAAGTATCGTCTTTTTGATTTCTCTTGTTGCTGTCGAATACTTTGAAACGAATACCATTCTCTTTTTTGACTCTTTGGTCTTTTTTTGTAATAATTCCGTCCTAGGAATTGTTTTCACCCTTTCCATTTGCATGTCAATTAGCTTTTCCGGATATCCTCTGTTGAGATAACATTGTTTCTGTCTTTCAAAACTCTTGGCACATTGAGCATCGTCCGATGCTATCCTTTTTATTCTCATGAACTGAGACACTGGGAGGTTGTTCTTTAAAGTTGTTGGATGGAAGCTTCCATATTGAAGTGCTGTGTTTTTGTCAGTTGGTTTCTTGTAGAGTTCTGTACTTATCTTATTGCCTTCAATTTTTACTTGCACGTCCAGGAAAGGAAGTGTAGTTGTACTGGTTTGACTTGTGAATTTGATCCTTGGGTTGATTAGATTCAAACTTTGTATGTTGCGCTTAAGGTCTTCTATTGGTTTCTTCCAGACAAGGAAAATGTCGTCAATGTACCTTTTATAGTACAGAATGCCAGTTTGCCACGTTATATCTTCTAAGATGTATTCCAGTTCAAATTTCGCCATGAAGATATTTGCGTAAATACACGCCCCTGGAAAACCCATGGCTGTTCCACTTAGTTGTGTGAAGAACTCAGTTTGCCATACAAAGTAACTGTTATGTAAACAAAACTCCAATAATTGCATAATTAGATACTTTGTTTCTGGTGGTTTATCCATTCGCAGTAATGCCCATTCTATGGCTTCCAGACCCATTTGGTGAGGGATCGATGTGTAAAGTGACACAACATCTATTGTGCACAATACCAAACTTTCTTCAGTTTGTAAATTCATTGAAGTCACACTTCTTAAAAAGTGCGAAGTATCCTCTAGGTATGTTGGCCAATCTCGCATGAAAGCTTGCATGTGGGCATCAATAAATATGCCCAAATTTTCAAAAATTGAGGAACATCCTGAAACAATAGGTCTAATTGGAGGATTTTGTAAACATTTGTGTATTTTTGGCAAAAAGTATATTTTCGGTCTTCTCGGGTATAATTGCCTTAAGTATCTTTTGGTTGCATTAGTAATCCACCCTAGTTCTTCCGCTTTATCCAAAATACTATCCAAATTGTTTGCAATCTCGTTTGTGGGATCTTTTGGCAATACCACCAACCATTCATTTTTAGTTCCATCTTGATATTGGCCACACAACATGTTGTTCATAGTCCTCATAACGAATGCTATCATGTAAATTCAATAGAACATTTGTGCGTACACCTCAGTGCACATAGTGATTTGTATTTTGTGCGTGCACTGCTTAAGTAACACTATCCTTTACATTACATAAAAAGGTGTGCATGCACCTCTTTGTCAATGCACTGCTTAACTAATGCTGTATTTTAAACTCCATAAAACACTTGAAACCTGCTCTCTTCCCTATGCAGCCCAGCCATTAATTGGCACATGTACTTCATAACTAATAACTCTCCTATCAATTGAATATAACACTTTGTCTAAGAACTCCAAAACTGCTCCAATAGCATAGTCCAGAGAGCACTTTCTAAGAACACCTCATTACCTCTCTGTGCCAAATATAGTTCAGCTGGTACACTGTGCATGCCCCTCAAAACTAATACCAGTCCTCAAACTCCACACAACATTCATGCATGCCTCTCAAAACGAATCCTGCTCTTTAAAGTTTATACAGCATTCATGCATGCACCCAAAAAGTACTACTGCTCCTTAAAGTCAAAACAACAATCGTGCATACACTTCAAAAGTGGTGCACATGCTATTTGAGACTTTTTTCATTTTAGCATTGGACTTAGAGACCACCCATTGCTTACCATTGGTTAGCTTCATTGTCACTCTCATTTGCTTGCTTTGTATTGGTCACCTGCTGTAGGCTTTTTCCTCTTTGTGTGTTTGTTTCCTCCCCTGGAGCATGGATGCATTACTTGTGTCCTTCCATGGCTTATCATTTTTAGGTGCTTCTTTTTTCTTTGTGTTTAAGCACCCTACCAGAGTGCCTTTTTCTTCTGTCTCCCTATTTTACTTCTCAACCCTCTGTGCTCCACCCTTGTATGCCTGCTTACCCCCATTCACACACACACCCTCCTTAGGATGTCCATGTTGCTTTGCCACCACCCTCCCTCCCGTTTGGCACTGTTGCCTTAAATCTACCCTTCCTCCCATTGTCTGTGTAGCCTTCACCTCCAATTTCCTCCCTTTGCCCACGTTGCCTTGGCTCTCCGCTCCCTCCCATTGTCCGTTGCCTTTGCCCCCACTCTACCTCCTGTTGTCTCTGTTGCCTTTGACCCATCCTCCCTCCCGTTGACACTGTTGCCTTGGACCTACACTCTCTCCTGTTTTCCTTGTTGCCTTGACCCCACCCTCCCTCCTGATGTGTGTGTTGCCTTGCCTGCAAATGTAATGCCTTTGTGTTGCCTTACCTCCACCCTCCCTCCCATTGTCTGTGTTGCCTTACCCCCACCCTCCCTCCCATTGTCTGTGTTGCCTTACCCCCACCCTCCCTCCCATTGTCTGTGTTGCCTTACCCCCACCCTCCATCCCATTGTCTGTATTGCCTTACACCCATCTTCCCTCTCATTGGTCGTGTTGCCTTGCTAGTTGTCCTTGCTGCCTTGTTCTCACCCTTACGCCCACCGGACCTCCCGTTGCCTGTGTTGCCTTACCTTTCCCCTCTCTTCCATGGACAGTGCTGCGTTGCACCCACCCTCCCTTCCGTTGTCTCTGTTCCCTTGCCCCCACCCGCCCTCCTGTTGTCAGTGTTGCCTTGCCTCGCCCTCCCTCCCATTATCCGTTTTGCCTTGCTCCTGCCCTCCCTCCAGTTGTCTATGTTACCTCACACCACCCTCCCTGCTGCTGTCTAGCCCCACCCTCCCTACCTCTGTCTGTGTTGCCTTGACCCTCCCTTTATTTCAACTACTTTGCCCCAACCCTACCTCACATTGTCTGAGTTGCCTTACCCACACCATCCCTCCCACTTTCCACATTTCCTTGATAGTTATGTTCCTCCTTCCTGTTGTCCCTGTTGTTTTGCAGACTCCCTCCCTTTGTCTATACAGCCTTGCTCCCACCCTCCCTCCCTTTGTCTGTACCATCTTGGTCCCACTCACCCTCCCTCCTCTGTTGTCTATTTTGCCCCCTTGAACCATCTACCCTCTCGCCATTGTCCATAATGCCTTCCTACGCATCCGCCCTCCCTACACTAGCCATGTTGGCCTTCACTTGCCATAACATAAACAAAAGAGCTGTGATGTGGACACCCCTGGCTGTGTTCTAGGTTTTTTTCACTCCACCCCTCCTCTGTGCCGCTTCAACTCTCTCCCTCCGTGTTGCCTCTCTTCTCACGCTCTAACACTGGTTGCGTCATAGTACTTTTGTTTTTAAACTTTCAGCAATACTGCACAGCAGCCCCGCTAAAATCACTGGCAAAACCAGTTCCTCACATAGGCGAGATCTATTGGCTTTTCCCATGCTTGTTCTTAGTCTAAATGCCGCAATCTCACCCAGTTGAATAACTTCGTTTTTTGGGGGGAGACCAAACATATCATTAAAATGTCCTAATTCGCTCGTTGCTGATTTGAAACTCGAAGACATTGAAACAGAGTTGTTGATTTTTTTTAAGACGAAAATTCTGTTGCATCATCTGAGGATAGAAGTACGTAGGTAATCGTTTGCACTTACTAAAGATTTTTATTTTTGCTTTTTGGTAACTGCAAACCTCCATCTACAAATGTGTGGTTTACAGATTTTGCGATTCCCGGTTGGTCGCAAATAGTCGTACCTCATGAATATTAATGATTTATGTCCTTTTGCGACCCACTAGGAATTGCAAAAATTACAGGGATGGTGGCTTGCTCGGGTCAGCAGACCACCATGCCTATGATTGCTATTAAATAAAGCAATGTTGTTTTTGAAATGCAACCTGTTTTCCTTAAAGGAATGTTTTAACAAACATTCACAACGGGGAGGGACCACTTCCAATTTGTGAATGGGTTACCACCTACTTGAAGCAGGAGGTAAAATGCTAATGTTTAGCGGCAGCATTTCAGTCGCTAAACATTCACACATACCTCTGCGATTGGTATTAGGAAGGGACGCACTAAACACACCCCTTCCTAATTCTGAATCACAAACCCAAGTTGTGATTCAGTGATAGGTTACTGAATCGCAGATAAGGATTTGTACATTTTAAAAAGCCTTTTTGCTTTCACAACCGGGCTGATTCTGTGCATCGGGCTGTTTGAGAACACAAAAATGCTTTGTACATTTGGCCCTTAGTCCTTAAAATACATTCAAGAGTCTAGAAACGTTATTGACCGAGATTTCAACGTTCCAACATGCAAGCTTGAGTAGCAAATCCAGTCCAGTTTTTTGTTTCTGGTGCTTTTGGCTCTCTTTATCCAACTATAATTCAGGACTTCAAGCAGCAGAAAATAAAGAAATGGATGTATTATGTGTGGGCAGAAGAAACTTGAGCTATCTACAGTGCTCACCATATTCCTCTTTAAAGGAAAGGACAAGCAATGCTTTTCAGCTTTTGGCTTAAAATGTTGGGCCATATTTACTTAGAATTCATGTGGTTCAGTTGCTGTTTTGCGTTGCATGAAAGAGAGCAGGACAGCACTATATACAATAACATATGGTGCTGTTACAATGATACACATTAGGCTGACTTGCACCATGCACATTCCCTTTTATGTGAGGGTGTGGAGTGTGTTTGTGTGTGTGATATCTAGGAGTGTTCTACTAAAAGGGTACCCTTCAAGTACAAAATACTATACTTAGATACAGTTCAAACCTTTCCCAACTTTGTGCTCTATACATGACAGCACACATGGGAAATTTGTAAAGTTTTGAGAAATTAAAGCTTATTACACCTGGCTCGAGAAGTTGAAATGTTTGGGTGCAAAGCCTTATTTACCATTTTTAGTAGATCGGGTTTTGTGTCAGATAACATGGGTGGTTGTAGGGAAATGCCCATTGATCACCTGTGGAATGGTTCCTTGACGTAAAGTAGTGCAAAGTGGGGGGGGCGTGGCCAACCGCTAAAGATGGCGGACGCCTGAATAGGGAGTTCCAGGGCCTAACCGGTAAAAAACCCTGAATCCTGCAGAAATAAGAGAGCATCGAGGCCACAAAGCTTGCGGTTGTGTAGCTGAGCACGCCGGAAACAAGAGGAGGCTACACTCGGCCCACTCTGCAGATGGGTTGTGCCAATTGAAGTGGGCTGCTGTGGTGGCCGGGTCCCAGAGTACGCGAGGTCCCTAGCTTTGGCCTACACGAAGTGAGGAGCTGCGGCACTGAGGTGAGCGCTTGGGCGCGACGCGTTGCCTGCTCCAGAGCAACGCTCTCCTTCTCCCGGGAGCTACATAGGGCTAGAGAGATGTAGTGGTGCCGCGGGCAGAGGACAGACGTAGCTGGTCCAATCAGCCTGTGGTGGGCACCGCGGGAGCAGTGACGCAGGGGTACGGCCGGCACCAAGGCCCACAAGCAAGTGGTGCTGCGGACAGAGGAAAGTCGGCCCCCGGGGAGACAGACCGACAAACACAGCAGGGCCCCCCCCCCCCACCAGAGGAGGATCCAAAAAAGCAGGATCCAAAAAAGCTCTGGTGGCTTGCTGAGGCTATTGTTCCACTGGGGCTACATTGTGTATGGGCAGAATGGCCTGGGGGTGGCTCTTTTTTGTCAGTGACCCTCATGGTGTATGCCAATAAGGTTAACAGCATATGTGGACCAGTGGAGCCAGTGGTGTTGGGCACTCATATTGTGAGTCACAAGAGGAAGGGACTATACATTGACAGCAACGGCGAGTGAATGCAGCTAAAAGTGAGCAAAAAAATAAAGGGCACAGAACGGAGACCACCAGGTAGGGTTACGGACTCTACCTGAAGGGTCTTCAGCAGGCCCAAATACTAGGTCATCATACCAGAGTGCAGTGGAGAGGCGCTGGGCGGAGGGCACTCTGTGAGAACGATACCGCAGTTGTGCTTGGCGGCCAGTTTGTGGAGTGAGTTACCGCAAGCATGGGCAGGCCTAAAGGAAAACAGGCGGACCAGGGCCTGACCGGAGAAGCTAGCTCTAATCTGCTACGAGACTCCACGCAACTGCCGGAGGAAATACCAGACACTCAAATGCAAATGGAGCAGTCCCCTGACAAGCTGGACATTATATTGCAGAAAATCTGTGAACCCAGAACAGTAATGGAGCAACAGTTAGGCACACTCACAACGGATGTGAATTTACTCTGAGCGGACCATAAAAAACTGGCGGAACGGGTTGAAACTCATGCAACAGCCATATCAGATATCACACCATGGCGAAAGGCACAAATGAGACAGTCTCACAGCTGCAGCGCCAAGACAAAGAGCTGCATGACAGTGTGGAGGATGGAAGGACGGGCACACAGGAGCAATATCCGTATAGTTGGGCTGCCCGAAAAGAGCGAAGGCCACGACCCTATGCAATTTATCAAGCGCTGGCTGTGCACTGAGGTGGCGCTTGAAAGACTGACAGAAATGTTTAGTCTGGGGAGAGCCCACAGAGTAACCACAGGAATGAGAGCCCCTAGTTTAACGCCGCGGCCTATGGTTGAGAAAATCCTGAACTACAAGGACTGGGACACGCTGCTCCGCAAAGCACGAGAAAAGGCGCCACACCTCTACGAAAATTCAAAGGTCTCACTGTTCCCGGATTACACGATGCAGGTACAAAGACAATGGGAGGCTTTATTTAGGATCAAACAGCAAATCCAACAGCTTAACGTGGGTTACGCACTAATTTTCACAACAATGCAAGTCATTTCTTTGCGGATGTCGAGACGGCATGGATGTGGATAGAAGTTACTTTCCCGAACTTGGCGATAATGGATAAACATCGACAACCTCGGAGGCTGAGTCAACGACATAGGCGGACAGTGCCACGTCCCCCAGGTCGACAGAAGCCATTGGGCGAAAGGGCGCCTACACTGGAGCAGAAGATTGAAAGTAAGAGAGCAGTGTTACAAGCGGCAGCGACGTGGAGTGCGACAAGAGGCAACAACAGAGGGGAATTTTCATCGGATGGAGTGCTAGCAACTGACCGAGAGGCTAGTCAGCCTCTGTTCCCTTCTTAAATGTTGAAAAATGACAAAGACCTAGAGGAATGAACATAGCTGCACAGCAGAACATATGTATTTCGCGCAGCACAGGTGTTGGAGGGAGAGGGCCCTCATGACTGTGGCCCCGAAGTATTGCGGACTTTAACAAGTAGCGGACACGCTGTGGGGTCGCCAGCAGTTGATAATTGTATTGGCATGAATGCTATGCTACAGTTATTTTGAATTTATGATATTGGCGGGTATTCTCTTTTCTCTTCTGTTCCTTCCCTTGGTTGTTTAGCTCTAAGCTTTCTGATACCACTGTATAATTACTGCAATGCTGCCAATGGGGACAGCACAAAGGAACTGGCATGGGGTGAAATGGTCCGAGGTTGGCGTATCTTCCCCCTTGCGAAAGCAAAATATGAGGTACAGCTGTTGCTGTTTGTAACAGCGGTTTGGTCGAGCACAGTTTTGGAGTTGGACCATCAAATTGGGGTAGTTAAAGTAATGGGAGTTGCAGTTACAAAGGTGCACACTCGGGCACGCAATAGATTTCACCAGGGCAAATGCACAGCTGAACAGGCGTAAAGCACACATAGTCCTTTTGCAGGAGACTCACTTAAATGCAGATGAGGCTGGCAAGCTAAGGAAAAAGTGGAGGGGCCAGTTATAACCTATTCGGCGTATGCAAGAGGCGCAGCAGTGTGGATGCATGCAGAGGTCCCTATTAGTATGCTAGAACAGAGGACGGATAGTGAGGGCAGGTATGTGCTCTTAAAAGGAGAGTTGGTTGGTCAGATGCTGGTGATAGGGAGTATATATGCACCAAATACAGAACAGGAAGGATTCTTGTACCGGCTAAGCACTGCACTGGCCGACTGGGTTCCATACCCATGGATTCTGGGTGGGGATCACAATGTGGTGTTGAACATACACCTGGACAGATCGCATCCGCCTCTTCGCTGAGCCCTGGCAGTTCATCAGGCTGGGACACTTGAGGAATGGTGGGGCGGTTGGGAACTTTTGGATGTGTGGCGCAGCAAAAACGCGGCCCCACTTGAATACTCGTTCTACTCACCAGTACATACAGTACATACTAGGATAGATCATATTTTCTTTTCCCCTGTACTTCTCCCGCAGGTGTTAGACACTGCGTATCTGGGCAAAAAACTGTCTGATCATAGTCCGTTGGAGATGTTACTAGACTGGGGTTGTGTCCCCACTCCGGTGCCGACATGGAGATTCAATCCCCTACTGCTGGAAGACGGGGCATTTAAGGCACAACTATCCACTAAAGGGAGATTAGATTGGCAGACATGATGGGGGTTGGTTGACGCCTGGCGGGCACACCACCCGCAGGGCCGAGATTACTCCTATTTTTCGGGCATGCATGACCTACATGTCAGATTAGATGCAGTTCTGTGCTCCCCAGTAGTGATGCCAAATATTGTGAGGTCTGAATATCTGACCAGAACGTTATCAGACCATAACCCCTTACTGGTTACTATGCAGTGGATGCCTGGAGTCTTGCGCGTCCCTACCTGAAGGTTGCATCCTGAAACGCTGGATGACCCAATTTTTTCTGCTGCGATAGAGGACGGGATCACTCATTACTTCGCAGAGAATGCTGGAACGTCTGCAACAAGGGCGATGGAATGGGAGGACTTCAAGGTGGTTGTCAGGGGGCTCTGCATAGGAAAGCATGCAGGAGTACGGAAGGTACTCTTAAGCGACTTGGAAAAAGCTGATAGTGCACTGTGAGAGGTAGAGCTGTTGCGGCCCGGGCAACCAGAGCTTCACAAGAAAGTTAGCGCAGCAAAGGAAGCGGTAGCAACGGAAGTTGAGCGTTTGCGTAGTTTTGATCATAGAGCGTACACGGTGAGAGCCCACGCAGAGGGCGACAGGGCAGGTCCTCTGCTGGCCTGGCTGGTTAATCCCTTAAAAGAAGCTCCCCATAGTAGCCTTAGATACTACAGAAGGAGAAGTTAACACCCAAGACGAGATTCTGCAGTGCTTCACGCACTACTATGAAGCTCTCTACAAAAGCAGGTTGAAGACCAGGGACCCGAACATAGATACTTTCCTCAGGGACTTACAGTTACCAGAGTTGGAACAAGAGCAGGCGAAAGCCTTGGGAAAAGATATAGAGCTAGGAGAATACGAGGCGCCATTACCCGTATGGCCCGCAACAAAACCCCAGGGCTGGACGGACTGCCCATAGAATTTTATGGGAAATATGTTGACCTACTGGTGCCGAGACTCCAAGAAGTCTACAAAGAAGCGAAGGAATCAGGCTAGCTACCACAATCTATGCGGGAAGCATTGATAATCCCGCTGCTGAAACCAGGAAGAGAGGGCAAGGTTGCAGCATCTTATAGACCATTATCGATGTTGACGGCCGGCTACAAAATATTGAGTAGTATTCCTGCGACCCGACTGTTGAAATATATGACCACACTGGTCCATGTAGACCAGGCAGGTTTCATACCAACGCGAAACACGACCGCGAACATCCGGCGATTGGTACGCCTTCTGTGGGAGGACCACCTGGAGGCACAACAGCCAGTGATATTATAGGTAGACATTGAAAAAGCGTTCGATAGTTTAGAATGGGATTATTTATATGAAGTATTGTATACATCGGCGATGGCCAGAGTGAGAGTGGGCACTTTGATTTCCTCGCAATACCCAGTGGAACGGGGAACGAGGCAGGGGTGATCGTTATCCCCATTACTATTTGCCGTTGCAGTAGAACCCCTTGCGGTGACGGTAAGGACGGGTAACCACTACAGGGGTTTAAGAAGTAGAGACGGACAGCAATACATATCACTATATGCGGACGACCTGCTGCTCTTTCTCGAATATGCCGACAAGGCAATGACAGGGGCTGAGAGTTTGCTATCGGTCTTCAGGGAAATTTCGGGACTAAGAGTAACCTGGTCCAAGACATGTTTATTCCCAGCACGACAGGGGGAGACATGACCCAAACAGATGCAAGCAAAACCTGGTTCCCCGTTAGACCCGTGTCCTGCTAAATTCCTTGCGCAAATGGCCCCTACTCTCAACCATCTTATTAACCTGATACTTAATCTTTCTCTTAGTACGGGTGAGGTCCCCCAGCCGTGGAAACAGGCTCTAATTTTGCCACTTCAAAAAAAAACAACCTGGACCCTAAATCCCATGCCAACTATAGACCCATCCCTCTCCTGCCTGTGCTTGCGAAAGTGGTTGAGAAACATGTCCATACCACCCTGACCCACTTTCTTGAGATGAACGACATACTCTATCAGTCGCAGCCCGGTTTCCGCTCCAATCTGAGCACGGAAACAGCTTTGCTCGAGGTCACCGAGGCTGTCAAGGAAACCTTGGACAGAGGAGGCAAAGCCATGTTGGTTATGCTTGATCTCTCTGCGGCTTTCGACACCGTCCCCCATGACCGTCTCCTTTCAAGACTCTGGGAGATTCGTCTGAGGAGGACGGTGTTCCGGTGGTTTAGGTCGTTTCTCTCAAATCGCGAGCAAACGGTCTGGGCCCCCCCTTTCTCTGCCGCAATGCCGCCTTTGGAGGTCGGAGTTCCGCAGGGCTCAATTTTGAGCCCTTCGCTCTTTAACATCTATATGACACCTCTGGCGGCACTGGCGGAGGATTTTGGGGCCCAGATCGTGTCGTACGTGGACGATACCCAACTTCTGTTCACGTGCGACAAGGGCTTCGATTTTGATGGGGCGTCCATCCGGGGTTGCCTTGGGGCAGTGTTTGACTGGTTTGGTCGTAACAGCCTCAAGTGCAACTCTGACGAGTGCGAAGTGCTCTTCTTCGGCTGCCCTGCAGACCCCAGGTGGAAGGAATGGTGGCCCACTGCCATGTTCCCTCCTGCCAGCGATTCGGGGGCTGCTAAAAATCTGGGTATTCAGATTGATAACAGCCTCTCCTTCAAAGCCCAGGTGGCTGGTCTGGCCGGCAAATGTTTTGGGATCTTGAAGTTGCTAAGGAAGTTCCTGCCGCTCTTATCTTTAGAGCATAGAAAGATCATGGTACAGGCCCTGATAGGCTCTCGTCTGGACTATTCCAACGTCCTGTACCAAGGCCTTACGGACTTCCTTCTTGCGCGTCTCCAGGTTGTTCAAAACTCAGCGGCCCGGGCCATCTTTGGCCTCACTAGGAGAGCCAGGGCCAGCGACCTTCTAAGGACTCTTCACTGGCTGCCTATTAGGAAGCGTATCACTTTTAAGGCCTTGACCATTGCCTTCAAAGCCCTTCATTGTACAGGTGCCTTTTATCTCCAGAAACGGATTAGTTTTTATCTGCCTTCTAGATCTTTATGATCCTCTACCCAGGCCATGGCGGTCACCCCGGTGATCCGACGTGCACGCTGCGGGGGCGTTCTTTTAAACATCTCGCCCCTCGGTTGTGGAATGCTCTTCCTCTGTCACTCAGATCCAACACCAACCTGCTGGCATTCAGGAAGGATCTGAAGACCCTGCTTTTCACCCAGTAATTCATCCCATTCTGCTTTCAGCATTTTCTCCCGTTTTGCCTTCCACTCTGGGTCCGTGACGATCTTAAGCGCCGGGACACTCTTCGGAGTAGCTGTGCGCTATTAAAGTACCCCATTAACATAACATAACAATACGGTGGGAACCCACCTGCCTGAAATACTTAGGAGTGCACATTTATCACGAGACCGCGGATCTGCTGGAAGGAAACATAGGCCGGGGCGTAAGGGCTTTGAAGGGCAGCATGGCCTTTTGGGCTACCCTCCCACTATCAGTGATGGGCCGCATAGCACTGCTAAAAATTATAGCGCTTCCTAGGTTTCTATATTACTTTAGAACTCTACCAGTGTGGATAGCCGGCTCTATATTTAAACTACTGAAATCAATGATAGTGGCTTTCCTCTGGGGCACGGGACGACGCAGAGTAGCACAGACAACTCTTATGAGACCAAAGGGTGAGGGGGGTCTAGCAGTCCGGGACTTCGAACTGTACTATTTAGCGGCCCAGCTGCAGGTGCTCACGGAAGAAATAGCGAAAGAATTCAGGGGGCCGAGGCAAGAGAGGAATGGAGGTATTCCTCGTCACGTCCTCTCGTTCATAGCATTAGAGCAGAAACTGGATCTTAGAGCATTGACACTGGAAGAGAAAACACTCAGACTGTGCTAGAACCGCTCCCAACGTAAGGGGGGTGCGACACACCCATATGCACCTGAAATTCCCCTAGGGATGGTGATGGCATTACCACATGGAGGCAACTGGTCACAATTACAGATTTGGGAGGAGGCGGGAGTCCAAATGCTAGGGGACCTCTATGAGGATGAGACTATGCTATCCTATCAGACACTCCAAGACAGGTTTGATTTGCCGAGAGGAGGTTTCCTACTACACGCAGCATTGACCAGCACACTGGCGGGAGGGGTTGATGGAGCCTGAAACAATGATGACCTGCCAATATGTCATGATGGCGGCGGGGACCTTCAAGGCGGTCACATGTCTATACTCCAGGATGCTAAACGAAAAGCTACCACCTTTAGACACACTGAAAGCAAAATTGGAAATAGACCTAGGGAAAGACATTCCTGAGGCAGCATGGGCGCAGATAGTGAGAAGGGCCTGAAAAAGTACACGAAACGCTAGGTTTCAACTAGTACACTTCTACATATTACACAGAGCTTATTTGACGCCAGGGAAAATTGAGAAATACTTTAAGGTAGAAGATGCAGCATGCCCTAGATGCATGGGAGTAGGGACGGAACTAGCACACATGCTATGGTTCTGTCCAGCGATAGGTACATACTGGAAGGAGGTGGAAAATACCCTGAACGCGATAACAGACCGACGGCTAGAGTTTGATATGGCTATTAGTATACTACACTGGTTCCCTCATACATCATACATCCAAAAATAAGATCACAAGTAAGTTTGTGGACATGGTGCTCATATTGGCGAAGCAAGAGATCACGAGGCACTGAAAAGCAACTGTGGGTCCCAGCAGAAGTAGGTGGAAAAGCGAGATTCTTAAGTGGGCCAGCAGCGAGAGCATGCTACGATACCAGCAGGCGAGTAGACAAAATAATGACAGAGGGTTAGAATCAGCGACGGCATGGGAAACACTGATGCAGGCTTTGCAGGACTATGAGACGCAAGAAGAAAGTGTGGAAGTGTGGAGTAGACCACTGATTGGGAAATGACTCTGGAACACAACAGGTGCATCATGCAGGAAAACACACGATCACTCCTGTGCATATACATTAAGAGGGTAAGCCACAATTGCACGCGTCGGTGACGGGTCTTGGGGAGGCGGGTGGGTGGGACCGGGATTTGATGGAAGTTAATAGAGGGATTGTATTAGAAACCACGTTTACACTGGTACATTGTTTATAAGAGTTAATATATTTTAATGACATGCCACAAAGGGCTGGGACAGCGAGTGTAATGTAACAGTCTACGTATGTCTTGTGTGAAAACCAATAAACTACGTTTACAACAAAAAATTATTTGTGCTGGATAGTAAATAGTTTGGATTGGTACACATCACTTGTTGTGACACTGCACTCATGCGAAAATTTGATAAATCTGCTAGGTTGTTTCTGGCAAGTATTGTCGCTTAATACAGTTTTAAAATCTCTATTCTCAAGAGGTAAACTAAAAAGTTTGCACTGCCGTTAAAGAGATGTGACAAGGTGCTGTTTGTCACTGTTGTAAATTTATGTGTGCTCAATGTAAAAATAATTTCTTAATTTCTCGCCAACTGCATTCCTTTCCTTCTTTCTCTACTGCGTTCCCTGTCTATGATACACCCCTGTTTAGGTCTTGCCTATACAGTACATTAGCTATGCTGCCTTACATATTGTTTACACTTTAGTGGGCTTACAACCCCCCTCCCCTACAGCACCTTTAGTTGTTTTTGTTGTCACTTTCAATTGAAGTCTTTTTGATTGCTTATTACTGGACCAATTACATGTGTTTTTTTCTCATCTTTTTGCTAAACACTTTTTATTTTATAAGCATTTTGGTAATGTTACTGAATGTCCATTGTGCTTTCTACTTTCAACACAGGCATAGGGCTTCTTATTTATGTTGCTTTCCCCCTATGTGCTGTCTCTAACAACACTTTAATCACTTAAACCCCTAACTGTACTACTCTACTCCATTCTACTCTTCGTTACTTCACACCACTCTATGCCACCTTACTCCACTCCACGCCACCCTGCTCTACGCTACTCTACTGTACTCTACCACACTCTACTCTATGCCATTCCACTCTAAGCCACTCTACTCTTCGCCACTCCATTCCACACAATGCCACGTCTACTCTACAACACTATGTGCCAACATACACCATGCCACTCTACATCACCACTCTACTCTACGCCACTCCACACCACTGTATGTGACGCCACTCTATGCTAGTGTATGCCATGCTACCCTGCCACTCTACTGTAGGCCACTCCCCTCCTCTGTACTTCATTCTACTCTATGCCACTATACGTTACCATGTGCTCTTCACTCTACACAACTCTAGGCCACTTTACTCTACTCTACACCACTCCACTCCTCTCTATTCCACTCCACTCTACTCTACGCCACTCCATGCCACTTTACTCTTCTCTATGCCACACTTCTCCTTACAATGTCACCAAGTGGCACTATACGCCACCCTACTCTACTCCACTTTACTGTATGCCACTCTGCTCTATGCCACTCCACTCTACCCCTCTCTGCTCTATGCCACTCCACCCCACTCTATGCCATTCTGCTTTATGCCACTCTGCTTCATTCCCCTGCACTTTATTCTACTCTTAGCCTCTGCACTCCACCTGTTCTATGCCACTCTACTCTACACCACTCTACTCCACTCTATACCATACCACACTACTCTACACTACTCTACTCTATGCCACACCACTCTACTCTACTCTGTGCCACTACACTTCGCACAATGTCACTCTATGCCCCTCTACTTTGCGCTTTTCCACACCACTCTACTCCATTCTGTACCACAGTACTCTATGCCACTCTATGCCACTCCACTCTACGCACCTCTACTCCACTGCACCAGTCTACTCCACCCCACTTTATGGCACTCTGCTTTATGACACTCCACTCTTTCACTCTACCCTACGCCATGGCACTCTAACCCACTCACCTCCCCTCTATGCCACTCTACTCTGTGCCACTATATGCCATTCTAAACCGCTCGAATCTAGGCGACTCCATTTTTCTCCACTCTACGCCACTCCACGCCACCCACGCAACTTTATTTTCCTCCATGCTATTCTACGCTGCTCTACACAGTGCCACTCTACGGCAGTCTGTGCAACTCTACTCTACTCCACCCTACGCTACTCTACGCCATGCCTCTCTACTCTATGCCACTCTACTTTAGGCCACTCCACTCTACTCTACACCACTCTACTCCACTACACTCCACTATTCTCTACACTACTCCACTCTGTGTCACTCTACTCTATGCCACTCTACTTTACTCCTCTACTCCAATCTATGCCACTGTACGCCATTCAACAGCATGCCACTCTATTCTTCGCCAATCTACATCACTCTATACCACTCTACTGTACGTCACTGTACCCTGCGGCACTCCACTCCACATTACTCTACTCTCCATAATACTACTCCACTCTAATCTATGCTGCTCCAGTCCATGCCACTCCACACAATGCCACTCTGTACTCTACACTACTCCACTCCACTCTATGCCACTCCACTCTCTGCTGCTCCAGTCTATGCCACTCCACACAATGCCACTCTGCAGCACAGAATGCCACTCTAGTCTACTCTCCATCACTCGCTTCTATGCTGCTCTACTCTACGCCAAACAACTCTAGGCCCATCTGCTGCACCCTATGTCATTCTACTCTATGGCACTCTACTCTACACTACTCCACTCTCCTCAACTCTATGCCACTCCACTCTATGCTACTCCACTCTATGCCACTTCACTGTTCTCTATGCCAATCCACTCTACGCCACTCCACTCTTCTCTATGCCACTCCACTGTGCCACTCTACTCTACACCACTTTTCTATGCTACTCTACGCCACTCCACTCCAAACAGTGCCACTCTCTTCTACCCCACCCTACTCTACTCAATTCTATTCTAAGACACTATACTCTACGTCACTCCACACAGTCCTTTCTACCCTACGTCACTCCAGTCCACTCCACTTCACTCCAGTCCACTCCACTTGACTCTAGGCCACTCTACTCCACTCTGTTCTACTCTACGGCACACCACTCTACACCACTTCACAACACTCTACTCCACTCTACTAACCTTTAGCTATACTGAACAGCAGCCATACAGCTGCACAACATGGTTTAAAAGACATTGGCAATTAGCAACGCCAATAAGTCTCACATAGGGGAGACCTATTGACTTTACCGATGAGTGTTTTAACTCTCACGCTTGGATTTACCATGGAACGTTGTGTCATGGGACTGAAGGTTCTGTAGCGCCTGGGAAATGTAAACAAGCTACGCTGGTAGCTCCATGCACACAATATCAGTTTTCTTCCCTTTGCCAGTCATTTACATTACACTGAATAGCAGCATAATAGAATTTACCGGGAAATGTCATTCATAAAGAAAGGAACAAAGCCGTGGTTAGCCGGCCCCACCCTAGATACATGTGCTCATAACAGAGGGGGAGGGCCTGAGACGCACTTCCGGAAACGAATCATTGGATCAAGGTTCGCCTGGCAGACCGCGGTGGGGCGGATTGCGAGGAATGCTGGGAAGCTGTCTCTGAGCGCGCGCTGCCCGCCACGCCCTCTGGCCTCCTCCCAGCCCTAAGACGTCTCCTCAGCGTCGCCAGACGGCTGCTGGCAGCAGTGAGTCAGTCAGCTCTGCCTGTGTGCGCTCAGAAGGGCTAGCTTCAATGGCTCATTAGAGCACAATAGTCCTTTGTTAACCCGCGAGCTTCAATGGGTCTTTAACTAAATAGACAATAAAAGCCAGATACAGTAACAACTTAAACTAATGCCAGTGATTTTACAGGAGAGCGAAACACTGATGGGAAATCTCCACTTCCAGAGTCATATATTTTTTATTGCAGTTTTATATAGCGCGAACTCGACCTGAAGGTATTGGAGCGCTTTACAGGAGCACTAATTTTTTGTGGGCACGGGGAGTTTGAGCAGAGGCGCAACTAGAGCCAAATTTCGGGGGGGGGGGCTAAGAAAAAATTTCGGGGAGGGCTGAACCTTTAATCAGTAGGCAGAGTGGAGCTGCAGGGCCTACAACAAGGGGTGAAACAACAGCAGGGCCTAATTAACATTCAAATGATCTTTTAAAGACCTGTGTGTGCCCGGGAACTGTCTCATCCCGGGCTGCCACACACGACGGGCGGGGGGGCTGAGTTCAATGGGTGTTGCGCACCTGGCAAGCACATCGATGTGCGCTGCCCACACTGCCCACTTCTCACTAGTGGAGAAGTTAGGGCATGACGTCATGCCAGGTGAGGGTTGTGGGGGAAGGGAAATCCTTTAAAGAGTCATTTTCTTTCTGGATTTTCCTTCTCTTTCTGAAACAACAACATTGTGGTAGGGTCACCAGGGCTTTAATTGGAAGCTTTTTTAATATTATATTTAACAAGCCAAGTTGCAGCTTATTTATCTTATGCAACTAATAACCATTGACAAAACCAATAGTCCTTACTTGTAGGTATGATGCTACTTGTTCTCTCACATATCTGGATGCAGTGACAGAAACAGCAAAATACAGATCGGGTGGCACACTATGCTAAACACAGATTTTTAGCGTACGTTTGTTAAAGCCACGCCCCTAATTACACTGACCACCCCCCTTTGAGAGACCCCCTTAGTTTTTTCATCCCACTTAAAGCCCTGGGCAGGGCTCAGGATTTCTTCCCAACTGGAGACATTTGCAGCACACATGTGAGAGCCCGTAGTCACCGGCACCAATGTATTCCATCAGTCCACACCCCTCCCTCAGAAATGTCCCTTATCCTTGGCTTAGCCCAGTTCATCAGTTATTGTCTTCAAGAGGGGGTAGCAACCCTTCTGGTGAAGAATGGGGTGTAGGAAGTGAGGTTGAGAGGCGTGCTTGAGACAAGACCCATTCTAGGTCACAGGTGACTTGCCAAGTTCATAAAAAAGCTTCGAAATGGTCACATTGCGATCCACGGCCTCGTTCCATAATCATGGAGTCGCATTTTACTGTTTGTGTAAGCAGGGACCATATCCATTTTCCTATCGAGTAAAGAATGCCTCTTTAGCAAAAAACTGAAAGAACAGCGCGTCCCAAATATGCCTTTCTATCTTAAATACTATCACGGGTCAAAAGGGATCAGCACATGGGCGTCCGCAGGGGGGGGCAAGGGGGGTCGCTTGCCCCCCCCTGGATCGCTGGTCTGTCCTGTGCTGGCCCAGTGACAATGTGGTAATTACAGCAGGCTGTGCTGTTCTCGTGCGAGAAGCCCCAGGAGTTGAAACATTCTCTCACTTGGGGCCTCTCGCACTTCTCTCTGAACTCTAAACCCCTTCCGAATCTCATGCAGACTGTGGCGTGGCCCATTGTCATTCTGTCAGCTCCTGATCATCACATAAAGAATGACAATGGGCCCTCTGCCTTTAAGGTGCCTTGCAGTGCAGACATCCTACCTGTGTTTTTTTTTTATTAAATAGTGTCAGCTGACACCAAAGCAGCAGTGCTGCGATTCACAACTTAGCCCATTAACAAGTAAATGGTCTTTTAAAGACTCCCTGTCTGTCTGTTTCCCTCCCTCACTCTTTGTGATCTGTCGGGCCAGGTGTCACAAAGGCAGTGTTATGGGTTGAAAGGCACGAGCCAGGGGTCACAGCCGCGGCCCCTGGTGACCCCAATATGACGTCCATGGTGCTGTGGCAGGATGCAGTGTGCAGAAATGCAGACCTGATGGAACAAGAGAACGCTGCAGACGAGTCTTGAAGTGGCCATGTTACGTGTCTGCAGCAAGCGATGGGGTGAGGGGGGATTCACTGGCATGCTTCACTGCAATGGCAGCATCCACATGGGTTCAGATGTGTGGGCAATGCACGGACCGCACAGCATCCTTACAGAGAAGCAGGCCAGAGCCTTCCAAGGCACCTTCCTTTTGTTCTTTCGGGCGGTTTTCTCTAATTAAAAAGACCAATTTGTTGATCAGATCTGCTCTTCTTTAACAGAAAACACTTTGATAGGTGAAGTATTAAGAAAAATGCATCCAGTGATTTATTAATGTACTAGGATTATATTTAGGCTTTGGGTTTTTAGGTTTAAACCTATAATAACTGATAAAAGCCCACTGAAAGAAAAATAGCCCTCACCGGTGAAAACATATAAACACTGAAAAAACACCTGCACAACCACAAACTAAATGCCATTCAAAGAAAGGAAAAAGAGAGTGAATGAGTCATTTTTTTCTTCCTGAAGGGGTCAATACAATGTAACTTTGTTATACAAGTAGCAGTAAGAAAGACTGGCTAACATTATTCTGCTTGAGTTTCGTTCTTTAGGGATGCCACTAAAATATTGTTTCTTCTTCCTTTTACTTTTTTCAGTTTTGTGTCCTTTGGTCTAAAGATGCAGGGTTTAGTTTCATGTTTTAGGTATAGTTTAATTATTTTATAAACTGTAGAGAATCAGGAAATATCAAACTCATATTTGATATTTTGGCTGCATTTGATTCTTTCACTGATAGGTAAAATGGCTGCTTTCATAAAAATCTTTCCTAATATGTGTCATCACATTTACCCACAGAGAATGGGTAAAAACTCTTAATGCATCAGACCATAGTTTCTAGTGGGTCAGTATTGATATTAGGTGAATTTCCAACACCTCCTTTAAACATTCAATGCAAGGTATAGTGACAGGTATATATATCACCAAGCATCTGAGGTAGTGGTAAAACATGACACCAGACTTTTGGAAAACATTAACAGTGTCACTTGTAATGCTCTGCAAAAAAGTTCTTTCCAAGTCAACAAAGATTGGAGTGATATTGTTTGTATTTGCAGTGATTCAGCTAGATATATAAAAAAGTTGTGTGATGACCTGTCAAAATTGATACCCGAGTTGAAGTGATTCCCTGTAGGAGATCCTTGCCACTTGTTAGATGGTATGCTGAAAGGGGAACATCGTTTACAACGCAGTGTTTACACCGCACTACCTTAACAACGCTGCCATTACAACGCAAATTGTTACTACGACCTGCGCTGGATGGCGCTGTTGGTTAAGGAATATTGTAATTTTATATTTTAACACCTTCCCTACTGTTACAAGGACTGGTGTTGGAATATAAAATTATAATATTCCACAATCCACGCCGTCCAACACAAGTCGTTGTAACGACTTGCGTTGTAATGGCAGCGTTGTCAAGTATCGCAATCTAAAAGATTGCGTTGTACTGACATACATCCTGCTGAAAGCATCTTTACAATCTTCAGAGTTAATGAGGGATGCTATTGACTTTTTAGTCGAATTCTGGTGCACTGTTTTCTTATGCACAGGAACTAAAACGCAAATATTTATCATTTTGTGCTTTATGTGGCATCAAAGAAATAATCATCCCAACTGTTTCCATTAGCTGATGGTTCTCAGCCCAAGGGGCTATGTATGCTGAGAGGGCATTTTCACCGAAGTTTACATGGGAAGGAAAGAGTGAGCGCACATGACCCAAATTAGTATTGTATGGTGTACTTCAATAAGATTTATTTTCAAAAATCTATTTGGACCTCACATACATTATACGTACTATGTCTATATACCATGTTCTTTAAGTGCAGAAAGCAAGCAATAATAAAAGCAAAACGTTCCATAAACACTGGAAAAACACTTTTTCTGTTGTTTTTAGTGGCGCGAAAATGTGTAACCACTGATAACAACTGTTTTTAAAGATATTGAAAACACTGAAAAAACCCCACCAGAATTTACGGAAAATAGAAACTGAAAACAGGAAAGCCTAATTATATTTTATGAATAGATCCTGAAATAAATAAATGGCTTCTGACGGAGGGAGACAGAGGGCGACAGACAGAGGGAGGGGGGCGACGAAAGGAGGGAGACAGACGGAGACAGATAGAGGGAGAGAGACAGATAGTGGGAGGGAGACAGAGAGAGAAGGAAAGAGAGGGAGACGGAGAGATAGGGAGACAGGGAGGGAGACAGAGGGAGAGAGACAGAGGGAGGGAGGCAGAGGGGAGACAGACAGAGGGAGAGAGAGGGAGGGAGACAGAGAGAGGGAGACAGAGAGAGCGGGAGACAGACAGAGTGAGTGAGAGGGAGAGCGAGAGGGAGGGAGGGAGGGAGACAGATAGAGATAGAGACAGACAGAGAGAGATGGAGGCAGAGACAGGGGCAGACAGGCAGAGAGAAACTGAGAGGGAGACAGAGGGAGGGAAACAGGGACAGACAGGGACAGACAGAGACAGGGACAGGGACAGACAGCGGCAGGGACTAAGACAGACAGAGAGGGAGACGGAGACTGAGGGATAATTAGAGAGGGAGGGAGACAGAGGGTGATAGAGGGAGGGGGAGGGAGGGAGACAGAGGGAGGGAGACAGAAAGAGAGAGACAGAGAGAGAGGGAGACAGAGAGAGAGGGAGACAGAGAGAGGGAGACAGATGGAGAGAGACAGATGGAGGGAGACGGAGACAGACAAAGAGGGAGACAGGGAGAAAGGGAGGGAGACAGAGAGAGGGAGGGGGACAGGGAGAGAGACGGAGAGAGGGAGAGAAGAGAGATAGATAGAGGGAGGGAGACAGAGAGAGAAAGGGGGAGGGAGATGGAGAGAGGGAGAGAAGAGAGATGAATAGAGCGAGGGAGACAGATAGATAGAGGGAGAGAAGAGAGATAGATAGAGGGAGGGAGACAGAGAGGGAGAGAGAGAGATAGGGAGAGGTAGAAGAGAGAGAGGTAGGAGAGAGAGAGAGAGAGATAGAGAGAGATGTGTGTATGCTTGGTCTGGTGGCTCAGTGGATGAAGGCGTCCGCTGCAGGGGCATGTGTTCAACCTCATGGTCATAGTTTTTTTGTTGCTCTAGCCCCAACCCCCTCCCCCACTGACCCCGACCCCACCGGTGCAGCCCTCGGCCACAAACCACACTGTAAATTTGCCCCCCCCGAGAGAAAGTTTGTGAGTACCCATGCTCTAGAACCACGTCAACCTGATATAGAATTTTTTTGTTTTTTCTGGCCATTTTTACTTTTTTCCTTTGTGTTATTGTAGTTGCCACGTCATCTACTGTGGCGCCTCACAAGATTTTTCTGTTCCCCCTATGGGTTTCTTTGTTTATTTAAGCTCTTTGTCTTATTAGAATTTTTATTAAATGTATTTAATACTTGTGCTCAATCATGTCGGAGGATGGTGATGAAGTTAAAATGTTGCCCCCCCCTGGAAACATTTCTGCGGATGCCCATGGATCAGCATGTTTTAAGTACACAGCAATGAGATCAACTTTCCTGACACTAACGTGAAAGTAAGTGTGCATTTCAAATCACGTCTTGATCCTTCCTGTACACAAGGCTATCGCAGTATGTTCCACATGCTGCCACAAGAGGGCACTAAATGATTGCTCAAAAGTAATCCTTTTGTTTCACTGCGACTCACTGCACATTTTTTTTTATTTTTTTAAGCAATAAGAAGGCAACCGAAAACCCAGAAAGAAAAAAAAAGAAAACTGAAAAACAATACTCAATTCTGCTTGAAGTATGTTGATGACTATAAACAGTAACAACAGCACATGCTGATAGTTTGAGAATGTTTGAATACATTCCTCTGCATTTCCCCAAATAAGTTATTTGCCTTTTATCGTGACAGTAGATTCATCCTAAATTCCCTTCGCATTCCTGTTCAGTCGGCGATGTCACATTCTGCGTAAATAATGACTGTGTCACTAATGGGCCAAAAAAAGCATAATCATGCCGAACAGCATTTACCTCTCTGCCTTATACAGCAGAGTACATCAACCGTCGAAAATTATCTTAGATTTGGCCATTCCATCTATATATGCAGCCAGATGATATAAAAAATATATATATATATATATATATATATATATCCTTTTCACGAGTGCTGGTAGTGGTGAAGCACTGTCGGCGGGCGGTCCGAGCCGGGCACCAGCGGTCCCAATGAATTCTTTTCACAAACCACCTCTGTTTGAAATGATAGCCCGGACACCTCTTCTGTGCAAAAAATTATAGATTTAATGGCAACAATAAATTGCCATTAAATCTATAATTTTTTGCACAGAAGAGGTGTCCGGGCTATCATTTCAAACAGAGGTGGTTTGTGAAAAGAATATATATATATATATATATATATAATTTTTTTTTTTCTAGAACGCGAACTCGACCTGAAGGTATTGGAGCGCTTTACACGAGCACCTATTACATTACACTAGGACACATTCATTTTTGGTAGGCAAGGGGAGATTAAGTGATTTGCAGAGAATCACAGGATGTTGAGCCGACGCCTAGGCTAGAACCTGGCTTGTTCCTCGGGTCCAAAGTCGACAGCCTTGGCTGTTACGCCACATACAGCTTCTGAATGGAGCATAATCGAACGGGCTTCAGGTCGGCTATGATTCTCCAGCATTCCTATCAAGTTACAATTCTTCGACCCACATTGATCGAACTTTAGCATGATCTGGGAGGTGGGTCATATACACTTGGCAAGTGAAACACTTACCGGAACTCGAGCGAACAGGCCAATCCCAGAGGCGCAACTAGAGCCGAATTTCGGGGGGGGCTAAGAAAAAATTTCGGGGGGGGCTGAACCTTCAATCAGTATGCAGAGTGGAGCTGCAGGGGCTCTTAGAAGGGGGTGAAACAAATGCAAGGCCTAATTAACATTCAAATGGTCTTCTAAAGTCCTGTGAAACGTTCGGGTGCAGCTCTGTGTGTGCCCGGGATCTGTCTCTTCCCGGGCTGCCACACACGACGGGGGGGGGGGGGCTGAAGCCCGGTGAGTCCAATGGGTGTTGCGCGCCTGAGTTTGAGTGATTTACCCAGAATCACAGGATGTTGAGAAGAGGTTCAAACCTGGTTCCGCAGCAAAAAAAGGTGGGCTGCTCTGGCCGTTAGGCCACATCCTCTTGCTTGTAGTAGCGGTTAGCGCCTTCTTGCTCCCCTTATTTTTGATATTCCAGTTATCTTTATGAAATTCCAACTGTTCCTTTAGAATATGGTGAACCCTAAGTTTATGCCAGCTCTTGGTGTGTATTTTATTCTTTGTGTTTATTCCGTGTTTAATGTATATATTTCACTGACGTACTGAAGGATGGCCGAAATGTGTTCTATAACTTTGAATACTGTAGCTTCCACTTCAGGGGCTTCTCAGCTTCAGCACCAAGCTCTACATCTTGGATTCACTCCGTTAATTGGTTGTGCAAACGTGTGATGCGGCCAGGGTAATTCGCTACTCAAAATATACCTGCATCACTTGCTTCACTCTAGCAGGATCATAGCTGTCAATCATGTTGCAGGAGCAGGGGTACCAGGGGGCTCAGTACTGCTCCCCATTTGCGGTAGACTGCAGTGCCAAGCGGGATTATATTTCCCTTGTAGGATTGCTACAACACTCTCACTTGCAATTATCAGATATGCATCCTGTTTACACTTTGTTATGAAATCTTTCTGAATACAAAATTTTCTAGCTATCGCAACAAGAATTTTGGATTCTATTAAGGACACGGAGGCGAGGATTATGCTTTCTCATTTCTTTACTGCAAAACACAGCAGCCAATGAAACTAAAACTACATTAGTAAAAAACCACAATACCCATGAGGCTTTGAACCACGCCTCCAGTATTACATCCAATCACAGCATCAACAAGCATACAAAGTAGAGAGACACTAATCCTGCCTCCTCTTTCTTTGCGTGAAGAAGTCCAATAAGAACAAAGAAAGTCTTTGAAATTCTCAACGGAGAAATAAACAGTTCCTGTAAGAAGTTCTCAGCGGAGAACAATCCAAAACCAGCAAAGGCGCCCCCTTCCATCCTGAAGGCATGTTAACTCCATCCGGAGAAGGCACTCAACTTTTGTTGGAATCATTTCCTATAATAGAAAAATAAGGTTGATAAAGGGAGCCCACAACTGCATTTCTCATTGGGTGGGCATAAAAGTTGTTAAACAACATAACATCAAACAACTTTACAGTTGTATAACTGTCCCACCGGGTGGGATAATCCTCGCCTCCGTGTCCTTAATAGAATCTAAAATTCTTGTTGTGATAGCTAGAAAATTTTGTGTTCTATAGCAGGACCGGAGGCTTCTGATTATGCTGGTTCAAAGCTCATCAATCACAGCATCAGAAACATGAGGAATAGGTTTGTAATAAAATACTTTAAATATTGAGTCTGAAGACCAATCAGCTGCATTAAGAATGTCCTCCAGGAGGGACCCCAGTAAATAGGCTTTAGAAGCCATAGCTCCTCTTGTGGAGTGAGCACCATAAACAGAAACATCAATGCCAGCTTCAGACATAATCCACCTGACCCACCGGGCTAGAGTAGCAGCAGCGACAGGGTTGAATGGCTTTTGACAGAAATTAACAACTGCCCCAAGGGATCAGCTCTGTGGGAAACAGTACGTTATTCATAACATTTCAAACACTGCAGCACGCATAACTTGCTATTATGTGGAAAAGCAGGGTACTCCACAGACCTAGACATGGTCTTAGTCCTTCTTGTGATTATGAAAGTGACACCCTGTGGAGAAAACATCCTACCGGCCAAGTCTAAGGCCCTAACATCAGAAACTCTACGACATGATATGAGACAGAGTAACATTGTAAGCTTAGCAGACAACTGCTTCAAGGAAAGATCACCATTACCGGGCCAGGATTCCAAAAGATTAAGAACTTTCGTAACATCCCATAAAGTGGAATACCTGGGCTGGGGGGGATTAGCCACATGGACTCCTTTAAGTAATTTGCAGACCAGGGGATGCACCCCCACAGGCTTACCATCAACATGATCATGACCAGCAGAAATAGCAGACCTGAAATTATTGATCGACCTGTAAGCAAGGCCCGAATCTGCACATTCAGACAAGAAATTCAACACATCTGTTATAGATGATCCCACGGGATCCACCTGTTTTGAAAGGCACCAGCCTACCCACCTCTTCCAGGAAGAAGAATATCGTTTCCGGGTGGAAGGAGCCCACGCTTGATGCATACAGCTGGCAGCCGCCTGGGAAAGTCCTGCAATGCTCTCATGTCAACCTAGAGTCCACACCATCAAGGTTAACTGGTTCTGAAGGACCAATGGGTGGCAAGACCCCACTGGGTCCTGGAGAAGCGTTGGGACTGTTGGGAGTTGGAAGTGAAGGTCCACAAATAACTCAAACAGAGTGGGAAACCATGACTGAGTCGACCACAACGGAGTCACTAACACTATTGAAGCCTTCTGGCGCCGGACAAAGGCCGCCACCCTCGGGATCAATGCAAACGGAGGGAAAGCATAGTTCCTCTGCTGTCCCCAAGGCTGCAGGAACGCATCCATTCCTATCGCCATCGGGTCCGGTCTCCGACTGAAGAACAGGGGAAGTTGGGCATTGAGGCGAGAGGCAAACAGGTCTATCTGACATGGGCCTCGCATAACCATGATCTGAGCATACAGCGGGAGAAGAAGTTTCCAGTCGCTGTAGTCTCGAAGGAAACAAGACTTCCGATCCGCCACCTGATTGAACTTCCCGGGGAGATACTCTGCCACTACAGAGATCTTGAGATCCAGGAAAAATGCCAAAACTCCTTCACAATGTGTGCCAACATGCGGGATCTCGTCCCCCCTAAGCGGTTGATGTATCTCACCGCTGAGACGTTGTCCATCCGAAGCAGGATGCAACAATTGCTCTTCAGCGGTGAGATAGACCTGATGGCAAAGGACCCTGCCAGCAACTCCAGGCAATTTATGTGCAATTTTAGTTCTTCCGCTGACCATCGTCCTCCTTGGTAAACTCTCCACAGCGAGCTCCCCAATCCCACTGACTGGCGTCTGACTCGACAACCACGTCCGGGGCGGAGCCGAAGATTGCTCTCCCATTCCAAGCTGTCATGTGGTCCAGCCACCATTGAAGCTCTTCTCGTGCTTCGTGAGATAGGGGAATGAGATGGTCGTAATGAAACTTCCTCTGTAAGTAAAAGATCTTTAGCCTCTGCAGGGCCCTGTAATGCAAGGGCCCCGGGAAGATAGCCTGGATCGAGGATGCCAGGAGACCCACAATTCTCGCCTGAACTCACAAGGAAATCATCGCCTTGGTCAAGGTTGTTCTAATTTCTCTCTTTATGGACCTGAGTTTGCTCACTGGCAGAAAGAGTTGTGCAGAAACTGAATCTATCAGAAACCCCAGGAATTCCATCTGTTGGCCTGGTATCATCACAGATTTCTTGGCATTGATAACAAACCCAAGATTCTGTAACAGGGACGTCGTCCACTCCAGATGAGTGAGGAGGAGATCCCGATCCTGTGCCAGAATTAGCATGTCGTCTAGATACACAATAAGACTCACCCCCATGTCTCTGAGGCGAGAGACCACTGGTTTGAGAAGCTTGGTGAACACCCACGGGGCTGACGACAGGCCACAGAGGAGTGAGCGATACCGGTACCATTGCCTTTTCCATGGAAACTGCAAGAACTTTTGATGTGAGAGGCAAATTGGGACCGTGAGGTAAGCGTCTTTCAGATCTAGGCGGACCATCCAGTCCTTTTCCAACAGGAGGTTTCGCAAGAGATGAATACCCTCCATCTTGAAGTGTTGATACACTACAAAGGGGTTGAAATCTCTTAGATTGAGTACTAGACGCTGGCCGCCACCTTTTTTCTGCACCAAAAAGAGATTGCTGCAAAATCCCCCGGGAATGAAGGGTTCTACAGCAATAGCCTGTTTGGCCAACAATTCTACCAGTTCTGAGTCTATAAAACTCTGTTCTAGATGGAAAAAAAGGAGAGGTTGAGGAGAAAACGCTTGACGTGGACACTTCAACATCTCTATCTGGTAACCCTGCACGGTCTGAAGGACCCAAACATCATAAGTGAGATTCTCCCAGTTTACCAGAAAATGCCGTAACCTGCCCCCCAGAGGAGTGGTAGGACCCACAAGACTTACCAGAGGACTGATTGTCGAAGTTCTTGTAGCCTCTGTTGACACTCCGATTAAAGCGGCCTCTGTAGCCGCGGGATCTGGACGGAAAAAAGCCCGCCTGGTCAGGCTCCTGCGTATACCCTCTGCCATGTCTGGGGGCATATCCTCTTTGAGGACTGGTGTTGGAGTAGCGGCCGGTCGAGCGTCCTATGCCACGTCCGGCCCTTCCAGAGACCTGATGTAAGACTCTCTTCAGTGAGGCTTGAGACTTATTGAGCGAGGCAAAAGTGCTAACAAATTATGCGATGTCCTTGACAAATTTGTCCCCAAACAACTGTCCTTCAGCCAAAGGTCCTGGCTCTGAAGAAGCCATCTCCACCAACTGTGGGTCGATCCACAGCAGGACAGACTTACGTCTCTCAGAGGCAAGAGCGCAGTTAGCATTCCCAAGCATGCAAATAGCTTGCTACGCCAAACCAGCCAGGACTTCGAGATGGATGACGGCGCCAGTCTCTTGAGCTTGCAGAGCCAATTCCAGAATTTTGGCCAATGGACCTGAAATGTCGAGGACCTTGTCCTGGCACGCCCTGAGCACGCGATCAATCCCCTTCATGGGGTCCTTCTTATATTTCTTGAGGAAGGTAGTCATGGAAGTGCCAATGTCGGGGTAATGGCCACTTTGTGGGCAAGGTCGGGTCTAGGGCATTCCGATTTGAGGCGGGTCCTAACCTCTTTGTCAAAGGCCTTGCGCAGGTGGGTTTCTAAATATTCTGCCACAGCCGGGGGTGGAACCCAATCAGAGGACCTGGGATGGACGATGTCAGTAGGGTCAAACAAGAAAGGGGACGGAGTGACGGGGGAGGAAGCGTGCTTGGGCTTCTTTGCACGTTTACGCGCCTTGGACTCATGGGATGAGTCTGTGTCTGTGTCCGTATCGGTAGTGGTGTCCACCACAGGGATAGGGGAGGGTTGGAGCAGGGGAAGGGGCTGGGCGACATCTTTGGAAGATTCTTTAGCTTTGTAAAGCTTAGCGTAGGAATGGACATGCGGCCAAGAAGAGCCAGAGGGATCATCGGGGCTGGGAACTGGGGGTTGGCCAGAACCAGGTGGAGGGATATCTCTGGGAGCAGGCGGGACTAGTAATTCTAATTTCTGGGTTAAGGGTAACAAGGCAGAGGATAACGCCCTATCTAGTTTGGCGTCAAGCTTCCTATCTATAAGGTCTTCCATGGTCTCATCAGTATAATACTCCTCATCACCCTGCTCACCGACAGCGTCTACTTCCTCCTGATAGCAATCAAGATCTGCCATCTTCCAAATAGAATAAATTCTTAATCAAAAATACCCAGAGTGAAGCTTAATTATCAGCCTTAGACCAAGGGCGTCGGTTGGAAGTGTGCCTGGCGCAGGAGCCAATATAGAACAGTACCAAACTGGGAAAGTAACTCACAGTCTCTTCAGTCCCCTTCTAGGACTAATGGAGGGAGAAAAGCCCCTACGCTGCAGCTGCAGAAGGACCGTCCAAAAACTGCAGGTAAAAGAGGTCCTGGTACCTCGAGGCTTAAATCAGAGGATTAGCCCGGTAATCAGCTGTTAAAATGCTGACTCCACTCTCTTTAAAGCCCCTTAATTGGCTCCAGGCCGCGCTGTGGTGACGCCTATTCAGCCCGGTAAATGGCGTCTGTGATCGGCACTTTGCAAGGGTCGCGCGCGCCTGGAGACGCGCGTGAGCCCTAGAGACGTACGCAGGGCACCCGTGAAGGCCCCGATGTATGCTCACTCCCAGCGGTGGGGGCCAGTCTCCTAACCGGATCGCGGACTGCGAGCACAGAAGCTGCGGGGACTGCGAGCACAGAAGCTGCGGGGACTGCGAGCACAGAAGCTGCGGGGACTGCGAGCACAGAAGCTGCGGTGCCGGCGGCCGGAGGAGAAACCAGGTACAGAAACCTACAGCGCAACATGCTCGGACAAGCAGGCGCTCGGCGGGAAGCGGAGCGGGCAGGGAAGGCCTTGCTCCGGTCCCAAACCAAAAGGAACACCCACGATGAAAGAGCACAAGCCCTGAGAAATCGGCAAGAAGCCTAAAAAAGGCACATAAACATAAACAGGGCAATAATCAATTACAATATAATAAGGCACTATAATGAATCATTAGCCATGTGTGCAAGTCAAAGAACAATGCATAGAAAGTAGAGACGCACTTATCTGGGCTGCGGAGCAGCAAAGAAAGAGGAGGCAGGATTAGTGTCTCTATACTTTGTATGCTTGTTCATGCTGTGATTGGATGTAATACTGGAGGCGTGGTTCAAAGCCTCATGGGTATTGTGGTGTTTTACTAATGTAGTTTTACTTTCATTGGCTGCTGTGTTTTGCAGTAAAGAAATGAGAAAGCATAATCAGAAGCCTCTGGTCCTGCTTTAGAATTGGATTGTTCATTTTACTCCTGTTATCACACATACTCTTTAACAGGACTATACACTTGTGCTCTTCTTAAAAACGCTTTGTAGAGCGCTGTGTAGTTGTTTTTTTCTACTCTTTTCATTGCCTTTTCAAAATAGTGTCTGGAGTTGGGATACTAACAGGCCACTGACCATGGGCATATTTCCTCCTTTGATTCTGATGTGCATTTGTTTTTTGCCCTGGGAGTGAACCACAAAAGCACAGCGGATGACCAGGCCTCAATTTAATCTCCAAATTTGACAGCAGTCAGTAACACGTTTCATCATTTACATTTTCAGTAGTTACGGTCTCTAATTAGAATTGTGTAGTGCTGGAAAGTGCTTTGATTTGAACCTCTAAAGGTAAAGGAGAATCCACCGCTGTGGTTTCCACCATTGTACAGTCCCATGGTTGAGGGTAATGGATTAGGGGATCTTCTCCCGATCTACCACTTTCTCTTTGCCAGAGATACACAGGGTATATTAGGGCTGGTTATCATGTATGAAATATGGCTATGGTAGTCCATGGATGGTAACAAGATTGCCAAGAATGTCCAACAGATTCTGCGAATACTCACCAAGATTTGGGGTGTCCACCCATTTCCAAAGAGTCCCACAAGGTGGCAAGAACTTCCATAATGTGTCAGTAATGCCCACTATATGCCAGGGCAGGCCACCAGATGCTAAGAAAGGCAAGTTGGTGATAGAAATGCCCACCTAGAGAAGTCATATGCCCCAACAATTTCCAACATGCTAAAACCCCATAAAAGAATATCATGATTAATGAATTTTATTACGCATTCTAAGTATCTATTGTCTTCTTTGCGCTGGTTATGGAGTCCGGTGGAGCCAAATGAGAGAGAACTCAACAGGAAACGTGAGTCTCATGGCTTTGCGCAATGTTGGTTAAGGTTGTGCAGTTTCAGAGGAAGAGGCCTCTATAAAGAAGTAACAAGCAACTTCACTGTGCAGCCCCCAGCCTAGACCCTTATTCCTAAATTGAGACTGAGGTAACCACTGTTGGTTCGAAATTGCACGTCCACTGGGAAATGGTTTTGAAAAAATATTTTGTCAAAATAAAGGGCCAGTGCCTAAAATAGCATATAAATGGTACGTACCACTTGAACTCAATCCTCTGACTTACCAGCAATGAATAAAAGACACATTGGGAGGCAGTTTCATCAAGTTTCTAAATTGTTTGCTCAGCCCTGCTACATGATTCTGAATTTGTGGCTGTTTACCCAGACTGTAGCATGGCAGTCCTAAGTATAGTCTGTTATTATAGCTGAGTTATGAGAGAACCTATCCTCCCACAACTTGGGAATGAGTAACCAAGGAATGACAGGTGTGCTAGCTCCCCCGTGGTCCACAGGCAAAAAGAGCATCTGGAATCAGCTGTCCCCAACTGCTTAGTGGATGCAGATGAAGGATAGTAACCACCCTTTACTGCATTATTGACTATTAATTTGATATTTTAGAGTGCAAAAAAATGAGCTTTTGTAGGGTATCAGCATGGGGGATAACTCACCTATTACTTGTGCAATAAAGCAAAAGCTGATAGGATGAAGCATGCTATCTATAAAAGATAGAGGTATTTTATTTCTTCCCGAATTTTATTAGGGCAGGCTTTTTTGGGAGGCTTTTCAACACACTTTTCAAGTACAGTGTGTAGGAAGCTGAGTTTCTGTTGTAGTAACCCCCCCCTTTTGCCAGATTTCTGATGTACTTTGACTTGATTTGGCCTGGGACCCTGCCAATCAGGTTCCCAGGGCCTGTGTTCTTTCGCTAAAACTGTACCTTGTACCACCAATTGGCACTTCTCTGGCAACATTTAAGTCCCTTGTAAAAGGCACCGTGGGTACTGTGACCAGGGAAGTCCTCTAAGGGCTGCAGCATATCTTGTGCCACCCTTAGAGGTCCTGTACCTTAACACACACACGCTGCCATTGCAGACGGCATGTTTTGGTGCAGAGAAAAATGAAGAGTCAGCACACATTCCTGTGTGCCATGCCTGCAACCTTTTGCCTACAGTATAGGTAAGACACCTCTCTAGCTGGGTGCACTATACCACTGGTTAGGGTACAGTTGCATGAGCACTGTACCCCTACAGTGTCAAAGTCTATTCTTAGACATTGTAAGTACAGTAAAGCCATAAAGAGTATATGGTCTGGGAGTTTGTCATTACGAACTCCACAGCACCATAATGGCTTTACTGAATTCTGGGAAGTTTGGTAGGAAACTTCTCAGCATAATAAACCCACACTGATGCCAGTGTGTGATTTATTATACAATGCACTCAGAGGGCATCTTAGAGATGCCTCCGGTGGGTTCTCTGACTGCTAAACACCAGCCTGCCACGACGAGATAAGTTTCTGGACCCTTTGGGTGGGAGCCTTCATTCCCTGAGCCCAGAACCAAAGCATTTCCGGGGCAGAGGTGGTCAACCCTCCCCCAGGCCAGGAAAGGCCATCTGTGACAGAGGAGGTTCCTAGGCTTTGCCTCTTTGTTACACAACCCCCAGCCTCTCCTGCTATCAGGAGCAGGCCTGCTTCCTGTCTCCCCTCTTTTTCGGCAAGAAGAGAGGCAGGAAAAATTAACACAACCCAGAAGGTGTGCCCACCTCTGCCAACCCCACCCCTCAGGTGGGGGAGGCAAGGTGAAGCCCACTCTTCAGTGCCCGCCATCTTGCAGAAGGCAGGTATTCTTCAATCAGGATTATGGATTGTGCCCACTCCCCCACATGGGGTGAGAACACCAAGGGTGTAGTCACCCTAAGGTCAATAGCACTTTGAGATTCCTAAAACGTGCCCTCAATACAGTATTTAGGGGGCAGCCCTGAACCAAGAAGACAAATTCCCACAACCTACGAAGAAGGACGAAAGAAGACGCCCCGCAGAGGAGACTGCAGAGAAGAACTGACTTGGCCCCAGCCCTACCGGCCCGTCTGCAGTTTCCAGAGATCCTGCGCCAAAATTCACACTTTTTCCTGAAGCCGGCGACCTCCAAAACTCTGGGAGGACTGACTGCCTTCAACAAAGACAGGGATCTCCTGTGAACAGCAGTTCTGTTCAAAAGAAACTCCAAAGATAGACTCTGAGCCTGCTGAGGACAAAGAAACCCGGCGACTAGAACCACCACTGCACCCGACGCCTACTGCCCGAATCCAGGTGGCCCACCGTTCCCAGCAATGTCCCCCAGTGCTGCAGAGTCCGAACCCACCATGGGTGTACCCCTCAAGGACTCCCCGACGTTGGCTGCAGCCTCTGCACAGACCCCACCGCCAACCGCGAGTGGCCCGGTAATGTGAAATCTGACCTCAAAATACACCTTTGCCACCCTGCGCCCTGGAAAAGAGACCCTGAGGTTACCCTACGTCCAAGAGCACTCCAACTTACCTGCCCAGCTGTTGGTTCCTCCCGGAAGTATTGCACCTGGCCGCCCCAATGCCACTGTGGGTGCACCTTGTCTGATAACTCGGATCCCCCTATGCACTGAGGCTAACCCCTGGAGCTTTGCTCCCACAACCTTGTGGCCTGCTTGTGAGCAGCCACCAACCAGAGGCCCCCTTTCCCCAATTGGATAACATTGGGCCTCCTAGTGCCGCTGAGGGTGTTTGAAGAGTACATCATTGACCTTGGGGGAACCCTGGTACTAACCCCAGAAACCCAAGTACTTACCTGTAAACCGATAACTTCATTTCCTCCCATAGGATTGCATTGGCAGCTTTTCTATGAAAAATCTTTTAAGTGTGGAGTTGGTTTGTATTAGACCTTGAAAAACTGCAAATGTATAAAAACTGAATAACTTACATTTTCTCTTGGAAATGCCCCAGTGTGATATCTAGGCATATCACACTGAATAGAAAAAGTCATGTAAAAGTAATCTGAAAAGTAACGTACAAAGTAATCTCAATAGTAACTGAAAATACATTTTGACTGTTGACTTACCTGTACAAAAAACACAATTGCATCCAACTGCCTTTCAATTGTATTTCAACTGCAATATACCTGCTAAGTATTATTTCACTTACCTGCACCAGGCCTGCTTTGGTTCTAGAAATAAAATAACGAAATACTATTTTTACACAAACAAATTGGTCTGAGTTTAGTAGCAGGCAATGCAGGGGCAGGGGCAGCTGGCAATGCAGGGCAGCAGGCAATGCAGGGCAGCAGGCAACGCAGGGGCAGCAGGCAACGCAGGGGCAGAGGCAATTCAGGGCAGCAGGCAAATCTGGGGCAGCAGGCATTGCAGTGGCAGGGACAGCAGGCAATACAGGTGCAGCAGGCTATGGAGGGCAACAGGCAATGCAGGGGCAATAGGCAAAAAGCAGGGGCAGCAGGCAGTGCAGTGCAGGGTCAGCAGGCAGCGCAGGGACAGCAGGCAGCCCAGGGCCAGCTGGCAACGCAGGGGCAGCAGGCAATGCAGGGGCAGCAAGCGGTAAGGGACAAAGGCAGGGGGAACAGTACGTTCAGCTGGGGGTCAGGTGAAAGGGTGGTGGCCCAGCCCAGCCTCCTGCGGTCTTTTACGGGCACAGATTGGCCTGCCCTTGGCCCAAGCTTTGCCCGGGCACCGCCCGCTTTTGTCCTGCGATGCAGGAGCTGCAGGCAACTCGTCCTGTGCCAGGAGGCGCGAAAGTGAAACTGGCAGCTGGCCCGCTTCCGGGGCTGCTGGCCAGTGGAGTTCGGTCCGGTCTGTTCCGACTGGTCGGCGAAGTCTGGTGATGGGAGGTGATATTTGTGCGCTCAGGGGCAGGACAGGAGCTCTCATCGGCAGGAACAAGAGGAAACAGGAGTGTAGACACCTCGTGCTACGAGGCGGAAGGCCGCTTCCCCATACCCATCCATGCAACTTTAGGAGTGAAAACTGTGACTGGACAAAACACAGAACTCTCCCAGAGCTGTGTTAACCACTTGAGTTATCTTAACACTATTATAAGCCCCTCAAAGTTACTAGGCACACAATGCTCTCTGCAACAGGTGTCTTAATCCTGTAAAATATTTTAAAATGCAGCCTGGTTGTGGCCAGTTAAGTAATCTAGAACGAAATTACTGTCACTTATGTTCTTGTTGAAAATTACTTTCCAAGAGATAAAAAAAATGTAAATGAATGTACATCTTGACTATTAAACTCTGCTTTTCAAGCTCTGCCTCTTGTGACGCCACCCCCTTCCCTCTGTCACATCTTGACCCACAATTTATGGGATCTCTGGGTATTTTTTCCCAATGCCAGCATCGGATGTAGTGAAGAAGGTTGAAGGGCTTGTTAAAGGGGATATGCATGGGGTGTGTGGGAGAAAGGAATAGCTGGATGCTAAAATAATTTTTAAAACAAATTAAAGAACCCACCTATTGCCCGCTGCACAATTGTTTGTTGAGCCCTACAAGAGTCTGTGATAGCCTTTTGTCGCAGGTCCACTGGTCTCCAGGAGGACAACTCGATTTCTCGGGATGGCACTGAACGCTCCTCTTTTTAGGTCTTTGCCTGACGTAAGCAGCGCATGCGCTGCTCACATCATACGAGGCTTCCTGGATTCGATACGATTCCAGAAGCCGTGTCCCAGTTCCACCTTCAGTTTTGATTTGTGCGCGTCATTTGGCGTCACGAATTATGCCAAAGGCAGTGCAATGATTGCACCAAAGGCATGTCAATCGCTGCTTGTTGCCACCCTGTCTCCTTTTATCCACGTCCAGCGGGATTGGATCTCTTACTGGTGGCGGGAGACAGTGTCTCCTAATTAGCCGCTACGCACTTTTTTGTTATCATTCGCCTTTGGCAAAGGCAGCCGCATGTTTATTTTTGCATCGTGCTTTCACTTAAAGTGAAAGTGCGATGCAATTATAAACACGCGGCTGCCTTTGACAAAGTCAAGAGCTTGTTTCTACAGCTCTCTTTTCCCTCAGCTCTCGTTTCCCTTTCTACACCTCTCGCATTGTCTTTTGTTCTCCCTGCACCATCCCCCCCGATTCTTTCAGCTCTATATATTTTCTACCCCACTCCGGCATCTCCGTACAATTCTTTCCCTCTAGTCCCACATCTCTGTTCTCTCTTTCCATCTCCTTAATTCGCCATCAGCTCTCCACCCCTCCAGCTCCCGTGACTCTCCTTTTCTTCGCCTCCTCCCTTCGTGGGTCCACCCCACCCTCTCCGTCTCTTCTTCTTTCCCTTTCATCTGCTTGTTGTCCCCATCTCTCTCTTTTGCCACTGTATGCTTCTCCCCTCCCTCTGTTTTCGTGCCCTCCGCCTCCCAACCACCCACTCCCCAACCGTACCGCATGTGAGCGCGTCCCCTGCTTTCTTTAACCTCTTGTTTGATGTGATACAGTGGGGGTCTTGTTCCCGGTAGGGAGGGGTGGGTGAGATATGCTAATGGTGCAGAGTTCGCCTCCCTTGCCCGGGTCAGCAGATGCACAGGGCAGGCGGCAGGCAGTGAGGGGGACTGGGGCTGTAATTGCGCTATACCCAGATGGAGCCCCGGAGCCCGCGTGTCAGAACCCGTCATGTGGATACGCTGATGTGTGGTTCAACCTCGACCCAAAGTGAAGTCCGAAGGTACACAGATTTATCATGGTCGGAGAGGGTCCGACTCTGGAGAGACAAAATGGCTGCCGCGGTGCCGTGGTGCTGTGAGGTTGACGCTCTAGTCGTTTAGCCTCGTTTTGGTGCGGAGAGTATGAGCGGGACGCAAGTTCTAGAAACTACGCACTTCACCTGAACCGTTAGAGAAGAAGAACCTGTGTGCGTACTCTGGTGAATTCCTCGAATCCTTAGTTTAAGTATCCTGGTTGTAGTACTCCATTTGCGTTTAGCGCGAGTGTCGAGGAAACGTTGTTACGGCGTATTAATTCAAACGCGTAATAACCAGCCCCTTCCCAAGTCCAAGTTTCCAGCAGTAAAGAGAACCTCCGAAGAGTCGTCGAAGAGTATAGTGAGCAAAGGTGATTCCTGTGGAGAAGAAGATTTTCAACGAGCAAGAGAGTCAGTCAGCAACGGAAAGCTAAGTGTCGAATAACAAGTGTTTGGCCAAACTGAAGATATTCATAGTGACGTAGTTTACATTGTCAAGTGCATAACTCGAACTTCTAGAACCTATGTGACAAAGAGAAACGAGAAACCTATTCCTTGAACATTGAGTAAAAAGAGAAACGAGAAACCTCTTTTCTTGAACATTGAGTAAAAAAGAGAAACGAGAAACCTTTTCTTGAACATTGAGCGAAAAGAGAAGAAGAGAAACCATTTCAGAACTTGTATGAAATAAGCGGGAAAGAAGGATTGCCAGAACATTCCTCCATGAGTCATTTGCTAGTGTAAAGACTATTTATAAGTAAAGACTTGTTCCAGGTTTCCAACTCAGGACAACTTTACAGAACCCCCTAAGCAGCGTCCTCGATTAGTTAGCCAAGTAAGTGTGTCAAAAAGAATTAGCTCAGGGGTGACCATAGAATAGTATTAGTAAGGAATTAACCCATTCGCCCTTGTCTCCCCATGCAGTAACGATTAACTAGACGAGAAAAACCACATCCCATAGAAGAGAAGCAAGGTCCAGGAAAATATTAAGTGAGTTAAAGTTAAACCCGAGAACATCAGAGCCAGAGTAGTTTTAGGAGGGAAAACTAATGGTGTGCTCCTCTTACAGGTTTCCAATACGCAGACATCCTGAAGGAAGTAGTCTGAGGAAACTTTCCGGACCAGTCTCTTCTCTGTTTGTTATTTTATCCACACCCCCTTCCCGGAGGATGATGTAGGGAGGTTCTTATAGACCTGCCGACATCGTCTCTTGGGATTCGGGTACTAGCATCTAGTTCCTGAGCCTGAATCATCTCTGCTCCCGCGCAAGTACAAGTCAAGGCGATTACATATCAGGTATGCTTGGAGCTCTGATAGAGTGAAGTGCCCAAGTATTTTTTGCACCTGAGCAGAGATGGCCGAAGGAATAGATGTTCAATCGTTAGGTACGATCCTAGACGCAATCCACAAGGAACTGGGGGCAGTAAGGGAAGAGAATCAGAATTTAAAACAAGAGGTAGTTAACGCCCGAAAGGAAACAGCCGAGTTAGCCCTGAGGTTACACAGAACTAGTAGTTTAGAGCGAGAGGCCATGAACCCAGTGTTAGAAGCGACAAACAGGTCAACTACGCAAGTCATTCACTCCCTGTCTCCAGTTATTCCTCTAGCCGCCCCTGAAAGGTTTAGTGGGGATCCACAGAAGGCACAGATATTTCTCTCACAATGCTCCTTGCACTTCCTGTGCCGCCCATCCATTTTCCCTGACGCGCAGTCCAAAGTAGCCTTCATTCTCTCGTATTTAAGCGGGGACGCTGGTCCATGCCTCTAGTCACCAGAGAAGACCCGCTGTTGAGGAACTTCGAAAATTTCAAACAAGAATTTCTTCGAATATTTGATCGCAGGAGGGTCTCCCAAGTTGTGGACAACGAATTACTAGATTTGCGACAGGGCAATCGAGACTTAATAGCATATCTGGCGCAGTTTAACAAGTTGGTGGTGGAGACGGATTGGCCAGAAAGCAAGCGAGCAGCAGTGTTTTATCGTGGTTTGAGAGACGAGCTGAAGGACGTGTTAGCTCAAATTCCAAATCGCCCAACGGAGATATCGGCCCTCATCGATTTAGTTCTAGAAATAGATTTTCGTCAAGGAGAGCGGCGAGGGGAAAAGAAGAAAGATTTCCGGGCGGTCGTTCCTAGATTTGACAGGGCACGTCCAGAAGGAACACGAACCTCAGAAGGAAACTCCGGAGTAGAACCAATGCAAATCGGAACCATCAGAGGGCCCCTAACGAAGGAAGAAAGAGAGAGGAGGAGAACGAATAACCTGTGCATATATTGTGGTTCGAGTGGGCATTTTGTCCGAAACTGTCCGAAGAAGCCCAATGGAACATTCAAGCCGAAGGAAAACTAGCGGCACCACCCGTGGCTGGAGTTGAACGGGTGGGTGCGATTACTGAAGAGACTCCAAAGGAACACCATGTGGCGAATACCCTACATGCGGCGGCTCCACATTTGATTCTGTCTATGAGAGTGATGTTCCGATCGACGGTCCTGACCGAAGTCTCCGTCATGATAGACTCTGGAGCGACGGGAAATTTCTGTGACTTGCGTTTTGCGGACAAGGTGGGAATCAGAGCCATAAAGAAAGAGAAGAGTGAGCCAGTCCGCGCCGTGGACGGAACTAACCTATCTTCGGGGCCCATCGTGAGCCACACAGAGGTGATGGAGCTGATTACCGCAGATGGCCATCGTGAACAGATCCAGTTCAACCTGATCGATGCTCCACAGTTTCAGTTAATTCTTGGATTGCCATGGCCCACGGAGCATAACCCTACGATTGACTGGAACTCCAGAACCGTTCTCATGGACTCAAACTACTGTTGTGAGAACTGTTTTGTTCCAAGGGATAGCGGAGAAGAAATAAACCCAGCTCATGCCTTGAGTCTTGTAGAGCACTCTGTGTGTGCCATAGACACACGCCAGGTCCCGGAGGTGTATAAGGAGTTCGAAGGCGTGTTCAACGAAGTGGAAGCCGAGCTTTTACCTCCACACAGAGCCTACGACTGCAAGATAGATCTAGAACCTGGAGCCAATTTGCCATGCAGTCGAGTGTACGCATTAACCGAGAAAGAACACCAACATCTGAAAGAATACCTGGACAAGTATCTGGCGAATGGTTTCATCCGACCCTCACAGTCACCCGTCTCATCGCCCCTATTTTTCGTGCCAAAGAAGGAAGGGGAATTAAGAACATGCATCGATTACAGAGCAATCAATAGGATAACAAAAAAGAACAGATACCCCCTGCCCTTGATATCGGAACTATTGGATCAAGTCAAAGGAGCTCAAGTCTACACAAAACTAGATCTGCGAGGGGCCTACCACCTAGTCAGAATGCGAGAAGGTGACGAGTGGAAGACGGCCTTTCGGACTAGATTCGGCCTATTCGAGTACCAAGTGATGCCCTATGGGCTATGTAATGCCCCAGCTGCCTTCCAGCATTTTATTAATGATGTCCTGAAGGAGTTCATCGACCAGTGTGCCATTGTATACATTGATGAAATCTTGATTTATTCCTCCGATGTGACGAGACACCATGAGCAGGTGAAAGGAGTTTTGAGGAAACTACAAGAGAACAAGTTGTTCGTAAAACTGGAGAAGTGTGCTTTCGACGTCTCCCAGGTCGAATTTTTGGGATTTGTCCTTTCCCCGTCTGGCATCTTAATGGATCCGAGGAAGGTAGAGGCAGTAACCACCTGGAAATCTCCAACGAGTGTGAAAGAGGTCCAAAGCTTCATTGGGTTTGCCAACTTCTACAGACGATTCATTAGAGAGTTTTCCGGAAGGATTCTACCCCTTACCAGGCTATTGAAGAAAGGAACGAAGTTCGAGTGGTCGGAAGAGGCTGAGGAGGCCTTCCAAGCCTTAAAAGAAGCCTTTACTACTGCACCAGTCCTGCTTCATGCTGATCCATCGGAACCGTTTTACGTTGAGACCGATGCGTCAGACCAGGCGTTGGGGGGAGTCCTGTCGCAGCGTCACAAGAGCACAGGTCAACTGCATCCCGTAGCTTACCGATCTAGGAAGCTGACCCCGGCGGAAATCAACTACACTATCACCGAGAAGGAATTACTGGCTATCAAAGATGCCTTCAAGGAGTGGCAGCATTATCTGATGGGGACACAGCATCAAGTCACAGTATTCACGGATCATCGAAACCTGAAATTCTTGAAATCCGCCAGAACTCTCACGCCAAGGCAACTCAGATGGTCCTTATACTTTGCAGATTACGACTTCGTAATTACCTTTCGTCCAGGAGCACAAAACGGGAAGGCCGACGCACTTTCCAGACTGGACACCGACCCTCAGAGAACGGCCATAGAGGTTCAACCGATCATCCCTGAGAACAAGTTTATTGGGGCCACAGTTTCGATCGATGTCCAAGAAGCCATAGCAGAAAGCATGAGTTCGGAGGCTAAGCAGAATTGGGTTAAGGAAGATCTTGGCAGGAAGATTGTTCGTCAGTTGCCATATCAAGGGGAGGCCTTGTATGTGCCTACAACGGAATTGCAGCAACAAGTGATGCGTGAGTGTCATGATGATAAGCTGGCAGGACACAAGGGAGAGAACAAAACCGAAGAGTTGATAAAGAGACACTATTGGTGGCCTGGGATGTCAACAGATATTGAGAGATATGTTAAGGCTTGTGAGATCTGCGCTCAGGGAAAATCTGAAAGACAAGCACCTAAGGGGCTCCTGCAACCCCTACCCACCCCTCCTTATCCCTGGCACACAGTGACTCTTGATCTCATTACCGATTTACCCTTAAGCAGAGGTTATGACACCATTCTAGTGGTAGTAGATGCCTTCTCAAAAATGGCCCACTTCATAGCATTAAAAGGAACTCCGTCAGCTAAACAAGTAGCAGATCATTTTAGCTCCCAAATAGTCAGGATCCATGGCATACCCAAGGTGGTCATTTCGGATAGGGGTACCCAGTTTGTATCTCATTTTTGGAGAGCATTCATGAAAGGTCTAGGTACAGAAGTTAGGTTTTCCACGAGCTATCACCCAGAGACAGATGGGCAAACAGAGAGGGTGAATCAAGAGCTGGAGCAGTATCTTCGACTATTCCTTCTGAAGGAGGAAATTCAGTGGGCCGATTACTTGTGGTCGGCGGAATTCGCCCATAACAATGCGAGAAACAGTTCCACCGGTTTCTCCCCCTTCTTCTTGAATTATGGACGACACCCAAACGCATCAATTCGACAAATGGAAACTGCAGTCCCAGCTGTCGAGGACCTGGTGTCCCAGATGAGTCAAATCCAGCAAAAGGCAACAGACAATCTGCAAAAGGCTAAGGAGAAGTATAAGATTTATGCGAATAAGAAGCGGCGTGCTGGTCCTCCACTGTCCGTGGGGGATAAGGTGTGGTTGAACACAAAACATCTGAGACTAAAGGGAAATCGAAAATTTCAACCCCGCTTTATTGGTCCTTACCCCGTGGAGAAGCAAATTAATCCCGTCACCTATCAATTGACACTCCCTCCTAGGCTGAAGATTCATCCTGTCTTCCATGTTTCCTTGCTTAAGAGAACTTCTGCAGACCTGAGAATGCAAGCACCCCCTAAGCCAATTCACCTGGAGACGGGAACAGAGTTTGAGGTGAAAGACATTCTGGATTCCAAGGTCTCCAAAGGGAAACTGTACTACCTCATCGATTGGAAGGGTTATGGGCCTGAAGAGCGATCGTGGGAACTGGAAGAAGATGTTCACGCTCCCAGATTGGTTCATTCCTTCCATCAACGCTACCCTTCCAAGCCCAGAGGGAAGGAGCCTGCCTTGTTGGGGGGTACTGTCAGAACCCGTCATGTGGATACGCTGATGTGTGGTTCAACCTCGACCCAAAGTGAAGTCCGAAGGTACACAGATTTATCATGGTCGGAGAGGGTCCGACTCTGGAGAGACAAAATGGCTGCCGCGGTGCCGTGGTGCTGTGAGGTTGACGCTCTAGTCGTTTAGCCTCGTTTTGGTGCGGAGAGTATGAGCGGGACGCAAGTTCTAGAAACTACGCACTTCACCTGAACCGTTAGAGAAGAAGAACCTGTGTGCGTACTCTGGTGAATTCCTCGAATCCTTAGTTTAAGTATCCTGGTTGTAGTACTCCATTTGCGTTTAGCGCGAGTGTCGAGGAAACGTTGTTACAGCGTATTAATTCAAACGCGTAATAACCAGCCCCTTCCCAAGTCCAAGTTTCCAGCAGTAAAGAGAACCTCCGAAGAGTCGTCGAAGAGTATAGTGAGCAAAGGTGATTCCTGTGGAGAAGAAGATTTTCAACGAGCAAGAGAGTCAGTCAGCAACGGAAAGCTAAGTGTCGAATAACAAGTGTTTGGCCAAACTGAAGATATTCATAGTGACGTAGTTTACATTGTCAAGTGCATAACTCGAACTTCTAGAACCTATGTGACAAAGAGAAACGAGAAACCTATTCCTTGAACATTGAGTAAAAAGAGAAACAAGAAACCTCTTTTCTTGAACATTGAGTAAAAAAGAGAAACGAGAAACCTTTTCTTGAACATTGAGCGAAAAGAGAAAAAGAGAAACCATTTCAGAACTTGTATGAAATAAGCGGGAAAGAAGGATTGCCAGAACATTCCTCCATGAGTCATTTGCTAGTGTAAAGACTATTTATAAGTAAAGACTTGTTCCAGGTTTCCAACTCAGGACAACTTTACAGAACCCCCTAAGCAGCGTCCTCGATTAGTTAGCCAAGTAAGTGTGTCAAAAAGAATTAGCTCAGGGGTGACCATAGAATAGTATTAGTAAGGAATTAACCCATTCGCCCTTGTCTCCCCATGCAGTAACGATTAACTAGACAAGAAAAACCACATCCCATAGAAGAGAAGCAAGGTCCAGGAAAATATTAAGTGAGTTAAAGTTAAACCCGAGAACATCAGAGCCAGAGTAGTTTTAGGAGGGAAAACTAATGGTGTGCTCCTCTTACAGGTTTCCAATACGCAGACATCCTGAAGGAAGTAGTCTGAGGAAACTTTCCGGACCAGTCTCTTCTCTGTTTGTTATTTTATCCACACCCCCTTCCCGGAGGATGATGTAGGGAGGTTCTTATAGACCTGCCGGCATCGTCTCTTGGGATTCGGGTACTAGCATCTAGTTCCTGAGCCTGAATCATCTCTGCTCCCGCGCAAGTACAAGTCAAGGCGATTACATATCAGGTATGCTTGGAGCTCTGACACCGCGCAGGTCCACCCTACTGCTACTGGCCCTTGTCTGGCTGGGGGTGCTGCTGTCCATGGGAGACACTAAGGGCACCTACTACAGCCGCTACAACCTGTACACATCGGTCAGCAGCCCGCAGCACTACCCGCGCAGACTCATGGGGAAGCACAAGTAAGACAGCTCCCTTCTCCTGCGCCTGCTATCGTCTTTGCGCCGGTTCCTGCACCCCTGCGCGCGCACAGCTTCATGCCCTAAGAGCAGAGACACTGGGATTATGCAGCAGGGGAACACCAAATTATGCGGCAAGGTTGACTAAATTATGTAACAAGAAAAAGCAAGTTAGGAAGCCTAATGAGATACATTTTTTGAAAGATTTACTGCCTTAAGTTATTTAATCATGTTTACACGTCAATACTGTCAGGGCAAATGTTTCACTTCATTAGTACCACTTAAGGACCCAAATACAGCAATAAGCTATAGAAAGGGGACCAGTCAGCCCTTTCAAAGGGGCCTTCACTGCACAGCAACACGCGTCTCTGGGTTTTGAGTAGCTTTTGATCTGTTTGAGCTAGAAACATTGTTTGATCTGCAGAGTATGCAGGAGATTTTCAACTATGTGGCAAATGGGGCAAGTCCTTTATTACGTGGAAAACCCGTGGCTACAAAAACTCCAGTGCTCTACTTAGCAATTAGGTCTAGTACTGGTTAAAAATAAGTCTCTCAGGGGCGTTAGATCTAAACATGCTTCTGGTGCATGGCACCGGGGCCCAGAGGCTACGGGGGCCCAGTGATCCTCCATTTTACATCCCATACGTCAGGCAGCAGGGGCACATTCTCTGTGTTTGCATTAGGACCCCTGGCACCCTTGCTCGCCACTGAGGTCCATATGGGGACCATTGCCCCCCAGTAACAGCTATGAGGGACAGGATGGGGACTGAAGCAGGCACGTGCAAAAGAGTGTGGTATACATTAAAACTCACACTTCTCTCAGCTGGAATGAGTCTCGACTGTAGAACAGTGGTTTTGGAGGGCAACACTAATGGAATCAATGGACAGGACTTTGTTATGGCAGGGAAGGGTTTCACGGTGAATGACCCCCCACTGAAGTTTAAGGGAAGTATCTCATTTATTTCAGAGAGGGAAAACAGGTATAGGATGAATGTCACCTTCCAATCGAGGGATAGGTCGGTGAGAGGGTCATGGAGCCGTATGAAAGGAACTGGGATGGAAATGGAACCAGCGTTGGCACGTTGCACAAAATTGAGCCCGGCGCAGCTTTGTGGCTTGCAGCCTCGCCGTGTGGCGGCTGCTAGGAGGCTTCGGCCAGTTGGGTAGTTGGTGCCGAAAGGTCCGAATATTTGCTGCTGTAGGCATATGTAGGCAAATGTGCAGAATGGTCCCTAATGGTGGTCAGAACCCATGCAATAGTGATGTCTCGTGCGTCCTATGCGGAGTTCTTGAAAGGCACAGTTTTCCCTTCCAATCTGAGAGAATCGATTTCATCAGCCTTCGAGGGTCGATGCAATACTTACCAAGTCTTGTGGGTCAGAACTCTTGCTGTCAATGAAATGCAACACAGCACATAGATGCCTCCGAAGGGATATATATAGGGTGCTATAATATAACATATAATGATGACGGTATTATTATTAACATTATTCTAACGTTCTCAACCGCCTGTTCTTTTATCATTTGAAATGGCAGTTCTATTTTTCTTACCCGTTTTGACTTACGCAACTGACGAGCCCTTACATTCTTGTACACTGTCGCCCTGGAACACTTGGGGGCAGATTTACAAGCTCCTTGCGTAATTTTTAACATGGGAAAAGTGACGTGAGGGTGGCGCAAGGGGCTTGTAAATCAGCCCCTTGCTATTTTTGTATGGCAGCCGATTCGTTGTGTTTCCGCGCAGCAGAAAACACCTCAGGTGGTGGCGTAAATAATTATGTGTCTCTTTAAGGTGGAAAGGGGGTGGGGAAGCAAGGTATGAGGGGTGCTGGTAATTGAAAGTGTGCGGGCCGACCGACACGTCCCCGCAGGGGACACACATAAGAGCACGGCCCCTTAGTGCCACAAGATGGCACACGGGGCAGCCCAGTGTTCCATGACCCAAAAGAGTCCTATACGTCACTTCCGGCCATGGTGGGAGGCGGGAGAGGTATATATTCCTCCCCCGCCCACCTGGCGGCCTCTTTCTCCCCTCACACTGACACCATTTGGGTACCCTCTGGTGCTCCGTCCAGAGGTCTGGCGTCGGTGTGCGGTGTTCGCCAAGTGGTCTCGTTCCTGGTGAGTCGTCCCCTCTCGGTCGGGTGGGTGGACTGTAAGGGTGCAGTGGCATAGCCGCGTGCTCTATGCGCCGGCCTCGGTAATGGTGGGGTGTGGGATCGCACGAGCTGATCCCTTTTATTGGCTTGTGGCTGTTAGCCTCAGAGAGGCCGTGCAACCGCTTCTAGCATCGTTCGGGGAGGGGGCGGTCGCGGGGCTGCTGCTGCTGCCCGAGATTCAGCTCCATGTGCGAGAGGAGCAGAGGCAGGCTAACTTGGTGGTTTGAGACGTATACACTCGGACGCTTTTGTCTTTAGCGTCGTTCATAGGTGTTTTGTGGCTACACTATGCGGGTTACAATGTTAGCGGCTGGCACACCATGAGAGAGGAGTGTTTTCACAACAGAGGCGCATGTCGCTTTTTCGTCTCTCGTGTCTTTTCATGGCTGTTTTGTGGCTACACTATGCGGGTTACAATGTTAGCGGCTGGCACACCGGGAGAGAGGAGTGTTTTATTAACAGAGGCGCATGTCGCTCTTTCGTCTCTTTTGTCTCTCGCGTCTTTTCATGGGTGTTGTGTGGGTACACTACGCGGGTTACAATGTTAGCGGCTGGCACACCGTGAGAGAGGAGTGTTTTCACTACAGAGGCGCATGTCACGACAAGTACTCGGTCGATTTTCACGATCCCGGGATGCGAGGTATGTCCCCGTATTAAGGCAGTGCATAGAGCGGCCACCTATTGTCTATAGTTTTGCCGTATTCCCGGGTGCAGGAACGGTTGCTTCCGGTCTAGCTCGCGCCCTCCTAGCTGGGAGTCATTGGTTCGTATATATCGGATTACCCGTACTGTGGGTACAAAGAAACCGTTGCCCATGTTATCGCACCACGACTTCTGGTCGAGCCCGGGCTTATTTGCTAGTGATTTGGAAGCTGATGAGAGGCACACGTTCATAGAGTAGTTGGCCGAACAGCTAGGGCGCTCGACCTCGGACTTGGGGGACTGGGTTCGAATCTCGGCATTGTATATTTGGCCTCATGTGTTGTAACTGGTACCATGTTAGCACTCTTTTACCCGATTCGGGTCATGTTCGCGCTATATAATCACTGTGCTTGGCTGGCCTATGTTTGCGCGCCTAGAATTTTGGGCGAGCTGGAGCTATTCATTTGTATTGTTTTGGAAGCTGTTTAGAGGCCCGAGTTAGTAGAGGAGTGGGTCTAACAGCTAGGGCGCTCTACTTTGAACTGGGAGATCTAGGTTCGATCTCGGCAATATAGGGATGAGTTCTCATTACGGTAACTGGGACCATGTTAGCGTTCTGTTACCCGTTCCGGGTCAAGTCCGCGCTATATCAATCTCTGCGCTTGGCTGGCTCATGTCTGTTTGAAAGGTAACTTTACCCTGGGTTCGGCAGATGCCGTCAGGCGGCACTGGGGGTTGGGGGGAGGAGGGGAGGGCGCAGAACTTCAACTGTGTAGCATCCACCCCCACGCCCCTACCCGTTCCCAGGTGTGGGGACCCACAGCGTGGGGCATAGCAGAGTGCGAGCAGGGCTGGGCCTGGCCCTGCATGCTTTGCTTGTTGGGAGTCTGGGGATACCGAGAGGGTCCTCTTTGAGGATCTCGCTGCCCCTGCGTCTGTTTTCCGCGGCCACTGGGGGCGCCGGCGACACTAATCTCGTTATTCCCTACCCTCGCAGGAGCGCCCAAGGAGGCAGGAAGGGCCTCGGTGCGCCCGACATGTTTTCAGATGCGTCAGCGCCATTTTATTTCATTGACCTCGCAGCGGATCTAGTGTGGGTCGGGGACCTCATCGAGGTCTGCTATGATCATAACTGATGGGGTTCGGGCGAAGTAGCACCCTGGCCATTAGTAGCACACGTGGGTGGCCATAACCAGTTCGTTTTCACGCTTTTCGTGCCAATCCCACCATGTTGGCATATGTATATGCTGATAAACCTGCAGCGACTTTATCCCAACAAAAGTTGTCTTGTCTGTTTATTTACGACACATGCATGTTGCTGCGGGAGGGCTGGTGAGTGGACCGATATTGGCACTATGCGGGCCGACCGACACGTGCCCGCAGGGGACACACATAAGAGGGCGGCCCCTTAGTGCCATAAGATGGCACACGGGTCAGCCTAGTGTTCCACGACCCAAAAGGGTCCTATAAGTCACTTCCGGCCGTGGTGGGAGGCGGGGAGAGGTAGATATTCCGCCCCCGTCCACCTGGCGGCCTCTTTGACCCCTCACCCTGACGCCGTTTCCCTCCCTACCACTTACCCGGCGCTTCAGGGTGGGGGGGATATATGATTTAATGCTTTTTATTTGTGTTGCAGGCGGAGTTACAGGGTGATCCAGAGGTGGAAAGGTACTCAGGGGTACCCTCTTCAGGAGCACAAAGGGTGCTGAGGCCTAATATCCCCAGGAAGTCTGTGCGGTGGACCCTGGGGTGCGATGGCGCCCCGTCTGTATACGGGCAGTTGGAAACCTGTACAACCGGGGGTCGCTTGAATGCTCCGCCCCTCGTAGGGGGGGGCGTGAGCAAGACGGTGGACCGTTGGTTCACCGGAAGTGGGAGGGGCTATCCACTCACCGCAACGGCTAAGCACCGATTGGCTAAGGCCACAATGCAAGTTGGCCCATCAGGTGGGAGGCCGCGAGGGGCGGCTTGCCTTTGGATCGTCTGTAAGATAACCCACCGTGTTGGCATATGTATATGCTAATAAACCTGCAGCAACTTTATCCCAACAAAAGTTGTCTTGTCTGTTTATTTACGATACATGCATGTTGCTACGGGAGGGCTGGTGAGTGGGCCGATATTGGCACTATGCGCACTGCACAGAAAGCAGCAGACTGTCTTCACTCTTATTCTGTTCGAAGGCTAAATGTACCGTGATGTGCCTCAGGTCACACAGAGCGTCGGAAGCCTGGGGGTGGAGCATTTGGGTGATCCCAACCCTGGGTTAACAGAGGGAGATCGTGCATGGGTTACCCTGGTCTCCAGGAACCTAGACATGGTGAAAAGGGAGGGAGATTTAAAAAAAAAACATTTTCAGCTTAGGAGAGGATGTGGCCTCACAGCCAGTGCTGCCAACTTTGGAGCTGGGGAGCCAGGTCTATACGGGCAGTTGGAAACCTGTACAACCGGGGGTCGCTTGAATGCTCCGCCCCTCGTAGGGGGGGGCGTGAGCAAGACGGTGGACCGTTGGTTCACCGGAAGTGGGAGGGGCTATCCACTCACCGCAACGGCTAAGCACCGATTGGCTAAGGCCACAATGCAAGTTGGCCCATCAGGTGGGAGGCCGCGAGGGGCGGCTTGCCTTTGGATCGTCTGTAAGATAACCCACCGTGTTGGCATATGTATATGCTAATAAACCTGCAGCAACTTTATCCCAACAAAAGTTGTCTTGTCTGTTTATTTACGATACATGCATGTTGCTACGGGAGGGCTGGTGAGTGGGCCGATATTGGCACTATGCGCACTGCACAGAAAGCAGCAGACTGTCTTCACTCTTATTCTGTTCGAAGGCTAAATGTACCGTGATGTGCCTCAGGTCACACAGAGCGTCGGAAGCCTGGGGGTGGAGCATTTGGGTGATCCCAACCCTGGGTTAACAGAGGGAGATCGTGCATGGGTTACCCTGGTCTCCAGGAACCTAGACATGGTGAAAAGGGAGGGAGATTTAAAAAAAAAACATTTTCAGCTTAGGAGAGGATGTGGCCTCACAGCCAGTGCTGCCAACTTTGGAGCTGGGGAGCCAGGTCTATACTCTGCGTCAGCTCAGCATCCTGTGATTCTGGGCAAATCACTTAATCTCCCCCTGACTACCAAAAACAAATGAATTTGTCCTTGTGTAACGTAAGTGGTGCTCTTGTAAAGCGCTCCAATACCTTTGGGTCGAATTCGCACTATATAAATCTGCAAAAATAAAAAGTTTCAGGAGCGTACTCTACACTATTGGGAAGAAAATCTCACAGCATGGATGGTGCTGCAACAGCCTCAACAGAACTTCAGACCGAACTTGGCAAGATAGATTAGTGAGTCAGCACTAGCTGCTGGTGCCTGTTCCGGGACATCAGTCGCAACTTGAAATCTTGCCACTGGCGCGCTCTCAGCCTTTCCTAGTTCACAGTGAGCTTAAACTGAGCGCAATCGGGCAGGTGAGAGGTGCCTAAACAACACTCATCTTATTTATAGCGTTTCCTATCGGTCAACCTGTAGGAGCAAACGCTATAAAGCCATGTATTATTAAATGTAGTAGCGGTATTTCTATTCTGTGCCGCGACAAATAAATCACTTTTATGTCGCTCCTGGCCAAGGGCGTTAACACCGCTGGGCGCGCAAAGCTAGGCTCACATTTCACTTGTCTAGACAAGTGCTCATTTATTTGTATCCTTCTGCTTGTGTAGGGGGTATTGCGTAACTAATTAATTCTGGGCTCTTGATAGAGCTGTGCCGGGCCTGGGGTCGTGATTGCGAAGCTTGATTTGCCGGTGGCTCGCAGTAGTGAAGGAGTTGTCAGGCCTGTAAAGCCAGAGTCAGGGCCCGGTAGCGTCAGGGTGCTGTAGGGAGCTTGGGTACCAGTCCTGGATGGCCAACTGGACCAGACAGGGCAGAGAAGCACGTTTTTATGTTTATTAAACACCAGGGGTTACTTTTTAATGATGGTACATGTCAGGATGATGGTTTATGTGATTCTTATATGTTTTTAATGATGCTGCTTTTCATGTTTTATGGACATTTGTCTTAATAAACTTTATTATTACTCCTACAACCACAAGAGACTCGACAGGAAGCACTATACGCCTTCAAGGCACACACTGCTGAGATGGGGGATCGGCTCCTCGAAGCGCAACGGCTCCACCTATTAAGAGTGCACTGAGGGGCAAAGTGATCCAGGAGGGATCTCCTGAACTCACTCTAAGCGTGTTTGTGATGGCTGGGCGAGGTCCTGCTACCTCTTGAGATATAGCTAACCGAAGATAAGCATTGTTTGTAAGCGTGTTCCCTCATACAGCGCAAAACGTGGAAGGTTGTATCGTACGTTATGTAGCGCTTCATACTCATGACAAGGCCACTAAACGCTCTGATGTGAATATGGGGGCACTGGAGACTGTCTCTGCTTCCCTTGCAAAAGGGCCGTCTCCTTAAGAAAGCGCGAGGGCGGAGGAGAGTTGGGATTTAGATTCTGGAGAGAGGAGAAGGGGAGGAGAGTACTGACAGTCGAGGTGTCTGGGGAATAGAAGAGTGCGCGAAACGTAGACGTCTGTGTGAGGAGTTTGTAGGACGAGTCTGGGGAGTGTAAGAGACTGGGGACTGGGAGAGTCTGAGGAGTGGAACATGGAAGAAGGTGGGGGGAGTGTTTGGGAACTGGAAGAGGCTGCAGGTGAAGATTCTGGGTAGGGAGAGTCTGGGGAGTGGAAGAGGCCGAAGACTGGGGGAGGCCGCTGAGTGGAAAAATGCAATAGGTCTCGCCTTTCATTAAGTTAAAGCCATTTGCTTTGCTATTCAATACCATTAGCAAAGCAAATGGCTTTAACTTCATCAAAGGCGAGACCTGTTGCACTTTCAATGCTTGTTTTCATGGTCAGGGAACCACTCTGAACTGAGGAAATCGAGACATTCCCAAAAGAGAAAGAACTTTGAAAACAATTAAATGCTTTGAGGTTTTGCTTACCTTAGATATTTCAATCACTAGGGCAAGTCACGCATTTTCTTAACTTTCAGCACACTTGCTTTCTCATAACACATTTTATACTTTATTAGTCTGCACATTCCTTTATTTACTTCATTTAGTATTTTAGGGTCGAGCCTGCCAGAGCAGCCGTCTTGCTTGTGAGACACTGTTGTTAAAAAAAAATGTCATGGAGCCGACCCGTTGCATATAGTTTGTTGGCTTGTGTGGCACTTATCTTTTCAGCCTCATAATTCGTCAAGGCAGGCCTAACATCCTTTCCGTTCCTCTCGGTGGAGCAGGGACCAAGCACTGATTAATTAAACTTAATCAGTGCCTGTCCGCTGCTCCTGTCGTGATTGAGGTAATATTTTGTTCTGTTTAACTAATAGTACCCTGCACACAGAAGGCGTGTGACTGGCAAAAACACACCCATCAGGTCAAACAAAATTGCAAAGATTTCTTTTCTGTGGTTAACTCTCTTTTATTTTGCTAAGTCTTCTTTTCTCACTTTACACTCATGATTTCTTTTGTTTTTGTTTATGGGCGCTGTTCTCAAAAGATGACAATTATTTTATTACAAAGCAACATTGTTTCTTTCTTATTTGTAATTTCAGTAATGATGCTTTAATACTTAATGGTGCAGTGTACTACAATCCACTCCTCTCCAATCCGCTCCACTCCAGTCCACCCCATCTCACCCCACACCAATCCGCCTCACTCAATACAATCCATCCCACTCCAATCGAAGCCACTCACGCCAATCAATCCGCTCCAATCCACCACACGGATCACTGACAGAATATCGAAATCACAAATATCGACCTACAAGAATATCGAGTCAACAATATCGAAGGCAAAAATATCGACATCCTATCTACAACATGGTAAGTACAAAAATATCGAAAATTTAATATCGATGTAAAAAATATCGATGTTAAAAATATCGATATTTTTTTAAATATATATAAATGTAAAATTAAGTATATAACACTAATAAATAAATTATACATATTTAAAAGTATCTAAAAATGTTTAAAATTAAATAATTAATACATATATATTACTAATACATTAATTAAATATATACACTAAATATATAATATATAAATACAGAACAATAAGTATTAATACTTATTTTACTAATTTATAAATTAATAAAATATATTCTAATTTACTAATTAACATTTACAAACATAAAACAATAACATAAATAAAATGTAAGTAATAAAAAATGAAAAAAATTTTTTTTACAATTAATTATATAAAACATTGGATAACATAAGGGTAAAAATTACTATTCCTACTCCAGAGAGTGCAACAGTAGTCAAAACTGACCCTGATCCCTAAAAATACCCCTTTACCCAAAAACTGAAAACTGACCCTGAAGCCTAAAAATACCTTTACCCAAAAACTGAAAACTGACCCTGAACCCTAAAAATACCCCTTTACCCAAAAACTGAAAACTGACCCTGAACCCTAAAAATACGCCTTTACCCAAAAACTGAAAACTGACCCTGAAGCCTAAAAATACCCCTTTACCCAAAAACTGAAAACTGACCCTGAAGCCTAAATATACCCCTTTACCCAAAAACTGAAAACTGACCCTGAACCCTAAAAATACCCCTTTACCCAAAAACTGAAAACTGACCCTGAAGCCTAAAAATACGCCTTTACCCAAAAACTGAAAACTGACCCTGAAGCCTAAAAATACCCCTTTACCCAAAAACTGAAAACTGACCCTGAAGCCTAAAAATACCCCTTTACCCAAAAACTGAAAACTGACCCTGAACCCTAAAAATACCCCTTTACCCAAAAACTGAAAACTGACCCTGAAGCCTAAAAATACCCCTTTACCCAAAAACTGAAAACTGACCCTGAACCCTAAAAATACCCCTTTACCCAAAAACTGAAAACTGACCCTGAAGCCTAAAAATACCCCTTTACCCAAAAACTGAAAACTGACCCTGAACCCTAAAAATACCCCTTTACCCAAAAACTGAAAACTGACCCTGAACCCTAAAAATACCCCTTTACCCAAAAACTGAAAACTGACCCTGAACCCTAAAAATACCCCTTTACCCAAAAACTGAAAACTGACCCTGAAGCCTAAAAATACCCCTTTACCCAAAAACTGAAAACTGAAAACTGACCCTGAACCCTAAAAATACCCCTTTACCCAAAAACTGAAAACTGACCCTGAACCCTAAAAATACCCCATTACCCAAAAACTGAAAACTGACTCTGAACCATAAATATACCCCTTTACCCAAAAACTGAAAACTGACCCTAACACTAAAAGTACTCCTTTACCCAAAATTAATTAATATTACAATTATATTACTTCCCACCCTATTCCCCTATAAACCCACAACCCGCTCCAGTAGTAAAACATATAATTTACTTAAAAATATACATAAATTATCAATTAATTAATCAATTAATCAATTAAAATAATTAATTGACAATTAATATTTAATTATAAAATAATTAATCTTTTAAAAATAATTATTTAATTAAAAATAAATTACTTCCCACCCTATTCCCCTATAAACCCACAACCCGCTCCAGTAGTAAAACATATAATTTACTTAAAAATATACATAAATTATCAATTAATTAATCAATTAATCAATTAAAATAATTAATTGACAATTAATATTTAATTGTAAAATAATTAATCTTTTTAAAAAAATTATTTAATTAAAAATAAATTACTTCCCACCCTATTCCCCTATAAACCCACAACCCGCTCCAGTAGTAAAACATATAATTTACTTAAAAATATACATAAATTATCAATTAATTAATCAATTAATCAATTAAAATAATTCATTGGCAATTAATATTTAATTGAAAAATAAATTAATCATTAAAAAATAATTATTTAATTACAAATAAATTACTTCCCACCCTATTCCCCTAAAAACCCACAACCCGCTCTGGTAGTAAAACATATAATTTACTTTTATATTTCTTTAAGTTATAAAAACATATTAAACACATATTATAACAATTACTTTAAATACTTAACTAAAATTTCTAACACATATTAGTAAATCGAAATTACTTACATCGATATATATGCTATCGATATTAGTGATTTCGATATTACTTACATCGATATATATGCTATCGATATAAGTAATTTCGATATTACTTACCTTAGGGTCGATATTCTGGCCATCGATATTCTGGCCATCGATATTCTGTCCTATCGATATTTGCAACTCGATATTAGTGTGGTCGAAATTACTGTAATCGATATTTTGACTGTTTACCCCACCACACTACAATTCTCCCAACACACCCAACACCAAACTGCCCCACCCCAGTATATCCCACTCCAAACCAAAACAATTTGTCCCACTCCAATCCAAAACAATCTGCCCCACTTCAATCCAAAACAATGTGTGCCACTCCAGTCTGTCCCACTCCAATACAAAACAATCTGCCCACTCCAATCCGCCCCACTCCAACAATCTACCCCACAACAAAACAATCTGTCCCACAGAATCCAAATCAATTTGCCCACTCTAATCCAAAACAATCAGTCCTGCTTTAACCCTTTCCTTGCTGCCGTCAGCAACGACTGTCGCGAGCACTACCTTGGTAGTGCTGTGCATGTCCGTCGGCCGACGCTGCCCCGCCGAAATAATAGAATGCCCCGCACTGCGGCGAATTTATTGCCGTGGTAAACGGGTTGATGTGCCCCACCCCATTCTACTCTATTCCAATCTGCCCACTCCAAGCCAAAATAATCTGCCCACTCCAATCTGCCCTACTCCAACAATCTGCCCCACGTCAACAATCTGCTCCAATCCGAAGGAATTGGCCCCACTCCAGTCCAAAACATCCGCCCCTCTTCAATCTAAAACAATCTGCCCCGCTTCAGCCTGACCCACTCCAATCTGCCTCACTCCAATCCAAAACAGTCTGAACCACTCCATTCCATAACAATCTGCCTCATTCCAATCTGCCCCACTCTAAACTGCCCCCGCCAATCTGGACCACGCCAATCTGTCCCACTCCAATATGCCCAACTCCCATCTGCCCCACTCCAATCCAAAACCATCTGCTCCACTCCAATCCAAAGCAGACTTGCCCACTATAATCTACCCCACTCCAATCTGCTGACTGCAATCCGACCATTCCAATCCAGTCCACCTCACCTCATCCGAGCCCACCCACTCTCCCAATTCACCCCACTCAAATTCACCACAATCACCCCACTCCTATGCAGCCACCCCACACCAATCTAATCCACCCCAATCCAGCACAATCCAATCTACCCCATTCCAGTCAATCTACCCGCTCTTTCACCAATCTACCCCACTCCAATCCACCCCGATCTGCTCCACACCAATCTGCCCCACTCAAAATAATTCTGCCTCACTCTTTTGAAAATAATCTGCCCCACTCCAATCCAAAATAATCTGCCCCACTCCAATCCAAAATAATCTGCCCCACTCCAATCTTCGCTACTTCAATCCAAAGCAATCTGCCCGACTCCAATCCATCCCAACCCACTCCAATCCAATGTACTCTCTCCCATCCTCCCAACCCCAACCCAATCCACCTCACCCCATTTCAATCCACCCCATTCCAATCCAATCCACCCCACCCAACCCCAATCTACTCCAATCCACCCCACTACCTCAATTCACCCAAACCTACTCCACCCTTTGGTCCTGTATGACAGTACACTCTACAACACTCTGCCACTGAATGCTATTCCCCTCTACTCAGCTTTACAGCACTCTACTCCCCATACTCCACTCTACGACACTCCACGCTTAGCCATGCTGAACAGCAGCCACACTGGTGTACAACATGGCAAAAACCACATTCCCAAATCTAATAGCTCTGCTCTTGTACAGGTGAAACCTATTGGCTTTGCCAATGCTTGTTGTGATCTGTTCAAGGCACTACACTCCACTCTTTGCAAGAGAAGCTTTAACGCAGTGCCCCACCCTACTAATGGAATGCAGTTTTTTTTCTTCAGTGACCTAAGAGAACTTTCTGTTCTCCGGCTTGGCACCTACCTCTACGTGTCACCGGGGGCTTGTAATTTGGGAGGGAGGCTGGTGTAGGAATGTGTGGGCCTGGCACTGTGGTTTAGAAATGAGTGACGTCACTGTTTATTCTGGAACATTCTAAGATGCAGCTTTTTGGTCCGAAAAGAGGGAGGCTCTAGAAACGAGGGGTATTTGACTGCACGTCTGTACGGTGATATGAGTGCGTTTTCATCATTTTACATGTAAGAGCGTGTTTCTTTTTAATGGTGGTGGTATCAGAACTCGACTCTGCAGCCATGAGTGCTCTGTTCCGCTTTTCGATGGCGGTGAGCGGAACACACGAGAGCTGACCGAGGGTGGGGAGGGCATCGAGGGCGGCAGGATACTCCACCAGGGGTCCTCGGCGCCCCGCCTTTCCGGTACAGCGCGCTGCTGGGTCAGCAAAACCTGTCACATCGTTTCCTGTGATTCATTGTTTGTGCGTTGCAGTGAGACATCCGAAAGGCACTGGGCCCGGGCGGCCGCGAGGCAGCGCCACGCCCTGGGAAGGCCGTGGGCTCAGCCCGGTTACTATGAGAACCTGAAATATTTGTGCCAAAGCGGATCCCCGATGAATCAGAGCACAGGCGGGGGGAGCCAAGGCAACGGGGCCAATAACACACGAGAGAGGCCCCCGGAGAGGCGGGGAGACCTTGGCCCAGGGTCAGAGGTTCGACTGCGGTTGATCATTAGCAAAGTTCGTACCAGATACCAAACTGTTGAGATAATGTGAAAGGCAGAAAACGTCTGTTAAGGTAGCGCCATTTTCCTTGCTATTCTCCTTCGACCGACCCCCTCTTTCGTTGCTAGCTTTCTCTCAGCTCACTCCAGGACCTTTCATGTTCAGTCCGCACAGTAAACGTGTGGTCTGCAGGGAAATGCAAGCGCAGCAGGGGAGGCTGTCAGAAGGTGGTGGGTGCCCCTCTAAGGTTTCCGTCCAGGTATACTATCAATTCTAATGCATGTGGCAATTGCTACTGTAATTGCATTTATATAGCGCTTACCAGGGCTCAAGTCTGGGTAGCACGCGGGTGGACGGCGTCCCCCCACTTATTTTACTGGGTGGACGCCGTAGACCCCTGCCCAAAAGCTGGACTTTCAATTATGGCTTTCAGGGCCGGACTGGGAACCAAAACCGGCCCTGGCAAAGTGCTCGGCCACCCAGTCCCCCCCCCCCTCCCCGGGGTGTTGGGGGCGCCGCCGATCTCTTTGCCAGGGCCGGGTTCCTCCGATTTTGTTACACGGCCGATTTTGCAGCAACGGCCCTGTAACAAAATCGGCCCCCAGGGGCCCAAAACCGGCCCCCACCCGTGCGGCGCACCGGGGGATTGCCCGGTGCCGGCTACGGCCAGTCCAGGCCTGATGGCTTTCCTTGCCCGCATGGCCGCCCCGTCGATCTCCTAAGCACAAATTAGTTTGATTTTAACACTAAAGGTCCTTGTGCGTTTGCTGTATGCGTGGGTGCACCGAAGGCCTTTGCTGTTCTACTGTGAAGCCCCCTCACCTCACCAGAGAGCTCAGGGGAGTCACTACATGAAGAGCAGCGCTGTGTCTGATCCCCACTGATGTGTAATGCGGCCCTGTAATAAGAAGTGACTCCCCTCCGTGACGTCACTTCCTGTCGTGACGTCACTTCCGGTGACACCACCTAACTTTGAGCGTCCCCCCACTTCTTTTTGTAGGACTTTTGCCCTGGCGCTTACTACCCCTGATGAGGCGTCTTAGAGCTTTTTCGTCGAGCACGCTACTATGGAACCCATAAAGGATTAGTGGTGAATTAGTATAGTGAAATATGAAAGTAATTTGAGTGTTGGATACCAGTCAGCCTTTGCCAGCCTGACAGCCCTATGTGGCAGATGTGGAACTAGCAACCCAGACAACTCAGCTTTTGTTGATGACGTCCATGAACCAATCAAATAGGCATTTTTCTGCTCTTAAACCCTTTTGCACAATGATTCGACAACCCTTTTAGGTGCCCCTTTGCTGTTGTTGTTGGGCTTGAGGAGAGTGTTGTGCGAGTAGACTCTAGTATCCCTTTCCACCTCTCTGACGTCCCTGCTGTTTAGCATCCCAAGTGTAGTAACCAGCTGGTCACGTTCTAGTGTTTCCTGATAATGTTTTTCCACCAGGCAGTCCTAGAGGCCTGGAATCCACACTCAACCCACACCCATCCATCACAGGTGTCACAGGACATGTGACCTTGCCAATAAAAGATGTCGGGATCATGCGCCCTGGGCCAGTTCTAGATACTGTACAAGTGTGTCATGTGTCATCATTATTAGTGTATGGGGGCCTAGGGCCCGACCCTTTACACCAAGGACCCAGGTGTTCGTTACATACCGCCTTTTCATACTCTGCTGCCTCAGAGTGCATCCACCATCTCTCTGATCTCTGGTATCCTGCATACATGACTTAAAACCTGTGAGAAACAAGATAAACAGACGCAACACGCCCAAAATTCAGACTGACCCCCACCTTCAACTTGAGGTCTGCAGTTAAATGAACCCAGTGCTGAGGTGCAGGGGAAGCCATGTTCTGCGGTTAATTAATCCCCCAAGGGCACAGCTGCTACCTCAGCAGTGTCCGTGCCTCCGAGCAACTGCAATCTCTCGTTACAGGGCTTGGTGGGTTTCCATGTGCTCAGGACAACACTTGGCCCACCTCGAACAGTCCTTCTGATGGTCCGTCTGATGCGTCCTTGGCCCACTGATGTTCAAACTTTCTGTGGTCATCAATGTTTATAGTGTTTGTGGCCACTGATAGTCATCATCACCTGTGTCTTTGATGCTCATACTGTCTGGGATGTATAATATTCGCTACTGGTTGGTACTTTGGGGCCACAATCCAGGACACGGGGCCACTAATGCTTGAGGGCCTGGTGCAGCAGGCTTCCGCTTGTAAGTGTAATCCAAACTCTTTCCCCTCTATCTCCTTCGGACGGGGAGCCAAAGTGTTTTGCTGCAATGGGTCAAAAACTCTTCTAAGGCAGTTTGGTGACACACTCTATAAATACTTTGAGTATTCTGGCTCGCTATTGTCATACACTTTGTGAAGAAGCATGTGAGGGCCTACAATGCAGGGCACAGCCAGACTGATTTTATGGTCTGGCCTCGATGCCGCCATCCATTATTTGTACTCCTGGGACCAGTGTCGTCACCCACGGTAATGCCTGGATGCCCACCACTGTATTTCTGGAGAGACCCAGACTTCATTGATCAATATTCCATTCAGTAGGGGGCTCCTCTTTGGTTATAAAGCCGATTCTGTATTGGAGATGTTTACCAATATTCATTCAAGGGTACATTTTCTGAGTTTAGCTTCTCCAGCATACCAGTTGTACCAGTAAGGGTGTTGTCCCCGTTACTCCCTGGTCTGTAAGAAAGACTTTGGTAAAATATTTGGCACGTGTATGAATCAAAAGCAGCATATTTATTGGATGGGTACATAAACACAGAGAAATTATATCACTCTCTGCAAGTGTAGTACTTGTCAGGTCACCGATTACCATGCCTTACTATGTAGGGATACCCTATGTGCACCCGGGCTCCCGCGATAAGGCAAAACAGTATTTCAGGCTCAACCGGCATTCCTGCCAGTAGCCTCTCCTCCCAGTTAGGTCCATCAGCACACCAGAGTATGGCATGCTGCAATTGAGTTGCCATATAGTACAATTCTGTATTCAGCAGACCAAGCACCCCCCTCCTCCATGTCCAGTTTAAGGACCCAGAGCACTATTCTACTGCATTGACCAGACCAGAGTCACCAGTAGGCTGTCCAGCTTTTTAAAACGTCAAGCAGTTAATAGGGCACTCTGTGTTCTGCAGTGCTTAGAGGCAGCAGGGTAGGAAGACCATCTTGGTAAGCGGCACTCTAATGATGACTGATAACAACAAATTTACTTCCGGAAGCCACAGAGATCTCCAAGTCTGCCAGGACTCTACTCATGTGGTGCTTATACTGCTTCTAAGCGGGATGTGCTACCTGTCCCACAAGGTAGCAAAATCGCTTGGTCGTCCAGTGCAGGCTCAAGTCAAGGTGGGGATCCTAAGGAATCTCCTCCAATCTCGCTATAGGAAGTAACGAAGACTTAGCCAAGTTCACGCAAAAAACCAACGCCTTCTCAAAATCACTCAGGGCTGACATTAGCAGTGCCAGTACTTGTGCCGGGTTCCATATTAGATATACACTAGAGAAAATTCACCTACACCTCAATTTTTTAAGGTCATGTATTATTCCTAAAGACAAACAAATTCTTGTTTATCTTGGTATTTTTTATTTTACCTTTTTCTTTTTAAATTGGTATAGAGATATTTTTATGTTCTCACATGAAGAATGGAAACATGGTCAAATCATAGCCATACAACAAAACATTTCATAAAACATTACAAACAATTGGAGGAGCTACGCGGGCGTCCAAGATGGTCGCGTAAGCAGAAGGCTCCCGGGACCCGCGCCGCCCTCTCGCGACTATCCTCAAAATATCCTGGTTATTATTATGGGCTTTTGAAGATCTACTCTTGCTGACTCTACTATCCTTTCAAAAATTGAATTTGGACGTCGGGAGCCGATTTTACGTCAACTTCATCTTTCTGGCCCATCCCGATCGAGACCGGGGACTCTGCTGCTTTGGTGGGCCGAGGAGTAAGTCAACAACAACGGCCTGAGGGACATCTCCCCAGTCGGCCTCATTGTCGCTTTCAGTTTCAATTTCTCCTCGGCCCCTTGAGTGACATTCTACGAGCGGATCGACTCCCAAGTCGGTGCAGCTCTGACCCACTGTGTTATCCTGCCACATCTCTCTACCCTTGACTTATCCCTCGATCTGCATTCTACCGTTTTGGCCCGAAAAATTCTGATTCTGTATCCCATCAGCACCGGCCATTTTCACCAGGTTCAGAGGGCCCCTTCGGGGCACAGATTCCAATATGGCTTCCAAACCTGAGTTCGAGAGGCGCAAGACAAAGACGCCGATCCGTGGGGGACCTACTCAGACTAATGTTATGGACCGCTATACGCAACCGAAAGGTTCCCCCGGCAGTACCGGCCGTACTCTTGCAGACCCCAGGACGGACTCTACTGCGCCATCAGAGGTTTCTCTCCAAGACCTTATGAGCGCCATTACTGGGATGAAAGCTGATATGGGACAACAGTATGAGGCTCTTGTCTCCAAGATCGATACTGTGGCTGTCGATGTTACACTTATCAGGGCTGACTTGGCCAAGACTAATGAGAGGGTCAAGGCCTTGGATTTAAAGACCTCCAGTCTTATCACTGATATGGCGGATGCACAGTCGGAAATCGGCAACCTACGATCATCGCACGACTTGATGGCCCGACGACTGGATGAACATGAAAATAGAGCCCGGCGAAACAACATACGCTTGGTGGGAGTGCCGGAAAATCCCGAGAGCACCACCGTCGACCTTCTTGTAGAGGATTTGATCCTCAACCATCTTGCCCCCGCTGGACTCAGCAAATTCTTCGCTGTTGAACGTGCGTATCGCTTCCTGGGTGGGAAGATTAAACCAGGGGCCCCCCGAGGCCTATCATTGCAAGGCTTTTCCATTTTCGGGATAGAGATGCTATCCTTCAAGCCTCCCGAGGTCGTGGCCCCTTGAAATCGACAATAGTACTGTCAACATCTACCCGGATTTTACTCCTCAGGTCCAGCGACAAAGGATGGGGTTCCAGGGAGTGAAGAGGCGATTGCGGGACCTTGGGCTTTAAGTATGCGCTGTTGTTTCCAGCTCGATTACGCATCGAATATGAGGAACAAACTTTTTTCTTTGATCGATCAGACTGCGCCAGTGACTGGCTTCACTCATTGCCTAAAAGAGACGATCTAAACGGACGCCCCGGTGGAGCAGAGGGGGGTGCATCGGACCAGGAGTGACATTGTGGTTCTCGACGTCTGGTTTCTTGTTACTACTTATCAGCTGAGTTATGCCATTTGTTTCATTATTGTTAGGGTTGAGCCCAAGGGGTGGTTCGGGTGTGGGTTGACTCTTTTCCTTCCTCCTGGGTTCTTTGTGTAGTGTAGTTATGAGAGGGCGACAGGCACACTGCAAGTTGGGGTGGCTCTTGAGTCATACGCAGGGGTGCAGGGTGGGGGGTGTTGTAATGGGGGTTGTTATTGTTTTTGTATTTGTCTCTTTCACATGGCACTGTATGCTTTGCTCTTATCCTTCTGTTGCTGGGTTCCGGGGGGGGGGAGGGCTACGGTCCTTTTCTGGGATAGGTGTGGTGAGTTGAAGTTGCTGTCCTGGAACGTTAATGGGTTGGGGGACAAGATAAAACGCGGAGTTGTGTCTCAGTTCCTTCAACGCCAGTCCCTGATATTGCTTTGTTGCAGGAGACCCATCTGATAGGGAATGCTTG